>NC_054885.1:4861670-5485920 GCF_018320785.1 Cheilinus undulatus | reverse complement strand
TGGTATGAAAACATAAGATATTTCAGGAAAACTTTGAAATTTGTGGCTTATTCAGAGCACAGAAGGGTTTGTGCAGATAAAGGCATAATGAGGAAGGTTTCTGCCAGACAAATTCATGGGATTCAGAGAGCAGCTGCTAAAATGCCATTACAAAGCAGCAAACAGGTACTTGAAGCTGCTGGTGCCTCTGGAGTCCCACCAACCTCAAGGTGTAGGATCCTCCAGAAGCTTGCGGTCGTGCATAAACCTACTATTCAGCCACCCCTAACCAGTGCTCACAAGCAGAAACGGTTGCAGTACGCCTATAAATACATGAAGACTCATTTTCAAACAGTCTTGTTTACTGATGAACGCCGTGCAACCCTGGATGGTCCAGATGGATGGAGTAGTGGATGGTTGGTTGATGACCAACATGTCCCAACAAGGCTGTGCCGTCAGCAAGGAGTCATGGGGAGAGAGCTGGTAGGCCCCTTTAGGGTCCCTGAAGATGTGAAAATGACCTCGGCAAAGTATAAAGAGTTTCTGACCGACCACTTTCTTCCATGGTAAAAAAGGAGAACCATGCATTCTGTAGAAAAATTATCTTCATGCATGACAATGCACCATCTCATGCTGCAAAGAATACCTCTGAGTCATTGGCTGCTATGGGCATAAAAGGAGAGAAACTCATGGTGTGACCCCCATCCTCCCCTGACCTCATCCCTGCTGAGAACCTTTGGAGCATCCTCAAGCTAAAGATCTATGAGGGTGGGAGGCAGCTCACATCAAAACAGCAGCTCTGGGAGGATATTCTGACATCTTACAAAGAACTTCAAGAAGAAACTCTCCAAAAACTCACAAGTTCAATGGATGCAAGAATAGTGAAGGTGATATCAAAGAAGGGCTCCTATGTTAACATGGAACTTGGTCTGTTAAGATGTTTTTGATTGAAATAGCTTTGATTTCAGTGAATATGACCTCCTAATGCTGCAAATTCAACAAATGACCATTTTCAGTTCTTTACAACCTATAAAAAGTTTTGAAACTCTGTTGTACATAATAACAGTGAGGGTTTTATTTAATAGTTATTACTGTACAATAAAACTTGAATTATGCTCTAATGGTTGAAAATTATCAGAGAAAATAATAATTTGAATAATAATTTGAAACCCGGTGTAACTGACGGGCAGAGGTCTTCTCACATGAATGATTGGTTGTTTCACTGCTTATTTTATCAGTAAAAGCAGCTCAGCTCTGCCTCTAACACGGCACCTGTCTAGATCTTTGCTGGTGTTGTTCTTACCCTCAGATGTTGGAAAATAGCCATCTACTAAATGACACTGAAACCTTGTTTTTTCTGTCACCCTGTTTTGCACTTTTAAAAGAAATTTTTTTTTTTTTTACTGAAGGTTAAAACAGTTGCAGGATGCTTGAGATCAGACGGGGCAAATAGATGTTATTCTTTCTTGTGTCTGAGTGCATATACTTCAGACAACTCCTGTATAAATCACTGCCACATGAGAAAAAGTCTAGCTACAACACAAGCTAATGCTACTTTATTCTGCCTTTAATATGATTTATGTAGCCTTGATGAAGACTGAGACAAGCAGCAGGAAGCCAGACTCATCTCAGCTCATCATGCACTTTGATCTTTGACTTCATTTGTGCGCAAGTGGGATTTTTTTACTGTGCATTTGTGGATTCATGTATGCATTTGTCAACCTCTTACTCACGTATAAATGGTTTTTCAACAATAGCAGCGTCATGCTCCAGAGCTTTTTCAGATTACAATTTCAGGATAAAAGACCAAATCTTTCAAAGATAAAAGGATTCTTTGCAGAATTTTCAAAGTATTACACTGCGAATGACAATAAGCTTGTTTTCTCTGATGCTGCAGAAAAAGGTGCACTGCTATCACAATATGATTGTAAATGTTAAAGTAGATGATGCATGATTCAACAGCCGAATTTCTTACAGGTGGTTCAATTTTTTTGCTTGTTTTTTTTTTTTTTTTTACAGATTTTAACTCTGTAAACTCCAATGATCTCAAAAACTTTGTTTTTGTATTTTTAAACTTTCTGAAGAGATGCTCTGAAAGTAAATTGGTTTTAAAAAATGCATTATCTCTGCCAACCCCTCTGCTATTTGCCAGTATCGATCATAGCTCAAATATAAAACCAGTTTGTACACAAATGTTTTTGCTTTAAAAACAAAAAAACAGAATCATATTACAGCAGTGTTTCTCCTCCGTCTATTCAACTCTGCATAGATTTAGTTTAAGACACACACAGGTAAGAACTGATAACAGTACTACGAAGGAGGGCAGAGGAGGTCAGCCTTCTGTCCAGCGGTGAATCCTACTGGAAGCTTCTGGAACCACCCCGGGAGGTCCTTGAATTCAGCAGTCATTCTGGGCTGTCACAGAGGCACTTCAATGACAAAACAAACATTAATTATAAAGCAGCAGTCTCTGGAGTAGATTAATTTCACTGACAGCAATAAAAGAGGACTTCAACTCTGAGCAGTGGAGAATAAAGAGCATTGTTTAAAGCTGTCTGTGTATGTTAGAGTAAACTGACAGCAGCTATTAATCTTGGTTTTTATTTCAATCGTTCCCTAGATGTGTTTGGAATCCTTAAATGCCTTGACAGCTCTATTATTCTGTTCTTCTTCTTCTTCACCTCTGGAGATCTTCAACCAAGTCTGACATCTGCTGCTTTTATCTGCTGGGGGTCTAAAAAATCAAAAACAAGACTTTCAACCCAAACATCAGTGCTGGTTAAAGTCAAGGCAGGGGGCATCAACTACAGATAAACTCAACTAAAATAAAGAGTCAGTTCTAATTCACAAATTCTTTTTGATTTTTTTTTTTTATTATCTTCCAAACTCTTTGTAATTTCTAGCTTCTAACAGGGGCATCAGCCCCTATCTATAGCCAGCCACAAGGGGGCGGCTTTGTCATGAGTGGTGAAGAAAATGGAGAAAAGAAGTCCTTAATTCTGATTCCAGGGAGGGAAAACTGCTCAGTCAAAGATCCTGAAGCAGGAAGTTGACACACCAAAATGAACCTTACTCAAGAATGGATGGATAAATATGAGGTCACTTCCATAGTGTGGTTCGATTCAGTTTGGTACGGCACGGTACGTGTTTACAAGGCCGGCCATAAGGGGGGATGAAGGGGGGAGCTTTCCGGGGCCCAGCCAAACCAGGGGTCCATGAAGGTAAGCAAAATTATGGTCCATTGTAAAGTTAAACTGTGATAACCATAATTTATTTTTAACCTAAAACATGGATTTTATCGATGCTGTAGTAACCTTTTTTAAAATGTAAACCCTTTAATTATAACAGAAATACCTTTCTATTCATGTTAACAATGTAGACGGACACACTGAACTATTAGGAAAGTAATGTTAAACACCATAGCTAGGCCATGATGAGTGCAAACATCAGGATGCCAAAAATTAACATAGAAGAAACTGAGAAACTGTTTTTAGAAATATACTGAATGATTGTGAAAAGAGACAAAAAAATGAGTGAAGAGTAGCAAGAACAGGCTAAAATAGTACTGAATAGGTTAAAAGTAAAAAAAACTTGACAAAAAGTGACTAAAATGGGCTGAAAGTGGCAAAGAAGGGGAAAAAAAAGCAGCAAAAATGGGTTAAATGTAGGTTGCAAAAAGGTATTGCAGAAAGGGCAAAAAATGTTTAAAGTGACAGAAATGGGTGAAAAGACCAAAAATGGGATAAAAGAGGCTAAAAAGGTTTAAAAAATTACTAAAAATGGGTAAAAGGCAACAAAAACCGGCAAAAAAAGGCAAAAGGCAGCTAAAGTGGGCCAAAAGTTGCAAATTGGTGTTGCAGAAATGAACAAAATGGGTGATGAATAAATGTGCTAGAAATGAGTGAAAAAGGGCAAAAACTGGATAAAAGTGGCAAAATAACTTGACAAAATGGTGGGTAATGGATAGAAAGTGGCAAAAATGGAAAAAAATGACTACAGGCAGCTAAGGTTGGCAAAAAGTTGCAAAAAGATGTTGCAGAAAGAAGAAAAGTGTTTAAAAAAGAGACAGAAATGGGTGATAAAGGACAAAACTGGGATAATAATAGCTAAAAAGGTCAAAAAGTTGGAATCATAAAAAAATTAAGTTGCAAAAACAGGCAAAAAAAATTGCTAAAGGTGGTTGAAAAATTTGGTACAAATGAGTGAAAAAGAGCAGTAAACTGGAGAAATTTGCTATGGACAGCATAAGTAGGCAAAAAAGATGTTGCAAAAAGATGCTGCAGAAAGAAGAAAAGTGGTTGAAAAAGTGACAGAAATGGGTGAAAAGGGCAAAAACGGGACAAAAGAGGCTATTAACACTAAACAAATATGCAAGAATGGGTGAAAAGCAGCAAAAAGTGTCAAAAATAGACTAAACAGGCAAAAAGAGGCAAAAAAAGGGGAAAAGGCAGCTAAGGTAAGCACAAATTGTAGAAAGATGTTGCAGAAATGGGTGAAAGTGAAAATATGAGCAAAAAGTGGGTTAAAAATGTGGTAGAAGTGAATGAAATGCGGCAAAAAGCAGCAAAAATTGACAAAAAAGATGTGGAAATAATGGACGGAAAAAAGGGTGAAAGTAGCAAAAAAAGTACCGCAAATAAATCATTCAAATATCAGAACCAAATAAGAGCTTGCCACACTTTTTTCAGTTCCAAAATGAAGTAACTATTAGCCAGGAAGCTAGCACAATGCTACTGATCAACACACATGCACTGATTCAGAAAAACTATTTATTGTGCAGCAACTGAAAGGATTGTTTCAATAAAAATGAAACATTGTTTCCCTCAGTTGCAGTAACGTGGGCTTGCAGGCTTTTAGGGTGTTGCAGAGCAACTTGTCTTGTTGCAAACCTTTGGCCAAAATTTGGCTTAATTTCTACGGATGATACTATTTGGGCTAAGTAAGTCGGCAGTGGTCTCCTATACTCCACGTTGAAACTAAGCAACGAAATCTGGGTTAGAAAAACACTGGCTGACTAAAAACTGCAGTTCTTTATGTTGCTGCACAGGGATGACACCAAAATCAATGTAAATGTGAATTAACTAGTAAATGACTAAATGTTAATATTAAAGTAGCTAATCAAAATGGTTTTAACCTGAGAAATAGTCTGACCCCTCTATGCTGCTGAATTAAACCGTAGTCAAACTCTTTGGAGCTAAGACTCTTCTCTTAGACTAGGAGGACCGGTCTGTTCTTACCCAGGGAGGTGGTACTGTATCGTGTCCGCTGCAGAGTGGCGTAGCCCGGTTTGTCCGACAGCAGGATTCGGTGAGGGGGAGGAGCCGTGATGTCCCCGTTCCTCTGTAGGGACGCACACCTGCGAAACGTCAGGTCCAGTTTGGTCTGGATGTTAGAGGAGCTGTGCGCTCGCTTTATGTCCACAGGGTCGTGATGCCCCACCTTCCCGTTGACCAGCTGGACCTTACAGTTGTGAATATCACACGCCTTCCTGTCCTCTGCTGCTCCCATGGTCAGGGTCCCGTTAGACAGAGACAGTTTGGCTAGGTTGCTGCACGCTACCCGCCCCAGGTGTCCGTGTCCGTTCAGACGTGTCGGGTCGTGCGTTTTGATCGGTGACCCCGGAACGTCCTTCCTCATGAATCCCTGTTTAAAAAACGATAAGAGGCTCTCATGGCTGCGTCCTTCGTGCCCTCTCTGTCCCCGTCTGTCCTCAGGCTGAAGGACAGTCTGCAGCAGGTCTTTCTGTCTCAACGTCCCCCCTGTGTGGACTTTGGTCCTTCTTAATGTGGAGTCTCTGCTCGGGGGGGCGCTGTGGCTCATGTGACCCATCAGAAGAGCTCCCCTGTGGAGCTGCAGCTCTAGGGTCCGGCCCTGGTCCGTCCTGGCTCTCTTACACGTCCTGTGTCTCAGAGATCCGTCGTCCCGTCCTCTCAGACCGTTGATGCTCCTCTCGCTCAATCTGCTCTGACCCTCGGGTATTTTAGGGGAGTAACACGTGTCAGAGCTGAGTCTGTCCGTGCAGCTCAGACTGCTACCGCTCGGCGAGCTGCAGTCCTGTCTCGCTTCAAATCCCCGTACCTGGGTAGTCCTCTGAGGAGGCGTGGCCACTAGGGTTATGATTGGCTCTTTTGTGCATCGTGGCCGCCGTCCAGACTCCAGGTACTCTACCAGCTCTCCAGGCGGTCTCTGAAAGGAGGGCTTGACTCGATCCTTGGAGCCAAAAGACCAGCGCAGCGGCAGGACTTTACTCAGAGACTCCTTCGGTTTAGTTGGTGATCTCATGCTTAGGCTCCGCCCCTGAGAGCCACGGACAAACTGCTTGGATTCAAATCCATCTGCAGGAAAACAGAAAATACGTCACTAAAAGCCAGCTCCAAATGTTTGATAATTGGTTTTCATTTTAGGATATGGAGCTCCTAATCTTGCCTTAGTCTTCATCATAACATTGCTAACTAACAAGAATAAGCTAATTAGCATTCAGCTATACTATATAAAAAAGTACTTCAGGTTTCTGCCCATCAAAGTTGTGCCAAATCAAGCTTAAACTCCAGACACTGACTCGTTTCATGTGTTTTCGATGGCTCATCTCCAAACACAGGGAGCTCAGGAGACTCTGGAGCCTGTGGAGGACCTGGGGCTCCAGGAGCAGGTCCTCCTGACCCCACACTGCCACGCTTGCTGCCCCCTGTCAGCCGGACCAGCCAATGGTCCGAGGCTGAGGAGCTGGTGGAGCCTGAAAAATACAAAAAGAGGATAATGAGTAACAAAATGAACTAATAAGTTGGAATTTTTATTTCAGATTTGAGCCTTTAACCTTATTATTTTTACTTCGTAATGATTTATCATCAGTGGGTTCTTTCATATTTTATTACTGGTGAAAATGAGGTTGACAGTAAAGCTTAAATGTTGACCTGTTAGGCTTTCAGGCTAAACCTAAATCCAGAATCCGGCCCCTGCTGTGATTGAGTTTCACACCTCTGCTATAAAGGATCCCCAGCATTAACAGAATGGTCTGATGTATGCATGACGGATTTGTCATGCAAAGTCCCATTGCTCTTGAGAATCAAGCGTGATGCATTTGAAGACTGTAGGAAAGGATGGTTTAAATTTAGCAACCCACATAGATCAGATTTTGCTGTGCTGTAATCCCCCTATTTCTCTGCTACACGTGATGGGATGAATCCAGGAGTATGGATTCTTTTATAATATTAGAATGCAGCCAATCACAGGCCAGCATTTCTCTTCATTATGACTGATTAAACTGAAAATGTTTTCTGTTGCAGCTGTGAAAAATGAAGGAAAAATGACACAACTGTGGGTAAAATGTCGAATAATCCTCCCACATTCCTTCAGTTATTTTGTCTAAAGGATGAAAGTTGGACTGAAGCGACTGTCCTCAAGACAACAATTTTCTTCAGAGGATTTCAAAAAGGACAAACCAGTGAGCGATGAGCTGGCAGACCAAGGAGGGATGGTGTGTCGTCTTTGATAAAACAGGATGTAGGCTCCTCGTGTGCACACCTCCGCCTCTGGAACCGGTTCGGCGCTGCTGTCATCATAGCTGTACCACTGACCATCCACCGAGTTCCTGCAGAACGCTGCAGAGATGACAACAATGGAGAAAAATGAATTCAATCACCTGCAGAGAGGACAGGAAGCTACTGTTTAGAAAAGCTTTGATTCTCTCCATCTGCTCTCTATTTGAGCTTTTAATGAACTAAAACTTTCTCCTGATTTTCCGTCATTTATGACTGAAGAACAAATGAAAATAATCATGAGGGATGATCCATCTTTGTTTTTGCAGCTGTGAAACGGATCAACATTTTCTCACCAAGATTATTTTCTTTGGTTCTTGTGCAAATTATTTTTGTAATGATTTAATTTCCGTTTTTTATTTTTCAGCTCTTTTTCCATTAAACTTAACAGAAATGGCTTTTTGGAAAGGTGCTTCATTAGTTTTTTACTGTTTCACAGACAGCTTTATGTGATATAATTGGAAAGTGGAAGGAACAACAGCAATTCATCACAAAGCGGCAGATTACTTAAAATCAGAGCGATGAGGCCGCCAAGGGTCAGCAAAATCATGGTATAATATGAAATTAAGTTGTGATAACCATGTTTTACTTTTAACCTGAATAACAACTAGGCCTATCAAAGCAACAAAAAAAAGGAATTCTCTTTATTTATGCTGCAGTAAAAATTTAACCTTTTTCTTAAAACACAACTACCTTTTAATTGGTACTGTTAACAATTTAGAAAATAATGTCAGATTTCAAAGTTAAGCCATGAAATGCACAAACATGCAGATGCCAAAACATAAACTGGGCTTTTCAGCTTTCATGGAAGATAATTACATGACTAAAAAAATACACAAAAAATAAGGCCAAAAATGGCAAACATGGTCTAGGACTGGCAAAAAGGAACAGAAATTGCCAAAAAAAAAAAAAGCTGAAATAGGAGGCAAACAAAGTGGCATACATGGACAAAAATGGCAAAAGAAATGGCTGAACAGGGGTAAAATTTTGGAAAGTTTGGCCAAAAATGTGTTAAACATGGTGCAAAATTGGTGCAAAATTGAAAACTAACTGCAAAATTGGATACAAATGACAAAAGGCAGTGGGAAAACTCACGTAAAGGGGTAAATATAGGTTCAAATTTGCATAAAGCAACTAAACTAGCAGACAAAGTGGAAAAATTGGCTCAAAATAAAAAAAATGGAAAATCTGGAAAAAAATTGACAAAGTTTGGCCAAAAATGTATTAAAAGTGGTAAAAACAAGTGGGAAAAATGAACAACAAAGCAAAAATGGGATGCGAGACAATAAGCCATGGAAAAAATTGAAGGACAGTAGTGGGTTAAGACTGGCAAAAAGGGGAAAATGGCTTAAAAGTGGAAAAAAGGACAGAACAGGGGTAAAATTTGGCAAAGTTTTGCCAAAAATGTGTTAAACAAGGCAGAAAAGTTGTTGAAATAGACAGATAACTGCAAAAATAACAGACAAAGTGCAAAAAATGGCTCAAAGGTAGAAAAAAATGGTTACAAGTGGAAAAAATTGACAAAGTTTGGCCAAAAATGTGTTAAACATAGTGCAAAATTGGGGAAATAGACAAATAACCGAAAAAATGACCAGAAAAAGCAGCAATTGTAGATTAAAACTGGCAAACACGGACAGAAATGGCCAAAAGTGGAAAAGCTGGGTTTAAAGCAGTAAAAAGCAATAAAATGGCCAAAAAAAGCAGCAACAGTAGGTCAAAACTGGCAGACAATGTAGAAAAAACACGTGGAAAAATTTGACAAAGTTTGGCCAAAAATGTGTTAAAAGTGTAAAAAGGAGTGGGAAAAATGGACAAAAAAAACTAAAAATGGGATAAAAGTGACAAAAGGCTGTAGGAAAAAAAATGACATATAGTGGTAAAAATGGGTTAAAAATTGGCAAAAAGCAACCAAAGTGGCAGCCATAATTGGTTAAAACTGGCAAACACGGTTTAAAGGCAGGACCAAAGAATAATTCCAACACCAGAACCCAGTAATAGTTTGACACTTCAGCTCCAAAATGAAGGAACCGTCAGCCAGGACGCTAGCGCCAATGCTACTGATCAACACACATGCACTGATGTCATCAATAAATCACAACCGAGGAGGGACCTTTCTTCTGCGTTTCCCAGTTTCCCAGACGATTCTGTGGGCCGCTCTGCAGAGTGGGGTCAACGAAACTGCTAGCACATGGTGCATACAAGTCACCAAAGCTCTGTTGATTCCACCACAGAAGAGTTCTGAACTTCCTCTGGCATTAATGTTGGCATACAAACTGCAGGAGCTTCGTGAATGGGAGCAGCTGCATGCAAGTCTCACATCACCAAGTCTGATAGCAAGCATCAGCTGGAGAGGTTTAAGACCGACTGTGGAGCAGTGGAAACATGTTCTGTGGAGCGACCAATCATGCTTCCCTGCAGTCAGACGATGCTGGGAGAACGTTTCCTGCCTGACCGTGAAGTTTGGAGGAGGAATAATAGTACGGGGCCGTTTGTCAGGGTTTAGGCTAGGCTTGGATCTGTATCTTCAGTGAAGGCTAATCTTAATATTTATGTTTTTCCCTCATTGAGTGATGTGTTAAAATGTCTGAGTTTGATACGTGCAGGTGTTGCAGATGTTTAAAACCCACTGAGTCCTTGTGTTTAACAATAGTGATCTCAGCACTAATCAGAATAATCAGGATGACGATTTTTCTCATAGCTGAGCGGCCATAATTGGAGGGACTGATAGTAAAAAGTGATTTAACCCCATAGAGAGTGAGGAACAGTAGAGTCACGATACAGACGCGCTTAAGGCTGCCATCAAAGCGGCATGAAAGCCCCCAGACCTTAACGCCCTGATAGAAAAATCACACAAAAGGAGCCTGAAACAGGTATTGAGCGAAAAGATGAATAAACTATTCAGAAAGTTGACATTTCTGTATTATAAATCCTTTTTTGAATGTTCTTAGGAAATGTTTTAATATTTTCAGACACTATATTTGAGATTTTCATGAGCTGTCAGCTGCAATCATAAGAATTCAAACATTAAAAAGACTTAGGCTCATGTAAAACAGATCTGGATTTAATAAAAGTTTCACTTTGTGACTCAAATTAAGGAAAAAGATGCACCTTCATTGAAAGTATAAGAGGGCTGACGCTCAAATTTTTCCCCACAAGGCTGCCGTGTTTTTGTCAGTCTCAGCTGCAGGCTAACATCGGGCACTGAGCAATTGTGTAAATGATTCTCTCATGAAGACCTTCAATCAAAGCCTTGTTCTCTGAACACTCGACCTTCTGCCCTTTTTTAAAATCCTCTCATTCAGTTCAGGGATGGCAGGAGCAGAATAGCTGATTATTCTGTAGGCGGATTATTTTAATGAGCCCGTGTGTTTGTGTGAATATGACCAGAGCGGCTCAGGTGAGCAGCTTGGGTTGGAAAGACGAACCGCCCTCACTGTGCTGAAAACAACAAAGTTACCTCGCCAACAAACTCCTCAGGCTGTGTTTCAGATTCAGTCTGAGGGCGAACAACTTTTAAAACTTTTAAGCTTTATTGATGCATTTTCAAAGATTTAAGGCCAGAAAATACTGCTTATATAAATATGGTTTGAAAGCCAAAAAAGACCTGCTGTTCAGTTAATGGATTCTCCCATGTTTGTCAACTGGAGGGGACCTGGACCCAGCTGTTTTCAGCCGCTGGAAATGTGTGCCTGGAAAAAAATGGTGGCAAAAAGTCTCTGATGTACAGAAGCCCTAAGCAGACACGCATCCATGGATTTGACTCCATTCTGCAGTAATGAAAAATAAAGTCTGTCTGCTTTCTGAAGATCTCATCTTCTTTTTCTTATCTTTGGAAAACAAAACTGTATTTTTTAACGTGTTTATTTCTCATCACCTTTAGAAAACAATCAAATGTAAATATTATCATAGAAACGGAGCAAAATAAAATGCATGCATGCAAATCTGAAGCTGCTGTAATGATGTGCTCTTTAAACATGCTTGTTTTGTCTCTGCAGAGCCACACACTTTGCTCCACTGTACATTTGAGTGGTTAAAAATGAAGGCTTGTGATTCCTCTATAAGAATATGGTGGTGGGTCCTGAGGCTAGATGAGTTGGGAACCACTGATTTTACTCAGTCATGTGCTCTTTTATTTTGTTTGTTTTTTTGTTACACAGCAGTGACTGATTGGTTAAAATGTTATTTTCTAATATTCATCTCTGTAAAGGCATTTTGTGGCCCAGCAAACTCTACTAAAGCAGCAAAGTCCTCAAATACACTGATAAATTCAGTGCCACGAGTTAACCCAACACCAGTTAAACCATGACACCGATTGTAAAGATCTGACAAAATAAAAGATAAAAATGTGACATGAGTTAAAATTTCTGGCTGTTTTGTCACTCTGGAGACTTCAGATAAAAACATTTATTCAATTATTATATAAACATTTAAAATGTGTATTTAATTTCTATGATTTTAAGTTATTATAAGACTTCACACAGCCCGCCTACACTACCTCTGGCTCCGCCCACACTTTAGGAGGCACTGAATCTTTTACACTCCTGGTTTGCTTCCCAGTCAGGGCCTATCTGTGTGGAGTTTGCATGTTCTCCCTCGTGCATGCATGGGTTCTCCAGGTACTCCGGCTTCCTCCCACCACTAAAAAACATGCTCATTAGGTTAATTGGTGACTCTAAATTGGCCGTAGGTGTAAATGTGAGCGTGTCTGGTTGTCTGTCTCGATATATCAGCCCTGTGATTGACTGGCGACCTCTTGCCCAATGACAAATGGGATAGGCTTCAACACCCCCTGCGACCCCCAACGGGATAAGCGGTATAGAAGATGGATGGATGGATGAATCTTTTGCAAGTGGCATCACAAAGCAATTAAGCTCCTGCCTGGACACCAAAAGGTGCAAATTACTAACTGAAAATTCTGTGATGCATGAATACTTCTGTCAATAAACTCCCTGAAATAATCTGTGTAGTACACATTTTGTACATGGAAAGTTAAGATAGGTTGAAATGTCAGTACCTGTACCTAACAGGTAAAAATCAGCTGTAAATTTCAAATGAGCGTTTAAGACGGTGCGTCTACTGTGACACACGTGTCATTGCTCTGATTAGTCTGTAATGAATGTGACGATAAAATGTTCATTATACCCTGTGAGTATTTTTCTAAAGGCTCTTCCCTCCCTAAACACCATAGATGTGGTGTTGTTCAGATGGATTTGAACTACAAATCATTGCACAGACATGTGAAGCAGTCTATCTGCCGTTAAAACTAGGGATAAACAAAAAAGACCATTGCTGGTTGCACTTGTTTTTTCAAAAACAAAACAAAAAAACAACAACAACAACAACAACAAAAAAATGCCCAAAAGTAAGCATCTAGGACTTCAGTTTCTGTTGTTGTGGTATCAAAAAGACTTACCTTGGCTTGATTTTTATTAGGATTGTATCAAAGTTTATAATTCTGTTACTGTGATAACCACTTCTTCTTCTTCTTTTTTTTTTTTTTTTTTGCAGAATAACCCATATATACAGTGCTGTGCATGGCTTTTAGGCATGTTTGGGCCAAAATTGGGCAGAAAGGGGCAAATAAGCATGGTCTAGGGCAGTGTTACTAACCCTGTCTAACCCTGTTCAACCAAAGTGCAAAGTTATTAAAAAATGCCTTAGCAAGAGAAATGACCTAAATGGTGAAAAGTGGCAAAAATGGGTTAAATTGGCAATAAAAATATGTGAAAGGTGTCAAAAATGGGGGAAAATCACAACAAAAATTGAGCAACTGGTGGTCAAAAAGTGGCAAAATTTGAGTGAAAAGTGACTAAAAAGGGGCAAAAAAGCTGTTAAAAGGTGGGATAATAGGGAAAAAGTGGCATTTAACAGCAGAAGGCAGGTGAAAAATGGCAAAAATGGGGAAATTAAAAAAAAAAAGCAGCATAAAAGTGGCTAAAACTAATGAAAATGGCAAAAACAGAACAAAAGTGGCTAAAATGGGAATAAATGTCTGAAAGGAGTGGTAAAAATGGGCTGAAAGCAGCAGAAATTGATTAAAAGGGGCAAAAAATGTAAAAAAAAAAAAAAGGACATAAAATTGCAAATAAGGACAACGGAAATATATAGAGAAAAAATAAAGGTTGACAGTTAAGCCTACTGTATAACTGTGGGAAATAAACTGATTAATGTGACTTGCAACGGATAATTTTTGAGGTCAAAGTTTCTATTTTTAAGGTTTTTCTGGGGAATAATATTTCAAATTAAGACATAAAAGAGCCACAAATCATCACAAAAGAGCCACATGTGGCTCAAGAGCTACGCGGTGAGTGTCACTGGTATTGGTTCCCAACCTGGGGTTTGGGAACCCCTTGGTGGGTCGTGAGGCTCTGTCTGCTTTGAGGCTAAACTAGATTCACCTGTACGAACCAAAATCATGATAAAACACTTAGGAATAGTTGATGCAAAGGTCTCTTGATAAGGGGCTATTTTACATAGATCTGAACAATGAAAACTCTTAAATTTGTTATTATTTTTCTTACATCCATGTATCACTGTTTGTTTTGGGGGTCTTCAGCTGCTCTACAATAAAAGTAAGGGGGGCTTATAGGAAAAAAGGTTGGGAACCACTGGTGTAGGGTACCGTCTAGGTGGGTAGGAGGGTTGCCACAAGCCCTCAGTCATGCTGTGGATGCCCTGATGGCCCAAAAACTGCTGGAGGTCTCCAGGCGTTTTAGCAGGAATAAAAAGGCCTGGACAAAAGAGATGCAGCTGAGCTTCACCTTGGCTGCCCTTGCAACCCCAGGTTGTCGCACATTGGGCACCATGTTGAATGCTTTGTGCCCTACATGCCTAAAACTCACGCACATGACTGTGATTCAGACCTGTGTAATGTCCGCCGTGCATCCCTCCGTGGTGATTGCACACAGCGTACAAATCGTACAGGAAGTCAGGAGGAGCCAGGTCAGGTCGTCTGGGCTGCTTCCATCCCGGCTGCAGAGGGGGCTGATGGGTAGCGTGGCCACGGTTGACCATGTGGGGCGTCATGTCCAGGCTGGTCAGGGGAAAATGAACGAAGGTGGTGAGCTTGTTCCTGCGCTCGCCCACCTGTCTGAAGCGCTTCAGGTGGAGGATGAGGATGTCGGGCAGCGTCCACAGACTCATCTTCACTACACCCTGCTGCAGCTGCTTACAGTGGGGACACTTCCAGGCGTCGTCCGGGGCCAGCTGGGAAAAAAGACAGGTAAAGAAGGCATATCAGTGCTTCAGAACCTCCAGATTATCTTTAGTGCTTGCTCCACTAAATCATACTGTTAAAAATCCTGTCTCCTTAGGACTCCATCATCTTAATTTTGGCCTGAAGGATGATGTGAAACCGTTACCTTGGTTACTACTCTTGCACATTTTCCTGTCTCCTTCTGAAAACCATCTTAACATTTTCTTCATATTCAACAAGGTCCATGAATAAAACTTTCAGCAAAATGTTTGAAGATATCTCTTTTTAAAAGATGAATTTCATCATCATGCTGTTTTTAGATTCTATGACAAGGGCTGAAGTGCTAAAACTGGGATATTTATGATCTGGTATCGTCAAACAAAGATTTTTAGGAAAAACACCAATCATAAAAATGTTTAAATATTTGGAAAAAGTAAAAAATGTAAACAAACCAATCACACATTCAATATAAAATCTCTAGGCCTAATCTTGTGGACTTTGATGTCGATAAATAAAGTCAAGAAAACGCGCAAAACTCCCAGGATTTTTATTTTTCAATGCAGTATATCTCTTATTGTTTAGAGCTTGTTTATGTCTCTGAAGAGTATATATTTTGTATATTTTTTGTAATTTGTCTCCTTATTTTCCTGCTCTTATCTTTAATATTCCATAAGCATGACTCAGGGAAAATATAAATGAATTCCTGTCTATCTGTTCTGTCCTGTAGCTGTGCAAAATAAAAACTTTTTGCTGCATTTATCCTTATATTTATGTTAGCCAAAGTCTGACAGTCTTTTAAAAACAGGGACAAATTTAGTGCTCAGGAGGATCTTATCATCCTAATGCCTGCAGCTCCACCTTGTGGTGAAACGTGCTCACAGCAGAGGCCAATGTTCATTAAACTGAGATAAATACAAAAACACAAATTAAAAAAAAAAAGGAGGATAAAAATTTCTTCTGTAACCCTCATGAAGAAACACGTTTCTTAAAGTTGATGGGTTTGCTTTAAGTTTCAAAAGGAGCACCAATATTACACTGTTATTGTTTCATAAAAAGATAAGCCTACAAACAATGTCATCTAAGGAAAATACCCAAGCTTTAAAAACCAAACTGAAAAAAATCTTGACAATTAAGTTAAAGGATGCACATTAATGTATTTTTGGAAATATGCTGATATTTACACATTCATATTAAAGAACCAGACATCTCTACTGATATGTAAATGTAGTTCAGACCTATAACTTGAGTCCTTGAAACACTGAAAGTTTAAGGAATGAGGATTAACAAAGGAAAAACACTTCAGCTGACAAAGCCAAGTGGTTCATCCTACAGCTCAACAACCTTGCTCATAGATACAATAATATTTACAGACAATAAAGGCCAATTTTTATGGTCAGTACAGGCAGAAATTAACAACCAATATCGGCCGATATTAAAGCCCATATAGGCAAAAATTTACAGCCAATACAGGCAAAAATGTACAGCCAAAATAGACTGATATGTACACCAGATATAGGCTGATTATTATGTGGATATAGACCCATATTTCAGGCCAATATATACTAATATTTACTCCATTATGATAAAATATATCTAAAGCCAAAATACGCTTATATTTACAGCTGATATAGGCTGATATTTACAGCTAATAAAGACTGAAATTTACAGCCTATATAGGCTGATATTTACAGCTGATACGCACTGATATTTACAGCCAATATAGGCTGACATTAACAGCCAATAAAGGCTGATATTTACAGCTGATATAGGCTGATATTTGCAGCTGATATAGGCTGATATTTACAGCTGATAAAAGCTGATATTCACAGCTGATAAGGCTGATATGTACAGCTGATAAAGGCTGATATGTACAGCTGATATAGACTGATATTTACAGCTGATATAGACTGATATTTACAGCTGATATGGACTGATATTTACAGCTGATATAGACTGATATTCACAGCTGATATAGACTGATATTTACAGCTGATATAGGCTGATATTTACAGCTGATATAGGCTGATATTTACAGCTGATATAGACTGATATTTACAGCTGATATAGACTGATATTTACAGCTGATATAGACTGACTTTTACAGCTGATATAGGCTGATATTTACACCTGATATAGACTGATATTTATGGCTGATATTTACAGCTGATATAGACTGATATGTACAGCTGATATAGACTGATATTTACAGCTGATATAGGCTGATATTCACAGCTGATATAGACTGATATTTACAGCTGATATAGGCTGATATTCACAGCTGATATAGACTGATATTTACAGCTGATATAGGCTGATATTCACAGCTGATATAGACTGATATTCACAGCTGATATAGACTGATATTTACAGCTGATATAGGCTGATATTTACAGCTGATATAGGCTGATATTTACAGCTGATATAGACTGATATTTACAGCTGATATAGACTGATATTTACAGCTGATATAGACTGACTTTTACAGCTGATATAGGCTGATATTTACACCTGATATAGACTGATATTTATGGCTGATATTTACAGCTGATATAGACTGATATGTACAGCTGATATAGACTGATATTTACAGCTGATATAGGCTGATATTCACAGCTGATATAGACTGATATTTACAGCTGATATAGGCTGATATTCACAGCTGATATAGACTGATATTTACAGCTCATAAAGGCAGTTACTTTCTGCCAATATAGGATGATAATTATAGTCAATACATTCATGTTTATATCTGGCAATATCATTTAAGTTCATATCTATATAATCATTTTTACTTACATTTTTACTGAATTATATAATTTACATATGAAAATGAATATATTTTGCATGGTTTCTACTCACATATCTAAAACAGAATGTTTCATATATAGTTATTATATTTGGAGGATGGTAAAAACTGTTTTTAACAGAACTTTGGTGCTTTGATACTCAAAACAAGTTTACAAAAACACGATAATGATTATCTTCATGACACTTATCAGAGCAATGTATTCATTATAAAAAGAAAAGGAGAGCCGGAAGCAAATTTTTAACCAAAACCTTCAACAGTCAAAAGACAGAGCAGAGATGGCCTATTCAGACCTACGGGTTGGTTACACTGAGTATCTGAAGTCCATTTGTCATCACATAAAGATGCACAGATCATATTTAAACAGACTAGGAACACTGGAAGTGATACACGCACAAATATTTGGCTGCAGTTTGGACATATTTATGAAATTTAGAAAGCGTGAAGGAGTTAAAACAAATAAAAGTACTAGGTGTCTACGACTTCTATTTTGGTTGCTGTGGTATCACAGAAAAGGTGCAGATATAAAAAAAACAAACTGTAATATAGAGAGGGTATGTTTGAGAAGCTTTTAAGCATGGGATTCATGTATAAAAGCTCCAACGCACTTGTAAAGTACCACTTTTAAAGGACCTTCTGCTTTCTAGTTTCTGTTTGTTTGACCTTCTGATGAAGAATTGATGCCAAAATGTGTTTGTGTGCATGCCATGAAAATAAAGACATTTTAATGTTTGAATAGAGAGTTTTGAAGTATTTTTCTGTGTTTTTAATGAGAGCAGACTGACCTGCTCCTCTTTGGTGTACAGCTGGAAACACTCATCCAGCGTGCAGCTGTACGCCTGCACATGCTGCTGCTGCTGATTCCTCACGCTGTCTGCATCCTTCACCACCTCCTCATGAATGTTTCCAAACAGGCTGAAGTGAAAACACGGAGAGCAGAGTTAAAGTAGGGTTAATGGATGTAAACACAAAGGGTTAATCGGTGTAGGCCTGTTATGGAAAAGCAAACGGACCAGTCTTTGATTCTGTGCTCCCACTCGATGATGAGCTTCACATGTGGAGGTCCTCCTGAGCCGCACATCTTCAGAGCTCTAGGAGACAGAGAGGCCAAACGTCATGCAAAGAAGAGCAAAGAGCATCTGTACAAATCTGATCCCCTCATCATCCATAAGGCCAAACATGATTAACTTTAAAAGTTTGTTTCCTGGACTTGCAGCCTCATTATGAACGCATTTATTCTCTTGCAGTGATGCTTTTTGACCACTAGATGTCAGCACTATTACAGTGCATAATGAAGCAGCTCAAACAGACACAAGACATGCCTGTCAGGGAGAGACTGCATGAGATTTAAACACCATCGTAGATCTTAAGGTAAACTTTTCAGACAAACTTTGATTTACAATATAAGAATAAGCGGTTATAAGTAGCCAGACTAACCTTGAAAGAAGACATGCACAGAGAAGGATACGCGGAAATATTTTAGGATTTATTTATTGTATTTAAGGATTTGTTGCCAAATTGTGCAATTCTTTTGTGCTGTTTTATAACATCATAATCGCTCTTATCTCAATAATTTATAGTACTGAAAAGTCTGAAACTTAAAAAACTGCAGACTTTTAATGAGACAGGTGTATTAGAGAGGGATGACTCCAACAAAGGTGCAAATGTAGACATTATCCAGGTGTTTCACCGCATTTTTTCGTGATTTGAAAACAAGAAATCAGCCAAAAATGCATGCTGCGAAGTGGATCCACAGGTCGGCTAATGCTGATGTTACTCAAAGTCAATCTATCTTCTCATTTAGATGCAAGACTTGTTGATGTTGTATGAACAGAATGAGAGAGGAAGGGGTAAATCTATGGCAAAAATTACATTCAAGATTATTCTGATTGCTATTGAGATGAAAACTGATGAACATGATTAAATGGGGTTTTACAGCATCTCCATGAATTCCACATCTCAAAAAATATATAGATTAAAAAAAAATCTTAAAAAATAATAATAATATAATAATTTATATATATATATATATATATATATATACACACACATCATCAGCCGATCATCAGTCAACATCAGGGCCTCACAAGAGTATAGAAAGACCAGGAGGACTGAGGACTAAACGACTCCAGCTTCTGTCTGCATGCTCAGATACCAGCAACGCCACACTGTTTTGCTCAGTGACCTCATCGCCCCATCCATGAGTCCAGGCTGAGGTTGATCTCAGTGGACTGACACAGACGGAAGCATCCACGGCATCCTCAAATGCATGAATTAGTTTTTATGCAGAAAAGAAATTCCGCAAAATATCATGGATCAGGTTTAGCCTGAAAATCATGGATTTTATTTTAAATTGACCATGCCTAGATTCAGGTCAGACTCCACAAAACCAAGGTGGATCCATATGACTCGAAACATTTTCCATTTCTGTTATCATTTTTCATTTTTGGGGCGTTTCGGCCTTCATTTGACAGAAAAGCTGATGAAAGACAGGACATTTAGGGAGCGATAGTGGGGGAAGACATTCATCAAACATGCACCAGGATTGGGAACTCGATCCTGCTACCAGTGCATTTAGGACTGTCATATTTTACTATCAGTAAAATACGCTCTTATACGGTTTGATTTAGGCTCACTGTAGAGCAGCATATTCCTGAATTATATTTAACTTTCATCAGTTTCCAGGATACAGCGTGTGGCACATTGTGTGTCAAGACTTAAAGCACCATTCAACCAATGAATGAGCGGTTCTTAGAAATCACGCTAATGGAAGTCCTCTGAAAACCTCAGAAAGCTCCTTTGAAACAGAAAATCACCTCTGCAAGAAAAAGCCATCAGACATGAGTGCATTTATGAAAAAGGATAAAAGGTGGAAAGGTGTGCACATTTCAGGTAACACTGTCAAATAAACCTGTCTGACCTTTTCAGTTTGAATGGAAGAAATGAAACAAGGTAAGAAAGTAAACTTCACCCTTCTTTTCTTTTATTCCTTACTTTTAAAGGGATAAATGGACATCTCCAATTTTTCTAATACTGAGGCAGCTTTTCTTCACATGGAACAAATAACTGAGCCTAAGAAAGTTCTGGTTTAAAATATCTAAGGACAGTCTGTTTCCCCCTTGTCATTCTGGGTGGGCCTGTTGCACAGGTAGGTGGGAGAAGGCCCCTACAGCCCACCCATACCGCCTCATCTGCTCCAGCCTAAAAACATCTGCACAAAGTCAGCACCATTTATCAAAGAAAAGTGAAAGGGACATTTTGACACCCACATTAATTTGTGTCTTGTATTCACATCAGACAGTCCTGGCTGCCTCTGTCTCTCAGGAGAGTCTTTATTAGATAAGAGCAAATTTAAATTAGATTAAAAATGATTACATTAAATCAGAACCAGCCTGTGGGAACATTGGGTTGTTTCAGTGTTGAAAGTTTTGACCGTAATCAGAGTAATTTTACGACAAAAATCACACACATTACACTAATCTAATCATCTTCAGATCTAATAATAGAAGAAGGCTGCGTGCAGAGAGCTTCTTCTAACAATAACAGCTACGTTATTAACCTGCAGAGACGTATTTCATCAGGAGACATGACAGATGCACAAGGACTATAAAAGTATTCACCCCCTCAGATGTTTTATCATTTTATTGATTTTATAAATGGGGATCACCTGAGTGCAGTGAATGTGTCTCAGTGACTGTAGTTTAAAGACACCTGTGTTTGCAGGTCCAGTCACTGGTTTATCAGTATTCCTGGCTACCATTACACCATAGAGACAAAAGAACACTCCAAGCAACTAAAAGAAAAGGTTATAGAAAAGTCTAAGTCAGGGGATGGATACAAAAAAAATCCAAAGGCTCTGATCATGGATTCAGTTGAATCCATGATCAAGAAATGGAAGGAATATGTCACATGTGTAAATCTGCCTAGATCAGGCCATCCTCACAAACTGACTGAGTGTGCAAGAAGGAGACTAGTGAGAGAGGCCACCAAGACACCTATGACTACTCTGAAGGAGTTCCAAGCTTCAGCAGCTGAGATGGGAGAGACTCTGCAGACAACAACTGTTGGCTGGGTTCTTCACCAGTCAAACTTTTACCAATAAGCATGGGGGAGACTCCATGGCAAAGTGAAAGTAAGATGGGACCAAAGCGGAGCTTTTTGACCATCAGACAAGAAGACATCAAACACTGACATCACCACAAACACACATCCGCACTGTGAAGCATGGTGGCAGCATCATGCCGTGGGGATGCTTCTGGGCAGCTGACCCTTGAAGCAGTGTTAATTTCATCGAACAAAACTATGACTAAAACTATTAGTTGACAGCCTTTATTTCCAAGACAAAAACTAGACTAAGAATAACAAAAATGGATCTTTGATGACCAAAACTGACAAAAAGTAAGTTTAGTTTTCATCCAGATGACTAAAACTAGACTAAAATGTAATGTTGTTTCCTCAGACATTCAAAATCCATGACATTTCTCCACTGGTAGTAAATCTGTCAAAAAACAATGCAGCTGTATCTTTCTGCCTCTCAGCTGTAGAAAGCAGGGACCCCAGGTTTGGCTGAGTGATAGAACACACTACCATGATCTGGTATCAGATTTAGGCAAGAAAATAAATGCTTGGACTAAAAGTAAAGACTAAAATGTGAGGACTTTTAAGGACTAAAACTAGACTAAAATGTTATGAGTTTTCTTCGACTAAAGACTAAAACTAAAAAGGGTAGAAATGACTAAAATGTGACTAAAACTAAAAGACATTTCATCTAAAGACTAAGACCAACATTAAAAATAGCTGCCAAAATTAACACTGTCTGGGAGGCTTGTAAAGGTAGAGGGTAAAATGAATGCTGCAAAATATATTTATGTTTCGGCAAGACAATGAGCCGAGGCATTCAGAGAAAGTTACACAGAAATGGTTTAAAGGCACTAAGGTGGTGTTCTGGAGTGGCCGAGTCAAAGCCCAGACCTCAATCTAATAGAGAATTTGTGGCTGGATTTGAAAACGGCTGTTGCCCTGGCTCCTCTGAGTAGCCAAAAAGTGTCCCAAAAATGCATGACAACAGATAAGACAAAGACTTGAGGTAAACAGAGGTTTATGAAAATGTTTCATTACCTTTTGATAGAGTGCCATTTCTTTTTCTTGCTTGTAAATGTAAGGATTTTATCACTGGACAGTAAAAAATAAATTAAAAAAAAAAAAAAAAAGGAAAGTGCTGATGCCCAATCTCCATGCAATCTGACAGAGCTTGAGCAGTTCTGCAAAGAAGAATGGAGTGAAATTTCAGAGTCCAGATGTCTGAGCCTGATTGAGACCTAAACACACAGACTTAGAGCTGTGACTGCAGCCAAAGGTGCAGTGACTAAATACTGACCTGAAGGGGTTAAATTTTACGTAGTTATTTTACATTACATATTTTTATTTAATGGATATTACTTGGAAGAAATCTGTTTTTTACTTTGACATTAAAGATTTTATTTATTTTTGTCAAAAAAGCCAAATTACATTGACCATGATTGATTTATAAAAGCAATAAAAAAGTAAAACATCCAAGGGGGTGAATACTATTTATAGCCACTGAATATATAAAATAAAAATATGTTATGCTCTTATGTTAAACTGTTCTTGTCTACCAAGAGAAGCTTCCAGTGTGGGTCTTTCCTTTGTTTTAATAAAGAAATGTGGTCCAGTTCTGATAAAACCGCTGCTATACTATAGCTACATCTGAGCTAACAGCTACACAGGCGGCAGCCATTGCTACCCTCATCCAGTGCGACTAAACCCTGCCATAGCAACTGCCTCTTTCTCCTCCCTGATTGGTCAGCTCTGTTCTCAGATCCTGCAGAGCCATTTCGAACTGGAGCTTTGCAGGATGGATTAGCCTGATGACAGACATGGAATCTGGCCAGTGCATCTACTTTGCAAAGTTCAAGTTTATCTATCATTTTACACAGGAGGGAATAATCAATCAAAAGATATAAAGCTGCAGAACTCACTGATCCTGCGTCATCAGCGACCTGTCAGAATAAAGTCAAAGAGCCTCACCTGTCCACAGCAGGATGGTAGAGCGGCCGCCCGTCCTGAGGTGACAGATAGCTGTAAAACGCTGATCCTCCCACCACTCGGATGTTGAACAGCACTCTGGTGTTCTGGAGGAAACACAGAAAATGACTGTCATCATTTTAGAGCAAGTCTGGACTCATCTCTATGCCCTCACACATGAGTACAACAAAGCAGTCCATCACAAAAGTTGCTCTTTGTAGCTTCCTGGATGCATTCATCATTTCTGGTTTTGCATAAGTTTGATGAGTTGGCTTCACGACGGCGAAACGAGAACACATAGCTCAGGATTTCTGAAAAAGCAGCAACATTTCTCACTACTTTTCCTGCCATCAGTCAAAATAACAGCTCTGTTCGGAGGATTCAGACCATAAAAATGTAGCAGGAATTGTTTTATGAATCCAATATGTGTGTGCTAAGGAAGATTCATTAATGCTGATATGTTTCAGATGGGCTGTGGCGTCCTTTCTGATCAGAGAGATGATCAGACAGAAAACCACACTTTTTGGCACAAGGTTTACCTATTCTCTGACTTTTTCACTTTCATTTTCTGTCTCAAAAACTAAACAAAGATCTGTTTTCCCATCATTCATCTCTGCAGACAGGCTTAGTGGTTACTATTCTACAGCAGAAATGATCTTAAACCTGTATTCCAACTGGGGAAGGTCTTTCTTTGGTTCACATTAAAGGTAAAATTTTGTCTGAATTGTTCATCTTTTCTGTGGTGCCAGAGCTACAGAAACTTCTGTAAGACTCCAGCCTTGGCGAATGAGCCATCACTGATGATATAATTGTGCATTTACAGCCAAAACTTTTTAAGACTTAATGAAATCTTCATGGGTTGACTTTTTTAGAGTTCAGCTACTGCATACAGGCTGGAGTCATGTTTCTGATCCTGGAAAGTATTACAAAAAGGCAGAGCCGGGTGTGTTTGTATAAATATTGACATGTTTTCTTGCTCTTAGGGTTATATTTAAGAAGTCTGCCGCGTCAGCAGCAAAAAGACAGAGAACAAAGTGGGCCACCATGAAATATAGGCCAAAGCCTGCAGCTGACTTTATGAGTTTACAGCAACAGAATTTCAGCCAGACAGCTCACATTTTTACAGCTTTGAAACACTTACTGCAGCAGCAGGACAGGATTGGTGTTGAGTGTCCATACCCATCAGTTCTGATACATTTATTTAATATGCAGGAATCTGAGCAGGGATGATACTGTGGGGTTTAAAACCCCCATAAGAGCCTGCAGGTGGATACTGGTGGGGCTGGAAGTTTAAACACAGCACTGGTATGATACAGCATGCAAAAGCAGAGCATAAGGAGATGAGGCAAGTCTTTCTGCTTGACTAGACCACCCTACTGGGAGGACATGAGATAGGAAACTGTGAGAATGATTGAGAACAAAATCAGTGCAGCTCAAGATATCTGCCTGATCTAAACCAGGCCATACCGCATTAAAAGTCTGTGAACATTTATACAGCATCAAAATTCCGCATTATTATGATCAAAACATGGTATAGACCATTCATCCCACAAACCTTCTACTGAAAGAAGTGCCATAATGAGCCAGTACAAGAACAACAGCACAGAAAGACCAGAGGTCGAACCCGGGTTGTATGTTTAGACTCTTTATAGCTATGTTAGCTTCCCTAGCTGTGTAGTTCACATTATTATTTAAGCCAAAGTTGCTTAGGCAATGTAAACTTTAGCTAATGTAGCTACATAAAGAATGTAGCTGCATAGCCTGAATAGCCGCTTTGTGAGCTTATCTTGAAATAGGTTAGCTACGTAGCCAATGTAGCTTATGCGAGTGCAATTAGCTGTGTAGCTATTAGATAAAAAGCTACACTGGCTACATAGCTTACACAGCTTATGCTGCTAGTGGAGCTATGTAATTTACGTTTGGGCATCCTGACCCCTTCCTAAGCAACTACCCTAACATTAAAGAGTAGTTTAATCAGATTTCAGTTTGAAGGTTTTAGCATCTATTTCCATACTGAAATAGACCTGACTTAACAGTCTCTGAGTTTAGCTGTCCTGGATTTGGCATAGCTACACAGACAACATATCTACATAGCTTACATAGCTACTTCATGAACTTAACTTGAGCTATGTAGCTAATTTAGCTTATGCTGCTGAGGGGAGCTACATAAGCTATGTCAAGTACATAGCTATTAGCTACAAAGCAACATTAGCTACATAGTTTATCCTAGCCCTTTCCTAAACCTTTATCCTAACATCAAAGAGAAGTTTATTCAGATTTTACTCTGATGGTTTTAGCATCTATTTCCATTCTGAAATAGATCGCGTCCTAACTTAATGGTCTCTGAGTTTGGCTGTCCTGGATTTGACATAGCAACATAGAAAACATAGCTACGTAGCTGCTTTGTGCGGTTAGCTTGAGCTATGTTAGCTACGTAGCTAATTTAGCTTGTACAGCTGACGAGAGCTACGTAAGCAACGTTAGCTACATTGTTGTGTAAGCTACAAATCTAACATGACCATGCTTTTTAACAGCTTTTCTCCCACATCATTTGAAATTTATCCCGCAATTGATCCATGGTCTAAAACTGGTAAAAAAAAAAAAAAAAAAAAAAAAAAAAATCCTGGATAATCTTTTTTTATATTTCTTCCTGTTAGCCAGGACTTATTCCTGTAAATAAAAGTTATTTAGGCCATATTTTTCCAGCAAATTTGAAATTGAGAGATCCTGATTTGAGTGTATACCCAGGGATTCAAATGTTTTTATCTTCTAATATGGTCAACACAAGCACATTTGACAGATTTTTAATACTTTAGAAGAGAAGATGAGAATGTTTGACTTGTAGACTGTAGACTTGTAGACTTTCTATTGCCATTCGACTGCTGAGTCCTAATAGCTTGCAGAGATCAGGATTTGCATGTTTTGTAACCTCAAAGCAACAAATCTGGTTTTGTTTTGTGGAAATCCCATCTAATTCCTCAGAAAACAACAGAAATCAACTCATAATGGGGAAAACTGGGTTTTATCTTGAGCTAAATATTTAAAATCTCAAGAAAACAAATGAAAATGTCTTACTTGTTAATAAAAACATGAATCCATGTCCAAGGGCTTCTGTAGAAATCAGACAGTCTGATGTTATTTTCATTGGACAGGAAGTAGAATAAGTGGATAAAGAAAGTTCCAACATGTTCTGTTGTGTTTTTATTCCCCTCATTTTAAGCATACTTTTATTACTCTGAGACTTGGTGGGGGTCTTTAGGAATAAAGACGCACTTTTATAGAAATGAAAGCGATCCTGTCTTGTTCTGCTGAAATCTGGTGTGTAGCTTCTGGCTGAGCTCAAACACAAACACTCGCTCTGAGGAGAGTTTGATCCAGCAGGAGCTCTCTGATGACGAGGATCGCACCAAAGCACACAGCAATATTGATATGCTGAACACATGAACCCAGAGGAATCCATAACCCTGAGGGGAAGTTACACAATCTATCTGAATGGCTGCCTCATGTATGTGATATAGAAGACTATTTTCAGTCTCACCAGTGCCAGTCAGCTGCTGAAACACTCGGGCAACAATTACTGTGAGTCCATTAACATTTCCCTCCCATGCTTTCACTGCGACATTCAGAGCACCGAAACAAAGACTGTATTATCTTTTTCTGTTGTGTTTCAGCTTCATGTGTTTATGCACGCTGCAGATATCAAACTCCCCGTGGTGCTGAGGTGTCCTGTGCTTCTTCACCGCCTGTTTCTGCTGCATAAGAAAATCCCTGTAATGCGAGATGACAAGTGTAAACACAAAATATGTTGTCTTTTCATTACACTCTTGCTGGGACGCACTGTGACTTCCAGTGAAAGGCTCATGTTTACGCATTAAGACCACCCAAAGAGTCGTACCCAGTCCAATTTCTCAGAGCTGTGTTTTTCCTCAAACATTGTGTCAAAGCCAACGGATAGAACTCCAAAAACTCGAATATATTTCTTCAAATATTCCAGTGGCAATGCTGAAAAAGAGGCAACTCACAGGTCTACACCAAGAGATAGTTCAGGCTAAAGAGATAGTGTGCTAACCCAAGACAGATTCAGCCACACTGAATTTTATCATGATCATCATGATAAACCCTTACCCAAACATCAAAGAGAATACAAATCAGATTTTAGTTTGAGACTTTTAGCATCTATTTCCATTCTGAAATAGACTTTGTCCCCACTAAACACTCTGAGTTTGGCTGTCCTGGATTTTATAAAGCTACACAGAAAATGTAGCTATATAGCGTATACGTAGTTGCTTTGTCAGCTATGTTAGCTATGTAGCAAGTGTAGCTAATGCAGCTTATGGGCGCTGTGTAAGCTATCTTCATTTTCTATGTAGCTATTAGCTACGAAGCTACTCTAGCTACATAGCTTAGTCAGCTAATGGAGCCATGTAAGCTACGTTTGCTGCATTAGAATGTTTTCATGAAAGGAAAATCTTTTTCCTGTAAACATTCAGAAATAGACTGTCCCCATGAATGTCCTGGATTTGACATAGCTACATAGAGAACATAGCTACATAGCTTACACAGCTAATATGTCAGGTTAGCTTGAGCTAGTTAGCTATGAAGCTAATGTAGCTAATGCAGCTGATGGGATCTATCTAAGCTACGTTCATTTTCTACATAGCTATTAGCTAGGAAGCTACATTAGCTACATAGCAGCTAATGAAGGTATTTGAGGTACGTTTGCTGCATTAAAATGTTTTCATGGAGGGAAAAGTTTTTTTTTCTTGTAAACAGATTTTGCTTTATTTAACATTATGTAATCAGGTTTTTAACTGTTGGTATCCTAGCCCTTTCCCCCACCCTTACCCTAACATCAGAGAAAGTTTCATCAGACTTTAGTTTAACGTTTTTAGCATTTATTTCCATTCTGAACATGATTATGTCCCAACTAAACCCTCTGAGTTTGGCTGCCCTGGACTGCATAGCTACATAGAAAACTTAGCTACATAGGTAATGCAGCTACTTTGTCAGGTTAGCTTGAGCTATGTCAGCTATGTAGCTGATGTAGCTAGTGCAGTCTGTAGGAGCTATGCAAGCTACAACCATTTCCATGTAGCTATAAGCTATGAAGCTACATTAACTACATAACTAATGCAGCCAATGGAGCTATGTAAGCTACGTTTGTTGCATTAGAATGTTTTCATGGAGAAAAAGCTTTAATCCTGTTAACAGATTTTGTTTTATTAAATATTCTGTAATCAAGTTTTGCATGTCAGGTTTTCAACTGTAAGTATCCTACCCTAACATCAAAGAGAAGTTTAATCAGACTTTAGTTTGAAGGTTTTAGCATCTATTCAGAAATAGACCAAGGCCTGGCTTAACAGTCTCGAGGTTTAGCAGTCTTGGATTTGACAAAGCTACATAGAGAAAGTAGCCATGTAGCTTACATATCTGTTTTGTGAGCTTAGCTTGAGCTATGTTAGCCATGCAGCTAATAAAACTAATGCAGCTGATGGGAGCTTTGTAAGCTACGCTATGTAGTTATATTAGCTACAAAGCTACATCACTTACACAGCTTACTGACCTACATGAGCCACATGAGCTACATTTGCTATGTCAGAATGTTTTAATGGAGGAAGAGCTGTTTTCCTGTAAGCAGACCATTTACTCAGCTTCAAATTTTCTGTAATCAATTTTTGCAGGTCAGTTTTTTAACTTTTAACTTTTGGTATCCAAACCTTAACCCCTTAACCAAACCCTCATACAACCCTAACTCCAAAAAAGTTGTGACACTGAATAAAATTTCAATAAAAATAGAATGCAATGATCCACAAATCTCATAAACCCATATTTTATTCACAACAGAACTTAAACACCAAAACATATCAGATGTTGAAACAGATATATTTTACCATCTCATGAAAATTATTAGCTTATTTTGAATTTTACGGCTGCAACACATGTCAAAAAGTAGGGACGGGGCAACAAAAGGCAGAAAAAGTAAGTTGCACTAATGACAAAAAGCTGAAGGAGCATTATGCAACTTAGTAGGTTCATTTGCAACAGATCAGTAACATGACTGGGTATAAGGGGTGCATTTTACAGAGGCAGAGTCTCTCAGAAGTAAAGATGACTGAGGTTCACCAATCTGTGAAAAAACTGCATCTAGTTTGAAATAATTTCTGAAAAATGTTCTGCAAAGACTTTAAATAACCCACCATCTACAGTCAATAATATCATCAAATGATTCAGAGGATATGGAGGAGGCCAATACAGGATTATATTCACTTCCAGAAATCACTGTCCATCAACACAGCAGGCTGTGCCAACCACAAATGAAGTTAAAGCTAAATTATGCAAAAAAAAGAGGTCATATGTGGATAGGATCCAGAAATGCCGCTGCCTCCTCAGAGCCAAAGCTCATTTAAAATCGACCGAAGCAAAATGGAAAACTGTTCTGTGGTCAGATGAATCAACATTTGAAATTCCTTTTAGAAGCCACAGGCGCTGTCTCCTGTGGACTAAAGAGGTGAGAACCATCCAGCTTGTTCTCCTGGCTCAGTTCTGAAGCCTGCATCTCTGATGGTATCAGTTTGCATTAGTGCCTATGGCAAGGACAGCATGGACAGGAACTATCAGTGCTGAAAAGTAGATTGTCACATTGTTTTGTCACATTTTACTCATTGTTTGTCTCATGGTTTATTTATTTTTTGCATAGAATTATTCTTACGTTGCTTTAGTCTTTTGACAGACTGTTGTCATTTCCTGTCTGTTTTTTTGTTAAGTCCTATGAGCTGCATTCTTTTATGTATGACAAGTGCTTTAGAAATAAAACTAAGTCAAGTCGAGGAGATGGAGAGTGTGGCTGCTGAATCAGCTAAGGTCAAGGACAGTGGAAATTTTTTACACTCGTTCGGCCACTGAGAGAGACATATTGACGAAGAAATGCATGTAAGAATGCCTGCAAGTAGATCAGACTAACATCATCGTCAGCCGTCATTTACCTCACACCAGAGCTCACACGATATGTCTGCAGACATTACTCAGAGACTGGCAGTCGCCCAGGCTATGTGGTTTTGACTTGTCATTACATTCTGAGGAGGAGGATATCAGCTATGCGTTTAGTCCTCTGCATGTGTTCAGGGCAGAAGGACGCAGCTCTGAAGCAGAAGCATAAATCAGACTTTGGGATTACTCATACAGTACAAGGACCAGCTCTCCTGTATCCTGCTGCAGCACTTGTCCCTTCTCCCCTGTCTGCTGACGGCCTCCAGTCTCAGGGCTCCAGTCCCAGCCAGACCGGAGCTCAGACACGTCAGCATGTTGCAGTTTGACAGTGAGTTTACATGAGATGCTGTCTCTTAGAGTGAAGAAAACACAAACATGATGGAAGCCCTTCACTCTAACGTTACTCTCTTTGTGGATGACTTTGAGTCCTTTTTGTCAGATACAGCTCTCTAACACAGCCAGGGTCAAAACAGTGTCAAACACAGTGCCTTTCCAGAAAAATAAAATGCTTCAAACATTTTATACCTGTCTGTAGCGCTGTAAAGCCAAGCTTTCTTGCTAGTGCCTTCAGCTAGCTTTCCTTAAAGGGCCAGTGCACACTAAAATCTTTGGAGGCTCATTCAACTATGATTGCAAATTACACTATATTGACAAAAGTATTTGAATTGTGAAATTTCATCCCTGCCAGATATTCCACAGTCAAATGTAAGTGACATTTCAAGAAAGCGGGAGCACATGAAACCACAGAGCGGGGTCATCGCCCGCTAAGGTGAATGGTGCATGAAGTCGACTTCTGGACCTCCACTGGCATTAATGTAAGAACTAAAACTGTGCAGGAGCTTCATGGACTGGTTTCAATGGCTGAGCAGCGGCATGGTGTAAAGCACACTGACACAGGACTGTGGTGCAGTAGAAATGGAGAGGTCAATCATGCTTTTGGCAGTCAAACGCGTGAGTCTGGGTTTGGCGGATGACGAGAGAACGTTACCTGCCTGACCGTGAAGTTTGGTGGAGGAGGGATAAAGGTATGGGGCTGTTTTTCATGGTTTGGTTTAGGCTCCTTATCTCTAGGAAAGGACAATCTTAATGCTTCAGCATACCAAGACATTCTGGACAATGCTACGCTTCCAACTTTGTGGCAACAGTTTGAGGAAGGCCCTTCTCTAGTCCAACGTGACTGTGCCCCACAAAGGACTATAAAGACATGGTTTGATGAGTTTGGTGTGGAAAAACTTGACATGCCTGCACAGAGACCTGACATCAACCCCATCCAGAAACTTTGGGATGAACTGGAATGGAGACTGCAATCCAGGCCTTCTCGTCCAGCATCAGTGCCTGACCTCATAAATGCTCTACGAATGAATCGGCACAATAGCACTCCAAAATGTTTCAGGGATGAAGAGAAAACACAGCGAGCAGGATGGGGGTATGTCCTGGTTTTGTAAACACAGAGTGAGTGCAGTAAGTGTTGGAAAGAAGATGATCAGGTCAGTATTTGGTATCTTCTCCACAAAGAACACGAGCAGACTCACGTGTTTGTGTTGTTTCTGTCATGGGAAAGTCCTCTGTCTTGTTTTTAACCACCGTTAATGACTTGGTGTGTTCAGTGAGGCTGGTGTGAAGGGGGGAGGATGTTTGTGGCATTGTTTGTGCCTGACAGGGCAAAAGATCTCCAATTACTGCCCATGCAAAGAACAGAGTTTCATTATGTTGTTACTGTAAGGGCCCTGTGTCTCTGCATGAAGAGGGAGTTACATTTTTCACTGGATGCAGCGTCCAGGCCCTATATTCTCCCTGTTCAACACATTTACCGCTCTTCTGACTGTTACTATAAGAGCTGTAGATTCATGTGCAGCCATCACGGAGCTCTAGTGTGTTTTATTGTCGAGCATCAGTCAGAAAATGCTTGAATTAAGATGTCAAGTGATGTCAAAAGCGAGAAAAATGGCTTTGAATGCAGCCGTGTCTTTTGTTTTTGAATTGCATCATTGCTGAAGCTAAAATTAGCTGCCCGCTGAAGAATCCACTTGTGAGTGTAATTCACTGATTCAGGAAAAAAAACTACAGATTCAGATGAAGAGCAAACATCTGCTGAGAGCGTCGCTGCTTTCTTGGCAGCGGCAGGCTACAGCAAACTGATTATACTGTACGAGCCCGGGTTTAATTAAACGGCTGACAGCATGAGGCACAAAGGAGACTTCAGATCTCCAGCTGAGTTACTGAAAATGTTGCACCTGAATCCTCTCCTCCTCTCGTTCTGTCTTGGCATTTCTTAAAGAGCACTGAGTCATCCGCAGAAAGCTGGTTAACAGTTTTCATGCTCTGTGTGGGGCTTTGCTGCAGCTTCATTACAGGAGGAGTGTTTGGTTAAAGGACGCCACAACACTGAAGATGACATGCACAACAAAAACTAAAGAACAGGAGTCTCTGAGAGTGAAGAACAAGCCCGATTACAAAAAACCTGGGACACTGTAAGAAATGTAAAGAAAACATGATTGTCAAATCTCATTAACCCATGCAAAGGGCCACGCTTGCCTCTTTTAACAGCAGTCTGTAAATGTCTGGGAAGTGAGGAGACCAGTTGCTGGAGTTTTGGGAGAGGAATGTTGTCCCATTCTTGTTTGATGCAGGATTCTAGTAGCTCAACAGTCCTGTTTTGTTTCATGATGCTCCAAGTGTTTTCTATTGGTGAAAGGTCTGGACTGCAGACAGGCCGGTTCAGCACCCAGACTCTTCTATTGTGAAGCCATGCTGTTGTGATAGATGTGGTATGTGAATTCGGCTGAAATAGTCAAGGCCTTCCCTGAAAGAGTTGCTCTAAAGCAGGGGTTCTCAACATTGGGGTCGGGACCCCATTGGGGGTTGTGAGACACTGAAATGGGGTCTCCAGATGCCTTAAAAAACTAAGAATATTTTTTAAAATTATAATTTTGCCACTTCACACCAATTTTGCCAAATTTTAACACATTTTTGCCACTTAAAACCCATTTTTTTCTCAATTAACTTCAAACTTCTAAACCAAATCTTGACACTCTCTGCCTATTGTTTGCTCTGTTGTCCCATTATTGCCACTGTTAACCCCTCTTCCACTTTTTAAGCCAAATTTCACAATTTAATATGCCCATTTTTGCCAGTTTAACACATTTCTGCCTATTTCTGCCTCAGCTAACCCCTTTCTTGCCTGTTTATATTAATTTTTCATCCCATTTCACCAAATTTCCACCTATATTTGGCACTTTAACGCCATTTCAGCAACTTTTCAATCCCCTTTTTCCTCTTAATTTGCCTGTTTTTGCCACTTTAACCCATTTTTGCAGTTTTTCGGTTATTTTTTCCACTTTCATCTAACTTTTCGCATTTCTAACCCATATCTGCAATTTTTAAAATATCCAATTTCACCACCTTTTCCAATAGTTTTTTTGCCATTATAACCCATTTTAGCCATTTTTAACATATTTTAATTCTGTTTTTTACTACATTTATTGCAAGAATTGGAGATTAAATTAGTTGAAATATCGATCAAACATTTAAATTGACCCAATTTCACAGTAAAACAGGATCAAATAAAAGGTATTGATGCATGTTCAATAAGGACTTCAGGACTTTTGCCACCATTTTTTTTAGTCACCTAGTCGCGACCCACTGAAAACTGCTTCACGACCAACTTTTGGGTCCTGACCCCCCAGTTGAGAACCACCGCTCTAAAGCCTCTCTCTTCTTTTCAGCATTGACAGTTCCTTTCCAGATGTGTATGGTGCCCATGCCATAGGCACTAATGCAACCACATACCATCTTCTCTTCAGTCCATAGGACACGGTGGTTTCCAAAATAAATTTCATCTGACCACAGAACAGTTTTCCGTTTTAACTCAGTCCATTTTAAATGAGCTTTGGCACAGAGAAAACATCAGCGTTTCTGGATCCTGTTCACATATGGCTTCTTCTCTCCATGATCGAGCTTTAACTGTCATTTTTGAACGGTACGGCCAACTGTGCAGTCAGACAGTGATTTCTGGAAGTGTTTCTGGGCCCATGCAGTGATTCCCAGTACAGAATCATGCCAGTTTTTAATGCATTACCGCCTTAGGGCCCACAGATTACAAACTATAATACTGACCTTCAGCCTTGTTCCTTGCTCACAGAGATTTCTCCGGATTCTCTGAATCTTTTGAAGAATTTATGAACTGTAGATGATGGGGTATTCAAAGTATTTACAATTTTATACTGAGGAACATTTTTCTGAAATTGTTCCACCATTGTTAGATTCAATTTTTCACAGATTGATGAACCTCTGTTTATCTTTACTTCTGAGAGACTCTGCCTCTCTAAAATGCTCCTTTTATACCCAGTTTTTTTACTGACCTGTTGACAGTTAATCTAATTAGTTGCAAAATGCTCCTTTAGCTGTTTTGCAATAGTGCAACTTAATTTTCAGTCCATTGTTACCCTGTACCAACTTTTTTGAGATGTGTTGAGATTCAAAATGAGCTAATATTTTTCACGAAATGTTAAAAAGTCTCATTTAAACATCTGATATGTTGATTTGACCATCACTGCTTTTCTTTACATTTTCACAGTGTCCCAACTTTTTTGGAATTATGGTTGTCCATAATAACAGGACAGGGGTGTGACTAAGCTACTCATGGTTTTAGTATTTCTATCATTGTGTCTGACTTCAACCATCAAATAAATCAATATGGCGATCTCCTCATGGTCTCCTTGCTGCAGATGTTACGGAACAAATATGGCCGCATGAGCTGCAACAACCCTGAGCCTGGGAAAGGCTATTAAATACTATAAAATACTGATGCTAAAAAAAATAAAATAAATGAAAATAAAATGTGTGGAGTGTGGGGCTGCTATATTAGGCTCAATTATGGTTTCATCCTCAGCACATTCAAGGGGGAACTCTTTATTTGTTGGACTTAAGTCTGTCAAACTATCTCCACAAAAGTAAGAAATAAAAGCCAAATATTTACTCTTTTATAGAGAGTAAAGAGAGCTGGAGACGGTGCAGTAGCAGACCAATAACTTTAAAGATGAGCAGACGAGGGCAGCTTTCCCTGGACAAATATCAGCCTGAACCAGAGCCACTAAAGTGATGCCTGAAGACAAATGCTAAAAGAAAAGACAAGTACACTTTAACAATCTTTTATGGGAGTTTCCATCCAAATAAAAACCAATGCAAAGAAAGGCAAGAGAAGAAACACACGCATGTCACACACTGGTTAACTCCTCTCTGGTCCAGAAGAAGCGGATTCCTCCCTGCCTCCTGCAGCACACTCAGCTCCCCCACCTGTACCACACATCGTCCATGTGTGGGCACGCTCTGCTCCGTCCCGCGCCAATAAACCTGTCGTAGAACAGGTGCAGCAGCCAGCGCAGCAGGAGGGAGCCGTGTCCTCTCTCTGCCTCCAGCCGGTGCTCAAAAACAAGCCCGCCCACACGACAAGGCCATTAAACCCAAGTTTTACAAGCATCAAGGAACAATTACTGCTGATTTATCACACTCAGCTATACGGCAGCTCAAGCCCAGGAGTTTTAGGTAGTAGATGAAGTAAATAAAGCATAAAATACTAAATAATATAAAGACGTTATTTATTCCCTGACTCTAGTTGATGTTGCAGTGGCTGCAGAATTTATAGCAGCTGGACTTTTAATTTAATGAGCACAGACTTTTTGCCTTATTGAGCATGAAATCATCCATTTACCAGGCACAACATTTTAATCACAAGTGCCCAACAAAACTAGCCACATCTACACACCAGTAACCTCAAACATCAGAGTCAGAAAGTTCCAGTTCTTATATATATCAGTCCAGTCAATGCATGACCACTGTTTTATCAAAGACAAGATTTATCTGATATACAGGTGCATCCTCCTTAACTCAATAGTACAAACTATTGTAGTGTTACTCAACCCTGCTCAACCAAAGAGCCAAATTATTGAAAAATACCTTTGCAAGAGCCACAATCTAAATGGTGAAAAATGGCAAAAAAGCGTTTAAGTGGCATTAAGTTAGTAAAAGGTGGCAATAATGGTCAAAAAGCAGCAAAAAGTGGCAAAAATGGGGTACAATGGGCTCCAAATTATATAAAAATGGGCAGAAAGTTGCAAAAATGAGGAAAACCGTGGCAAAAAAAAAGAAATATGTGGCAAAAAAGGTCAGAAAACTGCAAAGAGTGGCAAAAATGGGTGAAAGGGGGCAAAATAGGCTTAAAATGGCAAAAACTAGATGAAAAGTAGAAAAAAATGGGTAAAAGTGGTTAAAAAAAATAAGAAATAGGCGGCAAAAATTGCCTAAAAGTGGCAAAAAAAAGTGGCAAAAATGAGGCAAAATAGGCTCAAAATGGAAAAAAATGCAAAATGTTGCAAAAATGGGGAAAAAAGTGGCAAAAAAATAAGTAACAGGTGGCAAAAAAGAGGCATAAATGGGGTAAAATAGGCCTACAATGGCAAAAACTGGGAGAAAAGTTGCAAAAATAAGAATTAGGTTGCAAAAATGGTCAAAAAGCAGCAAAAAAGTGGCAAAATTGGGGCAAAATAGGCTTGAGATGAAAAAAAAAGGTTGAAAAGTTGCAAAAATAGGGAAAAAAAGTGGCAAAAAAGTAACAAAAAGCAGGAAATATGGAGCAAAATAAGTAAAAAGGGACCAAAAAAAGCAAAAAGTAGCAAAGAGTGGCAAAGGTGGGAAGGAAGTAGGAGCTAATGACAAAAGGCAGCTTAAAGTGGCAAAAAAAAAAAGGAAAAATAGCAATTAGCAAAAAGCAGGATAACAGGGGCAAAAACAGGATAAAAATGGCAAAAATTTGCAAAAGTGGAAAAAAAGAATTGGCAAAAATGGCTAAAAGCATCAAAAATGGATCAAAAGTGGCAAATATGGGAAGAAACTTGCAAATAAGGGCAATGGAAATATACAGACAAAAAAAAAAAACCCAATAAATTTTGACAATTAAAGCCCACAGCTGCCTTCCATCTACATCGAGGAGATACTATCAAAGCCGATGCTGTCATGGAAAAAAGCTGTACCATATTTGGTGATGCTTCATTAATGAGCCATTGAACACTTCAGTCTCCAGATAAACAATAAAACATTATTTCCTTCCATGCATCCATTAAGAAACGACCATTATATGGTTTCTACCTGCGCCTGAGCTCCGTTGATCATCAGGTAATACAACTTGCTGAGGATGCTCTGCTGCAGCTGGTCCCAGGAAATAGACCGATCCTCCCTCATCAGGAATGGAGGTCCAAACCTTGATGAGAAATAAAAAAGCAGCTTTAATGACAGCTCACATCACACACTTTCAGCTCCTCCACATAAACCCTGTCTGACTCACGTGTCTCTTTATCCCATTGTCATGTAAATAATCATGTATTAACACTATCAGCATTAGAGGAGGATTCTCATTACAGGGTATCTATGAAAGGACAGAGAGATAATAAGGAGTGAAAATAGCTGCTGAGGAGAGGGACGAGGGACAAACCCCCCCCCCCATCCCTCCACTGAAATGATAGCTCAAGTCATCATAACACATTTAATTGAGGGCAGCCCTCTATTGTATGCTTCAGATTTATTAGAATGAAAACATGTCGAAGCATGTGCATACGGAGGCAAACACAGCAGACACAGGCATTGTTAAAATGACTGCAGGGTGATTTCAAAGAGTAGATTAACCATTAGAAGCATTATTAATGAAATATAAGCTTTGTTGCACTGGTATTTTTCTCTTTAACTTTGTTACATATTTGTTTGATTCACTTAAAGACAGCTGAAAAATAAAGCAACTCCTCATGTGATTTTCTTATAACATGATAGGAAAATACCATGGAGAGCCCTCAAAGTAAATTAGACTGGATTACTGTTCAAATTGTAGTAATTGCCATGCTGTGGTGGCTGCAAAACCGCTGCACAGAAGAGACAACATGCACAACAAAGTAGGAAGGAAAATATTTTCCACATATTCGTTTTTGTGTGCAAAATCAAAGCTTTTTGGAGCTTGTTTTCCTGAGACATGAATAGAGAATTAGGAGAAAAAGTCTAGTCTAAAGGTATATTTGCAGAGAGATCCATGCTATACATCCTGGAGTGATGGCACTCATGTTTATTTATCATGTGCTGCAGACTCAGTGATGAATTTCAACATATTGTGCAAAATTTCAAGAGAATAAGTAGTTAAATTTAAGACAAAAATGTTCATACACACACACAAATAGGAAACTTCATTAAATGAAAATCTCTTTCATTTTCAGTGGATTTCGGTCACCCCCACAGTGTGTTTATTTCACCTCTGGACATGCATATTTCATTTTCCCTGTCCTTTATTTAACCAGGAGGAAAAACACTGAAGTGGGCAGCAGGATCATTCCACTGAAGAATAAACACATGAGCGGAGTCTGAAACCACACACTAACATACTGCCTCCTGTAGCTACGTATTAAAGGTCACATATTATGCAAAATACACTTTTCAGCCTTTTTCAGGCCTGTCCATAATCTCCCCAAGAATCAGAAAAATCCATTCCCTCCCCCCAGAAAGTCCCCCCTTCTCCCTCCCTTCCCACAGAAACAGCTTGTTCTAAACAGGTCTGAAACAGAGGGGATTTTAGACATGCAAAAATCCAATACTGGAGTGTTTGTTCAGCAACAGACTTTACAGGCATGTTTTGGGGACCTCTGAGACCGATTTAAACTTGTCTTAAAGGGGTAAAATATGTCCCCTTTAATGCACATCCTCTCTCCTCATGACTCCAGTCAGTCACATTTACATTCTGAGCTACAGTTAACAAGCTCGCACCAAGCAGGCTCCACTTTTTTGGTTATTAGAAAATATGCAGTACACGTACATGTGCATGTCAAAAAAATTAAAATATCATAATGTTTCAATTTTGATTATTACAGCCCAGGCTGGCCGCACACTGCAACATTGGAGTTTGTAACTGGGGCCAATATCAGCTGATACTGATGCATCAGTGCATCCCTAATGATTTTGCTTAAGTTGGAGAAACTGATGCTGCACATAAATGATTCCCAGTTTCATTTTTGCAGAAGGGAATCTTGGTTATTAATTGATCACTGCATCAGGAAGCATCAGTATCCCGTTGGTATCAGGATTGCAGAAAGCAAAAACCCAGGTATAAGGCCTGTGTCTGAGTGAAATAGCTGAGTCAGAGCATCACCACTTCTCTAGGTCAGATATTCATTTCATAATCAGTCTAATAAACCTACATTTAAACACTGAGCAGTATAAGTCCTGTACTTGCTCCTATGTTCTGGTATATCACAGCTCTTACAAAACAGCCGAGCTGAAAGCTTTCACACTTCGTCCTTTAAAAAGCATCACAGGTTCATTTCTGAAAATCGGTAACCGGAGCGAGAAAAACATAAGTGACTCCAAAGTCATTTTCCTGGCACAGCCGAGTCGTCCAGCTGTCATCTGATGAGAGCGAGAGAGGTGGGTGGTTTGATGGACGACCGAGAGGCATTTGAAGGAGAAACTGACACCCGGCTGGGATTGGACTTTCCCACAGCCGAGTTGGCGAGCTCCTCCGTATTGATCTCTCTGCACGTTCGTCAGGGAGATGAATGTTTGATCTCTATATCATGCCAGGTGTCCGAGTTCTCAGTCCATTGATCTGAAACTCATCCCGCAGCGAGATACCGGTCCTTTCTCTAACACGAGCTAACATGACCTTGATGCGCTCTACAGAGCCCGAGTGGGTTTAATGTGGACTCAGCTACTGTAAGTAAAGCTCACGTCTGCTGAAGGGCTGCTTTTTTATTTATCCAACAAGAACACAATGATTATTCCATTACACTTTTTCCGCTTTACAGTCAGAGAAGGTTTCACGAAGTTACTGCTGCTGTTCAATCACACCTGAACCTGTGAGACCGATCTGGCATGTTCTACAACCACTATACTGCAACGACAATATAAATATGAAGATTAAAGCTGCAACTGCACAGTTTCTGAGTAGATCTACTGAGTTAAAGCAGTCTGTAGTACTCATAATGCTGTATGTAACCATGCTATGTCTAGGCTAAAGATGCATACGAATACTGGATGTGCATTTCTGCCATTTGCAAAGATTTATGTTGCATCAAAAAATAACAACGACAAAGAGAATTTGATTTATTATGCTTACCTAATTTGAATATCTCCCAAAGTTTTCAAAGACATTAGAACTTTTTAGAATTGGATGGCACAGTAAAATTGCACAAACTCAAACGCAAATTACTCAGTCCTGCAGACCTCTTAGCATCTAGCTTCATCTTAAATCTTATAATGAGCTAGATGAGCCCCTTTAACATTCATTTTGTCACAAACATGCTTTAACTGTAATGATGATGTACTATCAACTGAATAAATCTTGTGAAAACGGACCATACATGAGAAATGAAACGCCCATCCAAGCTTTAAAAGGAGGCTGTTTTAATTTCTGACTGCTGCCATTAATAAAAAAAAAATTGCCTGAATATTTCCTTCCTGTAAGGACACAAAAGTAGCTTAAGAATAAAGAATGTTTGTATTTTAGCATTTAGAACATTTAAACCATTTTAAACACAGCCTTTTCGGTGGAGTTTCTCTATGCAGAAATAACTTTTTGCCCCCCATCGAGAGTTCTCTGCTGCTGCGTGACGTCATCTGCAAAAAACCTACTAGAGGCCACTCAAAGGCAATGCCGAGAGGGCGAAGATCGCCTAGTGCAGCGTTACTCAACCCTGCTCAACCAAAGAGCCAAATTGTTTAAAAAAACATATCTTTGCAAGAGCCGCAATCTAAGTGGTGAAAAGTGGCAATAAAAATAAGTTAGAGGTGGCAAAAATGGTCAAAAGGGGCCAAAAAATGGTAAAAATGGGCAAAAAGGGGAAAAAATAGGCATAAAATGACAAACACTAGGTGAAAATTGGCATAAATATGGAGAAAAGTGGCAAAAGGCAAAATGGTCAAAAAGAAACAAATACGTAGCAAGAAAATAGTTGACAGTGACTTAAATTGGCAACAAGCAGCAAAAAGGTGGCAGAAATGGGCAAAAGGCAGCTTAAATGGGTTAAAAGTGGCAAAAAAAAACCATTGCATGTTGCAAAAATCAGGATATACATGGCGAAAATGGGAAAATAGTAGCAAAAAGAAGTGGCATCATGGTCAAAAAGCAGCAAAATATGTAGCAAAAAATGAGTGAATAGTGACTAAAATGGGTAAAAAGCAGCAAGAAGGTGGCAAAAAAGGGCAAAAGATGTTTAAATGGGCAAAAATTGTTGGAAAACTAGAAAACCACTTGGAAAGTGCAGACCTCCGCCATTAGCCCTATCTCCCAATAGTACAGAAATTCCTGGATCCAGACGGTGATTCGGATCACTCCCAAAATCTAATCAGTTCTTCCTTACCACATTTCTGACATTCCCTGAAAATTTTATCAAAATCTGTCCATAACTTTTTGAGTTATGTTGCTAACTAACTCACAAACTAACTAACTAACAAACCCTGCCGATCACATAACCTCCTCGGCGGAGGTAAAAATTGGAAAAAGAAAAATCAGGATACACGTTGCAAAAATGGAAAAAAGTTACAAAAATAGTTGGCAAAATGGGCAAAAAGCAGCAAATATGTAGCAAAGAATTAGTCAAAAGTGACTTAAATTGACAAAAAACAGCAAAAAGGTGGCAAAAATGGGATAAAAGTAGCTTAAATGGGTGAAAAGTGGCAAAAAAGGGGAAAAAAATTGCAAATAGCAAAAAGCAGGATATACGTGACAAAAACGGAAAAAAGCAGCAAAAAGAAGTAGCAAAAGGAGGTAAAAGCAGCAAAATTTATAAGAAGTGGCAAAAAAAATGAAAAAAAGGGGCCAGAAGTGCAAAAAAGGGCAATGGAAATATACAGACAAATAAAGATGTTCAAGACAAAAAGTCCAGGTGAGATGAAATGTTAAAAAAGTCAGGATCAAATAACAGAAAAAAATCAAAGCCTACAGTGGTTCGGTTATGCCCCATGTACCTTGGTGGCCTGGGTTCAAGTGCAGCCTACAGCTCTGTCTCTCTCGTCCCTGTTCCTAATTCTATCCACAGTCCTCTGCTCTGGAAATAAAGGCATAAAAAGCCCAAAATTGTGTTAAAAAAAAAAAGCTTGGTTACTAAAATAAGGGGTAATGTGTTGAGTGGAGCCAACATTTGCAGCGTTTGTATGATGAATCACAGTTTGCTCTTTATTTCGGTTATGAAATATGCAAAAAGGCATCATCCTCTTGATGCTTCAGTCACTGAGTATCATTTTATTCTAACAGCTCCATGCAGACCAACACCAAACGGTCTCTCCTGGTCTGGTTTTGTTTCCGAGCTATTATTAGTCAAGCTCAGTTTGAGTGCAGGGCTTCGAAAAGGGTCAATAGACATAATTACCTCACAGTCTGCTGGCCGCCCCCCGCTGCGTTGCACACCAACAGCAGAATCTTCACAGGGACGCCCTGGTTGAGAAACTCTGTCGACAGCGCGCCGGATGAGGGCAACCTCTGACCTTCAGGGCCGGTGGAGTAGGGAGAGGATGGGAGGCTGTGATGGTAACCTGACAGAGGAGTTAGAAGACAAAGACAATCGGAGAGAGAGGATAAATCTACACAGAGAGATGGGCTGAAAGTTTCTTTATGGTAAAAAATCCTGTTCTGATGTCTGATCTTTTACTCTAGTGTGGTTTGAAGCACGCCCTCCACCACCTCTGATGTTAGTTTGAGAGAAAGAAGACTTGTACTCTGAGAGATGCTACACAGATAGGTGTTAAGTAACTGCAGTCCCACGTTCTCCTTTTAAAAGTAAGACGAACTGATTTCACGTACTAAAAACCCGATCATCAAACAGAACACCTCTAACAAGCAGCGAGGAGGAGAACTGAGAGATATATAAAGTGGCGAGACGGCAGCTTTCTATTTGGGGAACAGTGATTCAGAGGGGAGAACAGATGGACCAATGGCTGCCTGCACTCTCAGCAGGAGGTATTATCTGATGCAGCGACTGCTCCACATCCTTTCCTGGTGGGGTGCCAGCCAGCACCACTTCTCTCCCCGTCCCCCATCGCCTCTCCGAGGAGTGTGACTGACTGAGAGAGCAAAAAGCTGCGATTATGAGATCCCCGTGAAACATGACGTCAGCACAACTCTGGGTTTAACGCGCAGGTTGGTCCTTGGGAGTTCACCGTCATAAATCAGACAGTGAATAAGACTAACAGAAACAGATGACAGTGTATCGATTAGCCCAAAGGCTGTGCCTTCCTCAAACATCATTTAAAGCTGTTACCTACACGTGACGCCTGATTCATCACTGACAAAGCAAACGCCACCACTGAGCATCAGCAGAAAAAGCCATTTCTGGCACCTTCTCACGGTAATAATCAGATGTGAGGAGGCCCCATGCAGCCAAGTGAGTCACATATTTAGTGTCAGAATCTGAATATTAATAGCCCTTATTGTTATTTCATGCAGCGTGTTGTAGTACAATGATGTGTGAGTAACTGGAAGTTACATTTGCACATTTTTCTACTCCTAATTAGAATTAAAGAGACAATATATAGAATTTCTACAGACAGCCGCCATCACGATTCACAGCTTTCAGTCATGTGACCATGCAGAAGCCTGGAGGGTGCATGCTTACATCACCTGACCTGCAGAAAAAGGGAGATATCGATTTGAGCAAGAGAGTACCGAATACTGATCTGACACCAGTGTGAGCTTTCTGGACTGACTGTGCAGACTAGCAAATTATTTTAGACCTATATTTGACTCAGAACAAATAAAACCATAATATACAGCATCTCCGTGAGCCTAAAGTTGTTGTTCTGCTGATTATTAAGGTTTACTGCTAATTATTAAAATAACAATAATACAGGAGGCTGCATCACAGGCTCTCCACCCTCACAAAGGGTAAACAATATGGCAGTTAACATTTAGCACGGCTAAACAAAGCAAAATATAAAGCTAAACTAACATTACGGATCAATGCATAAAATCTCATTTGAACTGCAAGTTTTTGTCACTTAAGACCCTCAAAAAGCACATGAGACACTTTTTGAACTACTAAAATCCAGAACTTAGCTTTGGAAGGTCAGAACAGGTATGGTAGCACGGGCCAGTCTGGCACTTCGCTGTGTCAACCTTGGTCTTGATGGTCCTGATAGGCCCCAGTAACGCATGCCAGGTGCCTGTAGAAGTGTAGCTTCCACTTCCATATCCAGCAGCTGACCCTGCCCATCCCTGCTCTCCTGAGCACATCAGCGTTAGACACATGGTCTTGCAAACGATACCCAAAAATGTACCAAAGAGAGGTTGTCAGAAAGGAGTCTAGTTGGCGCGTAAACGCACGTAGTAACGTAAATAAAAAGAATCAGAAATGGACCAAGACAGCAGTGTTAATTTTGACAGCTATTCTTAATTTCAGTCTCAGTCTTTTTCATTACGTCTTTTAGTTTTAGGCACATTTTAGTCACTTCTACCCTTTATAGTTTTAGTCTAGTTTATTCGACAAAAGCTACAAAACATTTAAGTCTAGTTTTAGTCCATAAAAAGTCTTTACATTTTAGTCTTTACTTTTAATCCAAGCATTTATTCTCTTTCCTAAGTCTGGTTCCAAGTCATGGTAGTGTGTTGTGTGCACTCTGCCAAACCTGGGGTCCCTGCTCTCTACAGCTGAGAGGAAAGAGAGATACAGATGCATTGTTTTTTGACAGATTTACCCACAGTGGAGAAATATCCTGGATTTTGCATGTCTAAAATTGCAAAACTAAATGACATTTTTGTCTAGTTTTAGTCATCCTGACAAAAACTAACCTTACATTTTGTCAGTTTTAGTCATCACAGATCTATTTTTGTTAGTCTTAGTCTAGTTTTTGTCATGGAAAAAAGGATGATCCAGCACACATGCACTGATATCAATGATAAATTTACAACTTAGGGCCGATTCTCTGGGTTTTTCAGGGGCTCAGTTAATCCTGTGGGCAGACCTGGGTACAGTACTTTTCAGAAAGTCCTAGTACTAACGCACGGTTCTGCTAATTCACAAGGCACACCTAGACCTGCCTCTAGACACCACCATTTAAGAATCACTGAACTAGAGGACGATGTAAGAAAAGTTTGGACATGCTAGTCTTGTTGAGTTGTGGTTGATGCTCGTAATCAGGTCTTAGGTTTTACGATCAGCTGCGACAGTGCAGTAAGGCCAAAATGTGGCTGAATTTTTGTAGCCCTCAGCCTCACCATCAGCAGATTAATGGATTGATGCCAAGGCAGGTGAACTGCTCTGCAACTTCCACGCTCTCACCATCCACTGACACAGATTCAGCATCCAAGGCATCCCTAAATGCCTGTATCCTTGTTTTGGCCCAGGAGACGTGCACTCCCAATGCTTCAGCCTCCTCACTCAGCAAGTAAAGACCCCCCCACAAGGACATCTGCATTCTCTGCAACTATCACAGCATCAACAGAAAAGTCAGGATCAAATAACAGAAAAAAAGTCAAATAATACCCCAAAAACTATATTAAAAAAAAAACATTCAATGTAAAGGTCTGTGAGAAAAAGGATGGTCTACTGTAAAGCCAGCCTCCTATGACCCCAGATTCAGAGCCTGAGAATTTTATAAAGGTATTTGAGAGTTGAAGCCTCATGGGAATAATCCAGGCAGTATATAGAGGGCAGGACCTATACAAAATTAATCCAAGTCTACATTGGAGCTGCCTCGCCTCTAACATGAAACCTCTGATTGCTGAGTCCTGACCCTGAGAGTGAGCGTAATGATAAGTATGCACAGCTCCTTATTTATTAATGTGACTTTAATCAAGCATGCGATAAAACCTGCTTAAATCACACGCCGTCACTTAAATGAGAAGTGTCCTCCGGCGGCAGCGGGGACGATTTATGGGAAGAAAAATCTCTTTTTAAACGCTGGCTGAAACGTGTTCATAAAGCAGCAGAAACACACGGAGGTCACCTCTGCTGAGATTTATAGGTGCATGCTGGGAGGACACCTACGTCTGCCATCGCTCGTTAAATCAGTCTTTTACAGCTCGCTGTCAGAATCGGCTGTTTCTACACTCTTTTTTTACGGCTACCTCCTGATTTTTGTACCTTGTTTACAGGATGAATAATGGAGGGAATGTGGGACGTGGTTGTAGAGTGATGTGTCACCGCAGTATGGAAAAAACGTATAAAAATAGGTAACAAAAGTTCTCTTATTCTGGCTGACATACCTGTGGATTCCCACCTCTCCTCATCAAACAGCCTCGGACTGATTCTAAGAAACCGCGGGAGTCTATGCACTCATCATTCCTCTGCTCTCTGAGGCTTCTTTTACTGTCACGCAGACATGCAGGATAAGCCAGACTAAACACGAGCAGACGACGTGAAAGCCCATAATTAAACACCTCTGCCCCTACAGAGATCTACTGTGGCTACAGAACCCCCGATCCCATTATCTCTATCTAGGTTCAAGGACTCTGAAAAGAGGGTTTTAACCAAATACATGCAGGTTTTTTATCTTAAATATCAGCTTTCAAAGATAATTTTGAGATGACTGCATTGTGCTTTAAACTAATAAACGGAAACCCTCTGAGCTCTAAGCTATTTTTTTAACATTTCATCTCACCTGGACTTTTTGTCTTGAACATCTTGTAAAACATTAACCCTGTGGTGCCCAGTCAAGTTCTAAGTGTCCTTTTCTTTAGGAAAACCTGGGCTTTAGGAATATGTGTGCTTCAATATCAGTGGAATATAAAAAAAAACAGTTATGCGACTATATAGACCAAAAATGAAACATTTTTCCTTCATCTTGTAAAAGAAAATATTCAAAGTATCGTATAAGTTAAATAACTTTTGGACTGTAAATCATCGGCCCTTAATTGCTTTTCCCCTGACAGCCCTCTGTTGTGCCTTCCTAATGCTTTTCTAGAGAGCCTGGAACTTTGCAGACTTTCTGGGGTCTTTAAAGATTAAATACACATCAGTAACACTGATATTGGATGTCTTTTAATCAATTTTTTGATCATTCCTGCAGTTAGATGGTTAGCCCCCCAACATATTGTCTGCTTATATCTCAGAATGCATTGCAACAGGGCTGTGACAACCAACGGCAGGCTGGTGCAAGTGCACAGGCTTTGAAACTGAAGAAGAGAGCCTGAATGACTCATAATAGAAAAAAAGACACAGAGAGGCTGTGATGTGTCTCTCAGAGACTGCAATTTACAAAAGCGCAAGTCTTTTTTTTGTAAAAATGTGAATATGTTGAAGACTCTTTGTCAAAGAGTTTTTTTTTTTAAATTCTTAAGCCCAAAAGAGATGGGAGAGCAAATCAGTGCAAAAAACCCTTAGTCATCCATGTTTACTGTGTTTAACAGATACAAATAGTTTTCTTTTGTCTTTATAGTCTGATAACTTTTTAAAAATTCAAGTGAGATTACTGCAGCACACATATTCTTAATGTCCTGAAGAAAAGGATGTTTAGCGCTTGACTGTGGACCACAGGGCTGATGTTTGACAAGCTTTGTAGGACAAAAAGTCCAGACGACACACAATGGTTCAAAAATAGCTTAGGGCTCAGAGGGTTAAGTCGTGAATTATCCACTCTTTTCTTTGCCATTTATTTTGACTGGAAGTTTTTTAGGTGAGCTGTTTCAACTACACTACACCCGTAGCGGCTCCAAAAATGATGGTATGGTTCTTCTCCGACCAAGGACAAATACTTTGGGTCAGTGTTAATTTCGTCGACTAAAACTGTGACTAAAAATGTTCATCAACAGCCATTTTTCCATGACAAAAACTAGACTAACAAAAATAGATATGTGATAACTAAAACTGACAAAAAGTAAGTTTAGTTTTTGTCAAGATGACTAAAACCAGACTATAATATAATGTAGTTTTTGTCGGACATTCAAAATCTGTGATATTTCTCCACTGTGGGTAAATCTGTCAAGAAACAATGCAGCTGTATCTATTCTGCCTCTCAGCTGTAGAAAGCAGGGATGTGCAGAGAACACACTACCATGACTCGGTACAAAATTTAGGGAAGAAAATAAATGCTTGGACTAAAATTAAAGTCTAAAATGTAAAGAACTTTATATGGACTAAAACTAGACTAAAACTAAAAAGGACAGAAATGACTAAAATGTGACTTAAACTAAAATGCATTTCATTTAAAGACTACAATTAAAAATAGCTGCCAAAATCAACATGGCTTTGGGTTGAAGCTTTGCAAGATGGATTCACCTGATGACAGACTTGGAGTTTGGCCAGTTAATCTGCTTTTCACTCCTGCTTTAAGGGAACACCTGAAACACTTAAAAATGCTGTGACACTGTTGCTAAACTATCGTGTGAACAGTGGGGGGATGTAAAGTGAACCTCTTCAGAAGCTTCCTTGTGTTTTGAAGACAGAATCCAAGTTTCCTCCACTGGCATCAAATACCTGAGATTTTAAATTAAGATATAATAAGGTATTAAACCTTAAAGTCTTGTTCTGAAGTGAAGTAGCCTCCTCTGTTTGTGATTCGAGATTGCACTGACAGAAATGAATAAGCACATTATCACTGTGGGGAGTTTTTGGTGCCAGGGACGAGACTTGAATGTGAGATCACCCGCCAAAGAATATTTGGAAATAGAAAACTGGCATCCTGGGTGAAGCATTCATTTCTGAGTTCTTTTATCTTTGCTGTAAACAGAAAACAAGCTCGGACTCATATTCTGTAGAAATTAGATCATACTTCTGCCATTTCCATGATCTGTTTGTTATTGCTGCTGATAAAGAACAGCTTTCCAACAACGCATGACCCTGCTAGAAGAGGATCAGAGTATTAGAGTACATCTTTTACAGCAGCTGATTGAAGCATTTACTAAACAACAAAGCATTCACAGAGCTAAACGTATAGAGACTTAAAAACATGATCTTCTCCTCTTCAGTGAAATCTTGGGGCTTCACTGATTTCAGTTAGTCATGTTTTAAGATAAAACCTCCTTCTAGCATGAGGCATTTTCATGCATTCACTCCTAAATCTGCACACGTGACAACTGCTACCCACATTTCCTAGATCTAGCACTGTTCCTTTAAAGAAAGAGGGAAACAGGACAATCTGCAGAGCAGAGGAAAGTGTTGAGCGGTGATGTAGAGTCTCCATATCAACCCTCCTGACAGAGACGGTGAGATCCTAGGAGGGGGAACTGGGCCTGTACCGGCATGCAGACAGTCAGTGGGGCCTCCCTTTAGTCAGTGCAGCTTTGCGCTTTTATTGAGCGAGATAAATTAAAGCACTAAAAGTCACATTTTTAAGGTACAACCGCGGTGTCGACACACTGTCGGGGCTACGATTAACAGCCCTGTGAGCAGAACCTATTTGTTTACACCACAAAACAAGAAACAAGGGGACACTTCTGAGGAGACGTTTTACATCGGCAGCTGAAAAACACGTGAAGTAATGACATAAATCTGATCCGGCAAGAAAAACTCCACATGTGGGATGTAATTCAGGGAGCTCTGAGGAGTTATATACTCCTTAATGTGCTCCCAAAGGGCCTCCCGCTGTAAGCTGCATTCCCTGAGGGTTTCATTAAGCAAAGTACATTCATAAAATTGGATTGTTTGCTTACTGATCTGTGCGTAAAATCACATTAAAGCAGTGGAAGTAATAATGCTGCAAAGCACTCCAGTTCAACTCAAAGCTTTACAGAGTTTGAGTAAAAATAGCAGCTTACTTTGATTTTAGTTGACATATTTATTTATGCAGAATACCTGAGATCCGTGCAGAGCCTCCTCTGATGTAAAGGGGCGGAGCCTGGAAGGCGTAGATGACATCGTTCTCTGAGATGCTGGTCAGATCGTCTTCATCAAAGAAGGAGCGATGGAAGCCGGTGGAGTAGACCTCTGTCAGGATCACCTGCAGACAAACAAACGCACAAATAAAAACGTGTTATTCTAGTTTTCATGATTCCTGCATGCACATATGAGGACATCACATCCTAGCTTTCCTACAAAATAGTAATGATTTATATGATTAGAATTTTTTAAGTATTTGTCTGAAATTTCCATAGAAGTGTGAGTTTTTTATTTGAAATACTAGGAGAATTTGCTATGGAATTTTCATTAAATTTCATGGATGTTTTTGGGAATATATCTCGTAAATTTTTTAAGTATTCTCATGGAAATTTTTGGGATTCATTGGAAGATTTTTGCAGTGAAGTTTTTTTTTTTTTTTAAATGATTTTCATGGGGAGTTTGGAAATTTTCATGCATCTTCCGTGTAAATTTGGTAAACATACTTGCAATTTTGGGGGGAATTCTGCTTTGAATTTTTTAAGGCATTCTCTAGGAAAAACTAGGAAAATTATTTTATAATTGTAGTAGTTTAATCAGGAAGGGGAGTGACAGTTAAACTTTCTAGAATTGTCTGGAAATTTCAGAGAATTTTTTAGGATTTTTGGAATTTTTTTGGGGGAATTTTCTGTGAGATTTTAGGGATGTTTTTTTAAGTTTTCAGGAATTGAAAGGGGACTATATGATTAGAATTTTTGAAATAATTGTCTGGAAGGTCTATTGAAGTGTGAGTTTCTTTTGAAGATTTTAACAGTGAAGATTTTTATATCATTTTCATGGGAATTTGGGAAAGTTTGTGTATGTTTGGGGAAATTTCATGCATTTTTCATGAAATTTGGTTAACATATTTGCAGTTTTGGGGTGAATTTTGCTTTGAAGGGTATCCTCAAGAAAACTTGGGAAATTAATTTTATAATTTAAATTTTTTATTCTAATCTTATAATCATCATTTTTTGGATTGTTGAAATCTTTTGGGGGGGATTTTCTTTGAGATTTTTTTTTTAAGTTTTCAGGAATTGACAGGGAACTTTTGGTAAAATTTGATCAAAATTTAGGCTTTATGTTAAAGTGTCACTGAAACATTTGAGGAAAACATTATTATTAGGCAGTTTATTTGAAATTGTAGGGACTTTGAGCTGATATTAGACATTATTTTTGGTCAAAGGACAAGGCTGAGATTTAAACTTATGAGGTATTACTGAACCTAAAAAAGTGAGATAAACTAAAAATGCATTTTAAACAAAAGCTCTGGAGGTTAAGGAAGACATAAATAATTGTAACTATTAAAAAATTACTTGATCAGCAAGAATATAGTGCCTATAAAAAGTGTTCACCCCTCTTGAATTTCTTTACCCTTTTATTGACTTCATTAATCAATCGTGTTTGATATAATTTCGGCTTTTATAGACTAAAAAAATACAAAAAAACCCTTTCAATGTCAAAGTGAAAATAGATTTCTATGGAGTAATGTCAATTAAACAAAAATATGAAATATAAAAAAGTTACTGCATAAATATTCCCCCCTTCAAGCCAGTATTCTCAGAGTAATGTACCATTCTCTCTCCTCTCTGCAGCTGCAGTCTTTTATGTTACCTGGTCTGGAGAAATTTTGCCCTCGTCAGCCACCATCCTCCTCAGGCAGGCCACGGAGCCGAACAGAGGCACGGCCAGCCCGACCCGCAGGTACCTCTGTCCTTTGGTGCTGAAGACCAGGATCACACAGAGCGGCCTGCAGACATGAACAGACACAGCGCCGGTGATGGAGGGGCAGGAGGGACAAAACAAGACTCTCATGAATAAATCAAAACATTTTAGCATTAATAATAGATCATTAGGACTCAGTTTTATGTGTGCCAAATAATGGAGTCTCTGTTGCATTTTTAAAACAGGGACCGTTTGGCTCTGACCTCTCTGGAGGAGCGCTGACATGAGCCGGGTGTAAAGGACATTATGGCTCCTCTGACTAAAAGTCCACTGAGGAGGAACACGAAGGAAAGAAGTCTAGCAGGTACCTGTGGGAGTCTGCAGCCAGGACACTGTAGCCGCTGGCACACACACATTATATTACTTTTTTTTTACTGTTTTCTAACACCTCGATGTAATAAAAGTAATTTCAGAAGAGAGATAAACTTTAATGATGCCTCGCAGGGATACTAAAGTGTCACAGCAGCAAAAGAGAGCAGCAGAAACCTTTGCATAGCGCAGACAAGTAACCTTAAAAAAGAAGAATTAATCTTAGGGGGTAAAGAAGAAGAATTAAATTCATACTTGTATAAAGGGCAGAACATTTTCCCTGGAATATAAATGGGATAAAATCACCGCTAAACAAGAAACCAGCAAGCCAGGAATTGAAAAAGTAGGTCAGGTCTTGTCATGCAATTAAATTCTGAGTGATTGAAATGAAAAGTTACTGAAGCAGACGTCTGAGGACGCCATTTTTATTAGATTACTGCCACTCTGAAGCTAATTCAGGTGTTATAGAAACACATATTTCACACCAATGCATTTAGGGATGCAGTCATGGTCAAGACGATGAGCTGATGTTCAAACTGAACATCAGAGGGCAGAAGGGAGGTGATTTAACTGACTACTGACATGATGCGCCATGTTGGTGGTCTTATACGTAACTTAGTGTGTTACTTAGGTGTTCCGACAAGAACACCTGTAGCTCAGGTTCCTCCCATTTCTCTGGATCTTTGCTGAGATGTTTCTACACCTTGACTGGAGTCCACCTGTGTTAAATTCAACTGATTTGGACGTGATCTGAAAAGGCTCACCCCTCCCTATAGAAGGCCTCCCAGCTGACAATGATATCGGAGCAAAAACCAAGCCATGAGGCCAAAGGACCTGCCTGCAGAGCTTAGAGAGAGGATTGTTGACAGGCTACAAATATATATCTGCTGCACTGAAGGTTCCCAAGAGCACAGCAGCCTCCAGAATTCTCAAATGGAAGAGGTATGGCACAACCAGGACTCTTAGAAGAGCTCCAGAGATCCTGTGTGGAGATGGGACAACAACCATCGCTGCAGCTCTCCACTGATCTGGACTTCATGGCAGAGTGGCTAGACCAGGGGTGTCAAACTCAATCACAGCAGGGGCCAGAATCTGAATTCAGGTCTAAGAGGGCCAAACAGAGTCAACGTTTAACCTGAAATTGTTAACCTCATTTCAAAAGTAGAACAAAACTTTGCTCTGAGGATGAATGATTGTGAGATTAATAAAGTCAAACTGATACGTTTAAAGGCTCAAAAGGCAAAAGGCAAACTTATTAGTTCAAAAGGTCAGAACACAAAATTAAAAGACAAAATAATGATTTTTAAAGGCCAATATATGAGATTAAAAGCAAACATTATTAGTTTAAAAAGCTGAAATATGGGTGAACATTTAAAATAATTAGTTTAAAAGGTTAAAAAATTGACTTGAAATTCAAAATCATGAGTTTTAAAGGTTGAAATATGAGTGAACATTTAAAATAATTAGTTTAAAAGGTTAAAAAAATTTACTTTAAATTAAAAATACTTAGTTTACATGGTTGAAATATGAGAACATTTTCAAAATCATAAGCTTAAAGGTAAAAATGTCAAAAGAAAATTCAAAATTATGAGTCTCAAAGGTCATAATATGAGAAATAATGAAAATCATGAGTTTAAAAGGTCAAAATATGAGAACAATATCAAAATCATGAGTTTAAAGGGTAATAATATGAGGAAAAACATCAAAATCATGAGTTAAAAAGGTTTAAATATTGGAATTTTTTGTGAAATGTAAAAAGAAAATTCAAAATTATGAATTTAAAAGGTCTAAATATGAGAAAAAATACAAAAATTGTGAGTTTAAGGTCAAAATATGAGAAAAAAAATCATGAATTTAAAAGATGAAAATACGAGAAAAATAACAAAATCATGAGTTTAAAAGGTCAAAATATGAGAAAAAAATTAAAATAATGAGTTTGAAAGATTAAAATATATGTAAAAAAATATAAATCATGAGCTTAAAAGATTAAAATATGAGAAAAAAACAAATAAAAATGTTAAGTTTAAAAGTTCAAACTATGGGAAAAATGAAAATCATGAGTTTAAAGGTCAAAATGTGAGAGAAAATATCTGAATGAAAAAAATGAATGAATGAATGAAAAAATATCTAAATGTCTGATGAAACTGAAATTAATCTGTGGCCTCAACTCTAACGAGGCACTGCTCATCACCTGCCTAACACTAGCACAACAGTGAAGTATAATGGTGGCAGCATCATGCTGTGGGGGTGTCTCCCCTTGCAGAGGAGAGCAGGAGGTCTGTACTTTTACTGTAAGAACTGTAGACAACAGTTTTATTGTTATTGTATTAAATTCTACTATTTCATAGTACCAGTACAGAGGTAAGCATTATCATCCTGGCCACTTGCTTGTTGTTAGTTTAGCTGAAAATTTGCTGCTGTTTTTACTGCATGATTCATCCGAGTGTTGCAGGAATTGACCATGGACCCTGGCAAGAAAAAGTCCGGGATGGATGACGGATTGGCCAAAGTCCACGTTTGTCATTAGGGGGATCAATCTTGCAAAACTTTAATCAGACACTGACCAGACCAATCAGAGTCATTTGAGGAGAAAGAGGCATGGCTTAGTAATGCTGCAAGGTGGCAAACAACGGTGGCTTGTACAAAGATTAGCATGGATGCATTTCAACATTAAAAGAGAAGCAGAGAACCAGACTGAAGCTGGAGTTTTTTGTGCATATGTAAAAGACTAATGGCTAAAGATTAAGGAGAAGGCCAGTCAGATTTGAGGAGGACCCCTGGCACTGTTAAACACAGCCCTGCCTCTTATTTCTGACATGGACTTCATTAATATTCTTCAAGCATATCAAATCAGTGTTTTGGCCGGAGCCATGAAGTCATTTATCAACATGCAGCATTGATAAATGACTTAGTGGCTCCCTCATCAACTCTGAAGATTGAACTTGCTGCTTCTGGATTTTGTTTGGCAAAAGAATAAATACCACGGACTCTGTTTGCATCTGAAAGGAAATATTCGGACTCCTGGTTCTCTGATTTCAGCGGAGAAAAGACGACTTCAGTAACTGGCAGCTCTGATCAAACTGCGGCTCGTGGAGGTGTCTCAAATTTATGTTAATTTAATTTATCATAGTGTGTTTCTGACAAAACACAGAAACGGCTAATCAAGACTCTGGCCTACATAGAAACCATTTTTTCACCAAAAAATTTACTTTAAATAAACCCCATAAACAGCTGCCTTACTCTTACTCTTACTCTGAATGAGAGTGTGAAAGGTGACAGAAGCGTTCATGTTTACATTCAGAGAGAGCAGAGCGCTGCCAAAGGACAGAGTCCAGTGTTTGGACTGCTGGGCAAAGAAAAACTTGGTTTAGTCACAAAAAGAAACTTGTTTTAAAGGCTTATAGACAAGTGTTGGCTGGGAGAGCTGAACCCTTCACACAAAGAAATACAATTTAAAAATGTTTTAAAGACAATCCATCTGTTTCCCCTTCTGTTTATCCCCTCTGAGGTGTTTTTTCTCCGACACACAGTAAAAGGATGACGTGACTAAATATTCAGGCCTTGGCGTGGCGTCAGAACAAAGCTCTTAAAAACAGTTTCCAAAATTAGACGGGATGTTGGCTGAACCATTCTGACCTATTACAGAGTTAAAACTAAAATAAGCAGGCAGGAGAAACCCTGGAAAACCATTACAGTGATCACACACCTCGCTGGTTTAATCTCACAGAAAAGAGCTCAACATGCTGCTGAGTAGACGGTAAATGTAAGACATACCAGCTCTGCCAAATGCTTAGGCTTCAGTTTAAGTGTTGATGTTATTGAGGATATTCTTCTCTTTACGTACAATTAAAAATACCACTGACCCAGTCATTCTGCAGTTTTACTGGCATTGCTCATAATAAATAAGACTTTCTAGATAGACATGTTTTATATCTGACCTGAATAATAATCATTCTTACAAAGAAACAAAAAATGAATTCTATTTTTGCTGTAGTACAATATAGCCTGATTAAAATGTCAACCCCTTTTCCTGACCCGAATTACCTTTTTTATGCTAATTACAACAATGTGAATGGGCAAATTGTTTATAATATTAGGAAAGTTATGGCAGAGTTCACAGCTAAGCCATGATCAACACAAATGCCAGGATGCCAGAGAATAAAGTAGAGGGAAATGAAACAACTTTAAGGAAACATATTGAAAAAATTGGGAGGAAAAAATAAAATGCAAAAATGAGTTAAAATAGGCAAAAATAAGTCAAGAAAGGCAAAAAAATGGTGAAAAGCGGTTAAAAAGTGGCAAAAAAAATGGTTTAAAGAGGCAATATAGGTCAAGAAAGGCAAAATAGGGCTGAAAACCAGTGGGAAAAAGGGGAAAGGGGCAAAAAATGGGTTTAATGAGGCAAAATGGGTCGAGAAATAAAAAAGGGGCAGAAAATGGGAGTGAAAGTGCTGAGATGCGGCTAACCAGTGGCAAAAAAGGGTTTAAAACGGCAAAATAGGTACAGAGAGGAAAAACTGGTCAGGAAAATAGGTGGGAAAGTGGTCAGAAAGTTGCAAAAAGGGGTTATAGAGAGGAAAAATTGATCAAGAAAGTAAAAAAGGGACAGAAGACAGGTGGGAAAATGGGGAAAAGTGGTTAAAAAGTGGCAAAAAATTTATTTAAATAGGGCAGAAAATGAGTGGAAAAATGGGCGAAAGTGGCAAAAATGGGTTTAATGAGGCTAAATGGGTCAAGGAATAAAGAAAGGGCAGAAATTGGGAGGGAAAGACCTGAGATGTGGCAAAAAGGGGTTTTAAATGGCAAAATAGGTCAAGAGAGGAAAATGGGGCAGAATCTAAATGGGAAAGTGGTCAGAAAGTTGTGAAAACGGGTTAAAGAGAGGAAAAATTGGTCAAGAAAGTCATAAAGGGACATAAAACAAGTGGGAACATTGGGAAAAAGTGGCAAAAACAGGTTTAGAAAGGCAACATAGGTCAAGAAAGGAAAAAAATGGCACAAAATTGTTCAGAAAGTGGTAAGAAAGTGGCAAAAAGGCATTCTATAGAGGAAAAATTGGTCAAGAAAGTCAAAAATGAACAGAAAATGGAGAAAGTGGTTAAAAAGTGGTTTAAAAAGTGTCAACAATGGGTTTAGTGTAGCAAAATGGGTCAACAAATGAAAAGAGGGGCAGAAAATGGGTGGAAAAATGGTGAAAAGCTGTTTAAAAGTGACAAAATGGGTCAAAAGAGCCAATATGGGTCAAGAAAGGCAAAAAGGGGCAGAGAATGGGTGGGGAAAAATGGTGAAAAGCAGTTAAAAAGTTGCAAAATATGTTTAAAATGACAAAAAGGGGCAGAAAACAGGTGGGAAAATGGTGAAAAGCAGTTAAAACCGGTAAAAAATAGGTTGAAAGGGGTAAAATGTGTGAAGAAAGGCAAAAAGGGACAGAAAACAGGTGAAAAAATGGTGAAAAGCAGTTAAAACCGGTAAAAAATAGGTTGAAAGGGGTAAAATGTGTGAAGAAAGGCAAAAAGGGACAGAAAACAGGTGAAAAAATTGTGAAAAGCAGTTAAAAAGATGCAAAATAGGTTTAAAGAGGCAAAAAGGGGGTGAAAACAGGTGGGAAAATAGTGAAAAGCAGTAAAAAAGTAAAAGTAAAAGTGGCCAGGAATGGTTTGTTGAGGCAAAAATGGGTCAAGTAAGGCAACAAGGGGTAGAAAATGGGTGGAATTGATGAAAAGCAGTTAAAAACAGGAAAAATGGGTTTAAAAAGGCAAAATGGGTCATGAACGCTGAAAGGGGTGGAAAAATGTTGAAAAGTTGTTAAAAAGTGGCAAAAATGGGAGTGAAAAAATTGTGGAGAAAGCCCAATAACAGCTTTACCTACTTTTCAGCTCAAACATGGAGTCACTGTCAGCACAGATGCTAGCACCACCGCTACTGATCCAACACACACGCTTTAATATGCCAATAAATCACAACTGTAGAGGGCCCATTCTCTGGGGTTTTCAGGGGCCCAGTCTAGTCTGTGGGCGGGGCTAAGTGTATGACATCATGTAATGCTATGAGCAGCCTACCTAGTCTCCAGTTCAACTCTGGTTCAAATAAAAGTCGGATAAAACTCATGGCTCAGGCAGCTATTTGAGGAAAAAAGGGTCATTATGTGCTTTTTAGACAAGGCACAAATTCAAGTTTTAAAGTGTTGCTACCACTTCTTTAGAGCTGTTTCATTTTCCCTCAGAAAGGATCATTGATCTGAAATGGATTAAAAAAGCTCACCTGGTCTGTCGGAGAGGGATGGGGAGGGAGATGCAGAGGAAAGGGTCGAAGGTGTTGCTCTGCTTCAGACAGTGAGGGCAAGTCAGGGACGATCTGAGGAAAGAGAGAGAGAGAGAGAAGCATTAGCTTTAAAAATCAGCTGAGCCGACCTCACCAGAATTCCAAATGAACCCCGGAGTCGTTCCTGATGAGGTCTGACAGGAGAGGAGACGTCTTAATCTCGTTACTCCAAAGTCAAAAATGAACGCGGTGTTCCTGAACGCCTTGATCTGATGGTGAGAACAGAGACCACGGGTGATGTAACCGGTGAGAAGAAGGGAGACGGGGGGTCGGGCGAGGGGTGTTAGTAGTAGAAGAGGTCCCCTGGGGTGAGCGTGCCTATAAACGGGGACTAGCGGAGCAGGTTTCCATCTTCTTGCATCACTTTTACGGTGCTATGAACGCTCCTGTGACACCTTGAAGAAGGAGGATCCTTCGTGATTTTTCTCTCTATGTCAATGTATAAGACCAGTGTGAAGGAAAATGTCTGCGTGCATTCAGCAGTGATTTTCTGTTACAACACTCTTCCAGTGAACGTCTTTTCTTCCTGATTAAACTTGTTTCAATGAGTCCCGCTTGGCCTCTCTGATCACTGGGAGAGATTCTGTAAACTGTCCTGCAATTTAATTAAACCCTGTGTCTAGAGTTTAGAGGTAATCTATGCAGGATTTTCAGGATGAGACGTTTAGTAAATAGACTTTAATGAAGGGAATCTTTAGGTGCTTTTTAATCAAGTTTTTTATTGCCTGAAAGAGCATCAGTGTGCAGAAAACAGAAGCACGTTTACCCTCCTCATCTAACTGCAGCCACTACTCAGGGACCCAAGTTAACAAAATATGCTCTTTAGACCCCACGCTCTTTAGAAAATATAAATCTTCATAGTTTTAACAATTAGTAGTCATGAAAAAGTGCAGAATCTTTATTTTGTAATGCAACTGTTTGGGCATGGATGAATCTCTGAAAAACTGCAGGAAAACTCCTGCACACTATTAAAACTGAAATGCTGACATTGTTTTTGTGCAGTTTAGGCAGTATGGAGGAGATTGCCTGCAATTGTTTGTATTTGAAGAGAGAAATGACCCAACACTGAGCGCCTAGATATCTACTTTCTAATGCTACTGATCATTTAAATACCAGGGAGTGCATCATTACTAAAACATGCATCAAAAAGCTCTAAATTCTGATTTTGATATCCAATCATAAGAAATTAATTCATAAACAATGTGTCAGGAGACTCTGAATCAAAAAACATGATAAAAGAGCAGGATGGGGAATCATGGGAGTGAATCTGTGCTACACACTAGGCATTTCCAAGTTGAATTCGCCCACCTCAGTTGCTTCTTGTTTTCAATTGAAGAGTCTATTCAACAAAAAAATACACTGCATAAAGAGTATTTTGAAAATAGTCAACCAATGTTTTTGTTTCAGGGATGAATTTCACACATAATGAAAAAGAAAAGCTAACCAGACACACGTCTGATAGACTGTTTTATTTGGGGGCAACACCCCATACATGTTGTCTGTGCAGGACAGAACCGTTTTTGGGTGAATAATCTGTCATATTTACTACGGGCCAATCAGAGATTCAAAACATATGATGCAATAGGCTTGTGCAGCCGTGGGGAGTCGACTGCATAATGCAAGTTTCATAGGCAGCTCCAATCATCGTTCACATTCAGTGGAGCCAGCTGGGGAATCAAACAAATGCAAAAGTTAGTTGGGAGAAGAGCAAAACTCATTTTTGCTCTTTTTTTAAAGCTACAATATGTGTAGCTTTGGCACTAAAATGTCTATATACATTTATTTTATAAATCAGTCATGGTCCATATAATTTGGCTTTGTTGACAAATAAAAAACCCTCTTTAATGTCAAAGTGAAAACATGTTCCTTTAAAGTAATTTCAATTAAATAAAAATTATGCAATGAAAAATAAGCAACTGCCTAAATATTCAACTCCTTTAAAGTGACTGACCTAATCCAAGAGAGGTCCAACCTGTTGGTGCTTAGTAGTCTCACAATCTAAAGGTCCACTGGTGAATCAGTATTCCTAGCTACCATTACACCATGAAGACAAAAGAACACTCCCACAAACTCAGAGAATAGGTTACTGAAACTATAAGTCAGGGGATGGATACAAAAACATTTCCAAGGCTCTGAACAGAAGACATTGTAACACTGTAACAACAAGGTGAATGGTCAATTTTCAAAGTCAGAGAAATCCTTAATTTTTAAAGTTGTACTGGACCATTCTTTGTCAGCCATGACAAAAATGACACAATTACCTATGCCATAGAAATACTGATGCTAGTTAAAGGCTGCTGCAAAATGTAAAGTAAACTGTTACTGTTCTGCTGCTGTATCATTCAGGTTTATTGCTCCTGTATCACAACTAATCTCTGACACTTGTTGTAATTCAGTTGCCCGAGATAATCCCGTTGCTGTGTTATCTCCCTCAAAAGAGAAGTCAGATTAGTGTTTTTGGCTATGCTAATATCAGAAATCCCATTCTGCCTTGAGTTTGATTGCCAAGTTCAGTTTTAGTTATTTGCCTTGAAGTACGCCATGCAGTCCCCTTGTGCTGGTTGACAAAATCTAAAACAAGGCTTTTTTTCTGTTTTTTATGACTAATGTACAGTAAAAGTCTGTCTTAAGTCACTATTAGCAGTGAGAAGACTGAGCACTCTGTGTCTCCTGCATTCAAAAACATTCAGGCTATCTGTGATGCTGGTACAGTCACAGATACACCAGCATGATGCTTGAGGCAGCTGCTCATTCATGTGAGGCCAGTCTAAGGTGAATTTTTTCTAGCTATCAGCAGCACTTTGTCTGTTAACAGCACACACGACAGTAAAGGTGTCTAAAGCAACATTTGGTCCTGTCATAATCAGAGTAGGAGCGTGTTTGTAACATGGATCTGCGAGATGACAGATGTGGAATCTGACCAATCCATTGCATTTGCAAAGCTAAAGAAAAGCTGTTAAAAAGTGATGAAACCTTTCTAGTTTGCTCCATGATTAACTCACCCAGCATCCTGGGATAGCTGGCACTGCAAAGAAGGGAGAACATGCAGCTTTTATCAGCTTTTCTCTGTCATTAGGTGAAATTCATCCATGAAATAAAAATGGCAGATTAATGCTGTTATGTCAGGTGAGCTTGGGTGACAGAGCAGAGCTGATGTCTGAGAATAATCATGATCTATCACAAGTTTGCAGCACAAAACATGAATGAGAATGACAGCTTCCAGTAGGAGTTAATACACCTTAATGGAGCAGACTCTGACATAAAATCCTCTATATTAACTAAAGCAGTGTCTGCCATTGTGGATGAGACATTAAAACTGCATATTTTTTCACTTTAAAACAATCAGAAACTGAAAATACATCCAAAATAATCATGTCTAAATGAATGCAGACATTTCAGAGTGAAACTTCTATGTACTGCATCATTAAATGAACTCTTCAAATGTGTTCTTCTTACATGGAGGCACCTGACAGAGGCTGTGGGGGAGCCTGTGGGGGAGGCTGGGGGAGAGAATAAAGCTCTATTCAAGCGAGCCCAGCTGACTCTGCCTCTGAGTGGCTCTCTCCCTCTTGGCAGAGCAGAACGGCCACCCCACGGATGTCTTATTCTCGCCAGGAAACAGCGAGGCTAACCGCACACCATGCATACAAATCACACTCGGGCTGCACTAAAACATAGATGTACCCTGCGCCGCTCTGAAACACTTAAAAAAGAGAGAAATGAGTGAAGGAGGAGGTGATATTAGGCTGATGCTCTAATGGAGGAAGTGTGTTGAAAGGTGTGTGTCCCTCACGCTGGAGAACTCACTACCCACACGCCGCCGGAGCATCGAGTTTCCCCTGTGATACATCACACAGGTATCTTTATCTCATTGATTTCCTGTCCTGAGAGACACAATTAAAAAAACAAAACGTCTAAACAGATTAAAATCAAATAGATTGGCAGATAATCATCCACCATGCCTGGCAGATCTGCTCCGTCTGAGGATGAATGCAGGTTTATTCAGCGTGCTACTGCTCTGGAAAGGAAAAGGCATTAAACATAATGTGGACCTCATAATTCACTAATAGGAATAATTATACACACATAATAAACAGATCCATTATATGGCTCATAAACTCCATAGTATCAGTTACACAATCCAGACCTTTAAATCATAATAACCAGAAGAGGGATCAAAACAAAGAGAGCACAGTCATGAGTTCTGCCTTCCTCCGTAGTATCTGTAAGGTTGATTTAAAATATCTTAGTGTGCACAATATTTTACTTTATTTATGGAAAAATCAAAACAACATGAAAACAATGTAAATGAATCATGTCCTGGGATAAGCAGCTGTAGATCCGGATATTTTTCCCATGAAAAGACGAAGCAGATCAGTGAAAAGTCGGCTGAAAACATCACGACAAAAAATACAGTTGACGCCAAGGATAACGGTGATGAAAGCAATCTTTTCCTTGGTGAAGAACTAAGCCAATCAACATTGAGGCCTCAGTGGTGCTTCCTGTTTCCCGCTGCTATTGCGCCATTTCTCATGTTGACAGATCTAGAGCTAAGTTGTTGATTTCCATAATTTTATAACATGTAGTTTTACTTTAAGAACATTAACCCTTTATCTACTGACCCAGTGCCGCCACTGTGTTTTATACGTCCGGATTATTATTACCATAACTCTGTCAAAGTTTGTCTGATCAGAAAAATTCTAATGGTGTTGGAAAGCTGAAAATTCTGGGCATGGGCACATATATGGTTCATTACGGTACTTGCAACCATATGGCGTGGGCATTCATACCAAAACACCATAGCAAAACACCATAAGTATCGCGAGACTGCTACACGGATTCTCAACACTGTAACTCCTCGGAAGCTTGCTCAATCTAAAAAATTCCAACACAGACAGAGAGCTGAGAATCTGTGCTTTCCAGCAATATATAATGTGTGGTATATATATTACGGTAAAGTCAAACAGCACCACAAAAACAGCAGCTTTGGCAGAAGACGAATGAGAAAGGAGAGTGGAAGGAGAGGAAGAGAGTAAAAGGAAAGCGAGCAAGAGTGGTGTTTTGTTTTCAAAAAATAGCGTTAGATAGTGGCATGTGTGTGTGTCTGTCATGTGCAATAACAATATGTTACTTGAGAATCTTGAGAATGCATTTTCCACCTTTATTTGCACTAATTTTTGCCTATGTATATAGCTATCTTTTGCACTGTGAGTTGCCCACCCAGAGTCCTAGACTCAAAAAAATGACTGGTGATTGTTCTAAACATGTATAGGTTCACATTTCAAATGTCAAATCAAAACTTCATGAGCAGTAACAAAATTTCTTCTCATGAAAGCCATGAAAAACAAATCCTTTTTTGTGTTTTACTTCTTTTAAACTGCTGACAATTCCATATAATGTGCAATAATCATTAACCAGATGCTGAAAAGTCAAGTTCAAGTACTCCTGGGAAAAGGGACCAAAGCTCTCAGACTTGGGGCATTTCCTGACTATTTTACAAAACATGTCCAAATCACCATTTTTAGATCCAGTAGGTAAAGGGTTAAGTACATGAAGTTTGTCAGAATAAATGCATATCAGTTCCATATTGATTATTGGTCACATGCACTGCTAATAATCAGTATTTATAGCCACCCTGAAAACCCATTACTACTCGAGCCATACTTTAGCTACATCCAAGCTAGTTGCAACACAGGCAGCAGCCATTGTATAAACTGGGTGGCAGTACTACTAAACCCTGTCTGCAAGTACCAAAAACTCATGCCGAAGCAGGCTGAGAGAAGAGGGAACACATCTTCTCCTTCATGAAAAAGCTTGCCATTTGGTTCTTGCCTCAGGTTCAATAAAGAAATGTGGTCCAGTTCTGATAAAACTGCCGCTATACCATTGCTACATCTGAGCTAAACCCCACAGAAATAGTTATCAGGGTGTCTTATCAATATAAACTTTAAAACTAAAATGTCAAATTTTGCCCCAAAACATCTGCATTCTATAAAAATGACTACTAAGGGTGTGATGAGATCTTGCGAGACTGAAATAACAAGAGATTTCTCGTAGAGGAGAAAAATGTCTCACAATGCATAGATGCAGAAGCAGCATGCACTAGTAGTCCAATTGAACTGAAGATTGCCCATGCAACAGCCTTGACACTCTCAATTAAGTTGTGTAAGCGAGTAAAGAAAGAGGGAAAAAGTCATCCTCCATGACCTGTTGGAGTTGCCTTTTTGCAGCAATGAAACCTGAAGTAATGAGGATGTGACACGCTAATAACATGCATGGACGTTTGAAAAGAAATGCTGTTAAAATGCATGTTTGAGTAGAGAAGACGTAAACTACATGTGAGCAGCAGTGATGGTCAGTGGAAGAGAATTAAAAATAAAACTTCAAACTTAAAAAAAAATACAAACAAGTGAGTACAAATTGACTTAGCCTTATAGAATACAAATGAAATTCCTGTTGATACTTACAGCCAATATAACTGCAGTATATCTGCCATAAATATCAGCATATGTGCAAGTATATCAGATACAGGTGGCTAGGTTTAGGTGGTGCCACACACTCAGGACACACTCTGTTATTACTATAAAAATATGTATATGTTGGTTTTGGCTAAAATGAGTTTGGAAGTACCCGCATATTGGATATTGGCAAAAATCTAATATCCTGCATCCTTTGTTATTATTAGTATATTCTTCTTCTATGTTCCAGGGTGCAAACAGAAGCCCACACCCTCTTCAGAGACGAGGTCAATAAAATATAAAGTATAGATTCTGACTGAGAAAAAAGAAAGGCTAAAGATAGCCTCAGTTATTCTTAGTAATACCGTAAACATAAAAACCTGAGTGTCATAGAGACTAAATGAAAGTGAGGCGGTTTGTAATGTGAAACACTCGGCCACCCGTCGCTGAGCTCCACTGTAATAAAAACCTTTGACTGACAGATATTTTCATTGCAGTCTGCACCCACTGCAGCCTGTGACTCACACAGATCAGCGTCTTTGATCTAATTCAACATTTACTCACTTGATCAAAGAGCGTGAAGAGCAGGAGACGTCTAAATCAGAGCTATGGGGACGACTTCGCTCTGACAGAGGTACGGGATGGAGGTTTATGTGCACGTGTTTAAATTATGGGGGTGTTTATTAATGATTCTATCACATTTCTCTGACTTAACACCATCTATTCTTAAACATACATGCCAGTAACTGCTGTACTTCAAATATCTGTAAACATCTAGGTGTCTTACTTTGTTTTCTTCTGTTATCTCTGAGAGATTTCTGTAGAGCTGTGATTGTGATTCGCCCCAGCATGTGATGACAGAGAGCATAAATTACGATCAAATCACTCTCAGCTCGGCTTGTATTTGACTTGTTTGAACGTGTTTAAATGGCCGTGATGATTGCGTGGAGACAAACGGGGCTATTACACGGATGATTCTGCGCTCTGTCAACCCCGGAGGTTAGATCACATCAGACGCTGCTGAGGGCTGAACAGGCAGCCGTGAGGCCGAGGGACCTGGAGGTAAGAAGAGGTACAGGAGTCATGAGATATTTATTCAAACACACATCTCTTCTACGCAAGCTCCACACAGTCCCATTCAGAGTAAAATGTTTTATGTGGATCAGAAGGATGAGAGATTATTTACAAGGATGTAAACACTTATGCTGATCATATATGGTCCCCTGCAGTCAGTTAGTTGCTTTTTATTCTGAGAGTAAAAAATAAACCAGTGGTGAAAAAATGCAGTGCTCTGCAGTGATGGTATTATTTGCGGTTTTCTTCACCAACACCATCAAACTTTAACCTGTACTGATTCTTGTTTTGCAGAATAGTAAGCTTTAATCACATGGACAGTCTCTACAATCTCTCTCTCCTACTCATGTGATTTAATTTGTTTAAAATTGAGTTGCATTAAAAATTTAAACATGTCTCTAAAAAACTACAGAAATACTTGTACACTGCATGATCTCATGTGATTTACTGAAATAAAGTTTCTTCCTTAAATCTATTTTTATTGTACTTTTTCTACTTACTTATTGTTGTTTTTTTCAGTACACTTTCAGTAAAATAAAATCAAAGGGAACCTCAGTGCTTCTGACTCTACCTTGACCTCACAGCTAACATAGCTACAAAGCTAACACCGCTACGTAGCTAATGTAGCTTACCAGCAATTTCCACATACGAAGGCTGCGCTGCCATCCGCCGGGAAATTGCTCAGTTGAGCTCCAGGGCATCCCTGCAGTCCCACTCTGCTCCACTTTGTTGGACATACGCTGCTAGTCTATCTTCAGTGCTGGAGCAGATCGCTCCAATCAGCGTGCAGAGTGTACAGTCAACTTCAAAACAGAGCACACTGCACAGCCTCCCAGGGGCGTAGCTAGGGACTTAGGGCACCCTAGAAAAAATATTACACATGTCCCACCTTAACTGGCTAGCCAAGCAACAAATGTTGCCTCATTTGCCTTTTGTGCCTGTTTTTACTAAATTTACCAGCATTTTTTTGCAGTGTTGGACCACACCATTTGGACATCTTAGGGGAGGAGCAGGGGCCCCAAGTATTGTATTTTACTCAAAGGTTTCAGTCTGTTAACCACTTCATTTAGTCATCTTTTCAAGTGACTGATTCAATAATTACTAGTATGAGTAGGAGTATTAGGGCTACACGAAGAGAAAAAAACCCCAAAAGAATAAAAAAAAAAAATTTGATATCACGAGAAAAAAGTCTTAATATTACGAGAATAAAGTCATAATATTATGAGAATAAAGTCATAATATTATGAGAATAAATTCATGATACTATGAGAAGAAAAGTCGTAATATTATGAGAAAAAAGCCGTAATATTAGGAGAATAAAGTCGTAATATCACAAGAAAAAGTCATAATATTACGAGAATAAAGTCGTAAAATTACGAGAAAAAAATATTACAAGAAAGCAGCCCGCCGTTAAAATGAGCAATGTTAAGCATCTTGTGAAGCTATACTTTAGTATTGGTCTCACAAATAAGGAAATACTTCATCTTTTGGCACATCAGCATCAAATTATTATAAGAATCAGGACAATATTCCGTTGTAGATCCATGGCACCGCAGCAGACTGTCTTTCTTATAATATATTATTCTCGTAATATTACTATTTTTTTTCTCGCAATATAACGAGTTTTTTCTCATAATATTACAAGTTTTTTCTCGTAATTTACGACTTTATTCTTGTAATATTACAACTTTTTTCTCATAATATTACAACTTTTTTCTCGTAATGTTACAACTTTTTTCTCGTAATATTAGAACTTTTTTCTCGTAATATCATATTATGGCTTTATTCTCGTAATGTTAAAAAAACATTACGAGCTTACGAGCTTACGAGCTACACCCCTGCAGCCTCCCCATAGTAATCGTCACTATCAACATCACGTCTCATCCTGCTGCAGGAGCAAGAGGTCACTGGGAGGTCAGTTGGTCACAAAGCCACAATGGCACTATTAACGAGGGAAAGTTCACTTTTGAGGTAAAAACTCCCCAGAATTTTACATGAAAAAGATAAATCCTTTCAGCAAACATTGATCTTTTAACTTGATAATGTACTCATCCATAAAAGAAGCAATAAAATCCTGAAATATTGTTGAAATAAATGGCAAATCAACCCCAACGAGGCAAAATATTCCACTGTTGACATACTATTCATGCATGAACTTGCGGTTCCTTCATGATCTCTGATTCTTGTGTCCATCTAATCAGGACGTAGCACTGCAGCGCAGCGCTACAGACACGCTTCCAGTGAGCGAGGTCCCCCGCCTTTGGTAGAAGCAAAACTGTAATGCTGTGGAGCGCGGCGCAGCCATTGTATATGGAAACTGCAGGTTAAGCTAATCTAACAGAACAGCTATGTAAGCTACGTAGGTATGCTATTTACGTAGCTAAACTGGCTTTGGCCACCAGCTAACTTAGCTACTTTAGCTTATGTAGTAATGTTAATCATGTAGCTAGCATAGCTATGTTACCTCCAACCAAATCTAATGTAGCTAAAGTGAGCCATCGTTCATGAAACTACTTCTAAAACAAGTCTAAACATTATTTAACCCCTGATTAGAACTCTGACCTTTCTCTGTTTCATTTATGAAATGTTTTGAAGTCTGAAATGTTTGCATTTTGGTTATTTTATTAATATAGCTCCTAGACTTTGTTTAGGAATAAAACTGAACCTAAAAAATCCTGAACTGGAAATACAACATACGGCAAGATGACGGCACTTCCTCTCGAACAAACTTGTCCTCTTTTCAGTCCATACATAATTTCCTTTACTACCTTCCTGTGGCTTGGTATCTCTGCAGTTATAAGAATAGATAACAGCTTTCCAACAGCTTTTCAACCCTGTTTTGTCAAGAAAGGGTATGGAGATTTCCACTGCTGAAATAGCCTCAGACTTCACTCTTCCTGCAGCATTTTGTCGCTGCATAAAGTTTGTGCTCAGTAAACCTCGTCATGTTTCCCCCTTTAACATCTCACCCTCTATCCCTGGATAACACAACACTTGAGTGGGTGAGAGGAACAAATTTCAGCTGGCAGGCTGCTGCTTCCTGGATCGACACACCCAGAGTGTCACAGCTGAAACATTTGACAGTGAGGGGAGTAATTAAGAGATGAGCTCTGACAGATGTATTACCGGCAGTCACACTGAGCTGACAGTTTTCCGAGGATTTGGCAGATGGAAGATGGTTCAGACAAACAAGATGTAAGAAGATAGGTCCACAGGGACAACTTTCAGAGACAGAATTAATCATAAATCACGTTTGGTGCTGAATCTCAGACGCAGATGAACGAACGGTGTGGTCAGTTGGTAATGGATGGAGTCCAGCTGGTGTAGATGAGCCAAAATCTACATCTGACTAATGTATAAGAACAGAGAAAAGGGGCATATGGACATCGGTTAGCCTGAAATTTATTGGATATTAGGGCTGTAACAATTCCAGATTTTACCCTGATTGGACACCAAAAACATAGATATTCTAGGCACACAGTGTTGGTTAGATTCTTGCTTTTAGAGAGAGAATGTACTGTCTGAGTGCAAGAAAGCTTCAAACAACACAGACTTTAACCATTAATTAAAATACATATACTACATACAGTGAATCAAGTACAAATTTTCTAAGCTACTGTGTTGCTATCCTGTCATATTACAAGCTTTATCCACCTCCAGGGACACTGGAGGTCCCCAGCCTCTGGCACAGTTATTCTAAGGACACCCAGGCTGAAAAGTTTAAGAACCTCTGGCACAGGACAAGGGAGCACTGGGCCAAGATACCAGCATCCTGTAGCCTGGTCACCACAGACTTGAATAGGTTTGCCCCTTTGCCTTCTACATCAGGCACAGTTTCTTTTTTTTTTTACCATGCATAATCCCCATGCACGCCAGGGATCTTATTTTTTATGCTGATATAGTAAGTGGCAGTCATTGGTTTGCAAATCCACCATTAAGAGGAAAGAAGAAGAGACAACCATGGCATGTACTAAAGTCAACATTTGTTGATGCTCTGTGTGAACAATGGACTCCATGCTGCAGGCTAATATAGATGTTTTTATGATATCTAAGATGCCAAGAATGACCATCTTCCTACTGCCATGTCTACTGTGTAGCTCAGAGGATGAAACAGGTCCATGCTGCATGGATACTACAGATTTTCAGACAAGGTTGCATTAATATCTGTGTCATACTTTCCATAAGTACACAAGAATCCTAACACCTTAGACCAGGCTTGTGATCAGATCGCCCAAATAGAACTGGACTATTTGGTTTATTATATCCAGGCCCTGATGCAAAGCCTCCCTAAACATCCGATTACATTTTATACTAATCCAAAATTTCATTTTCTCATCACTCTATAAGGAAGACCATCTTTGGTGCCTCCGCCATGTTCAAGACTGTCTGGATGCGGACCGTTTATCTCTGACGTCTGCTCTTATAGACCGTTCATCTAAAATGCCCTATATCTCAGAATGGAAATATGATAAAACTTTCCAAGTAAAATCTGATTAAACTTCTGTTTAGTTAGGGTAAAGACACTAAAAGTTAAAACCCGACCTGCAAAACCTGATTATGAAATGTTAAATGAAGCTGAGTTGTCCTCCATGAAGACATTCTAAGCAGACAGCATAGCTTACCTCGCTCTGTTAGCTGCGTAAGCTACATAGATAACAGTTAAACATAGATAATGTAGCTACATGGCTCAACCTAAGCTTACAAAACAGCTATGTATGCTATATATCTGAGTTGTGTTTGCTACGTTTGCTTAAGCTCAAGTTACCTAAGCTAACAAAGCTATAGATAATCAGATTCATAGCTGAAGTAGCTAACATTGTTCAAGCTAAGCTCACAAAGCAGCCATGTATGCTATGAGTCTATATTATCTACATAGCTAAATTATGTTTAGCTACGTTTGCTAAAGCTCAAGTTGCTCAAGCTAAGCTCACAAAACAGCTACGTAAGCTACATATCCAAGTTATGTTTAGCTACATTTGCTAAAGCTCAAGTTCGTAGCTGACGTAGCTAACATCGCTCAAGCTAAGCTCACAAAGCTGCTATGTATGTTATGTATGTTCACTATCTACATAGCTAAGTTATGTTTAGCTATGTTCGCTAAAGCTCAAGTTGCTTAAGCTAACTTAGGTATAGATGATGAAGCTACATAGGTGATGAAGCTAACATTGCTAAAGCTAAGCTCACAAAGCAGCTATGTATGTTATGTATGTACACTATCTACAAAGCTAAGTTATGTTTAGCTATGTTTGCTAAAGCTACAAGTTGCTGAAGATAACTTATCTATAGCTAATGGAACTACATAGCCGATGTAGCCAACATTGCTGAAGCTAATTTCACAAAGTTATCTTTAGCTATGTACCCTAAATCTGAAGCTTCCAAAGCTAACTTGGCTATAGATAATGGAGCTACATAGCTAACTTAGCTAACAAGCTAAAGATAAGCTCACAAAGCAGTTATGTAAGCTTTGTATCTACATTATCTACATGGCTTATTTTTGTGTAGCTATGTTTGCTTGAACTCACATAGCTAAAGTTAACTTAGCTACATTGGCTCATATAGTATTGGTAATTATGTACCTAGTATAGCTATGCTAGCTTTATGAATCTAATGCAAGCCATGATAAGCAATTAGCATGTCTTAAGAGCAGCACAGAAAGGCATTGTTCTGACTAGAAAACAAAAATAAAGTATTTGGGATGTTGAGGGTTATACTCATGTTTAACTAATGATGAGTAACCACGTTAACAGTATCAATCTGCAAAGAGTAACCAAGGCTGGTGGAGCTAACTGCTAACTTTGGCCACACTCTACTCAGCACACCAGCCTGACATCACAGACCAAAAATAAAGACATAAAATGTTACATTGTGACAATGGGAAACTGAAACTTACAGGGCAGAGAATGAAATATTTAATGGATGCAGCCTGGACAGTGAGTTTTGGATGCAGTATCTAACACATGCATGCTGTTAGGACATGGTGCAATGGCTTAGTCTGGTTTCATGAATGATTTTTACATGCCCAAATGCTTAAAACAATTATAACTAGGATATTCAAGTCAATGTTAACACATTCAATTTAAGTAATCCATTTAAGATGTTAAAAAACTGCAAAAGCATGCACTAGACTGCCTTTATCACGTCCTAAAATAGGGGATAATATAAGTATGAATACCCTACAGAATTCTCAGTAATCACAAAAATGCAGACAAAATCCTGCACCATCCAAACTGCACAAACACATTGGCAACATTCGGAGCAAAAACTGGGACCAGTATGAATGAGAAAGAAAGACTGAAACACATTAAATCCACCTCCATTGGATGATGCAAACATGGAGAAAGGGGCCTGGAAGTGTAAGAAAGACGGCAGAAAGACCTTTTCAGTCCACAAAAAAACATCGCAACACAAAGCTGTGCGTAATTGACTCGAAGTCTGAGTGAGGCAGCTCTCCCAGTGGGCTGCAGCTGACAGATGCATTTATTATGTAAAAAAATAACCGCCTCTTTATTTCCTGGATGACTGATTGATGGGAGTCATGAGGAGATCCAGCTGCATCACACAGAAATGGTGATAATGCACGCGGCTAAAAAGACTGGTTTTCTTGGCTTTCTTCACCCACGTGGAGCCAAAGAGATGGTTTATAAAGGAAATTTCTCCCTGTGATCCAAAACATGCCAGACTAATTCAGCAGGCATCACAGCAGTCAGAATTCACCAACACTGGCACAGCTGAAAACCTTTTATTTCTTTTTTTTGTGCACAAAATGAAGGAATTCTCAATAAGCTCTGGTAATAAAGAGACCAAGAGACTCAGAGGTAATGGTAGCAGGATGGTTTTCATCTACTTTTACTTTATTTCTACCCATACCTGCTTGGTAATAACACTTTAGGAGCCATGTAGATTTACTGTTCTTCTCTACAGGCGTCTGTGTCTCTGAGGAAGTCTCCATTACATCAGCTGTATGCAGCAAAGACACTATAATCTGATCAATGAGGCCTAAATACCACATAAGAACAGGCAGGCTGTGTGATGTTGACTTGTCTCTGTGCAGGATTTTACATTCTTCTATTTTAGTCACTTATCCATGTGAGGATAAGGAAAAAAACAGGAGCGTAGAGGCTGGCTATAACGTAAATACAGTGGCCTTTGTCTTGATGGCTGATCTGACATTTGGACCATCTGACATCATTCAAAGCTGCTGTACAGTAAACAAAGGTCCCATGAGTCTTCATATGGCATTGCACTCACTGCTTGGGGTTCCAAATTATTATGCAAATTGGATTCTAGTATCATAAAAATTAATTTTTGTTTTGTTTTTCAGTTAAACGCGTGGATGGTTTTGTGTCTCGGGGCTCTTTGGATCACTGAAATCAATCTCAGACACCTGTGATCATTAGTTTGCCAGGTGAGACCAATTAAAGGAAAACTACTTAAGAAGGGCAAGCCACAGGTTTCAAGCAATATGGGAAAGAAAAGGATCTCTGCTTCTGAAAAGCATCAAATACAGCAGTGCCTGGGACAAGGCAATGACAACATTAGATATTTCAGGAGAACTTGATCATGAGGAAAGTTTCTGCCTGACAAATTCATCGGATTAAGAGAGCAGCTGCTAAAATGCCATTACAAAGCAGCAAACAGGTATTTGAAGCTGCTGGTGCCTCTGGAGTCCCACAAACCTCAAAGTGTAGGATCCTCCAGAGGCTTGCAGTCGTGCATAAACCTACTATTCAGCCACCTCTAATCAATGCTCACAAGCAGAAACGGTTGCAGTGGGCCTAGAAATACATGAAGACTCATTTTCAAACAGTTTTGTTTACTGATGAGTGCCGTGCAACCCTGGATGGTCCAGATGGATGGAGTAGTGGATGGTTGATGGATGGCCACCATGTCCCAACAAGGCTGTGATGTCAGCAAGGAGGGGGCGGAGTCATGTTTTGGGCTGGAATCATAGGGAGAGAAATAGTAGGCCCCTTTAGGGTCCCTGAAGGTGTGAAAATGACCTCGGCAAAGTATATAGAGTTTCTGACTGACCACTTTCTTCCATGGTACAAAAAGAAGAACCGTGCCTTCTGTAGCAAAATTATCTTCATGCATGACAATACACCATCTCATGCTGTGAAAAATACCTCTGTGTCATTGGCTGCTGTGGGCAAAAAAGGAGAGAAACTCATGGTGTGACCCCCATCCTCCCCTGACCTCAACCCTACTGAGAACCTTTGGAGCATCCTCAAGCTAAAGATCTATGAGGGTGGGAGGCAGTTCACATCATAACAGCAGCTATGGGAGGATATTCTGACATCCTGCAAAGAAATTCAAGCAGAAACTCTCCAAAAACTCACAAGTTCAATGGATGCAAGAATAGTGAAGGTGATATCAAAGAAGGGCTCCTATGTTAACATGGAACTTTGCCTGTTAAGATGTTTTTGATTGAAATAGCTTTGATTTCAGTGAATATGACCTCCTAATGCTGCAAATTCAACAAATGACCATTTTCAGTTCTTTATGACCTATAAAATATTTTGAAACTCTGTTGTGCATAATAATGTGGAACAGTGCATTTTGAGGGGTTTATTTTTGAAAATTGAGAGAACTGAGTCTCTTCATAGAACGGCTCTTTTCTATCATGGAGGGATTTCACAAAACGAGAGAGAAAAGTTGTTAAAAAGTGGCAGTACCTTGCCAGTTTGCACTGTGAGCGATCCTAGAATGCTTGCAGCACAAACCGGGAACCAGGGATCACCATTATGGTGTCATTTGTTATTGTTATGATTATGAACCCCTTGGCAGTGTAATGTGTTTAATCAGGCTGATAATCCTATTGTATAAAGAGAGGAGACTCACTTGTACTGTGCTTGGAAATGTTCCTGGACAAAGCTGTGCTGGTCTCGGTGGTTCGTGGATTGAGACAAATCAGGGGACGGGACTTCCTCGGCTCCACCTGGACCCTGCAGCAAAGAGCAAAGAGGAGGTTAACAAAAGAGCAGTGAAATCCATGCCTACGTAGAGAGAGAGAGGGAGAGAGGGTAAAAATGCATGTATAAAATATCCAGAGATGCCCACAGAATACAGATTTAGCTCCTTCGTCATTTTCCTCGTTAATAAAGTGAGATTCAGCGGTGGAGGGAAGCACTGACCTAAACCTAACCTCCTGGGAATAAACTAAAATCTGGAATCTTTTATCTTCTCACCTAAAACAAAAATGAAAGTGGCCTTGGATGAAGATAAAAGAGAAGAGAAAAAAACAAAAAGATAACAAGAGGCTGATCACTGAAATACTTGCAAGGTCACACAACAAAAGTGTGTGTTTGGGGGATAAAACACACTCAGGGAGAGTCTCAGAGAGGCTGCAGAGCCAGAGTGACACACAAATAATGGAATAACCTTCTGCATCACTTTAAAAACACAGGACATGGGTGCTATGTGGACTGCATAACACATTAAATGCAATTTTTTCTAAATGTGATAATCTACGGTGAAAAAAATGTGCTGTCTTACAATATAATGACAACAAACGTCTGAGATAACCTCTGTGAAATAGACAAACATTTCTAATGTCTTATAAGTGGCATGATGGACAAACTAAGAGGGGATAATTTAATTCCTGAGTGAGTCAGTATCTAACTGCTGAACTCTGAAGGAACTGCATTTTTTGCACTTCTGCATAAGCTTCTTTTTGCACTATTGGAGGTTACAACTTGAAAAGAACAGAATCTATATATAGCATATTTATTTTTTGTGTTAAAGAGTTGCAATCATTTTGTTCTCACCTGCATGCCGCACATTGGAAACAGGAGGGGAGAGATGGAGCTGCATGCCAAGATCACTTACAGCAGCATGCATGTAAATAAATGCATTAAGCTCACAGACAACACAGTATAAAACATTTTTAATAAAACTGAGGTCTGAAATTTTGCTACAGAAATAAACAAATAAAAAATGCTGGTTTCAAAAAGTTTTGCTCGTTTTTACGTTATCCTGACAGTTTAAGCCTTTTGCAAAAGGGTGAAGAGGCTTATACCTTGGCAAAACACCAAAAGAGGTGAATGATATTAACAGCAACTGTTATAATAACAGGATTAGGGTCACACTGCTTAATCGGCTGGATGATTTAATCGAGTATTATAGCCTAAAAAAAAAAATCATTAATCGGTAAAAAATCAGCCGATAGATACTGATGCTAACACTTGTATTTTCACTGATAAAGTGCAGGGAATAAGACTTGGTTGTACCTAGACATGAGGTCTGTATTCTACTTTTTATCCAGTAGAGCAGGGCTATTCAGTTAGTATAAAATGAGGGCCAGTTAAGCAAGGTTCCTAAAGAAGGACCAGAGAGATGTTGCACAACATGCCAACCCATGCCGCTGCTAGTTAACTTTGCAAAGCAGATGGATACGCCCGTTTCCTTGTTTCTCACTGGGTGCTTGCATGCCTATAGTCGCCAACTAATACTTAAAAAATGACCCACACATTTTGTAAACAACGTGCATGTATTATATTTGCACAAAGACTTGTCACATTTATCTCCTGACTTGTCCCAGGATTCCTACCTCATGGTGTTGCAAGTTATCCCCATTGATTCAAATCTTCTTATTCCTGCCTAAAACGTGCTGCTCTCCTCCGCTGTCTCAGTGCTCACATTTCAACACCTGTGTCCATGTTCTTGCTGAGCATCACTAGCAGTTAACCTGACATGCCAGATGGATTTGTTTCACACATCCGTCCAGAAAACCTTCGATACTAAGCATTTGGGAAAGGGCAGAGGCTTTGAAAATGCTCGGAGGGTGATTGGATGAACGTTCTGTCTGTCACATCTTTACGGGCCAATCAGAGCAACAAAACACATGACTTAGCCACGACCGAGGTGTGCGTGTGTAGCTACCAAGGAGTAATGCGAACCATGGCGACTGTAGACATGTCGGTACATGACTTTTGTCGTTTTTGAAAAGAAAACAACTCACTGATGTTCTTTGTTCTTCTTTTAACGAAGAAATGTTGTCAAGTACTGATAACACTGGCGCTTTAGCAGCATACATGCTAATCTCTTCCACCATAATTGCACCTTGTTACTGCTTGCTTATGTCATGATTCCTCAGTGCCTGAAAGTACTGCCCCTTGTAGCTGATTGGTCCTGTCACTTACTAACCAGGCTCAAACGGTTCAGATGGGAGTTTTTGCAAGATGGATTCGCCTGTGAGAAACAAGGAAACGGGCGTATCCATCTGCTTTGCAAGGTTAGCGTTTTATGATAAGTTGTAAAATAAACAATAACTCTATAAATTTCCTGTTTCAGTTCAACCTGCTTGTCCATGAGTCATGACGTGACTCATGTCTGTTTCTGTTGGCAAGCTAAAGTTGGGATAACCTTGCCTAAATTTAGTTCTCTTAGCCTAGTCAGTAACGAAACGATGAACGTAATGGTGCAACATCTCAGGCAGCTGCCAGATCACAGATTCCTAAATATGATGCTCCTCACACCCCCAAAAATTAATTGGCTGATATATATAGATCTGTTTGCCACATTTGCCTCCACTGGCAGCGGTATGTGGCTCCTCCCTGTTTGACTCTCAGACCATCTAGGAGGCTGTCTCGATAAGTTCTAAGCATGCTATTGGCTAATCCCACTCATACTGCCACATTCAAACTGCCAAATCTTTGCTGCTCCCTCTGCAAAACTCTTGTTACAACCCTCCTCCACCCCAGCTACTCCTTTATGCTATATCTGACTTAATCAATACGATTCTGTTCTCACTGATGCCGGCTCTGCTCTGGGATTTTTTGCCGCTTCTCTCCCTGCCTCAGGCTTTCCTTGTAGGCATGGGAAAGGCAGGAACATGTGCTGTTCAGCAATAAGTGCAGATCAATAACTGCCAATGAAGAAAAATATTTATCTTTGAAAATGATGTGTATTTTTTGACAGTTAGGATCAGCGATAAGGTGACGTCTGTACTTCGACAGATTGCAGATGCATTCTTTTTCTCTACAATCTAACATCGTCCCATTGCACGCCCCTATATCTAATGTTGACTGGAGTCAAAATCCTTTTAGCTTGAGCATACTTGGCCAATAAAGCCAATTCTGATTCTGACATCTTTGCAGGCATCTAAATTTCCTCAAACACTCTATCAGGTATCGTGTTTTCCTTTAAAGGTCATAAAGAGAAATACAAGCAGCCTTTCAGCCTTTTTGCTCTGCTCCCACGTTATCAGTCCTACATCAGTCTGCATAAAAGTCAGCTACTTGAGAGTGCATTAAGTCATTTTATCATTTCAGCTGTGCTTTTACACCAGGCTGCTCGGGCCAAACAGAAATGCATCCTGGGAGATTTCTCTGTTGACACATGCTCCCTCTCTCTGTTTACTATTCTCTGATTTCCAGCTCGCTCTCATACTGGCTGCTACTGTTCGCAGGCTGGCAGCTCGACCGTGACCTCCGCTTACAAACACAGCTGAAAGGAGGTTAAGAGTTTCTAAATGGGAGAGGGAAGTGGAGGGCGGGAGCGTTGGTGTATGTGTGCCCGAGGACGCCGTGTGAGACGGGGACACGCTGAGAGTCCTTTACAGTTCACCTCCACTTTAAATCCAGACTCTATTCTCCTAAAGCATTTGAGCTTTGCAGAGGCAGAGTGTGAAACCTGAACCGTCCTGCTGCTCCGGGCTTCAGCAGACACACACAACGACAAATCCTGACCCCCTCTGTCGCTCCTTCCTCTCTGCTCGGATGTCAGGAGATTTCTGTCCCTGAGTCACTTTCTCCTACAACGTCAGGACTGCCAACCCAGCTGGTCTTCCTGCCACTGGTTCTGCTATATTCTAATCCAATATTTGGTTTCACTAAGAGGTTTCTGCTCATAAATGTAGGTTTTCCAACCCCAGGAACAAAAGCCACAAATGACATTAGACATAAACAGACAAAGAATAATCACATAGTGTTGTAGAGTATCTTAAAAGCAGATACAGGGCGTACAATTGCTGCAAGCTTCAGATAAGCTTTATAACAGTGACGACTGACTTCTTTTAGTAGCTGCTACTGCTGAAGTCCAAGCTAGCATGCTTCCTACAGGGGCACCTACAAAAAAATTTAGAATATTCCTGTAATTTAATTCAAGAAGTCAAACTTCCATATGCTTTAGATTCATCTCATACAAAGTGAAATATTCCAAGACGTTTTTCATTTTAATGTTGATGATTATGGATTACTGCTCACAAAAACATCCACTATCTCAAAATATTTGATATCACAAACATCAGTGCAAAAAGGATTTATAATACAGACATGTTGATCTTATGGAAAATTACGCTCATTTATGCAGTCAGTTCCAGTTGGAGCTTCTTCTGCACAAATTACTGCATCTATGCAACGTGGCATGGTGGCGATCAGTCCATGGCACTGCTGTATAGTTGAGTCTGGGGTCTCTCATCTTCCTCTTTACAGTTCCTCAGAGAATCTCTCTGGGGTTCAGGTCAGGCCATTTGGCAGGCCAATGATGCACAGTAATACCATGGTCAGAGAAGTTTCGGGTAGTTCAGTTGGGACATGCAAGAAACATGCATGATTGCGGTTTTAATATTTTCTCTTTATTAGCAGTTATTAATTTTGCTTTCATTGCTGTTATTTATATTTGGCAGAGTGACTTTTGGGATCCCTTAGCATACTTTCCAGCCTTTCCTGTGGCTACAAGTAATGCCTGAAACAGGGAGGGAAACAGCAAGAAATCCAAGAGCAGAGCAAGCATCTGTGACAACAGAAGCAGAATAAAGGAGGAGCTGGGGTGGAGGAGGGAGGAAGTGCAACAGCAGAGCTTGGCCAGACTGGAGCAGCTTAAAGGGGACATATTATGCAAAAATCACTTTTCAGGCTTTTTTTAACACAAATATGTGTTCCTGGCCCGTCCACAATCCCCTCAAGTACCAGAAAAATACATTTCCTCTCCCCTCTCTTTCTCAACCTTTCAGAAAATGTGTGCTGAAACAAGCCATTCTCAGATTTTACATCTAGTGACCTCACCAGGGGCCCTTAGCACCCGCCCCCAGGTTTGGTTGGCCCTCCCCCACTTGGAGGAAAGTTCCGCCCTCCTCTACTGACCCTCTCAGCTACCGGCTGAGATGCTGGATAGCTCAGTGGGTTACCCTGCTGACTGCGGTCTAAGAGATTGATGGTTCAAAACCCAGTCTAAACTTTGGAAAAAAAAGTGTCTGTATTATCAGGAGTGCTGCATCCATTTCCTGAGAGGGGTGTGGTCAGGGGCGGAGTCAGACAGCTTATAACCATTTAAAGCCACACAAACAGCTCATTCTGGGAAGGGCTGAAACAGAGGGGTTTTTAGACATGCAAAAATCCACACTTTATGCTCGATTTTTGGCCTCACTGTGGACTCTAAGAGCTCTAAAATCTCCCGGTAGATGGCTGAGAGCGTTGACTCTTGACTTGATAAAGCCAAGTGGGCAACAGCAGCAGATGACATGGTACCTCAACCCATCACTGACTGCAGAAACTGAAAAACCCCGGACTTCACTGAAGGATTCTGGAGCTTCCTCCAGACTCTGGGACCTTGATTTCCAAATAAAATTCAAAATTTACTTTCCTCTGAAAACAGGACTTTGGACTACCAAGCAACAGTCCAGTTCTTTTGCTCCTGAGCCCAGGTGAGGCCTTGATGTTGTCATTTTTGGTTCAGGAGTGGCTTCACACTGGGAACACAACCCTTGTAGTCCATTTCCTGACTCCAGTCTCAGTCCTCTCCTTGTGAAGCTCCTCTAAGTTCTCGAATCGTCTTTGTTTAGCAAACTTCTGAAGGCTGAGCTCATCCCTGTTGCTTGTGCTCCTTTTCACATCCAGTCAACTTTCCATGAATCTGCTCTGATACAGACTCTGAGAACAGCCTGACCTTTCAGCAGAGACCTTCTGTGGCTTACCCTCTTTGTAGAGGATTGTCTTCTGAACATCTGTTAAGTCAGCAGTCTCCTTTGTGATTGTAGTTTTGTGTACTGAACCAGAGTGAGAGAATGAAGGCTCAGGAAACCTTGGACAAACTAAGAGGGGATAACCTGTAAATTGGACTTTGATAAAGGTTTGACTTTCCGAAGTAAACACCAGAAAAAAAAAACTTTAAAATGATATTCTCCTTTTTCAGATGCCCCTGTATATGCCAAAAACAACATTCTAATTGCCATGGTGTTGAAAACATAGTAATAACTTTAATATTTTAACCCTAAATAAGGGTTATAATTGAGCTATTTCTTCTATGTTTCAGAGAATTACACCTAAAATAAATGGAGCATTCTGATTTAAGTATATGAGATTAAACTCAACATATTTCCCAGTTGTGGGAGCGATCTACTACACAGACCTGCCTCTAAACAGGCTTTCTGTTTTCTCCTCTTTATTGCCCGTCTGTTTCATAACATTTTTATCAGTTTGAAGTTGGCTTATTTTTCTGACACCCAATTTCAAAGATAGCATCTCTATTTCAGACCGGCTCATGACGCCTTCAGAGAGGGACCCCAGTCGTGTCTATGTTCGCTTAACGACCTGTAAACCGTTTTCTATTTGACCAGCAGCGATCACAGCTGACTCCGGGGGGATTTCCTATCTGCGGCCGTGATCATCGAGGTGTCTGAGTCCTTATCGTGTAACCTGTCCCACTTTCCAGCTGTGCTTAAAGGTCTTCATCAGCTGCTGTTGACACCCAGCTGAGGCCTGGCAGTCTCTGACACGGCAGAGCCGGTATGGATTTCTGAGAAGTGATAAGAGCGGCTGTGTTTGCTCTCTGTGGCCTCACTGTAGCTTTTTTATCTCTGCACAAAGATAGCAAAGGAATTCATTACCAAGTATGTGGAGAAAAAGAGGGAGTGATAGAGAACGGGGCCGGATGTCAGTGATTAAACACAGAGGACGGGTTGCACACACAACTCCTGTTAACTTCATTCCTAACATTAAATACATATTTAGGTTGAACCAGACAGCTTGGCTGGGTTCCCTCAGTCTGGACCGTTTAGTAGAACCTGGCTAAACCACTATAGATTTTTTTGCAGATGACATCATATAGCAGCGGAAAACTCTAGATGGGGGGCAAGGAGTGGTTTCTGCACAAAGAAACACTATCATAAAGTCCATGTTTCCAAACGGCTCCTCATTTGGTACCAGTTTGGTGTTTTAAACATGGATTAAATAACAACAGAGGATGGAGGAAAGAAAACTGGTACTCAAACGGGAGATTGCTACCATGGCTAATATTAAAGAGCTGTTTGTTTGTGAATGGCACATCATTACTTGGTTACTTAACCCACAAGGTTTATTTGGTTGATAGTGTGTCGCTGTTTCAATAACAAGTTTGTTTGTGAAAAAATGAAGAGCCTAGCTAGCCTCTTAGCTCAGGACAAGACTCCTCTAGACTCTTGTCTCCCTTCATCTGACTAGACTACGCTAGTCTCTTGGTGGCCTGCAGGATCGCTGAGCATGGATTGCCTCCACACCAGGTATATCTATTAAACTGCAGTAGAAGTAACTTTTTTCCACAGTGTAGGGACCATACATAATGACCGTAGACATTTTCTGATGATAAATGCAACGCAGGTCCATTTAGAGCTGTAATGTACTAACCTACTCTGCTCCAAATCATTCCTGATGGCTGTCCCTCACTTCCTGACCCCCAGTGGACATTGGGGATCATGCAACTGCACAGAACCTATTCCACAAAGTGTAGGCGTTAGTCAGGAGGTGAGTCCCAGAGCAGGTAACCTACAAGAGGTCATTATAAAGAATAAAACCCTTAGTGTAATTTCAAAATGAAAAAAACAAAAAAACAAAACAGAAATAGCAGGACAGCTGTGTTAATTTTAGTGCACATGTAAGAAAAACTCACAAAAATTCAAAACATCCATCCATTTTCTTTCGCTTATCCAAGGTCCGGTTGAGATTTATAATCCCTCCTGGGTCTACTCCAGGGTCTCCTTCCAGTTAGACACGCCCAGTAGACCTTAAGGCCCATTTATACTCCCTTTACGTACAAAAATGTATACATCCTTTTCAAACGATGTTACCGTCACTGCTCACATACTTCCTTGCGTCCCCTACTTCAGCATGGATGTTAACCAATACATCCACGGGGGGGGGGGGGGGCAGCCCAGAGTCAAAAGTTTATGACAACAACAAACTCACAAACATGGTGACTGTGGAGGAGGTATTGATAATGTACCTCTTGCATAAAAGACTAAAACGTTTCTAACCAACTCGCACAACTTTTCCTCAAAAAGTTCCGCTGTTGTTATTTCTTCTTCATGTCTCACCAGAGCTACGTATCGGGTAGTGACAGCAACACTGCCCTCACGGTTTCCGGTGGTACTGCTCTGTTTGGTCCGTATCTGTAAGCTTTATGGAAACGTGCAGAAATAGGGACGAAATGAACGCAGAGCACGGCAGAGCATGGACAGAAGGCTCCGTCCGTATCCGGGTCCGTATTTAACGTTGAGCATAAATGGGCCTTTACAGGAAGGCAATCAGGAGGCATCCTGACCAGATACCTGAACCACCCCAACTGGCTCATTTCGAGGTGAAGGAGCAGCGGCTCTACTTCGAGATGTCAGAGCTCCTCCTTCCCCTATCTTTAAGGCTGAGCCCAGGCACACTCCTGAGGAATCTCATTTTGACAGCTTGAACTCGCAATCTTCTTTTTGTGGTCATCACCCAGAGATCATGACCAAAGGTGAAGGTTGGAACAGTAAATTGAGAGTTTTGCCTTCTGGCTTAGCTCCCTCTTCACCACAACGGTGTGGTGCAACATCTGCAATACCGCCGATGCTGCACGAATCCGCCTGTCGATCTCACAGCCTATTCTGCCCTCACTTGTGAACAAGACCATGAGATACTTGAACTCCTTCACTGGGGCCAAAGAAGGGAGCAATCCACCGTTTTCCATAGAGAACTATGGCCTCGGACTTGGAGGTGCTGACCCTTACGCTGACCAATTCGCACAAACAGCCCCAGGGCCTGCAGAAGGTCCCCGGCTGAAGAAGCTGAAAAGCAGACATGGAATTTAAAATATGCACTGACGTAAGACAGATCAAAGAATAACTGAACTTCAGTGTGTCAGCTGAGATGCATCTACCCTGGAATTAATAAAAAGCCTTAGAGTGTCATGAACAGTGCTGGAGATAAGGGGGTTAAGACACACCCACTCCCCTTCTTCCTTATCAGCCACAACATCATTCAGTCTGGTCAATCAGAGGACACAATTTCTCATGTTATCGACCTTGTTTTGAAAATGCAGTTTTACTGATTTCAGTAGAAGCTTAAGGGAAAGTAATTTTCCAGAGAGGGCTGGCACCTCTCTAGAAAGGAGGGCCAATCACCCTTCTCATACAGGACACAATGAGTGCTGCATCTCTCACTATTACAAATCTGACAGACAGCATCCAAAAGCTTCAGAGTTAAACCTGCAGCTTCCTTATTAATTTCGTCCACATAATCCATAACTGATAGAAGCCCAGCCTTAACTATTCTCTTCCTAAAGAACAACAGAAAACTTCTGTACAGGAAGCCAATTTTCTCTCACAACTTGGAAGCTAGAGTATTGTTGGCTGCTTGCAATAGCTTCCAGTTTTACCACAGCTGATATGCATGCATTTTGGAGTTCAAAGCATCAAGTGGAAATTTCTGGTAAGCGATAAAATGTTTCCTCTCTGCAAGTCCATTGTTGTTCTCAGTCCAGCAAACAACCAGAGAGGCGCCTGCAAATATCTGCAGATTTATAAAGGCTAAACTGTGGTTGTTGATGTTTTCAGCATCACGTTTTGGCTGAAGGACTCCATCTTCTTTTAGCTTCATAGAGTATTTTCACACTGGCAACCAGTTTTACTTGCCACAACCAGAACACTTCCAACACTAAAACCCGTGTCCCTCGCCATCAGATTGTGTATTTACACAAAGAACCTTGCTGTAGAGATTTCTTTGTGTGCTATGCAGACAGACACTATTGAACACTATTGATATGTCAGTGCAGCAATGAGAAACTTGAGAAGAAAACAAAGGTGCTGACAGGAAGGTCTGTACTGCTGCTGCTGCATTCAGTCCTGCTTAACAATGAAGAAGGGATTTCAGAGTGTTGGTGGAAAACTGTTCTTTTTAGGACAGTTTGCATCCGGAAACTCTAAATCCAAGGAGTGCTGGAAAGCTGTCATTCAGGAAGCTGCAATGTTGTGCATTAAAATGAATCTGCACTGTTATGTGTTTGAATCATTGCAGTTTCTTGTATCTAAGAAGGTAACAGAGAAACATAAGCACAAAAATGTGCAACAGCTTCCATTTGATATACGTAGAGCTCAGTGACAGTCCAGTTCTGCTTCATCCATCAGCCTGCATGGCAGGAGAGAAGCAAGGAGAAAATTAAAACTCAAATCCCTCACCCCGGCACCTTAGCGTGCCGTAATTGATTTCTGGGATTTAGATAAATGACAAAGATAAAACACGCATCTTAGAGGAGCGCTGGAGCCTGGATGTTTGCTCAGCACTGTCAGCGGGAGGCCACAGTTCATAGACTGAGATTTTTAAGCTGACTACGAGAGAAAGAAAGAGGCCGGAGTGATGGAGACAGCAGTATATGATAAGCACAATGTCATGCAGCTGTTTATGAAGATCAAACAGCATGAGAGTCCAAATTTTATCCGAACAGCTGCTGAGGGCAAATGAATGAGTTTATTAATTAAATATGTTGACAATCTGGAGATAAATAGGGATCCATCTATCCTAAATGCAAAGCTCTGTTTGCAACCTTCCTCCACCCCAGCTCCTCCTTTATGCTTTATCTAACTTAATCAGTGTCATCCTGTTGTCACTGATGCCTGCTCTGCTCTGGGTTTCTCTTCTTGCTTCAGGATTTACTAGTAGGTGCAAGAAGAGCAGAAGCCATAAAATCTACAAATCTCAATTTCCCACGATTTTGGAGCGCTGTTTAAAATGTAAACAAAAATAATATAATGATAATCAAGTCCCCTAAAACTATATTTCATTCGCAATAGGACATAAAAACATATAGGATGCTGAGACTGAGACATTTTACCATTTCATGAAAAATATTTTGAATTTGATAGTGGCAAGACATCTCAATAAGGTAAGAACAGGGCCATGTTTACCATTGTGTAACATTCCCGCTTCTTTAACAACAGTCTGTAAACGTCTGGGAAGTGAAGAAACCAATGCTGGAGTTGAGGGAAAAGGAATGTTGTCCCACTCTTGTCTGATGTTGGATTCTAGCTGGTTTAACAGTCATGGGTCTTGACTGGTCTTGACTGCAGGCCAGCCAGTCCAGCACCTGGATTTGTGAAGCCATGCTGTTGTGATAGATGTGGTATGTGGTTTAGCATTGTCTTGCTGAAATAGTCCAGAAATAGTCTCTGAAAGAGACGTTGTCTGGATGGGAGCATATGTTGCTCTAAAACCTCTCGCTACTTTTCAGCATTGATAGTTTCTTTCCAGATGTGTAAGCTGCCCACGCCATAGGCACTAATGCAACCCCATACCATCAGATATGCAGGCTTTAGAACTGAGCCAGGATAATGAGCTGGATGGCCCCTCTCCTCTTCAGTCTGCAGAACATGGTTTCATCAATGCTTTCCCAAAAGAATCTCAAATTTTGATTTATCTGACCACAGAACAGTTTTCGATTTTGCCTCAGTCCGTTTTAAAGGAGCTTTGGCCCAGAGAAGCCTGAGGCAGCAGCAGAAAAAAAACAGTAGAGCAGGCATCAGTGACAACAGGATGACATTGATTAAGTCGTATAAAGCATAGAGGAGGAGCAGTGAATCATAGCCAGGCTAGAGAAGTTTAAATATGGCAGCATGAGTGCATCAGCCTAGTGAATCAGCTGGCCGTCAGCTGATGACGGCTTGTGTGAGATCAGGTGATTTCAAATATTCGACTTGAATCGACTCCGTAGCCTGCCTGAACTAACACTTAATGCTCAATTTGTGGATGTTTTTAATATAGTGGACTCATAAGGCATGAAGATCCCAAGTACCAGTACTAGCTTTTTGCCTTGTCCCTTGCTCACAGATATTTCTCCAGCTTTTCTGAATCTTTTGATGATATCATGGACTGCAGGTGGTGGGATATTCAAAGTCTCTGCAATTTTACATTGAGGAATATTTTTCTACAATTGATCCAAAATTTTGAGATGCAGTTTGTTGCAGATTGGTGAACCTCTACCTATCTTAACTACAAAGAGACTCTGCCTCTCTAAAATGCTCCTTTTATACCCAGTCATGTTACTCACATGCTGCCAATTAACCTAATTTGTTATAAAATGCTCCTCCAGCTGTTTTTCATAAGTACCACTTACTTTTCCAGCCTTCTGTTGCCATGTCCCTACTTTCTTGTGCTAATATTTTTCATGAAAGAAAACAACTTAGTTTCTTTTATGTTCTACTGTAAGTAAAATATGGTTTTATGAGATTTGCATTCCATTTTTCTCTACCTTTCAAACAGCGCCCCAGCTTTTTTGGAACTGGGGTTGTAGAAATGGGACTGAGCCTTAGAGCCACATGAAACTGGTCACAACTGGAAAAGTAAACCCAGGTTACTCTGTGTTCACATGGAAGAGTCAGAGTTAGCAGCTCTGATCGATTCTACATGCGAACAGAGATGCAAACAGAGGAGCAGCTCCACTGAAGTCTTGTTAAATCAAAGACTCCTGGTCATCTGGCTGAAAGCCTGAAATCACACGTATTAACGGTGCACTTTGTCCCATCAGGGAGGCTTTCAATAATTCACCCCAAAAAATGTAGCTGGGAGTGATTCAGCTGTGTGTGAAGAAACTCACGCACTAAAAAACCCAGGAAATCTGACCCCCATCTTCACAGACCACCTTTCTCATCCTGATGGGTTTGCTGGGACAGTGGGGGGGGGGGTTGTAAGTGGGGGCTGGGAGGGGGGGCGAGCGTGCACAGTAATGGCCCTGATGTGAATAATTTAAACAAGCCGTAGAAACTCAGAGATGGACAGAGAAAGCACTACAGAGGGGTGATTGAGAAGAAGAGCACCTGAATCCCGGCGGTGATTGTGGAGAGACGGCATGTAAACAGGCTGCAACATCTGGATTTAGTTCTTACAGAATATTTAACAATATCATAATGGCAAAATTCTCTTCCTAGGCCTCCAGTCTCTCTTGTTTTCTTGTTCTTAATTACCTAAATCTCTTGCATATTGTCTGAATTGCACAAATACACAAGAAAATGATGCATTTGTGCAGTTCAGACATCATCTAAGAGTTTGCCTGCTCTGTCTCTAATGCACCCATTCCGTTTTTAAGCACTTTAAAAAGCTTTGGTACTTTTAAGATACTCTTGAGCTTTAATACTGCAGAGATTGTATTGTTTTAAAACTGTGCTGTGAAAAACTATCGTACACTTTGACCGCCGTAGAATCAACAGACAAATGGAGATAGAGTAAGAGAAAAAAAGTGACTTATTGACTTTCTGAAGTGCTCAGAAAGTGAAAGCAGCCACAGAGCTGACACACAGAGCTGTGATAAATAATGGACAGTCTCCTTTAACACTCCCCTCCTGTAGCGTGCGTACTTCTCTATAAATAGTCCCAATGATACCGAGGATAGAGCTTTTCTCTTCAGTCCATTATTCCCCCTGGGTGGGGTGGGTTAGTACGGACATGCAAAGAGCCCAGACATCACTGCATGGACTCACAGTGACCTAAGCGTTTGTAGCTGAGTATGTGTGGTGGCATACAGCAGGGTTGGGAATTAGCACCCACCAAATGCAGTTTTACTTAACCTAGCATCCCTGATGGGTTAAGAAAGTTTATCTGGATGAATGTGCTATATGGATCCTGATCTTCTGCTTGTTCTACGTTGACTTCCTAGCAAAGCCAAGCGGTCCCAGGCCTCCTCTTTCACATGTCAGAGCGAGTGTCAGTGTTGACAATTACAGGCTATGTGCTGGAATGGCTTGACTGTGATGTTTAGGCATGCTACAGCATGAATTCGCCAAACAGACAAGGCCGACAGACCTAGCCGCCATCACTACTGGAATGAAAAATTAAACTCTTGACCCAATCCCGTCCAACCTGATCAAAAACTGTCTCCCAGCCATCTCCCCTCTCTGGCAGCCTTTACCCCCATCCTCAAAAATCCTGAACTCAACCCTGATAGCATGTGCAACTTCCGGCCCATTTCGAACATCCCCTTTCTGCCCAAAATTCTGAAACGTGTGACTGCATAACAACCCAAATCCCACCTCTCATGTAACAACCTCTATGAACCCTTTCAATCTGGCTTCAGACCCCAATCCTGGACCTTCCAGATGCATTTGGCACCATTAATCACTCTATCCTGCTCTCCCTTTTGGAACATCCACTCAACATCACTGCTAACATCACATTGCTGCTAACCTTGCAAAGCAGACGGATATGCCCGTTTCCGTGTTTCTCACTGGCGAATCCATCTTGCAAAGCTCCCATCTGAACTGTTTGGGCTCAGTTAGAAAGTGACAGGACCAATCAGGAGTAAGAGGCAGTACTTCCGGCCACTGGGGAATTGTGACATGATGACATTTGTTTGTTAAAAGAAGAACAAAGAACAGCAGTGAGTTGTTTTCCTTGCAGAAACAATTTTTTTTGCCCTTCTCCTGACCAGATTCGGCAACAGTCTAATCGTCATGTGTTTTGTTGCTCTGATTGGCCTGTAAAGACATGACAGGCAGAACGTTCATCCAATCAATCTCCAAGTTTTTTTCAAAGGCTCTGCCCTTTCCCAAACACTGTCTATGGGAGGTTTTCCAGCAAACTAGAGAGGCGAATCATACCTCACGAACAAACAACAGTTCATCCATATGAACAACTGATGGTTCGGTGCTTCTATTCATCATCTACTTGCCCCCCCTTGGTAATATCATCCGCCACTAACCCTGGACTTCACTTTCACTACTACGCTGATGACACCCAGCTTTATATCTCTACCACCTCCATCACCACAGACACGCTCCACTCTAACAAACTGCCTCTCCAAAATAAAAACATGGATGAATAACAATTTTCTTTTCCTAAATCAGGGGTTCTCAACCTTTTCAGCCCGTGACCCCTAAGATGAAGGTGCCAAAAAGGAGACTGGGGACCCCCACTGTACCTGAACACAGCCGTGCACAATTTTAGGGGGATAAACGGGAGAGCTTTCTGGTGCCCAGCCAAACTGGGGGTCCATGGAGGTCAGGTCAAAACCATGGTCCATTGTAAAGTTAAGCTGTGATAACCATATTCTATATCTAACCTGATAAAATAACCACTCTTATCAAAGAAACTAATTCTTATTTTCATCATTTGTGTAGTTAAAAGCCTTCTAAAAAATGTATATGCTTTTTGTTAAAAAATGGGTTAAAAATGGAAAAAAGTGGTTAAAAAGGTGGTGAAGTTGGATTTTAAAAGTAGCAGAAATGGGTTAGAAAATTAGATCGAAATGGCTTAAAAAGGCAAAAATGTGTCAAAGCGGCAAAAATGGGCATAAATAGTGGTTAGAAGAGTTAAAATGTGGCAGAAATGGTTTTAATTTGGCAAAAATTTGAGGAAATTTGGTGAAATGGGATTAAAAATTGATTCAAACTGGCAAAAAATGGTTTACTGGGAAAGAAAAAAAATAGGCACATACTGGCAGAAATTGATTAAACTAGCACAATTGGGCATATCAAAGAGTGAAATGGGGTTAAAATGGGGAAAAAATAGATGTAAAAAGTAGTTAAAAGGGGTAAATCGTACCAACAATCGTACCTGGGTCAACAGCGGCAATATTAAGCTTAAGTGGCAAGAATTGGTTTAGAAGTGGCAAAAATAGGCAGAAAAAAGAGGTGGAAAGTTTAAAACTGACAAAAGTAGGTATTAAATGGTAAAAATGTGTGAAAAATAATGAAAGGGGGTAAGAAATTTGACAAAACTGGTTTAAAGTGGCAACAGTGTAATTTAAAAAAAAGTTCTTCCTTTTTTTAGGGCCTCTGGGGACCCCTTCTCAGTGTCTCACGACCCCCAAGGGGGTCCTGACCCCATGGTTGAGAACCACTGCCCTAAATTATAATGTCTGAACTCATGATCATAAGCCCCAAATCCCTTTACACCCTATAAAAAATGTGATAAATCACCCTGCATAATACACGTAAACATTAAACTATGACATTAGATTGTTTGAGTTAATTTTAGGGCTATCAGCATTAATTGCGATTAATCAAGGACCAACTTCCAGTTTGGATCTAATTGGCGCATGCTGTCAAATCTCGAGAAGCAGATCAGGAGCCGTTTCTGGCATGTCCTGGCAGCAAATCACAGAGTGAGCTGCAGAAATCCAGAGGGTTGCATGTCATGGACAGACCAGGAAACTTAGGATAAAATAGTCCTGAAAATACGAAACTAAGACAGTAAAAACAAACTTTTCCCTGCTCATGAGTGAGCAATAAAGCATGTCTGTATTTTATTTAATGGTTGAAACATTCCCCTTGATAAAATAGCCTTGAATATTTTATGCCTTGAGTTTATATAGTGATGGGTTGCTGTGTTATGCTGCTGGTAATAGAAAGTGACTGGTGGATTTTTGAACCCAAAAGAAAAGCTCATTTCCTGCTCTCAGTCAGTGTCTTTCCCGAGGACACTTTGACATGTAGACTGAAGGAGCTGGGGATCAAACTACCAATCTTATGATTGCTGGAGGCCAATCAAGAAGGAGCAGACGTGCAGTATGAAACCAACATGAAAGTCTTTTTTAAAGAAGATAGGGTTGATCAACTCCATCATATGCCATGGAAATGTTCAGTATGGTTCCCATATTAAGAGACAAAAGTGTCATAAACAGTGAACATGAAAAACTATGACGTCTCTCCTGGTGGCTCGTCAGACTGTCCATTAGATCCAGCTCTATCAAGGTGAGAGGGGAGAGACGTGGAGGCAGTCTGTACGCTGTCTTTCTCCATCCTTAGAGGACCAGACGACGAGGGAGAGAGAGCACCGGCCTCAAAATGAATTTTATCACCACAAGATTGAACTGGAATGGCTTTCAAGAAGAGAAATGAAATGAGACAGAGGGAAAAAAGTGAGACAGTGACAGAGATGGAATGAGGAGCTGATCGGGAGACGGGCTCTGCTCTCGTGGCCTAAAAAGTCTTCATGCTCCGTCGACAGACTTGAACAGACTTGTGAGGAAGGGAAGTGGAAAGGCGCAGCTTTAACATCCTTTTGTTTTGGGTGTGATGTTGATGAGTCATGTTTTAAAAGCTTTAGTGAGTATGACCCAAGCTCTTTGTTTAATACTTAAATAATCTGACCAAAGGTTGAGTCATAAACGCAGGACACCGACTGAGGCTGCAAAAACAGAGGATGACTAAACATGATGAAAGCTCAGGCTTTAAACATGATAAGAATACAATTAGCCTGACAAATATGGGTTATCTTCACTTTCTGCTTTAGAAATCACAGGAAGCATCTGTTACAGCTGTGCTGACACCAGTCAAACACTGCTCAGGCCTCAAGCTTATTTGTAGGATGGTTTTCCTTTATTGGCTGCCGTTACAGAGGTTTTTTAGAGGACCTCAATTAACTGCAGAGGTTTCCTCCTCTACAAAATAAACTGACCAGTGAACACAGTGGAATCCAAAGGTTCCTAATGTGAAACCATCCTAAGGGACGAGGTGACACTGCTGTCTCTCTCCTCAGCTCTCTGTCAGTCTACAACAGATACTAATGTTTACATGTGCATCTCTATGCGATGATAAAGGCGCTTTAGAAAGTATATCTGCTGACCTGTGGTCAAAGGAGTTAGACGTTGCTGACCAGTTTGCAGGAAAGAGTGCAACTTCAGCAGCAATCAAGCTAAATCCTGCACCTTCCTGCACGAGTGCGCAGAGATGTCAACACGTATTAAATCGCCAGATTCTTGTCAATACACAGCCCTATATAGGACCATAATATACATAAACACTGAATTGTGATGTTAGAATGTCTGAGTTGATTTTAAGGCTATTAGCATTAATTGCAATTAATCAAGGACCACATACCAGATGCTCTGTGCATAGACCAGTTTGTAGGAAGGAGCACAACTTCAGCAGCAATCAAGAAAATCCTGCACCTTCCTGCACGTGTGTGCAGAGATGTAGATGCATTTCTTAGTTCTTAAGTTCTTGAGAATCAAAAGTGATTCTTAGTGCCAAAAATGCTGAAAGCTGCATCGTAAATTAGTGCCTGACACAGAGGGGTTTTTTCAGGGAGAAACAAAGTGCTTAGTACATTTTCGACACGGCGTACAGTCGTGCCAAGATATTTTCTTGGCCCATTCTTTACGCAAAACTCTTTAAATTACAAGGATAAAACGTTCCCATCTACAGCCACAATGTCGCGGATCTCTCTGAGCTCGTAAAAACCACAGGAGCAACTTTCACAGAAATCACTGGAGGCTAATGCCACTTCTATAGCCAAGAACCTCATATGACCCAACATCAAAAATCCCAAACTAAAAAATATTACGAGGCTGATTAAGAATAATAAGACACCAGAAACTTAAATGGATTATTATAGAGAAATATGGTTAGCAAAATGAAATGTAAAATATAATACAAAAATCCCAAAAGTATCTACACAGGTGCATAAAAAAGACTACAGATGTGAATGTTTACTGGTGTTCAGTGAGTCTGTAGAGAGAGGGCCAGAGTACTGCTCATGATGCTCCCAGCGGAGGGAAAGAAACTGTACTTGTTGCATAAGGTTTGGTCCTGATAGACCACAGCCTCCTACCAGAGGAGGCCTGGTGTTAGAAAGGTCGGCTGCAATTTTACCTGCCTGCCTTAGCGTCCTGGAGGCGTGGCCAGATGGAAGAAGCAGAGCAAGCTGCAGCCTGTTTCTGTCCCTCGCCATGGCTGCAGCGTACCGGACTGTGATGGATGAAGGGAGGATGGACTTGATCATTGCAGGGTAGAAATGAACCATCATCCTATTTGGCAGGTTGAATTTCTTCAACAGGAAGTACATCCTCTGCTGGGCTTTTTTTTTTTTACAGGGAGCTGATGTCCACAGAGTCCACAGTAGAAACTGGGGAGTCACTGCAGGTTACGGGGGGCTGGGATTTTATTATTGTGTCATGCATAAACAACATGCCCAGCCCAACAGGCTTACAAGACACCACTATTAATACAAAAAGAAGCCAAAAGTAGACACCTGGTAGAATAATACTAATAAAACAAACCATACAGGCTTTTGAGCTCCAGCTTGGTCTGATGGTCCACCTCCCACCTGTATGTAGACTCGTCCCCCACTAGGGATGAGTCCATTGAGGATCACGTTATCTCATCTCAAAGCAGATCGCCCTCCTCTGCAGTCTCACTTTCTCCCTGACTTTGCCATACCTCCTTCGGTGGATTGATATGAATGGAGTTAATCCTCTACAGAATGCAGTCCTGGACTACAATCAAGAGTTTGAAAATGATTCCAACTGCACCATTTGAAACTCCCTGCCATCATATTTCTACCTAAAAACCTGACATCTTCTCTTAGAGAGGAAACTGGTTGGTCACTATTATTTTAAAATCTGAGAGCAAACTTCCTTGAAATCCTGTTGAAATTCTCCTGGTACCTTTGACTTTATGTAACGTCTCTTAAGAGGATTTATCCCGCCTCTGTCAGAGCAGCGGGAGAGTCTGAGGGTGAAATTAATTCTAATGAAGGTGGGTCGGCCCCCTGAGCTGATGAGCTTTATTATTATTAACCTCCTGCCACTGCAGATGATGTGACGGCTGTGTTGACATAGAGGAGGATAAAGTGACTGCACACATCAGTCAGCTGACACACACCAGCCTCTGATAAGTGCAAGTTAACAAGAGTTTTCATTGAGCCACAACAGCTGGATTTGAAAAATGAAGCCAAAAGTGAAAAGGATGCAGTTCCTGAAGTGTCCACTAGAGGCTGGCTTAAAAAATCAAGTCTTACCCATGAGGACTCATATTAAAACCTCATTTTTTACAATAGAAAGAAACATTTTAACAGCCTAGTTTAAGGTAATCTGAGTCATTATTTAAGGTGCAGTGACTCTGGGAGACAGATAACGCCCCCCCTGTCGCTATTATGAGTCACTCAGGCTCTCTTCTTAATTTTCTAAGTCTGTGCACATGCACTGTTCAGCAAAACCTGACGTGACGACAGAACAGCTTCCCAATGGTTGTCACAGCCCAGACACAAAGCATTCTGGGATACAAACTGACAATATGGTGGCAGGCTAACTGGTTTAGCCTGCTAACTGCAGGAACAATTGAAAAAGTGGATCATGAATGGATAAAAAGATGTCCAATATCGGAGTTACTGTTTTAGATTGAATCTTTAAAGACGGCAAAAAGTCAGCCAAATTCTCAGCTCACTAGAAAATGTTCTGTTAGACCTACAAAGGCGTGGATAGCTTCATTAGAAAGGCACAGCAGAGGGTTTTCAGTGGGAAAAACAAGTAAGTGCCTATGATTTATGATTCAAAAGTTACCATCAAATAGCAATTTACCAAGAGTGTGCCTGTTCCGGGCCATGAGTGCTCTGGGGGTTAAAGGCCTTTCTGCAGGCATTTTTGTAAACCTTTAAGTACTTAATATGAAAATATTTGCCGCCTTTTTGCCAACTGTGTAATTGCACAGCCTGACATTGTGGTTGCAGTTGTGGTTAGACTATCTTTGCGGCACGAGTTGAAATGCTGCTAATTTTCTATGCTGTAAAGGCAGTGTGCAGTTATTCAACCATCCATTCTGTTTCTGTTAAATGAAACCAAAAAATTAGACGTTTTCTCATTTAGACATTTTGCTCAACAAAAACGAAAAAAACACGAATTATTAAAAAGGGGGTCCAATTTTAGTTGTTTAAATTCTATTTTTTTCTTGTTTTAATGAAATATTTGATGAAAATGAAATCATATGACCCATTGGGAAAGGTGCACATTTCAAAATAAAAGCCCTAATATCAATATTTAAGCCTATATATCCATCCACTAACCTTGCAAAGCAGATCATTTTGCCTGTTTCTGTGTTTCTCATTGGTGAATCCATCTTGCAAAGCTCCCGCATGAACCATTTCAGCCCGGTTAGAAAGTGACAGGACCAATCAGCGACGAGGGGCAGTACTGTCGGGCGCGGCGGAGTCATGACGTAAGCAAGCAGCAGGAAGAGCCCGGTGCAATTATGGAGGAAGAGATTAGCGTGGATGCTGCTAAAGCGCCAGTTTTATCAGAACTTGACGACATTTCTTTGTTAAAAGCAGAACAATGAACAGCAGTGGGTTGTTTTCTTTTCAAAAACGACAAAAGTCGAGTACTTACATGTCTATAGTCGCCATGGTTCATGTCATGCAGCTCTCTGAGGAGTTTATTCCTCGGTTGCGGCGACGTCACATGTTTTGTTGCTCTGATTGGCCCATAAAGATGTGACAGACAGATTTTTCATCCAATCAAATCAAAAAATAATGTCAACAACAAAAGTACTGGTGATTTAATGGACTACATCAATATTAGGAAGAAAATAAATTAATCTAAATAAATATAAATGCTTGAGGTATTTAACCATATAACAGCAGGAGTCAGATTTTTAATTTATGATTGTATTGTTTGGTGGAAAGTTTTTTTTTATTTATTAGCGTGTATACACAATAAGTAAGTGAGTAAATAACTAAATAAGTAATAAGGGCAAAAACAAACAAGTGGTCTAATAGCTTAACATTGGCTTGGGCGGCTTATATATTGACATGAGGGCTTTCTTAATGTATCGTATTGTTTCCTTTTCCTCAAGCATTTCATGAAAACAATAAGATAAAATAACAGAATAAAAAAAAAAAAAAAATTGGACTCCTTTTTTAAAAAAAAATTGTAATAGCTGTTTTTTCCATTTTTGAGACCAAAATTAAAAATTAGAAAACAGCTCCTTTTCCTGTTTTTTCCCCATTGTCTTTCAAAAACAAACAAAAAAAATGGAATATTAAGAGTTTCTCTTGATTTTTGAGTCTGGTTTCAACCAGGAATTAGATCTGCCAGAAAATACTGTGACCCTGTCTGAGTCAGGGTACCACAGTATGATTTATTTTGAAAGGGCATTTGACCATATGGGAATCAAGAAAACAGACAGCTTGGTTAGGGTAGCAAAGCATAATTATTCTTATTTTTAAAAGTTCACATTAACATCCGGGTCACGTGACCGTCCCCTTTGGCTTCTTTACTGCCTTATTGTAAAACAACAAAACAAAAAGACATTTCATAAAATTCAACCTTTTATCAAAATTCGTTTCCTTGTTTTATGTTTTAAATCAAAAACCAAAACAGGAAAAATGACGCCCTTTCCTTGTTTTATGGTTTCTGTCCAGAAACAAAAAACGACTGAAGCTCCACTTGATTTCCGTACGGTCAAACGCCCTTTCAAAATAAATTTTACTTAGACAATCTGACCATGTAGGATGTCTATTTTTGTTGCTTTGGTCTCAAACGAGTATAAAAATAGTTTGATTTTCACCAGCCTCATATCAAAGTTAAAGAGTGTCCTGACATCTCTTTAGTTCTTCTAAGGATTGGAAAGATAATTGCATTTCTATAAATCCCATTCATCTTCTCAGGCTGATTCAATTTGAGTCAAGATTACACAATAAAATTCGACTTAGCGTGACAGGCACACCTCTCTGCTTAAATTATTTCTATCAACAACTGTTTAAATCATTCCTCTCAGCCTCGTCTCAGCCAAATGAATGGCCCCCCTCCCTGGAAAGCCTCCACTCAGCAAATCTCACACACTTAAATTGTCCTTCGGTCAGACGCAGCACGGTCGGGGGGGAATTTCTTTACATTTGATACAGAATCAAGCTGTTGATTGCACTTTGAGAGAGTGCTAAGAGCCTAAACCTTCTCTTTCAGGCAGACAAAGAGGCCAACAATGACTCTTCAGGCTCTGTTTATACTCTGCCAGACTTATATTTAACTTTTTATGTAATTAGACCCAAGAAACCCCACATAAACAGATGCTAATTTTGTTTCCTTTTATTTTAAAGCACCGCGCGACTAAATGAGAAGATATTTTCTGAGCCAGGCTCCCTGCAGAGCGAGAGTGCTGTTTATAAAAAAATGTCCTTTAGCTGTTCTTTGATGCATCGTGTTGTCTCGAGCCGTCAGACACTCGCAGCTTAATTGTGTCTGTGGCACAGCGAGCGACCCCGGCAAACAAAACCAGCTCGTTTTTTATTTTAGGAGGCGCGGGTGTCATTAGATCTCCATGACTGACGGAGAGATGCAGACTATTTTTAGAAGAAAGACGTTAAAGTTCATTTTAGGCCCGGTTCTGCACACCGGGGACACTCATGCAGCATCCATTTGGGGTTTTAGAGTCTGAACAAATGAGCCAGGTCTGGGTGAAGGTGGGAGAGGACGTCAAAGACACATTCGGTCATGTTCAAACCCTTTCACTCCAAGCTGCTTTTCCAGCTGGGCGGCCTGAGCCACAGGAAGCCATTTCAGCTTGGCGGGGCAGGCAGAATCAAAAGCAGAGAGGAGAGGAAACACACAAAAACAGAGAGCAGAAAACACTCAGGAATCACAACAGAACCATCCGCAGCGAGCCCTGACAGCAGCACCGACCACACACGCGGCTGCTCCGCTCGGCTGTGGCTTTAGAGATGCATTTATGGACGAGAAGAAGTAAAAAAAGGAAGTCTGAGAGCTCGGTGCAGCGTCTGGGTCACTGTCTGGATGCAACGTCTAATTTCAGAACACAACAGCCGGCGTGGAGCAAATCGAATCTGCAGGAAGAGGACGTAGACGAGGACACAAAGAGAGGCCGCGCTGTGATTGTTGTGCTGTTAATGAGTAGGAGGAAGAGGACAGGGTTCATCAGCTGTTATTAAAGTCAGTCATGTAGCACTGAGAACATACAGTACAGGAGGAGATTCATCTCCTATAGTAAGAGAGAACAGAGAAAAATATCTCTGCGGTGGTTTCCTACCTCTCAGAAAACTTTGCCAACTAAGTTATGAAAAACCCTTTCAGATAAATATTGTTAAAGTCTGCAAAACTCTGAGTCACAGGAGTTGTTTAGACAATGCATTACTGCAGATTAGCAATCCAGTTTGGGGCATTTACATACCAAGTGATGTCCCTTTAGTATGTCTGACATAACATGCATCAACAATAGAACTTCCTGATCCTCTAATTCTAACAACAGCCCATACATCACCTCTGTGGCTCTCTTACCAAGGCTTGGTAGCCCACATGCTGCATGCAGTGGAGCAAAAAATTATCCACAAGCTAAGAGGCTAGCTGTGCCTCTTTAACAGCTTTTCTCCCTAATATTGTCATAAATGTTCTTTTAAAGGACATGCTAATTTACTATTTAGCAAATACATCGTGTGGGAAAATGGGTATTTGTAAAAAGGCTCAAACTACAGAAACACCTCGACCATGAAATTGTCAAAACTGCTTTTCTTTTGCCGTGTGTCAAATATTATCTGACATTGATCCCAGGCTTCTAAATCAAACTAACTATGCATAATATTATGGATGATTTTGTAATATCACAAAATACTGTATCGTTATCTAAAGAGACAATATCATATTATAACATAATGTAAGGTTTCAAACTGTATAATGTCATAATGTAACATAATGACCAGAACATAACTTAACATAACAATTTAAATTCTATCCATATAAATAGTATCATGTCGTATCTTGTTGTAAGGTAAGGTTTGAAATTGTATCTCATTGTTTAAAAGTATTTTGCTATTTTGTAATGTAACGTAACAAACCGTCACGAAAAAAAACGTAATGTCACAAAAAGTATATATTATTGTATCTTAAGGTTAAATTTTGAATTGTAACTTTTTGCTTTGAATTGCATGACTGTGGCCCTCTGCCCCACTTCTCTCCCAACCCTCTCTCCCATTTCCGACTCTATCCACTGTCCTCCTCTATAGAACAAAGGTGAAAAGCCCAAAATTCAAATCTTAAAAAAAAAAATCTTTGGGTATCATACATGACATAACAATTCAAAGTGTATCGTTATACAGAGCATCCTTTCAGAACTGAATGCTTTAATCTTTATGCATTGAATGGTATTGTATTGTAACGCAACGTAATGTAATGTAATGTAACGTAACACATCATCACGGAATGTTTTGAATTGCGTCTTGATGTTTCTTATTGGATACTATTTTACTTTACTGTTATGTAGCGTGTAATTTAGTTTATTCTCTTGTGATAAAAGGCAACACAATGTAACATAAAGTAAAAAACTAACGTAACTGCTTTGAAGTGTATCTTTGTGTATTGTGCTGTATCGGTTGTTTTGTAACATAACTAAACTTAATAAAATGTAACATAATGTTTCAAATTTGTATCTTTATGTATCATAACATAATGTATCTTATCATACCGTAACACAGCACTTGGAATCCATGTACATTCTAATGTAGCATTTTATAACCTAATGTAATATTTTGAATTATATTTTTATGCATCACATAGCATAGTATTGTTACATCTTGCACAAAACATAACAATGCATACTGTAATGTAACATAATGTAATGTTTCCATAATGTTTATATCTTTCAATATAGTATAGTCATGTTGTATTGTAATGTAATTTCACAAAATACCACATAACGTTATGTTTCACATTGTATCTTCATGTTTTTTCACTGTAACATTACATTGTGTATTATAATATTACATAACATGTTTCAAATTTAATTTGTTTGTATTGTATTGTAACATATTGTATTGTTACCTACTGTACTGCTACATGACCTAACACCAAGTAACATAATGTAACGAAACATAAGGTTATGTTCACATAATGGTATAAATCTTTCAATATATATAGTCATGTTGTATTGTAATGTAATGTCACATGATACCACATAATGTTATGTTTCAAATTGTAACTTCATGTTTTCTACTGCAACATTACATTATGTATCATGATATAATGTAACAAAATGTTTCAAATTTACCTTGTATGTACTGTATTGTGTCATATTGTATCGTAACATACTGCACTGTTTCATAACGTAACACAAAGTAACATAACGTAACGTACCATAATGCTTCGAACTGTATCTTCCTTTATTGCTCTGTATTGTAAATTTATGTTTAAAATTGTATCTTTATGTATCATGAAAAAGCTTCGAGACCGACCAACTGCTAATCCAGCTGATAGATCAAAATAAGAAAATGCTCTGTAACATCGGTGAGTTCACCAGTTTCACTTATAAATTATTCATCTTGGCATAAAAAAATGTCAATGATGTATTGATGAAAAAGACACCCACAATAACTTTTTAAAATAACAGAAAAATAGATATCTGCACCTCCTTCTGACTCATATGCAGGCCTTTTATTCCCTGAGCCTACAGTGTGTCATCTCTACTGTCATGCTATTGTAGCAGAAACCTTTACAATCACATCCAGTCCCTTGTGTGAAGAACAAACCTGCCACAGAGCCTTTCACATGCATTTTCCTGCTTGTTGTGAAGAAGATTAATGAACTGCTCTTCAGTCTTTTGTAAACTCCCGCTCTCTGAGAGCTTGGCCTTGTTCCAGAATCAATACCTTTGTATGGAACGACTCTCTTATTCATGAAAAACTTCCACAATCTTCTTATTCTGTCTCACAGAATCAACAGAAATTCCTCTCTCTTTATTCTCTGATCTGACTGTCACTACTGCTTACCGTTCCCCCACCTAAAGCCACTCTCACCTCCTATTCTCTGAACCAGGGCTGCACAACAAGTGTCTCTTTCTTCCTGTGACTTACAAAGAGACATTCAGAGAGCGAGCAAGGGAGAGTGTTTCCTAAGCAATAAACGACAAATAAACTGGCAGAGAATGTCCCCTACATGAGTCAAAGTCTTGTGGAGTGAACGGTAGACATTAGAGCGCTGGTCGTGTACGTCTTTTGTGTTCAGGATTGTGAACTGTCAGCCTCCATTACGACACAAAAACTTCAGCTCTAACTTCTCTGACAGTGGGAGAGAAAGCCGGAGGAGACTGGGGGACAGAGAGGGGGAGGAACCTCCTCTTTCTCTCTAACTGTTTTCTTCTCTTCTGTCTCTCCTGTGCGAAGGGCTAACTAATAACGCATGCTTTAGAACAACAGTGTTAGTAGAAAGAGGATGGAGCTGTGCCGGCTTCTCGGCTGTGAGAGGAGACGTGTGTGGACTGGTAAACAGGATGGCCGGGCTTTGACCCGAGATGACTCTGCCGGTTTAACCACCAACAAACAAACAAACAACCACCAACAACCTCCAACGACCAAACGAACACCGAACAGCTCCAGAAGCACTGACATTCTAAAGGAAAAGAGTTGCAAAAGGAGTAAACAGAACTGGAAAAAACTGAGGTCACAAGTTTTTCTTTCTGCAATATGAATTGGAAGTTTTTAATCAATCAAAAAGGAAATTAAACAGTTACCACAAGTCTACATTACCGGCTTCATCAGTGTGAATAAACAGGCCTTCACTGTGTTCAGCAGCTGTGACTGTCACACCTAGAGCTTAAAAGAATAAATGATCAGCACATCTGTGCCATTAATAGATACGGTGCTGCCGATAGTGGGAAAATTCTCACTTAAGATTGGCCTCATGTATCTGAGCGTCTGCCTCGAGCATCATGCCGATGTATCTGTGACAGCAGCAGCATCACCAATAGCCTAAACATATTTTCCATGCAGGGATAAACACAGAACAACGCTAAGTTATCTGCCTTCTGATGGTGATTTCAGACAGACTTTTACAGAGGAGCAGTCATAAAAACTGAAAAATGTGCTGCACAATTAATCTATTCCCAATCCCAATGTCAGGCTGTGCAACTGAATAACAGTATAAAAGGCTGAAATTATTCTTGTATTATGTAGTACTTGAAAGGTTAACAAAAATGCCTGCAGAAAGGCATGCCTGAATTGATATTTTTGAGAAGAAAGAAAGTATTTTGAAAGTCAGCTGGAGGCAAAAAGCTGTCTTAGTATCATAAAGAAGTCAGGTATAGTATATCTGGGGGCTGGAAAGCTTACTGGGTTACATCACTGACTTTGGTATGGGAGATTGAAGGTTCGAATCCCCCTCGGTACATGGCCAATATCCAGGCTGGGCCCTTGGGCAAAGTCCTTAGCACCAGGAACAACTTCCTGGCAGATGTAAGTTGCTTTGGATAGCGTCTTAGCGTCTGCTAAATGATATTGTAACATTCTAAGATTTTACTTGAATCTAGCAACAGAAACAGAAACCACCATAACCAAAGGAATCAGTATTATTCCAAGAGAAAGAGGCAGGTATGGTTACGTTGAAGAGACTGCAAGTCTCAAAACAATGGTTGCCAGTGAAGACAAAAGCATGGATGCAGCTATAGTAGTGGTTTGTTCAGAATCAGATATATCTCCATTACAAGAGCAAAGAACCACACTGAAGTTTTTCTCTTCTCCTGACCGGTGTTAGGTAGTTTACTTCCCAAACAGAACTTGGGAGTCAGCCATTGTTTTTGTAGTCCACCTACTTGCACAAAGCAATCAGCTGGAGCCATAATGTGCATGTGCAGATGTCCCAGTTTTCAGTTTCATATTACAATGGAACAGTGGCGTTTACAAAAGTTTACACTCTGAACTTCACCTCCAGGTCCCTAAAGTGCCATTTTCATGTAAACAGCCAAAACACAAAAAAGGTTTATCATAACAAAGCACTGACTTTACTCTCTGATTTCCCACTCCTGTATTGCAAACAGGACTGGAAGCATTTCAGGTACTAGTTGGGGTATCAAAACAACTCTAAAAACAAACAATCAGTACCCTGAACTATTTTAAGCCTCTAAAGCAGTGTGATTTAGACACTTGCCTTTGAGCTGCCCCTCTGCTACCTTCAGTGAGGCCCGCTGCACCCTCACACAGCTCCTCTGTGAGGGGTGGAGCGTGATAGCAGCCTGCATACCACAGCTCTACTGTACATTCTCACAGGGCTACAGTATGTAAGAGAAACGCACCATGATTCACGGGGAGGCAGAGTTACTGGAATAATTCCCCTCCTGTTCCTGATACCGAGCAGAGGCCGATCAGACCGCGTGTTTCCTCACTGATAACAGCAGAATCATGAAAAGCTCGGTGACTGCAGAGAGCTCACACCGGCTGATAGCACACAGCCTGGACAAACATAAGACACCGTGGCCACAGGAGATTTTCTGCGCAGGACGGAGCCCAGCTTTCCCCTCGCTCTCTTACTCACTGCAGAAGGACAAATAAACATTAATATGCAGAATATGAAGTTTACAGCTCCTTGTTCTGATTAAATGATCCCTAATTAAACATGCTGAGAGATTTTTAGAGGAGCATAAAATGACACCGAGATTAACAAGGACATGGATGAGTCACGGAATGAAGCAGGAATACTGGAGATGAATTTTCAAAGCAAACCTGCAGGATTGTTACAACACAACTGATACAGAAAGATTGAAACTTTAATAGGATTCTAGTAAAACTCAAATATCCACAAACAATTTAATACTACAGCAGCAACAATATTAATCCAGGGCAGCAAGTATGGGGTGTTTTCCCATTACAGCTGTTGTTTTCAATTACCAAAACCACAAGCAAACTGCTGCATGCCAACTTGAAACTGTGCAAATACATTCATAACATTTTGGTAAATAAGTACTGTACATTTACAACGGTGATTCTTCAGCCTTAGTTCACTGGCTCCCAGTTTAAAATTCTACTTTTTTTGTTTTGTTTTTTTAATTAATTGTCTGGATTGTTGAAGTTAAAGTCAAAGAGAACTTGCTATGAAATTTTCAAGAATTTTCATATAAAACTTACTTTTGAGCATGTGCATGGAACTTTTTTTTTTTTTTTTTTTTAGGGGATTATTGCTTTGAATTTTCAGAAATTTTTCTGTTAATGTGGGAAATTTATTTAAATTTTGGGGGAATTTTATTTGAATTATTTGGGGAAAATTCTCTTTGAAATTTTTACATATGCTCACAGAAACCTGGGAAATAAATAGAGTTGTTTCGATTGCAATACCAGTATCAGAAATACGTCTGATACTGCTTAACCCCTTAAAGCCTGAAAACACAAATAATAGCCTAAAAATTCTATTTTTTTGGAACTGAAATGCTCATTTAACTTTCTACTGAAATTTTAGAATATCCAAATTTCCATAAAATTTTACAATTTTATTTTAGTAGTATGTATGTATTTTTTAGTTGTTTTTTTTTTAATTATTATTATTTATTTGTTTGTGTGTGTGTGTAATTGATCTTACCTTTTTATCATCAGTACTTTCACTGTGTTCTGTGGTATCCCATGACAAATTCTTATGTCTTGGGCCAACTGTCTTTCTCTGAGAATCCTTTCTAGTTTTTTGATCACAAAAAAAAAAAATATCCTTTGTATCTCATTTCATTCATTAGGTGTTTTTGTTAACTGATAATCCACTTGAGGGCATTTTTATCATTTATCAGACTGTATTCAGGAGTTTTTTTGAGTAATTTATTGAGCATATTGATTAGATAGAGGTATCATAAAAGTATGTGTCAAATATGCGACAACAGGTGTTACAGGGTTAACTTGCCTTGAACTCACATGACTTTTGGGGACTTTAATGATTAAGTCCATTTTAATCCAATTACGAACATTTATTACTGCTAGCCTGAATGCTAACAGTCATATTGTTTATCCTTTGTGAGGGTCTGTCAGCCAATAGCAGGCTGTTCCGTAATCACGTGATGCTACCTGGATAGAGCATAATGGTGGGAGATAGAGAGAGTCTGTGATGCAGCCCCCTGTGTTATTATTATTTTAATAATAAGCAGTAAAACTCAATAATCAGCAGAAAACCAACGTTAGGGTCACAGAGATGCTGTACATTATGATTCTTTTAGTTGAGCCATGTTCTGAGTCAAATATAGGTCTAAAATAATTTGCTAGTCTGCACAGTCAGTCCAGAAAGTTCACACTGGTGTTGGATTACTACTTGGTATCAGATGATACCCATCACTTTATCAGTATTGAGAAGACAAAAATGGTATCGGAACATCCCTAGACACAAATAAATAATGATAACAAAAATAATAATAATAATGTAAATATCATTTCTCTTATCTGTCTCAATCTTGTTGTCTTGTATGCTGATGATATCATTGTTTACTTAGTCTTTAAAGAGTCTTTATTTTTAAATATTGGACTAAAGGCTCTCTCTGACAGGCCTTATCTGTTGGTTTACTGGGTCCAGTGAAGCGCAGATATTGGAATTGTAAAGTCCAGGCAGTCGACCAAAATCGGCTTTTGGACTGAGCAACAAATGTCGCCAACACACCGCCACTGCTTGCATGGTAATGACAATGAAGTCGTCATGGATACAAGCCTCACAGTCCTGGTTTGGTTCCCACCAGCCTACTTTTAATTTTAAATGATGCCATTCTAGTTTTATAATGTGTTTTTAAAACACACAGCACTCTGTCCTCTAATGTGTAATTTTGACTGAAGTAATCATAAGAAACCAAACAGTCAGTGTTTGCATTTTAGAACTGAAGGCTGCCATGATAAGGCACATAAATGAATTTGTCAGGGTAAGATCAGAATCCCAATTCTTTATCGGGGCTTTTTAATTTGCCTTTGCCTGTACAGGACAGCTGAAAAGGGGGAGGAAGTATTAGGAGAGAGACTGAAGACAAGCATTAGACATCACCAGGATCGGGACACCTGCTCAAGTGAGCTAAACCTGCGCCTTCAATCCTGATTTAATCACAAGACTTTTTGCAACTGATTTTAAAGACTTTTGGCAAGGAACGGACAGAAAAAAATAGTTTCCCCATTATATCTTTAATTGTACAAATACTGTGCTCACAAGTTGAGGTAATTGCATACGTCTACAGCAAACAAGATAGAGATATTTCCCATTTAACCCTATTTTTTTTAGCATCAAACATTTGTTTTCTTGCTTCTGGTCAATATCTGTACACCAACCATCACAAATGTTGTTTGCCCTTTGCCAGTTTGCCCAAGCCCATTCCACATTACAGAGGCAGGGTTCTCTAAAGGACTAGCCCTTGACTTTCTTGGAATCAAAAGGGGAGTAAAAAAATCCCAAACCCTACATATAATTTGCAGGGACTGTTTTATTTGTATGTCTCGCGAACAGTATGATGCAGCCATGTTTAGCAAAGTTGTCTCTCCTGGACTTTTTGTCTTAAAAAGCTTGTAAAACATTGACCCTATGGTGCAGGGTGTAGTTCCTGTCTGCAGTGACACAGGGGGACGCATGTTTGGCAAAGTGTGACGTGACGACAGAACAGCCTGCCATTGGTTGTCACAACCCATGTGACATTTATTTTCGGAGCCCAAGATTGTGGCTAATACTTAGCTGGCTGGAGATACAATCAAAAATTGATTGAAAATGGATAAAAACAACGTTCATAGCGGAGTTACTGGTTGTGATTAGGGCTGAACGATTTTGAAAAATAATCTAACTGCAATTTTTTTCCCCAATATTGCAATTGCGATAATTCCTTAACTTATTCCTTAACAAGGGCTGAACAGTTCTTTAAAAGTATAGTAATTCTGAGGATCTTTACTTGTATTGTGAATTGGATATGAATTATTGTGCTGAAGGGTTTTTGTCATTCTCGTATTTAATAAGAAGAAAGTACAAAAATAAAGATGGTAGGGTTTTTGTCAACTATTTAAAAAAAAATGGCACTTGAATGATTGCATGATGTGTCACTGGTATTATGACTCAAATTTCTGGTCAAAGGAATATTGCACCTTTTGGGTTTTGAAAACTGCAGCATGCCATATCGCGATTCAATCTAATCTATGTTTAATTGCCCAGCCCTAGTTGCGATTTAATCTGTAAAGACCCTACAAAGTCACCCTAGTTCCAGGCTCACTAGAAAAGGTTCCATAAAGGATAAGAAGGCATTGATATGCACAGTTTTAAAATCTGCCAATAAGAAGAAAGAAGAAGAGATAACCGTATCAACCACTTAAGTCGATATTTGTTTATGCTCGATGAGGACAATGAAGTCCATGGTGCAGGCTATTCAAGATGTTACAATGTTTTTTAAGATGCCAACAGAGATCCTCTTTCTATGTTCACACCTACTGTGCATCTCTGAGAGTGAAATGGACCCATGCTACACAGATATCATGGTTTTTAAAGAGGCAGGACATGGTAAGACTGACTGTACCACTCATTTCTCTGGCCTGGTTGTGTTCAAATCCCCTGTGTACCATGCCTGAGTCCACATGAATCAAGCCCAAGATCATCTCTACAAGCAGACTTGTGTGGTACAACTGCATTCACACTGATCAAACAGAACTGAACTTATGACACTTCAGGGCCCAGATTTGGGCCCAGGTCTCCATTTGAAACTAGCCTAACTCTCTAATTACTGGCCAACCAAACAGACAGAGATGTTGAGCTGAGGTGGGTCTTAAGCCTCCGGACAAGCAGCTTTGACTGGCTTTTAGTCATATCAGCCACATTTATAGTTATGAATAATCAGAGCTCTCTTAAAACCAAAACAGACCATTTTTTAACAAAGGTGTGGAAGGGACATCCATTGCTTTTGCAGCCAGCCTCTAGTGGACACTGTAGGAAGTGCAGCTTTCTGTACTGGCTTTCGATACAGGACTTTAGCACTTGGTTTTGGCAGATTAAAGCTGACAAACTTTCGCCTCCTTGACACCCACATGTCATCCTCACTATTGTGTTGGCTCCTGCTCATACTGACTGGAATTATTACTGATTGCTGGCTATCAAACATGCTGACCGTGGAGGTTTTCTGCTGTCAGGGGCTGAGTTTTGTTCAGCCAAGTTAAAATGTGCTGCCCACTGAAAAGATGAAAGAAAGGAGAGCCAGTTAGAACTCCTTATACCTTAAATTTGACAACTTTAATGCCAGAATATTGACACACTCCTATGATGACCCTCAGCTGAACCAACATGATGAGAATAGCCCAACGATGTCAGAACAACGCTCTGGAAAAACCGTCATGGGAACAGAATCATTGTACCACATTAAAGTGAAGCTTAATAAAGAGCATCAACCACACAGCTGGGGTAATTAAGTTCCCATTAATGTAAAATGTGGGGGCAGACTTAAATCTCTTCAGGGAAAATGCTGAAGGAACAAATGATGGGACAACTGTTATTACAAAAGATGCTTGGGCAACTAGATTGGAAAAGTTAGAATGTTGAAGTTACACTGTGCTGAAAGCAGGCATATGTGCGCTCCGTGGAAATGGACTGGAAGTGATTCTTCCTGTTCTGACTGTTAGATTTGGAATGACCTTTTTAAGTTGGAAAAGTTACGCACTGTAACTTTAAAAGATTGTGGGCCACTCACTGGAGACTATTAGGAACAGCACTCAATTAAAACATGCCAACAACACTGTCTCTGACCCTGAATCATGACCTCAACAGCTGAATTATTATCATGAAACTGGAGAAAAAAGGTCCCATATTTAAAAAGGTCAGACTGAAGCTCTCTTTTGTTCGGCAGTCAGTCCTAAAATTAAATATGGAGCTCTTACCAAAATTAGAAGTATGATGAATGCCCTCAATACTGAGTTCTGTGTTCAAAATATTATGGAAAATTAACCGTATATCTTTGTATTTTGTCTATGCTGCACATTTAAGTGCTGTGACAAAAAAACAGGACCTTATCTGACAATAAAGAATGATAAATTAAGCCCTAAATGCTGAAACTGCCAGAGCGCAAAGTCCATAATTATGTCAACATGTCTTGAAAGTGTTTTTGACCACCAACCTACCCGGCTCTTTAGATGTAACCGAGGTGTGGTGACCTTTTCCTCAGGGTGCTCCAGGCTCATCACAGCAGACCTTATCTGCAGCTCTCCAGTCCTAACCTGCTGTCATGTCATCTGAGGAGCCAAGCGAACTCAGATGCACTCAAGACCCTGATTTACCCCTAAAAACCTGTCCTGATCACTCACTCTGATCCTAAATTATAGAGCAACTCAGCTCAAATCAAAATTTAGATTAAATAGCAGTATGGCATGCTGCAATTAACAAATTGCAGAAGTTGCACTATTTTCTTACTTGAAATGTTTCAAAATACCAGTTTAATAAATTCTGCAGACATTTTCTGCACATTATGCAAACATTAAAGTGTCATTTTTTAAAATGGTTTACAAAAATCCTCCTTTACGTGTTTGAGTTTGTTTTTCTTCATCAAAATGAGTGACATAAAAATGCTAATGTACTTAAAGCAAATGACATCACATTTGCAATATGAGCAAAAGTAGAAAGCTCATTCTATCTTAAACTGATGAAGCCTAGCGTTACTTCATGAAAGTCATACCCCAGCTGTGATCAGCTGGTAGCCAGCTTCACCACCTCCACCCCAGCCGCCTCTTTTATAGCTTAAAGCTTGTTGCATCCTCATATTCAGATTCATGCTACTATGGATTAATTGCTTCTGAAATAATTTCATTGTTTTCAATGCATATGGTCTTATTTATGGAATTATTTATTGCTTGAATTTGTCGAAAAATACACAAGATTGACCTAACAATCGCATATTAAATCGCATTTGCAATATCAGGGAAAAAAATTGCGATTAGATTGTTTTTGCAAATCATTCAGCCCTTGGCAGGAGTGTGCCAAAGGACTATAAATCATACTATAATTTTTTGGCAGTAGTTAATATCTACTGGGACCGAATGCCAAATGTCACTTTTATGAACAGCCAGCAACACAATGTCAAACATACACAAAAAATAACATTAAAGAACTACCATAAATGCCTTCCTTAAATAAAGCCCAGAAAGATTTATCCTCTCATATGAGCAGCCTTGGGCACAAGCCATCAGATGCGGCAAAACTCTGGCACAAATCGAGTGTTCATTCAGGCAAGCGCTTCCATATAACTGTGATCAGCTGATCTCATGCAAGCCCTCATCAGCTGACAGCCAGCTGATTCACTCCAAGCACGCCATTGGCTAATCGCACTCACGCCGCCATGTTTAAACTGCTCTAGCCTGGCTATGCTTCACTGTTCCCTGCTTTTTGCAACGCTCCTCCACCCCAGCTCCTCCTTTATGCTTTGTCTGACTTAATGAACGCCACTCCGTTGTCACGGATGCCTGCTCTGCTCTGGGTTTATTGCTGCTTCTCTCCCTGCCTCAGGCTTTCCTTGTAGGCATAGGAAAGGCAGGAATATGTGCTGTTCTAGGTAGGTTCATGGAAGGGCAAGAAGATCCAATAACAGACACACCGCCAAATATAAATAAAAGCAATGAAAGCAAATTAATAACTGCAAATAAACAGAATTTATAAACTACAAATCTTGTGTTTTTCTTGGCAAAGGGGTCCTGAATAAAATGGATTACAGTGCATATGGATGATGTGGGTTTAAGGGGTTAGTGGTTCTGAGAGTAAACAATCTTTAACTGTGTATTGTCTTGGTATCTAATTTTTATTAGAAGAAACTTCAGACTTCGGAGAAGTTTCCCTCTAAATACTCACCTTTTTGAAAGGATTGAACACAGGATTTAGAGTCTGTAAACAGATGATTTAACCATTTTCTAAAGCCAGAGAAAAGGAGCTGGTTTTAGATCCCCAGGCTTTCACTCTCACTGCTATACTATGCTGACGATGCACTCCTGCTCCTATCAAAATAGCCTTTCTTGCATGTTGGTTATTCTGATTCCATCAATAAAGGTATGTTTATGCATCCTCTGGAGTCTAAGGCTGCCCAATCTCAAGACATTTAAACAACAATGATGAAACAACAGAATAAAACTCTGCAGTTTGAGCCCCAGGAAACGAAAAACACTGAGTTTGAGGATATTTAATTGCAATGACTCACCAACAGAGCCAGTAGCACTTCTCCTAAATTATGCCACTGGTTATCCATCTGACGAAGAAAAAATAAAAATGGTGCTCTCTTGTTCAAAAGAAAAAACATGTATTTAATAAAACATGAAAATTCTGACTTAATGGCTCACAGCAGGGAGCTTAAAGTTCAATTCAAGGAGAATCAGGATGCACGGCCGATCCCGAGAGAGGACGTGCTGAGAGAAAATCATTCACTGAATCGTTACACGTGTACACTGCTTGTTCACATGCTGCACTGCATGGGGCAGGACTGCACCTCTCAATTCACCAACCAGGTACTACAACGTAAAACCAGATCAAAGTTTGGGACCTGGAGAAGTTAGATATGACCGTGCTGTGCCTAGAATTATCAATAATGTTGGTTATATCCTTATAGGGTAGATTTGTTAACACACAGAGTGAACCTGCTGTAAAAACTCAGAGCTTAGTGTAGGGAATGTGTCTACTTTCTAGTCAGTAATATTCATTACATTAAAAATGCCATATTTGGGGGCGCAGAAGGCCTGTTTCTGATTCTATCCATTGTCCTTCTCTATCAGTAAAGGCACAAACAAGGCCACAAATAAAGCTTGAAAAATGGTGTATTTGGCCTGATATCAGCACAAATCAATGGATGAGCTGGTTTTAAAATAACAACAGCTGGTATCCAATGTATATCAATCAAGAGGTGAAAACCAGAGCCCCAACAAACAGTATGTGGAGTAAATAATTATCTTCTGCATCTCAAGTCTCCAGAAATAAATATTTTCTAACCATACTGAATCAATTAAATGAATAAATGAGGAGCTGCTGCAGGAGTTACACTCCTCGTCTGTTCAGATCAGCCATGAAAAGCGCTCCCAAACTTTTTACAAAAGTATTCAACTGCCTGACCATTCCACCAACAGGGACTGTAATAGCACTGCACTCAAATCCATGTACTTTAATATGGAGTAGGACCCCCTTTTGCAGCTATAACAGCCTGGCAGCAATCTCTGTTCCAGTTTATCCCAAAGGTGCTGGATGGGGTTTAGGTTATGGCTCTGTGTGAGCCAGTCAAGTTCTTCCACACCGACCCCATCAAACCATGTCTTTATAGTCCTTGCTTGGTGGAATAGAAAATAACCTTCCCCAAATTGTTGCCACAATTTGGGGCATAGCATTGTCCAAAATGTCTTGGTATGCTGAAGCATTAAGAATTGCCTTCACTGGAGAAAAAGGGTCTAACCAAAACTAGGGTTGGGTATTGTTGGGGTTTTTTTTCTCTGTCTGCTCTCAAACTTAAAAACTTCCATACACAGATATTTCTGCAGCAGAACCAAAATGATATGTACCATCGGTAAGCTACTTCTTTTACACTATAATAGCAACATGCTGTAGCACACTAAGACAAATCAATAATTACATTAAATACATTGAATAAAAGCCATCTTGGTACTGAAATATTTTTAAAAAATACCAGTTGGATCAGAAAGATACGTAAAATAAGCAGTTGTGACTTCTTAATGTAAAGAATTATTGCAGTGGAACTACATCACCTATATAAATTTAGTTAATAGAAATAAATGACAGACGTTCATGCTCTGCTGAAATAAGCCTTTCATTCTGACTGGCAGGGGTCACGTTGGGGTGATATGGTACCAAAAAGACATACCAGACATGTTGGCACCAGTGTCACGCTGGTACCGGATTTCGCTACTCTTACCTAGCCCAAACCCTGAAAAACAGCTTTATACCGTTATCCCTCCTCCACCAAACTGTACAGTTGGCACATTGCAGTCAGGCAGGTAACATGTACGCCACATCCGCCAAACCTGGACTCACCCAACTGACTGTCAAACAGAGAAGCATGATCGGCCACTCCACAGAACACGTTTCCACTGCTCCAGAGACCAGTGTCGTGGTGCTTTACACCACTCCATCCAACACTCGGCACTGGACTTGGTGATGTGAGGCTTCCATGCAGCTGCTCAGCCATTGAAACTCATTCATTAAGCTCCCTCTGCACAGTTTTTGAGCTTGCATTAACGCCAGTGGAAGTTCAGAACTCTTCAGCTATGGAATCAGCAGAGCGACTTTTATCCACCATGTGCCTTAGCAGTCTTTGCCCCACCCTGTGATTTAAAATGGTCTTGATCTGCTGTTATTCCTAAACACTTCCACAGTCCCTTTACCACAGTCTTCGTCCAGCATGCACTTGATGCCAGTGTACCCCCCTGATCTCTCCTGCTTCACCTGGATTAGGCTTGATGCACTGCCTTGATGCACCATTTCCTCTTTGTTACTTTCAGCCAACTTAAAGTTACTTACTTCCTTTTGTAAATAAGCTGTGACTTTGGAAAACAGGCTGGGTATTTCAATGGTTTTGCATTTCTGCACAGATGTGACTACTTTCAAGACTTTAAAATGCAAGAACTCATTTTTGTTCTCTTAAGACTTTTCAGTGTTGTTGCTGTTGTTCCTAAATGCTTCCACTTTCTAATTATATCACTTACAGCAGGGGTGTCAAACTCAAGGCCCAGGGGCCAAATCTGGCCCGTGGTACAGTTACACCTTGCCCACCAGATCCTATCATATTTTTATTGTAACTGGACCACTGGTTTGAGGTCCGCAGATTTCCTCCAGGTTAAAAATGTAAACTAAATCATGATCATTTAAAATATCCTTGTTAAGTCATTAGAAAAAGTAAAAAGTTCAAATAATTAGATAAGAAGTCAGGAATATGGTAAAATACATTTATGTTTTCATTTAATATTCTTAATTTTGCATCTCACAGTTCTGCTTTTGACTTTTTATTTCATATTTTGACATTTTCAATTCACAATTTCGACTTTTTACCTTATTTTTTGACCTTTTAGATCCTCAGTATTGAATTCTAAGTTATATTTTGACCTTTTGAACTCATGATTATAATTTTTTTTCTAACTTTTGACCTTTTTAGCTCCTTACTTTGACTTTTGTCTCATAATTTCACTTTTTAGATCCTCAATTTAAGATTTTAAGTCACATTTGACCTTTAAAACTCAAAATTTAAATGTTTTTCACAAGCTTTGACATTTTAAACCGATGATTTTGAACCTCTCATATTTTGACTGTTAAGAATTATGATTTCAACTTTCTATCTCATATATTTACTATTTAAAAACATTATTTTGACTTCAAATGCTATGTTTTAAATCTTTTGAGCTAATAAGTTTGAATTTTTATCTCAGATTTTGAGCTTTTAAACTTATCATGTTTACCAATCTCAAAATCCTTTATCATCAGTGCTAAGGTTTTTTTTCCCCCATAATTCATTGCTGGTGAAAATTTGGTTGAAAGTTTATGGTTAAATGTGGCCCTGCTCAGCCCTCAGATTAGACCTAAATTCAGAATTCGACCCCTTAACTTTATACACCTGTGGCAATGGGTCTGATTGAAACTTGAGTAAAATTTGTATTCCCCTGAGGCAGTCATTTTTACTTATTATGGTGGAGAAAACTAAGGCTAAAATTAAGTATTTAAACCTTGAAATTAGACAAATACTCTCTTTGATTTGAGATTTTGCAGAGTGAGCAAAACTGAGACAATATTTGCCATCAATACTGTTCTGCACACCCCTGCACCGCTGCACACAGCTCATACAGTCCTGATTTATTGAAGACCTTGAGAACAACAAAAGTGGGAACAGAGGATAAGATGTACTGCTCTGAAAGCTAAGCTTATTTTCCAACTTAAAATAAAACTCATGTTCAGTATTTAAGGGTTGACATTCATAAAATGATGGTCTTTATCAAAGAGTGGGTGCTCCAGTTCATGAGTTATGTGTTTAATAATGTGCAGTTGTGTAATAGCTGTGCATCAATTATGTATTCAGCATGAACCAATGTTATAAAATGTGACTGTGGGGAAGACACGACCTCACACTACAATGGGTTTAAAATCCTCAACAATGGCATCACGCAGCAGGGAGAAATCTTCATTCAAATCTCTAGAAAGCTAAAAACACAAGATGTAAGCAAGAGCAATTTACCATCTTGCAAGATGTTGAATAAGCCAGCAGCATTCAGACAGACAGAAGTTTTAAACTCCTTGCTTTAGCGATGATTTGCAGTCAGAAAAAAACAGCAAAAGGTGAAAATGCTTCATCTGTAAAAGGTTGCTCTTTTCCTAGACAAGAAGGGAGATTTTACCTGTGGCTCACAAACACAGCAAAACAGGTGGCTTCCTTTTTTTCTGCACTGCTCTCTCTTATCAGCTGCAGCAGTCCTGCTTAGAGAGTCCTGCCGTCCATCCAGCTGATTTAATCCTCGTTTTTAAACATATAAAGACTCCAGAAAAGGCTCAAAAAAGATGGTACAGACCAAAGCCCCACACTTGATTTTATCCAGGGGAGTGATCTCTTATCAGGTGTTAGACAGAGCTTTAGCAGTGACTGCTGTGTCCGGATCTAGCATGGTTCTTACCTCCCCGAGAGCTTTGATCTTGTTGTTGTTGTTGTGGGCGGCCATGTTGACGTCTTCATGGACGCGGTCAAGTAGCCACAGCAGGAACTCCAGGGCGTCATGTTGGGAATTCCCACGAAACTGTGATCCATACTTTGAGACTATTGTCTGCAGAGAAAAAGAAGGTAAAATATGTCATTATTTTTGTGAAAAAGTATGATTTTATTTTGAAAATCCAACTGGAATGAGACATAAATTTCTTGTCAACATACAATGAGCATTTGTAAGCCTGGTTAATGCTTCGTTTTTGCATCTACTCCAGATTTGACACTGTTTTGCGTACCATATTCTTGTGCATTGGCGTTTCTATGCTGCTCTGCAATACTCTGCCCAAATGCTACTTGGTGGTGGAATTTTTTTAAGATACACAGTCATGTGCCAAAGTTTTAGGCACGTAGGGCGCGAGGTTTGATGTGCCACAACCTGGGGCTGGAGAGGGGGAGGACGCCCAGAATCAAGCTTGACACATGTCAACACACGTGTGGGAAGCCAAGGTCAAGCTCAACTGCAATTCTTTTGTCTTGACCTTTTCACCCTTCTCAATACACCCTCCAGTTTTCAAGCCCTTGAGACATCCACAGCACAGCAAGGGGCTAATGGAAACCTTAATACCTGCCCGAAAGGTTCTCTAGGCCAGTGGTAATTAGCTGGTCTAGCCTCAGGACCCATCATCGACTCCTCAACTGAGAAATTGCGACCCATATTTCAGACATTTTTTGACCAATTGGGTTTATTTGATGAAAATACACAGTTTGTACCTGGTACAGTACAACACACATGACAAATCAAAGGGACAGGAAAAAACATGCAAGTTTTAAGTGAGTTACATGGACTTTTGGGGCAACTTTTACTTCCAGAGACTCATTCACGACCCACTGAAAAGGGCTCGTTGACCCAGTTTGGGTCTGGACCCACCAGTTGAGAACCACTGCCCTAGGCCTTACTTACTCACCACATTCAACCCTTACTCTGCCTTAAAGATGGGGACTTTATTTCAACAGATTATTTTCCCATGCCCCTGGTAGTATGCAAGGACATCCAGAGCATGACCAGGGTTGTGCCAGTCCTCCTTCCTGCCTGATGTTGCCCTCAGGTGGGCTTACCCGTCACATCTACGCCTTACTTAAGCCTCATTTTTTGGCCCAAACACACCTAAAACTACTGCACAGTCAAATATTTTTGAGCTTTTTAAGCCTTTATCGATAGTGGAGGAAAGTGGACAGAATCAGAAACAGAGTGGGCGCGCAGATGGTCGAGTGGTTTGGGGCGCTACCCATGTGCGCGGGCGGCCTGGGTTTGAATCCGGCCTGAGGCCATTTACCGTATGTCTCTCCCCACTCTCTTCCCTGTTTCCGAGTCTATCCGCTGTCCTTCCTCTGTCAAGTGAAGGCATGAAAAGGCTCAAAAATAAATCTTAAAGAAATAAATAAATTTTTAAAAAAACAAAACAAAAAAGAAAAGAAACAGAGAAGAGAGAGTGGGGGAGAGACATGGTGGTCCCAGGTTGCCAGCGTACATTGGGCCTGACTTAACCACTAGACCATCTGTGTGCCCTGGTGAAGACAAAGATCTTTATGTGCACAGATGTGCACAGGAACTTCCCCTTTAGCCGTAGAGACCGACAAGTTCAATGCCACTCCAGAGGGGGATTGCGTGATTGTTGTGTGCTTTGGGGGAAGTGAGAACAAGACTCATCTTCTGTTTTACTGCCCACTTTTCACTGATTTAGGGGATGTACTTTTTAGGAAAATGTCTCTGATTAATGCCGACTATTTTGAGTGGATGATTATGAAAAACTAGAGTTTTATTTCTGAAGAGGAACCATTTTAGTTGCAGATTTGATCTGCAAAACCAGGGAGAAAAGGCAGAATGTATCGTTTATTACTGAGCTGGGAGAAGATTGTGCAACTTTGTAATTGCTTGTAATAGACTGTGTTTCTTTTTAGAACACTGCAATGGTATTTCTGGTGTTTTATAATCCCATGAGGGTTGGGCACTTTTGTGCATGACACATAAATATAGTACACTGCTCAAAAAATTAAAGGGAACACATAATCATCACAATGTAACTCCAAGTCAATCACGCTTCCGTCTCTTCATCCTTTCTGACTGATTTTCTGTTACTTTTGAGTTTTTCCAGTTCCCTGAAAGCATGAGGCGGTATCTGCAACCCACAGAAGTTGCTCAGGTAGAGCAGCTCATCCAGGATGGCACATCCATACACACTGTGTCAAGATGGTTTGCTGTGTCTCTCACAGCACACCGTCAACAGAGTCGAGGAGATACCAGGAGACAGGCCAGAACACCAGGAGATGTGGAGGAGGCAGGAGGGCAACATCCCAGCAGCAGGATCACTATCTGCTCCTTTGTGCAAGGAAGAACAGGAGGAGCACTGCCAGAGCCCTACAAAATGATGGCCAGCAGGCCACTAATGTGCATGTTTCTGCTCAAACTGTCAGAAACAGACTCCATAAGGGTGGTATGAGGGCCTGAAGTCCACAAGTGGGGCCTGTGCTCACAGCCCAGCAGCTGATTGGCCAGAGAACACCAGAGTTGGCAGATTCACCATTGGCGCCCTGTGCTCTTCACAGATGAGAGCAGGTTCACACTGAGCACATGTGACAGACAGGAGAGAGTCTGGAGACACAGAGGAGAATGTTCTGCAGCCTGGAACATCCTCCAGCATGACCGGTTTGGTGGTGGGTCAGTGATGGTCTGGGGCTCAGACCTCCATGTGCTAGCCGGAGGTACCCTGACTGCCATTAGGTACCAGGATGAGGTCCTCAGACCCATTTTGAGACAGTATGCTCATGCAGTGGGTCCTGGGTTCCTTCTAATGCGTGACAATGCTAGGCCTCATGTGACCAGACTGTGTCAGCAGTTCCTGCATAATAAAAGGCATTGATACTATGGACTGGAATGCCTGTTCCCCAGACCTGAAAACAGTCAAGCACCTCTGGGACATCAGGTCTCGTTCCATCCACCGCCTCTATGTCGCCACAGACCGTCCAGTGGTTGACTGTTGTCATGATCCAGGTCTGGGAGGAGATCCCTTTAGGACAGTGGTTCTCAACATTGGGGTCGGGACCCCAATGGGGGTCGCGAGACACTGAGAAGGGGGTCTCCAGATGCCTTAAAAAACTAAAAATATATTTTTTTAATTACATATTTGCCACTTTACACCAATTTTAACCTGTTTTCAACCCTTTTCAACCCTTTTCACATAATTTTTTGCCAATTTTGAAACATTTTTGTCTCTTAAAACCCATTTTTGTTGATTTTAAACCCTTTTAACCACTTTTTTCTGCCTGGTTTTGCTTCTTTTAGACCAGTTCTTGCCACTTTCTGCCCCTGTTGACCCCTTATCCCCTCTATTAACACTTCCTACCACTTTTTACACAAAATCTCACCTGTTGTAACAACATTTTATTATTGTTATGCCATTACTGCCAATTTCTGTCTCAGTTAACCCATTTTTACCATTTTAACCCCATTTTGGCCACTTTCAAAATCCAGTTTCACTATATTCCACATTTTACTATATTCCACGCGTTTTACTACGGCACAAAACCCCCCCAAAAAATTTGCTGTTATTCAGGTTAAATATAAAATATGGAAATCACATCTTAACTTTACAATGGACCATGATTTTGCTGACCTCCATGGTCCCCAAGGCCCATGAAAGCTCTCCCCTTTTTCCCCCTTATGGGCAGTCTTGCCTGCACATGACTATTCTTGAATTTGCATGGCTGTGTTTATCCATCTTCAGGTACAGTGGGGGTCCCCGGTCTCTGGCACCTTTATTTTGGGGTCACGGGCTGAAAAGTTTGAGAACCCCCTACTTTAGGAGACCATCCGGTGTCTCATCAGGAGCATTCCCAGATGTTGTAGGTGGAGGCCACACACTCTACTGAGCCTCATTTTGAGTTGTCTTGAGGAATTTCACAGTTGGATCCATCTGTGATCTGATTTTTCCACTTTGATTTAGAGTTTGATTCTGAATCCAGTCCTCCATGGGTTAATGATTTTGGATTCCATTGATGGTTCTTCTGTTATTTAGTTCTAAATGCACCCCACTATGGAATAAATTCAAATTTTCAACTGGATTATTTCATTCAGCGTGATCTGGGATGTGTTATTTAAGTGTTACCTTTATTTTTTTAGCAGTGTACAATCCATCAACCAAAAGCACAAGACTCTTCATTGTTCCTGATGCTCGTATTCAGGGCAGATGTTTGACGATGAGGTGTGACGATGCAAAATCTAAAGCTCTCTGAAAGCTAAGCCTCTCTCTCTCACCGGTAGAATGTGGGACTCTTTATTACCAGAATTGTACTTATAAAGCTGAGGGCCAGAGAAGACCAGTCATGTATCTACGGCATTGTTTTAATTCAGTCTGGTGTACTTGGAAGGACAAAATTTGCCACACTTTGTTACGGTGCTTAACTTTGTGCCATTATCTAATGCAGCCTTGCTGTGCCCCCGCTAATAATTCCCCCTCTGTGTATTTCAAACAGGAATCAGATAAAAGTTAGAAGTCTTTTATAAACCCTACCTTGCCATGTTAAGTTACCCTTTCTAAAGTCTAAAAATCTCACACAATAACTCGTTCAGTTGTTTTTGACAGTTCTAAACGTGTTCGCTGGACGACTCTTCCTCTGGCTTCTCCACAGAACTCTGATCAGATAAATCCTTGAATTGCAAATGTGCTCGAGCCCTCTTCAGTTCAAATTTTGGATTTGAAAACAGGCCTTTGTTTAATACTTTAGAGGCCGTTTCAGCGTTTTTACATTGGTTTCAAGATTTCTGACATTAGCAGAGAGGTGTGAATAACATCCACCCTTCAAAGTAGGCTACTTAAGCTTACACACAGAATAATGTGACTTCAGATGCGAATGGCACCCGAGTCAATTAGGCGGGAATTAGCTGCATGAAGCGCAGCTGGCAGGCGAGAGCAGCACCGGCAGTGATGAGAGATTACAGCAGAGGGAACAGCAGACTGTAATCATTGCTTCATAATCCACTAATGTGTGATATGCCTCTTCTAGCCATCTCGCCATAATGTGACGGAGGATGTCTAATGATGAAGTCGGAGGCCTGTCAGCAGAGAGCTGCCAGTTCAATTAAGAGAAGATGGGCGGATAGCGGAGTATAACGCAGACTTTGTGGCTTTAGCAACAGGAAATATTCAAGTATTCTTTCAAAACAGTAGAAGAGCATAGCTGTTGAGCGAGATCAGGGTAATAAGTCACTGGAAGCAGAGGCATGGCTGCAACTTCAAAGCAGCAACTGAGACACGCTTTCTGACAAGAGCAAAAAAAGTGAACATAAAAATTCATAAACAGGCTTGGCGGAGCAATAAGGTCCTCTAATCTTCTCCTCTCATCTCATCTTGAAAGTGAGAGAGCCGCTTCCTTCGCCTCGTCGATCTCAAAGTTTGAAAGTGATGAGCGCTGTCATTTGACACAGAAACTTTAGGATGAGGCAGTCACGAGAGAGATTCATAAATGCACAGACGAACAAGTGAGGAGGAACAAGTGGAATAAGAGCTAAAAATGCATGCTCTTTTTCACCTTTACTTCCTGATCTCTTAGATGCAGAATCATCCAACCATGCAGCCGGCGTTATAATGCACGACCTTACAAACGTGGAACAGAAGATGCTCATAATCATGAATGGCTGCTCTGCAGAAACGCTCTGACATTATCCGTGAGAACAGTGGACATTTACGAGCCTGAAGCTGTTGTGCAGCTCAGTAATAACAGTAATTACCATCAGCCTTCAGAAGGTGGCAATTGTCTCTGTGATATAATTGAGGTTGAGGAAAGAGCGGTGTTTATTACTGCTCTCTGTGTCATAATAGCTACTGGCCGGTTTGTAATGTGTGTAATCATGTACGAAGGCAGTGAGACCAAATAAAAAACAGCTACGCTCATTATCAGTGGCTCTTCAGCGGTCTAGCCTCGGGATTGACAGCCACCTGAGAGAGAAATAAGGCCCCAAATTTACCAACAATTGAAACTACTCTGAATTCAATATGACTTTATTTACATTTCATTTTAGCCGTTACCAATATATAAATGTGGGTCAGACTTAAAATTTCAGTCCTTAAAACACACTTTAAGGTAGTGGTTCTCAACTGTTGGGCTGGGACCCAAAAGTGGGTCGCAGAGCTGTTTCCAGTGGGTCGTAAATATATGCCTGGAATAAAAGGGGAGGACAATTTCCATCAAGAAAAACACAAAAAAAACAAAGAAGACCTCAGTCTCAACTACAACTCCTGGCTAGCTTTAAAGCTAACAACACTGCCTGATCAACAGGAGACTACTGAATGCTACCTACTGAGGTAGCATGGCCACGGTGTGTACTGACGCAGCGGCCCGGCACTCCATCACTAGCAGCAAAACAAAGCCCTGCACTCAAACCAGAACTGACATTCTGAGACTGCTTCTTTGACCACTGCAAAGGAAGCGTGCCCACAGCGTTTACATCTTTCCCGACGGAGATTATCCAGAGAATGGGGCGCTCGGAGACTGAAAGGTGGAGGATGCTGAGGAGGTATGACACCTACAGCCAGGTGGGGAGGAGGCAGAAGCAGGGCAGACGAGCCGTGCTGCAGGCTAGGCTAAGAGAGGCCCCACACAAACCTTCTGTACTAAGCATCTTTCTCGAAAACACCCGCTCCCTCACCAACAAGATGGACGACATAAGGCTGCAGATTTCTAATACCGCTTGGACGACTGTGTCTTGATAATAAAAGAGACCTGGCTGCATAAAAACATTCTGGAATTGGCCGTGGAGCTAGTATGACGCACCATATGCAGAGCGGACCGAATACCTAACTTTGGTAAGACTAGAGGGGGTTATTGGCTTTCTCCTCCCTCCCTCTCCTTAAAGACATTTACCAGAGCCGTCTCCACAAGCAGGCCTCCAAATCCTGATGGACCACTCGCACCCTGAATACTGTCGGTTCAGTATCACCCACACAAACCTGCTGTACCGAGCACTTTCTCGCCAACAAGACGGACGACATGGGGCTATGGATTTCTAAACACCACTTGGACAACTGTGTTTGCTGCTACAGTGCAGACTGCCAAACAAAATTTCGTTGTATCTTTACTATGCAATGACAATAAACTATCTCAGTGGTTCTCAAATGGTGTGCCGTGGCACACTGGTGCGCCTTGAGACAAGTCTAGGTGTGCCTTGGAAATTTGTCTGACTTTACATAAGTACGACAACTATGCAACAACTAAAGAGACTATAACCAATGTCCTTACTGCATGCAAGCGTTACACGTTGCATTGCATCATATAGCATTGCATGCTCACTGTCCATCTGTTATCTGTTAAATATGCAAATGTAGATTTACATGTAAAAATATGACATCTCATGCTTTTACTTAGAAAATTGGAGGTATGGTGCCTCTAACAGCTGTGAGCCACATAGTTTGTCTCCATGTTAGCACAAGTCAGACCATAAAAATTCATAAATGCGTATGGAGAATATCCTTGCAGCACACTTTGTAAAACAAGCCAACAAGTTTCGGTGAGAAAAGTGTAAGAAAGTTAATAATATCCTCAGGTAGGACACTCTTGGTGTCTTGTCATCCTTTGTGCAACCTCTTCCCTTGTTACTTGACCATCTTAATAGGAGCAACAGAGAGAAAATAGGAACAGGGTGACTGGGGATAAACCTAGGGAGCTGCAGTGCATCACTTGCAGTGTCAGGATGCTACTAAAGGAAACTGTAATCAAACTGATGTAGCTGGCACTTGCTCACATTGCATGCAGTTGGGACTGGGACATGTTGCTACTTGCTAAACATGCAAAAGAGGTTATTTTGCAAGGACATTAATATGGTGTGCCTTGAGACGTCAGCTTGCTTTTGGTGTGCCTTGAGCAAAAAAAGTTTGTAAACTATTGAACTATCTATCTATTTAGAGGCAATGGACAGAATGTTCATGAAGCTGGGGATATTTGGGGCTTTTTCTTCCATTTTTGCAAAATAGTAATCCATAGTTGGAAAAGACGTGGTCCAGTTCAGATTAAACTGCTGCTTTCCTACAGCTACATCTCAGCTAACAGCTATCGCGGCAGAAGCCATTGGATACACCCCCACCCATAACAATCACAAACCGGAGCCGAAGCAGGCTGGGAGAAGAGCGAGAACAACCATTTCATCATGAAAAGCTTTCAATGTTGTTCTCTGCCCTTGTTTTAATGAAGACAAACAAAAATGTAGCTGTGGCTAAGTCCGAGCTAATCTCTCTACCAGCAGCCATTGTATATGTCCTCTCACTGTTTTAACTACAAAAAAGAGAAAATCTTTTAGTGTTGTTTTAATTCTTTAATTCACGCAGAAAAAGTTCTTGTAGAAGTGGCACTACGCTAAAGCTACAGCCAAGCTAAATACAGCACTGGAGGCAGCCATTGCAACTGACTTTGAGTACAACTAAGCCCCACCATACTAACAGCATCATTCTCTCCAAATGATGCAGACTGGTCCGAACAGTGTTCGGTTCAGTCCAAATGTCTGGCAAATCCACCTGCTTAGCAAGGCTACATTGGAGCTTGTTGGTGGATAAAACTCATGCCAAGGTCAGTCAGGAGAAAAGCATCTCCTCTGCCAAGAGGAGCTTCAGAGTGGCTCTCTGCTCTTGTTCAAATAAAGAAATGTGGTCTAGTTCTGATAAAACTGCTGCTGTACTACAGCTACATCTGAGCACACTGATGGCAGCCATTGCTATGGACTTAAACTGCAACTAAACCCCGCCCATATCATCTGCTCTGCAAGGTAAGAACAATCGTCCTCCATAAAGTTTGAGGTTTTTCTCTTTCCAAACACCACCGTTTGGATGTTACCCAGATGGATGTGAAATATATCCCATGCCATGAAAATGCATCCATCTAGCACGACAGCATAGACTCTGTGGACTGATATGTGAGAGTGGAAACTTTTATTAAGGTGGCGTTTTTGTTTGCTGATTCACTGGGAGTTCAGCTGCTACATGCATGTGACTAACTTTGTATTTTCCCCTTCTCCTCTCTTGTATTGCAGACTCCTGCTGATCGTTGTTACAGACAGCCTAATGCTTGACTCCAGCTGATTCAGTCATGACTAAATTATCATTGTTGTAGTTGTTAAGGCAAATGTTAGTCATTTTCTACCACTACCGACTTTACAATAAGTCTGTAATTAGTTGTTTTTGTTCTATCTTATTTCTTTGCCTCTCTTAGAAAGACAGTTAGCAATCAGTGAGCTCGACTTTACTGCAGGTCTCAGTCTGTTGAAGGTTAGCTCTCCTAGGTGCTTAGTCATTGTCAGATAAAGTAATAGCAGGTCTTCTACACACCATAATAAAGACTCTTCTCTACATGCAAAGTCTCCAAGAGTCACCTCTATTGTCATGTGGAGCTGCATTAACTCGCTGAAGCTAGTCTGAGTTTTTTTTTTAACCCTGGCTGATGCAGACATCACCTGTGGTAAAACCAGCCCTGGTGGGAATCACTGCTCTGCCTTGAGTCCTCTGACAGACAGACAGACTGCAGCCGGCCCCACAGATAATCATTAAAGATCAACATGGAGTCTGCAAATATTGACACATGCTTGTGAGAAAGCCTCTTTGCCGTCACTGCATTTATCAGGCTTCCAGAAAGATTCCAGCGATACACAGTTTAGGGAGGATGACATTCCTGTTGGTTATGAATCCTCCTCACCCTCACTCCCTTCTCTCTCGGGCCTCTCATGTTGTAGAAACCGATAAATTGGCTGTTGGGTAACTGTTTGAGTTTCAGGATTCGGCCCCTCTGTGCAAACACTCAGCCTGCAGGGGGGAACGCAAAAAAACACATCAGATCAAACGCACATCTGCCTCTCAGGTGGGAAGAAAGTTGAGGGTTTAAGTGTGACGTCGGAGACACATCTGTGAGAGAGGAACCTCGGGACGCTTTAGCAATGTGAAATATCACAAAGCAGCGATATTAAATCTGTAGTGAACATTTACTAAAGCTGCCTCTCTGCCGTCTGACAGGCCAGGTGGGTCTGGTATGTGGCAGAGAGCCAGGTATTCAGAAGGACTTTGTTTTGGGGTTTCTGCGGATGCTTTGAGGAGGCCGCTGTCGAATCATAACCTTCAAAGACTTTCAATAAAAACAGAATAAGTCTGGCGAGATGTACAGGAGCAGCATTTTATATACAAAATAATATACAAAATGCTTAGTTACCTTTCAATACCACATCTTCAAATAATAAAATCTCTATTATATTAAAAATCGATGTTATGGAATAAATCCTCCCAGTGTTGGCTCGGGCTGAGGTACTGCAGGTAGGTAGCAAGAGGTCTTTAAAGGTCACATATTCTACCCCTTTAAGACAAGTTTATATTGGTCTTAGAGGTCCCTGAAACATGCCTGTGAAGTTTGTTGCTGAAAAAACACTCCAGTACTTGATTTTTGTATGTCTAAAAACCCCTCTGATTCAGCCCTGCTCAGAACGAGCTGCTTTTGTGTCTGTGGCTTTAAATGTTAATTAGCTGTTTGACTCCGCCCCTGACTCCACCCCTCTCAGGAAATGGATGTGGCTCTCCTTATCCTCTTCTCAGCTGCCAGGAGAGAAGGGTGAAACTTCTCCCACGGAGGGCGGGCCAACGAAACCTGGGGGTGGGGCTAACTCCCCACATGACATCATGAAGGGAAAATCTGAGAGCGGCTTGTTTCAGCACACATTTTCTGAAAAGTGTGTGTTGGGGGGGGTGTTCTGATTCTTGGGGAGATTTTTCCATAATATGTGACCTTTAACAACAACAACAAATAGAAATATTTTACACATTTTAAATGCTCAAATATAAGTCCCAAAAGTAACAAAACAAAGCCAGAAGTTTCAACCTGTGTCATGGTATAATCAGTATTGGATTATCTGGTGACACTCTGTGTTGATTTTAGGACTCCATGGGTACTTTCAGAGACAATGATTCTGCAAGGACAGTGTCTGCTGGGTCACAATATTTGTTAACATGGATGAAAATGAAAGAACATTTTGGGGATTTTGCAGATGCCTGAAAATAAAAAACAAAATAAACAGCAGTGGGTCATTAAATATACTTTGTCAACCCATAAAAACCAAGGGACTGCATTTTAATCCTGTTTTTTAAATAAGGTTATGAAGGTAAATGCTTTAAGTCTCATGTTGTACAAGGGTTTTTTGGTGGGTCCCAGGATTTCAGGTCTCAAATTGGGCCGCAGCACACTGAAGTTTGGGAAAAGCCGCCATAGAACAGTGGTTCTCAACCGACCGGGCTTAAGGACTTACTAATACCTCCTTGTGACAAATCCCGACCCAAATTATTTAAAATGTTAAACCACTTTTAACGCAAAATGTTCTAACCATAAATTTAACAAAGAGACAGAACAAAATAAACCTGCTTTAAAAAGCACATAAGAACAGAAGGACAAGTATGCAAATATTTTATTTAGCAATTTTTCCCCCAAGACAGCAAAGAAATTTAGCAGTTTCTCATGGCAAAAACACAGCTTACTTATCCAGGAATGGGACAAAAATAAGTTAAAATCTTGGGAAAAAAGACTGGATCTGGCATACCCCTTTGTAAATGGTGGGTAACTTTAGAACCGTAAGTCGTAGACACTAACTTGTTTTTTCATATGAAAGCTCCCCTTTCTTATTAAGTCCTCCATGCATTTGTAGCTCTTGCAGAACATTTTTTAGTGAGCCTGAAACTTCTATGACGTTTTGGGGTCTTTAGAGATTAAAGCCACAATGTTAGATCCGATAATAAGCATCTGTTAATCATTTTTAATCTATTTTCCATCATGTGCTTTGGCTTTCTTCAGTGGGTAGCGCCATATTTGTTGACGTGCAATGCATTGTGGGAGGATCTGATGACCATAGGCAAGCTGTTCAAAGCTCAAATGAATCAAACTGCAAAAAAACACATGGACTTTTTTCAAAGAAAAGGCTTGGTCACTAATGTTTACTGTGTGTTATCAATAAAAATCTTTGAGTTTCAAATTCCGATTTGTTTTTTCTTTTGTCTTTAGGTTCCTATAACTTTTTGAAAAATTCTAGTGACATTACTGTAGTAGATATATTCTTAAAGCCAAGGTTGTCCTGAAAAAAAAGGATGTATAGACCTTGACGTTGCACCACAAGGTTGATGTTTTACAAGCTTTTTAATACAAAAAGTCCAGGAGAGACAAAATTGTTTAAAACAATGGCTGCATATGTGAGGTCTAAGGGTTAAACGCCATAAACTTTTGCTGCTTTTTTTTCCTGGCACACATCCATCAACCACTGGAAACAGCCTCATAACTCACTTTTGGGTCCAGACCCACCAGTTGCTAGAGTCTTCACTCATATCTTAACCTGGATATCAAGAGCACTGTTGTAATAGAAGTGCTGCCAATGTGTTTGTAAAATATAGACAGTGTGCAGGAATTCTGATCATTAGAAATCATGAAATTTCCCATTCATGCATCACACACTCACATTAACCCCTTGGTAGGAGAGAAATGCTTCCTTCTGCTTCCTAGGCTACCTTACAAGTTAGCCTTAAATCACACTAAATCAAAATTACCGTCTCCATCAGTGTGTAAACGGCCAATCTGCACATGTGCATTATGGTATAACATCAAGGCTGAAATAAATGCTTGAATCAATGAATCAGGCAGCTGAAACTGAACCTTAATGTTCTTAAAATTGGTACCTTAGAGGCCAACAACTCCTCATAATTAGCTCATGAAAACAAAAGTTCCATTAAGCATTTACATAAAGGCTGATGCTTCACTGAGGATTTATTAATGTATTTTTCTGTCTGAAGTTGGTGCAAATGGGAGCTAATTTCACCTGTCAGACAAAAAGCCTTAGAGCTCTCTAAATCTTTTATGATGCCTTCAACACCAGGCAGCTGTGAGCTACTCAACAGGCCTGAGCTACATGACCTCTGGTCCTCCTACGGTCACAAACCTCAGCTGAGAGGAGCAGAACATGTGCGTTTGTCTGCTTTAACAGGAAACATTTCATCACAAACAAGAGGGAGTGTTAGGACTGTTTCTCTTTATCTACCTTTGAATCTTGGCGAGATGTTTCCACGCCGCTCCCTTTGATTGTTGTCCTGAAAACATCTGATATCTAAGTCCCTAGAGATAGCAGAGGGAGTTCACTGTTTACACACGGAGGTGAATTGTCCTCTGATGTCAGAGTCAGGACGGGAAGCTCAAAGACTGTGGCGATGTGGGACTGCAGGATTTCAACCTGGGGTCACATCAGGCCACACTGTCATGTACAACATACTATATAACCCATTAGCTACGAACAGCTAATGCTACTGTAATACCACATCTGGCTGTGCTACATCTGACTGTATATGGGTCAGGATATTCCTGCAGCCTTGTGCTTATAACTTTTCTGGTCAGTATTTAGCACTTCCCAAAGCCTATCCATAATGGAGTTCTTTTTTTCAAGATGCTGCAAGATTTTCAAATCTTTTAATTCTTGAATAGCATGAGTGCTACACCAGTGTGGTCTGAAACCATGACTGCGAGTAGGAAGGAAGCAGTCTTTAAGAGAGGGGTCAACAACTCCATTTGCACAAGGGTCGGATTTTTTTTAACAGGCGCTCTGGAGGCCAAACATTAAAATTAACTACAATAAAAATCAATATTTTGGTTTGATTAACATATTCTTATAAAAAATATTATGTCCTTCAAAACTTTATGGAACTTTTAGCCTTCTGAGATCAGCCCCATCACCTGTACTGCAGCCAGCCACAAGGGTGCAACTGAAATATTCAGCTACATATTTCTGGACCCCCCCCCCCCCCATGATGTCCATTACTGAGTTTGACTTACGTGTCATGATTGGCCAAAATCACATGAAGGAAACGGAGCTTCAGTGTAGATTCTCAGAAGGGGAAACCGCACTCTTAGAGAAACTTGTGTGGAAAATTGATGTGGAAAAACCCCAGCTTTATTCAAGACTGTTAAATATACGTTTACCATGCCAACTTAAAAAGACCTTACTTGTGTGCATCTTGTTTGATAAGTTGCTGGCTTGAAGGTTTTATTTGAACTGTAAGGAAAAAAGTCCCAGGACTAGGTTCAAGTCATTCCTGTTTCTTATTTGATCTACAGTCCTCCTCTATCAGTTAGTGGACATGCCAAAATTTCTTACAATTAAACAAAGAAAAAAACAAAATAATAATCTTTGGCCATAAACAAGAGCGAGAAAAAGTCAGCGCTCATTTAGTGTGGCTGTCACTAAAACCAACACCTCAGGCCAAAAACCTGGGTGTAGTTCTTAACTCTGATCTGAATTTTTACAGTCATATTAAAACAGTCACAAAATCAGCTTACTATCACCTCAAAAATACTGCAAGAATTAAAGAATTTCTGACTAAACAAGACACTGAAAGACTTATGCATACCTTTATTTTTAGTAGGCTTGACTACTGCAACAGCGTCCTCGCAGGCATAAGCAAAAAAATCTATGAGACAGTTACAGCTTGCTCAACATGCTGCTGCTAGAGTACTAACCAACACATAAAAAAATTGAGCATGTAACACCAGTTCTTAATTCTCTACATTGGCTTCCTGTACCACAAAGGATAGATTTTAAAATTTTACTACTTGTTTTTAAATCTTTAAACGGCCTTGGGCCTAAATACTTCCTAGACCTTCTTGTACCGTACGAAGTGCCCAGAGTTCTCAGATTGTCTGGGACAGGTCTCCTGACTGTACCCAGGACAAGAACCAAACAGGCTGAGGCAGCTTTTAACTACTACACACAACGCCTCTGGAACCAACTGGCCGAGCGCTTGAGATGTGCCAAAACAATTAACACATTCAAATCAGGGCTGAAAACATTCCTGTTTACAGTGGCGTCTGAATGAAAAATCAAGTATTTTAATGAAGCAATCTGCCAGATCTGCAGGACTCTATTTGTAATGTTCTTTGCTTTTGTGCAGCTGTAAAGCACTTTGAATTGCCTTGTGTCTAAAAGGTGCTATATAAATAAATTTGCCTTGCCTTGCCTATGGCAAGAAAGGCATTAAAAATACAGCGAGTAACAAATGTATTAGTCCACCTGTCATATTTGTCTCAGACCACAAGCATCATGAAGTGCTTTAATGCAGACTCTTTCATTTTCAGTGCGCTCTCCACGTTTTGCCATTTTGATCAGGAATGAGGAATTTCAAACTGAATTCACCTTTTTATGCCCAAATTTGAGCCGGCTCACTGGGCTTCTCTGAGAAGTCAGAAATGAATCAAGCATAACATTCAAGCACTAAAACTCATTTTTCTGTTCAGGAATGCAAGTAAATAACTATAATTTGACATATTAATCAAGAAATATTAATGTGCTTTACTATTTTTTTCAGTTTTTTGTACATCAGTAAATTTCAAAATTCATGGATAACAATAATAATTATTTTTAGCATTAAAAATATCATTTGGGTTAAAGAGCTTCTACATATTGGTGTATTAACCATTGCAGAAACATAAAAAATGATTTTGGTAATTACCAATGCTGTTAATTTAGGGCTGCTGTGGCATAAACCTTACTTTGGGTGGTGGTCTAATAAGTTTGTTTAGCACTGTGTATATCTTTAAAAATATTGCACGCTTTATTTAATTACCCTTCTCAAATTTTCTGAATTTAACAATCTTCCTAGGGCCGGATGGGAAGCTGTGGGGGGCCTGATGTGGCACACTGCCACACAGCTTAAAGAACAACTGCAAGGGCTACTATGGCAGGAAGCTACATTACAATTTATACAGGAGAATATCAATAATTTGTTAAACCAACTCTTAATACTGGTGCTGACAACTTTTCACAACACCTCACCAAATCATTATGCAAATTTGATTTTAGTGTCACAAACATTAATTTTTTGTTTTTCAGTTAAAGTCATGGATGGTTTTGTGTCTCAGGGCTCTTTGGATCACTAAAATCAATCTTAGACACCTGTGATGATTAGTTTGCCAGGCGAGTCCAGTTAAAGGAAAACGACTTAAGCAAGGACATTCCACATCATTCAGCAGGCCACACCTCAAAGTGTAGGATCCTCCAGAGGCTTGCAGTCGTGTATAAACCTACTATTCAGCCACCCCTAACCACTGCTCACAAGCATAAACAGTTGCAGTGGGCCCAGAAATACATGAAAACTCATTTTCAAACAGTCTTGTTAACTGAATCGTCCAGATGGAGGAGTAATGGATGGTTGGTGGAAGGCCACCATGTCCCAACAAGGCTGCGACATCAGCAAGGAGGAGGCGGAGTCATGGGGCGAGTTTCTGACTGACCACTTTCTTCCATGGTACAAAAAGAAGAACCGTGCCTCCCGTAGCTAAAATTTCTTTATGCATGACAATGCACCATCTCATGCTGCAAAGAATTCCTCTGTATCATTGGCTGCTGTTGGCATAAAAGGAGAGAAACTCATGGTGTGGCCCCCACCCTCCCCTGACCTCAACCCTACTGAGAACCTTTGGAGCATCCTCAAGCTAAAGATCTATGAGGGTGGGAGGCAGTTCACATCAAAACAGCAGCTCTGGGAGGATATTCTGACATCCTGCAGAGAAATTCAATCAGAAACTCTCCAAAAACTCACAAGTTCAATGGATGCAAGAATAGTGAAGGTGATATTAAAGAAGGGCTCCTATGTTAACATGGAATATGTATTTTTTCAGATGTTGATTATCCAACAATCAGTGATCACCAAGACTTGCCTGCATTCTCTATGTTTATACAAGCTGCAAATCTAGAACTCAACAGTGAACTAGAACAAACTACAGTTAATTTGCAGATCATTATAAAGTCTCCTGCTGGAGGAAAAAAACGTCCATCCCTGATCTCGAGTCTTCCACCTGCCTCCCCTGCACACGCTCAGAGCGGCAGCATCATTATCACCTGGCAGAATAACAGTGGAGTCAGAGTAAAGTGTCTTGAAGGCCTGTCAGTGTACGTGGGCAGAGTGAGGGCTGTTTTACTGCTGGCAATCATAACAAACAAGGTGAGACTTGTGACACCTGTATTTTGTCAGAGCATCATATTCAGGCTGATCTGTGCTCCTCATAACAGTGTTTAGGTGGGAAAACATGTCATTATATTTGACTGGATAGTGAGATAACTGCATACTGAAGGTGGCTGGAGGAGTGTTTATGAAGTCAGTCAACAGCAGTCAAAGATATATTCATAAGTAGGTATCCTACTGAATAGAAAGAAGTGTTCAGCAGCCCTTGTAGCTCTGAATACAAAGCTTCATATTTTCTATTTAAACCGAAACATTTAAATAATAAATTGAATTGATAAATGTTTTATTTTTATTCTTTGAATTCTATGTACAGCACATTAAATTGCTGATCTGAGTCCTTATCAATACCACTATCAATACTTTCTATAGTTTTTTGGAATGACAAAATAAAAGCAAGTATTTAAACTACAAGTGGTCTTAGCTGAGTAGTGCTTGAGTTAAAAAGCTATGATTCTGTCTAAAATTTCTTACATTTTTGAATTTAATGAAAAAGGGGGCATCTGGACTTGAGATGGAACAAAAGATGTGATAAAGCAAGGACACAGAGACATGCCTTTCAAAATAAAAGCACATCATAGACTTTTGGTCACATCTCTAGGCACACATTCACAACCCACGGAAAATGATTTTACCACAGACTACAGGGTCCTGAGTCACCAGTCGAGAGGCAAGGATCTATTTCAAATGTTACGTCTGACTTCTATACATGTCCCCATCTGCAATGCCGCATCCTTGCACATGCTCAGATAACCCTGACCAGATAAAACCGACCTCTTCAACTCAGCCTATGATATTGGTGAATTGTCTCACTGATATAAAGCATCCAAGGATTTCTTAAAAGTGCTACATTAAGGCTGCATTAATTCAAGTGATTGGCATTTCTATTATTATACAAGTTAATAAAACTCCTTGCATGTAATTTAGTATTTGGTCCATGTGGATTTCACTTACAAATGACTTTGTTTTTAGTTTCCTTACATATGAGAATGCCTAAATACATTATTTGTACCACTATTCAGAAAAAAACATTTCCAGATATGATTTTTGGTCCTGGAGTTCAGTCCTATGACTGTGTTTTTGGACATAATGAGCCACTGTGATGTACCTCTCCTATGTTTTTGGATTGTCAGTCGTCACTGCTGTGTACCTGTGCATGTTTCTAAATGGTCGTGGATCACTGTCATGCTCTCATGCATGTTTTTGGAATGTTGAAGATCACTCTCATGTCTATGTGCATGCATTAATAGGAAGGTATCATTGTTATGTTCCTTCCTGTGTTTTTTGGACTAGAGTGAGCCACTGTACCTCTCCTGGGGTTTTGACTGTCGTGGATCACTGTTGTGTACCTGTGCATGTTTCTGGACTGTCGTGGATCACTGTCGTGTACCTGTGCATGTTTCTGGACTGTCGTGGATCACTGTCGTGTACCTGTGCATGTTTCAGGACTGTCCTGGATCACTGTCGTGTACCTGTGCACTTTCCTGGACTGTCGTGGTTCACTGTCATGTACCTGTGCATGTTTCTGGACTGTCCTAGATCACTGTCATGTACCTGTGCATGTTTCTGGACTGTCCTAGATCACTGTCGTGTACCTATGCATGTTTCTGGACTGTCCTAGATCACTGTCTTGTACCTGTGCATGTTTCTGGACTGTCCTGGATCACTGTCGTGTACCTATGCATGTGTCTGGACTGTCCTAGATCACTGTCTTGTACCTGTGCATGTTTCTGGACTGTCCTAGATCACTGTCGTGTACCTATGCATGTGTCTGGACTGTCCTAGATCACTGTCTTGTACCTGAGCATGTTTCTGGACCGTCGTGGATCACTGTCGTGTAACTGTGCATGTTTCCGGACTGTCGTGGATCACTGTTGTGTACCTGTGCATGTTTCTGGACTGTCCTGGATCACTGTCATGTACCTGTGCATGTTTCTGGACTGTCGTGGATCACTGTCGTGTACCTGTGCATGTGTCTGGACTGTTGTGGATCACTGTCGTGTACCTGTGCATGTTTCTGGACTGTCCTGGATCACTGTCATGTACCTGTGCATGTGTCTGGACTGTCCTGGATCACTGTTGTGTACCTTTTGCGTGTTTTTGGACTCTAATGTGTGACTTTGTGTACCTTAAAGTCCACGGACAGCTGTGGGGTGTACTCCAGAGTCCACAGAGCCCTCACAAGTGCAGCCAGCTGCTCCGTGACTTCTCCCTTCGCAAACCTCATCACCTCCTCGGTCCTCACCACTCCGTTCAGCCTGGTGTGACACAGATCCAGCTTGTACCGCTCCAGACCCAGATACTCCGCCAGCAGGTCGGTGTTGCTCAAACACTGCACCACGGCGTTCATGAAGCACGTGTTCCCGTGGTTTTTCAAGCCCAGCACACCTGGGACTTTCTCTCCAAACTGGTACAGGAGTTTCTCTCTGCCCGTGCACAGAGAAGAGGACGTGCTCGATGGGTTTTTCACTACTCGATCCCACGTTAGCGGTACGTCCTCTTTCATGATCCCCGAGCTCGCGCTCAAGGTGCAAGGTGCGCCATTCCGGAACCCACCGTCGTCGTCCTCCGCGTCGTGCGCGTCAGCGTCTCCAAAGTGAGTAAAAGTGCCCAAAGTTTTGATGATTCTGTTCATAAAAGTCCCCACAGAGCGCAGAGATTTCTTCCTGAAAAGCTTCCCAGATTTGGGCTTCTTCTCCCGGCGCTTCTCCTCCTTCGATGTCGGCATTTCCTCCTTGCCTCTGCTCTGTTTCTCCATGACAGCTCCTCTACTCCCTCTTCCTCACACTGATGATGGTTGTGTCACTGCTCCGCCGGTGTCCGCTGTCCGGACAGCAGAGGATGAAAGCGCGGAGAGGTGACACCATCGCGGAGCCTGGAGGCACAACGGCACGCTGTTGTTGGGCTCCGCGCTGACCGTAAACCTTCCTCGTCCATCCCAGCACTTACTGAAGGCGTTCATTCTCACTCCGAGCTGCGGCTCATGTCGACGTGCCCGGCACAGCTCGAGCCGCTCCGCCGTCCAGCTGCAGCACTGAGCGCTCCCTCCCATCGCAGCCAACTTCTGCTGGAAGAGGCTGATTGTGTCCGCCCCCTCCCACCGGCCGGCACGCGGAGAGATAACGGAGCAGTGTTGAGCTCAGTCAGCCTCACAGACACACTGGTGGTCTGTTTATCCTCTAACGGTGCTGGAATAAACACTCACAGCCTCATCATGTCATTAAACTGAGAGTTAAAGCTCTGGAATTAAAGATCTACAAAATCTGACATAAAACTGGACTCACCATGTTAGATTTATCCATCAGAGTAAAATTAAGCTGTGCCTTTAATAAAAGATGACAGTAAAAGTTGTTTAGTGAGCGATAAGTAGCACAGAATCCCACAAATCCTCCTGAGACCCCTTCTACAACCCAGCTATAAATGTTAGATTTTTATAAATGTTGGTCCAGAATTTCGATAAATTCTGGTCATTTGATCAGGATGTCTTTTGGAGTTTTGGGATTTTAGTTGAAAATTTGGGAAGAGAATTTCCCTCAATTATTTTTTTCTGAATTCTCATGGAATTTCAGGGAGTTTTTTGGATGTTTGGGGGTAATTTTCTATTGATTTAGGATGAATTTATTTATATGTTTGGAGAATTTGATTAGAAATGTTAAGCAATATTTGCTTTGAAAATTAGGGGAATTTGCCTGAAATATTATTGGGCATTTAATGGAATTTTTGGTGAAAATTTCATGTTTATCCTTCGGCTTTTGGAGTGGGTAAATCTGGCACAACTTCACCAACTCCCAAAGGTGCATGGAGGATGAGGAGGGTCTCAAAGAGACCAGAAATCTCCAGCAACATTTGTAGTTAAAAGAACAACTTTATTAGACCGACACGTTTCAGCATGTAGCCTTCATCAGCGTCATGTTTATCCTTTGGCTTTTTCCAGAAGGATTACCTGAAATGTTTGAGTATTTTTAAAGGAATTTTAGGAGTTTAAGTTGATTGGAAACTTGGGTAGGGAATTTCCTTCAAAATTTTCCTGAATTTTCATGGAATTTTAGGGACTTTTTTTAATGTTTCAGGGCTTATTTTTTTAGGAAACTGTCCACAGAACTCAGGTGCAATTGATGTGTACATTTTGGGGAAATTGATCAGAAATTTTAAGTGAAATTAGCTTTGAAATTTGGGGTAATTTGCTTGAAAGTTTGCAGGAATTTTCATGAAATTTTGGGGGAAATTTTCATGGGATTTTTGTAATTTTTCATGAAATTCTGGAAATGTCTTGAAAATAAAAATTAATATAATATTTTAGTCAAAACTACTTTCTGTTTAAAGACATCCTATGGATTTAGGATGGAATTTATTTGTATTTTTGGAGAATTTGATTAGAAATGTTAAGCGATATTTGCTTTGAAAATTAGGGGAATTAGCCTGAAATATTATTGGGAATTTAATGGAATTTTTGGTGAAATTTCATGTTTAACCTTTGGCTTTTTCCAGAAGATTACCTAAAATGTTTGGGGTATATTTGGAGTTTAACAGGGAGGATTTGGGAGGATTTGAAATCTGATTGGAAGCTTGTGAGGCAATTTCCTCCAAAATTTTCTTGAATTTTCATGGAATTTTAGGATCTTTTTTTTATGTTTTAGGGCTTTTTTTTTTTTTTTTTTTTTTTTTTTTTGTAGGAAATTGTCCACAGAACTCAGGTGCAATTTATATGTACATTTTGGGGAAACTGATCAGAAATTTTAAGTGAAATTAGCTTTGAAATTTGGGGTAATTTGCTTGAAAAATTGCAGGAATTTTCATGAATTTTTTGGCAAAATTTCCATGGGATTTTTGTAATTTTACATGAATTTCTGGTGATGTCTTGAAAATAAATATTCATATCATTATTTGGTTAAAACTACTTCTATTCCTGTTTAAAGACAGTGCTTAGGTTTTTTCTTATCAGGTCCTACTGATCCTAAAGAAGTGAGAAAAACTAATAACACATTGAAAATAAAAGCTCGGGTCTCAGGAGGTTTTAAGAAACACCTTTAATGCCTATTTTTCCATTTAAAAGCTGCTTGTATCCTATGTGAATCAATGAGGATGGTTTCATTTGCCTTTATTTTTCCATTCCTGTCATTTAAATACTATTAACACATTCTTATGAGTTTCCACTGGGACTTGTACTTTGTGTTACATGAGCGCCCTCTGCTGGGCTCCCTGCAGACTTTAGTAAACCTGCCTGTGCCTTGTAGCCACTCTGCATGCTGTCCCTGTAGTAAATAAGCTCTGCTAACTTACTTTAGTGCTTCTCTGAACATATTTAGGGCCCAAGCATCAACCTGTAATCAGCGAGGACCCCACTGTATCTGAATGTGTAATTTTCTGATGAAGAATCGCTAATTCGGAGCATCAGCATGCTCAGAAACTCACCAAACTTTACAGAAAAATGACCCCACAGTGGAAGTTTTTGTATTTTGGTGGAATTGTGCAAGTCCATCAAGCAGGGGCCTCACAGGGGCCCCAAACGGAAGATAGGGGACTGAATAAGAGCTACAGGCATAAAAATTGGTACACTTATGTATCATGATTAGACGAGAAAAAAAGTCTCTTGGGGCCATGCTCTAAAATGTTCAGGAAGTCCACTACAAACATTGAAGGCCAAATTTTGGCATTTTTGGGTGATACAGAAGTTTCATAATTTAACGAACCATTCTGAGGGATTTCATCTGATTGACTCCAGAATTTTTTAGCTCATACTCGACAACCTAGAGATCTGAAATTATGTGTACTGTGAGTTTTCACCATAGGGCGGGGCCATGACAGGAGCCCAAACTTTGCCAACTTTTTTGTACATTTTTGCAGTAAAAATACATCAATAACATCTTATAACTTTTTAATGCTTTCATCAATCACCACCAAACTTCACATGGCTGATCGCACATTAATCCTGAATACATTCATACATCAATATCATTACTTTGCCACAGCGGCCCCCTTCTGGCAATTGAATATTTCCCCTCTGATAATTTTTCCCTTTAAGCATTCAGCCCCCACACACCCTTCAGCCTAAGCTTATGATTTTTGGTCTGCATATGGATCATCATGGGACCCACAAAAAAGCCTCTTGAAGCCATGCCCAAGTCCAAACAGGAAGACACGCACCGGGGTTTGAGGGCCATTCAGTGCTGATTGCAGCCCTAGTTTCTATTGCCGTTTCCATTTCCTGTGTGTGAGAATCTTCTACATCAACCTTGAAATCAAACATGTTGATTAGTTATTAGGAATGCAAAGTATTGGATTTTTGCAAATATCAGATATGCTGATATGTTAAAAAGTAATTTTAGGCAATACCAATATCGATACAGATATTCAAATAAAGCTCATACCCAAAACTTCAGTTCTTTACACATGCATTTTTTAAGTTTGAAGACGAACATATTTACAGATTTCAGTCCTTAAAACTGCACTAACTTGTTTGTTCATATGGATAATATATAAAACTGCTAGGTGTAAATATCAATAGAAATGTTCATATCATATTAACTTTTTAAGTTAATGTCGGCTGATACGATATCTAATTGCACAGGCCTCTTCTCGCGCTGTGCCCGAAAGTACTGCCCCTCGACGCTGATTGGTCCTGTCACTTTCTTACCAGACCCATACTTTGATGGGAGCTTTGCAAGATGGATTCCCCAGTGAGAAACACAGAAACGGGCAAATTAATCTGCTTTACAAGGTTAGATTATTTGATGATAATGCAGTTCAGCTGGCCTCTTAGCTCAGTACAAGCTCTGAAGACTCTCCTTTCACCTGGCTAGACTCTAGGAGGCCTGCAGAACTCACTATTTGTGATACTGACCAGGCCTCCCTTTAAAAAGAGATCGTTGATCTCAATGAGACACGCCAGACAAATCTGTTTCACTGTGGTGAAAATCACTTTTTTAGTAAAGTGTAGGAATCGTACTCAATGTTTGTTGAAATTTTCTGATGATAATCGCCCACTGACATTCGGGATCAGATAATTAATGAAGAAGTTTCTTTAAACTTTGCACAAATATCTACTTTGACTTCAGGATGAACTGATAAGATTTTGGAGGTCAAAGCTCAAAAACCAACCCAGCCCTTCTTCTAAACCCACTGCTGTACTTTTAGTGTCTGGCATAGGGACATCACTGCCAGGCAGCAGTTCTAGTTTCTCTATTAGTTTAGATACCATCTTTCTATAGAACTACTGGAAGCTCAGTCCTCTTTGTGGTACATTTAACTCTGAATTTATACTTTAATGTACGGATTTCTGCTCATTCAGAGTAAAAAAAAAAGGCTGATAGAGAGAACATACAGTATGAATGTGTGTCTGTCTCTGTGTGCATGACCTCAGCAGCCTACAGAGGAAATTCATTAGCTAAGCCTTTTGAGGCATTTATCAAAGGTTACAGTGTCCTGGATTATTACTCTCATTCCTGGGCCATGAAGTATAGGTGAGCAGCTCAGCTTATCTCCTCTGCTCACTACATAGATATGTTTAATCACACAGGCCTGTCTCTCTAGCACTAAAATCTGCAGATTTATGGCAGCAGAGAGCGAAAGCATTAGAACTGACTCTTCTCCTCGCTGCTAATGCAACCTGAAGAGGGACTCTGAGCCAAGTGTTCGCACAGAAGTGGAGCCTCCTACTCGGCCTGCCTTCGGCATGCAGCTGATCACGGCACAGTATGGAGTGTCTGTTGTTGTTGGGAAGGAATAATCCACCGTCAGCCTTGAATTCAAGAGAGAGCAGACTCGTGAAATACTTTAAGCTAAGAGCTAGAAGCAGCCATGAGTGCAGACAGCAGAACAGCCTGCAAAGAAAAACTACGACCTGAGTCTGAAGGCCTGGAGACAAACAAGCAAAGCCTCGCCAAAGGCTTCTCTTCCAGCATCGTCTGCCTTCACCAGGAGGCGGTAAATAATAATCTGCTCTCTTACACAACAAACGCACAAGCTGCTCATGTGAACCAACTGTGCAGACACAATTTAACCTAGCTTTCAGTTTCATATTCAAAGACAGTCCAAAGGGTTACTTCAGTAGCTGAGACACTGACGAATTCACTCATACAGCATTACCATATGTTATAAAATGATATAATCTCTGTTATTTTAGAGATTTAAGGTGGTGAAAAGCACCCAAACTTGAAAAGTGGCACCTATTTCTTACGTAAGACTTGTAGAAGAGGAATAAATCCATCAAAAGTTGCTAGCAAGGACATCAACTCTGTGCACAAATGTTGCCAGTGTATTGGTGCTATTTAGAAAAGGAGTTTTCATGCAACTTTTGGCACTTTTAAAGATTTAGTTTGGGGATTTTTGCTTTTCCTTGGAGTGGACAGGACAGTGGGTAGGATTTGAACCAACACTGCTCGCTGGCTTTCATACATGGGGCTCGACCTAGCTGCAGACCGCCTTAACCATGCAACTTTTGGTAGTTAAAACAAGAAATAGGGGGGGAGGATTTGCTGCCATTCTTCTTACAAATCCTCTCAAGCTCAGTCAGGCAGGGACTCTGGCTGAGCCACTACAGAACATTCAGAGTCATCCTTAAGCCACTCATGCAGAACAGGTTTTCATTGAGGCTATCTCTGTACTCCAGCTTCCCCTCAACCCTGACCAGTCTCCCAGTCCCTGCTGCTGAAAAACACCCCCACAGCATGATGCTGCCACCACCATACTTTATTGATGGGGTGGTATGAACGGTGTCTGGTTTCCCCCTGACATAATGCTCAGAATTGAAGCCAAATAGTTCAATCTTCGTTGCATCAGACCAGAGAATCTTGTTTCTCACAGTCTGAGAGTCATTCAGATGCTTTTTTGCAAACTCCAACTGTTTTACACCGAGGAGAGGCTTCCATCTAGCCACTCTGCCATAAGGCTCAATCCCACTTCTCCCCTTAACCCTCAATCTTACCCTCAAGCTCAACCTTCAGTCTTAAAGGGACACTTTAACATTCCGGCAAATTTGCCCATTGCCATAATCCCTATAGTCTTAGTTACCTTTAGTTGTCCGTGCAAGCTACTTTTTTAGATCAGCGCTGCCGAGTTCGGAGCTGCTGTGCCAATTCAATGGAGACAGACGGTATTTTTGGCTTTCCCTCATCAAACTCATCAAATACACAATCCAACAACTCCAAAACGCTCTCATGGACAAGTTGTGACCTGCACGTTCACCACACTATGAAATAACCATGAACGTTACGAGACGGAGACGTTTTAAAGCTGAATGCAAAGCCGGAACTACCAAGTAACTACGGCACTGCCACAGGCATGCACTGTGTCACTCCGCCCCTGGTTTACTCGGAAAATAGTTCCGAGTATTTGCTTCATGTGCCGTAATGTTACATAATTAAATGTTATTATTTCATAGTGTGGTGAATGTGCAGATCACAACTTGTCCACGAGAGTGTTTTGGAGTTGTTGGATTGTGTATTTGATGAGTTTGATGAGGGAAAGCCAAAAATACTGTCTGTCTTCATAGCGTTAGCTGCGCAGCTGGTATATCGGTCCCCCCAGGTCTAGAAACAGCTTGCACTGACAACTAAAGGAACCGAACCTATTACTGAGACTATAGGGATTATGGCAATGGGTGAATTTGCCAAAATAATTAAGTATCCCTTTAACTCGCCCCTCAAAACCATGTGTAAGGGCCATCTCGTGACTTAGAAATGGGACACCCCTAAATAGCAGCTATGATTTCAGACTGTAGAGGGCCAAAACTGCGTAGTCTGTCGATTAAGAGGAAGAAGAAGAACGTGTTAATATTCAACCAAATAACATGTATAAACACCACAACCACGGACATATTCAGCTGAAAGTCACCGTATAACACAGCCATTAGCTAATGCAAACATCAGTTGTATCTTGTAAGCTTGTCTGCGACGGCACGGTTACAGGCGATTGTAAATATCAAAGTAAATGTTACTCTACAAAAAGGCAAATAACCCATAAAATAACATTAAACCAAGATATTGGAGTGGTTTTCATAATTTTTAGATCGGTATTAACAAAGAAATTTGGAATTGTAGCTCAATTTCTTATCCGCCTTCTGCGCCATCTTTCTTTGAGTGATAACCCTCAACCCCAGAAACTCCAGGAACATCTCAAAATTGAGGGAGATAAAGCCCTCAAACTCGCTCCTCAACTCAACTCTCGGGAGAATTGGGACAGCCCTCGCACTTTGCAGGAACGTGCATTTATAGACTGAGGGTTAAGACTGAGTGTTAAGGGGAGAATTGGGATTCAGCCCAAAGCCCAGATCACTGGAGGGCTGCAGTGATGGTTGTCCTTCTAGAACTGTGTCCCATCTCCACACAGGATCTCCTGAGCTCAGTCAGAGTGACCATCAGGTTCTTGGTTACCTCTCTGACTAAGGTGCTTCTCCCTTGATTGCTCAGTTTGGCCATGCAACAAGCTTTACATGTGCACACTGCAGCTCATGCCCACAGTGTGTTAGTTTTTGAGGGCGTGCAGCTATCATGTATTTGTGTATGCATACTTAGCACCAATTATACCTCTTATTTAGGGGTTTTAATTCGGGGCCTGGCACACTTTTAGAGCCAACCTCAAGTGGCCACTCAAGAAACTGCAATTTGAACAACTTCAGCCTTAGCGATAGCTCTGACACCCAAAGGTTACAGCTTGTTGAATTCAATCTTTAGCTGACTTTACAGTCAAAACAAACCAAAATATTATGCATGTGCCAATGGCATTCCTCACAAAGTCATGACAGCAGACAGGGCGGATGATGAAACGCACAAAAAAGCCTCATAATGTTCTGCTCTGAGGGAGCAGACAAAACTTTTTGACTTGTGTGATAATGACCCTGGGGCCGCTCTGAGCTGCTGCCATCCATCATATGTACAGTAGCTGTGTGCATATTTGAGATTTTATGGCTGAGCAATAATCACCTCTGGGTTTGGCACTCAGCTCCTTTGTGTTCCGGCCTCCTCTTCAGTTGTTTATTTTTAGACCAATTTTGCATTTTCTCATCTACAAAGTCAGGTACCTTTTAATATCTCTGCTGCAAAGATGATTCCTGCAACAGCTAACACCAACTTCTGCTCCTCTTTTACGTGTAAATAAAGAAGGTTCCTCCCTGTAAAGACCATCTAATGTTCCTCTTCTCTACGTGTGGCCTATATTTTATCGTCTTTGATGTGAGGGAACATCTCATATACAAAGCTCGAGCCTTTGAACGTTAATGTGCTAATAAAGTTAGGACAACACAAACAAGAGAGACAGCAAGGTGTATTTCTTCTCAAGCGCTGCAGCTCACATAATTAGATGAGAGCTGCTGCGTAGCGGCTTTTAGTTTCAGTCTGGTTATGCCTTTAAATGGAGAGAAAGTTTGCCTGTGATGATCTTTTCTGCAAAGAAGGAAATGTCATCACCAAAAGATGAAAAAGACAACGGGGACCATCTGGTCGCCTGAGTTATATAGTCTGTTTACTCAAAAGAAAAAACCTCCTTCAGCTAGAAGAACAATGCAAGATGACTATAACGCTGGATGCATCACTACAGTACACTAGAGCTACCGCCTACTACATGCCTCTGTGAGATATACAATTGTTTTAGAGGTGTAGCGTGAATTGAGAGTGAGAGCAGCAGTGAGTCAAGAAATGTTTTCACATGCTTAAGAAAACCAAAAAAGAGCCATTTTTGGTTAAAGACAAATGTGTGGCTGTTTTAAAAGGCAATGCTTTAAAGGAGGCAAAGCTCATAAGATGCTTCAGTACGGTACAAGCTCACTGCAACCTCATGACATGTAAGGTTTCAGTGACCTTTGACCTCAAAAGTCAAACAAGTTTACTCTCAAGTCAGTCTACGTTTCTGTTAAATTTGACACAAATCCTTCAGTGCAGTCTGTGCGCGCAGGATTTCAGGTCTCAGTGACCTTGACGTTTCAGACTGGGTGCATGTACGGCTGCGTGACCATTGTGTGACAGCTGGACTTTCATTACAGCATGCATGTTAACTAAGAGGGCTTTATATCAGTGTTGCCTCTCATGGAGTTTATACTTGCATCTCACACACCAAGAATCTAAAGTGGTGGTTCTCAACATAGGGGTCACAAGACACTGAGAGGGGGTCGCTAAATCATTTCAACCTGTTTATTTTACCCAGTTTTATGAAAATATATGCAAAAAATTAGTTGAAGTGTAAAATAAAAACATGGTCATTTAGTGAGATTTATGCTGAAATGTCAGTTATCCAAAAAAAAAATCTTTAAAAAGCAAGTCTGCACACAGATTTGTCTGTGCCCCTGATAATCCCAGAGAATCGGCCCTGCTCAGTTGTGATTTAATGATGACATCAATACATGTGTCTTGTATCAGTGGCACTGCTGTTAGCAATCTGGCTAACAGTTCCTTCATTTCTGAGCTGACAAGTGCTTCAAAAATATGATTGGGTTCTAATGTTGAAAGTATCTATTTGTGCCACTTTTTCCATCCAATTTTGCAAATTTAATTTTTGACTTTTCTAACTTTTTTGCACAATTTTGACCCATTTTTCTTCTTTTTACTCATTTCTGCCGCTATACACCCAGTTAGCCAAATTTTAATCCATTTTCATCCCTTTTTCCCACCGATTTTTCGATTTTAAACCCTTTCCACCACTTCTTTCTGCTCATTTTTTTACGCCCGTTTTTGCCAATTTTTAACCACACTGCAATGTTTGTTATGCCCATATTTGCAAATTTTTGATCTTGTTTTCCCCTTTTTTCTCATCTTTGTTGAAGCAAAAAGTTATTAGATTCCATAAACACATTGTACCGAATCAAATCAAACCAAATTGAATAGGATTGGACCAAATTGTTTCATATTTTAATGAACCGTCAGTGAATCAAATCGTAGCCTGTGAATCAAAACTGGAATGCGTCTTGAAAGCGAAGAAGATGGATGGGTGGATGGATGGATGGATGGATGGATGGATGGATGGATGGAATGAACAGAAACTGACGGTAAACACAGAAAGTGAAGGAGGAAAGGGAGAGAAAAGGTACTAAGAGATTAACGGGGAGAGCAAAATAAAGACTTTAGCTACGGTCAAAAGTGGGAACAAGGTGTTTTTATTTAATCTATACATGTATAACAAAATATACTCTTTGTGCTTATACCGAGACATGTTAAGCTAATTTTGGTTTCATTGGAAATGCAAAGCTAATGTTTTTGTTTTGTCTCTTGTTGTTTATTTCTATTCAGCTCTTACGTTGGTCCAGCTGGCTAATGTCACTAAGGAAAACAGAATTAAAAGTCACTTAATCATCAGTCCTGGCCTACTCATTTCGACCCGACACTACACTAACTTTTCTGGCTCAGTTTTACAATGAATCAACTTACTTTAAGCAAGATATATTCAGGTAAAGCCTCTGAAGAAAGACAAAGCTGTGACAGTAGGGAGACGCTGGTATGAAAGCTGTGATGCTGCAATCCACAGCCAAGGCAGCCGTCACACAGTCAGCATGCACCCAGTCTGATCAGTCTGTCCCTGAATTACAGCGAACGTTAATGCAAAGCTGGGAGAAAATCACTCAAACGTTCTTGAGACATCTTTTTTCTGAAAATGGGTCGATGGGCGAATATACAAACGGATGTACGGGCAAATCTAAAACATAATGTCTCGGGCCCTGCTATCGCTGGTGCTGAGGCATAAACTTAACTCAAATTCAGCTCATTTACATCTAAATTACAAACAGAGGCAGTAAATTTAACTCACCAAGCAGATGCACAGAGAGTTATATCCAAAAACACTGTAAGTCTTTCAAATGATTGACTCTGGTACTTAAATAAATGAATAAATAAAGGCTATAAAACCTGCTGGTATGAAAGTATAAATGAACACTTGGGACATTTTTCCTCTCTTTCACATTACACAGTGTTACAATCTGGGATTCAGATTTACTTATTCTGGCTTTTGAAGGTACCCTTACACATGAAGAGATACTTAAACTCCTCACCTGGGGCAAAAACCAGAGACCTGAAAAGAGCAGTCCACTGTTTTCTGGCAGAGAACCATGGCTCCAAACTTGGAGGCGCTGGCCCTCATCCCAAACGATTCACACTTTGCTGCAAACCGCCCCAACGCCTGCTGGAGGTCCCAGCCTGAAGAAGCCAAAAGAACATCATTATCTGCAGAAAGCAGGGATCAGATTGATAGAGGGGATGATGCAGCATCTGCAGTATGGCAGACATTGAGCCAGACTGTGGTGATGAGCTGAGACAAAAGGCAATGCTTTGAGTTTACTAGTCAATCTCCTTTCCAACCCTCACCTCATTACCTCAGCCTGTTAAAAGCCCTTCACAGTAGCCAATCAAATGAGAGCATGGTAGCTGAAATGAGTTTGATTTTAAGAGCAGCAAACTCATTTTTAAATTGTTTCTTTAGTAGACATATTTACCATACCTAACTTTAGTGGTATACCAATGAAGGGATTTACCCACAGTGGAGAAATGTCATGAATTTTGAATGTCCGACGAGGAAATTGTCATAATAAAAAATGTAACAGTAAAGCCCAGCCCTGTCCACAGTAAAAACTGGACTGTATATTTCTCAGTGTTAAGTTCCATTAACTCCCAAAGTGAAATTTACAATTGCAATACTGTGAGTGTCCACTTGAGGCTGGCTGCAGGAACACCAGAAGTCCCGTCTGAACACCTGTTTAACAACCGGTTTTTACACTAGAAGTAAACTGGTTTACAACCTGGTTAAAAAAACCAAACATGTCTCATTAGCTAGTGTCTTCATGTGCTCTCAATGGTTTAGATCAGCGGTTCTCAACCTTTTCAGCCCAGGACCCCAAAAATGAAGGTGCATGAGACTGGGGACTCCCACTGTCCCTGAAGGTGGTTGAACACAGCCATGCACAGTCCAGAATCTTGTGCAGACAAGGCCGCCCATAAGGGGGGATATAGGGGAGAGCTTTAAGCTGAAAAATAACCACTCTTACCAAAGAAGCAAGTACATTTTTTATTCATCTGTGTGGTAGATGGCCCTCTTAAAAATGGGTGTCAAACCCTTTAGTTAAAAACAGACATAAAATGGGTTAAAAATTGCAAAAAAATTGGTGGAAAAGGTGGTGAAATTGGATTGTAAAAGTGGCAGAAATTAGTTTGAAGTGGCAGAAATTGATGAAATTGGCAAAAAATTAGTAAAAAGTGGCAAAAAATTTGTTAAAGCAGCAAAATGTGGTTTAAGTGGCAAAAATGGGCTAAGATAGTGGTAAGGGAATCAAAAAAGTGGTTGAAATGACTTTAAGTTGGCAAAAATGGGTGGAAAATTTGGTGAAATGGATGAAAAATTGATATAAACTGGCAAAAAGGGTTAACTAAGACAGAAAAATGGGCAGAAATTGGTTACACCTGCAAAAATGAGCATATCAAATAGTGAAATGTGTTTGAAATGGGTGTAAAATGTGTTTGAAAGTGTTTAATAGAGGCAATGATGGGTCAACAGAGGCAACAATAGGTGTAAAGTGGCAGGACTAAGTTTAGAAGTGGCAAAAACAGGCAGAAAAAAAGTGTTGGAAAGGTTTGAAATGAGAAAAAAAGGGTTTTAAGCGACAAAAATGTGTTAAAATTGGTGGGGAAAAGTGTTAAAAACTGGTTAAAATGTAGCAAAATTGGTGTAAAGGGGCAACAGTATAATTTTGAAAATATTCTACGTTTTTTTTAGGGCATCTCATGACCCCCATGGGGGTCCCGACCCCAAGATTGAGAACCCCTGGGTTAGATTACATTTAGGAAACACCTCACTGTGGACTGATTGGTGCGTCTCATTTGATTGACAAATAGCTCGACAGACAGAAGCTACATTTCTGTCAACCAGAATTCTAGCTAGCTGACAGGAAGTCGAGCTTAGTGGGCGGGCCCAAGGGTTGATCCAAAGTTAAGTTGAGACCGATTTCAATATGCCGTGGATTGGCTTCAAAAGCAGTTAAATTGAACACTTTGGGAGTTGAATTAACACTGAAGTAGAGCTGCTTTGTTAAAACAGAAGAGTAAATTATCAACACAACTGGGAGTCATTTTTACACTCTTCAGAGCAGATTCACCTGTAATATTGAGTTTGATTAACACTCTACAGTGAAAACAAGTGTTAAAATTTAACTCAATTTAAAGTTGATTTAACTCTAAAATTTCAACACTGGGGAAAGAGTAAATTTAACACCAATCTGAGGTGGGACACAGTGTTAAAGAGAACTCTTTAAGTTCCAAAAGTTCAGCAAAATTCTAGTGTAGAGAATTTCTTTTCTTGTGCAAAAACACAAGCTCCTGTTCACAAGCAAGTTCTTGCTGTGTCCCAGTCCTTCCCAAATGACAGACGAATGTGAGTGCCACTCTTATCTCACAAACACCAGCCATAGAAAAATGTATGAATCTGCTGGCAGAAAGCCAATCCATGCAAACTGAATATGTTAAAACTCATGACGCTCTGATAATTCTGCAGCTCAATGGATACGAGTGCTTGGAATGTGTGGATTTTTCATTCATGAGGCAGGATGGAATCATGCTTTAGACAAACCGCTTTATCTTAATGAGCACTTTATTCTGTTGCAAAGGGAAAAACAGCTCTGTTGGTAAATGCATATTTGCCCATGCAATTTCTCTGGTTAATCACAATGAATTGCATCCATCTTATCACATTTTTAAATGCCACTATTTTGCATTTGTAATTGTTTTTGTGTCATTTTGGCTTTCCATAGTCTTAAAACTAAGGGACTTCCTGTATGGCTACAGACATGGTCTTACTTTATATCACTGTGGCTGCAGGGAGAGGCTGATGCGGTCTAACGCAGTGGTTCTCAACCTTGGGGTCGGGACCCCATGGGGCTCGTGAGACGCTGAGAGGGGGTCAAAAGATGCCCTAAAAAATAAGCATATTTTCTAAATTATACTGTTGCCACTTTACACCAATTTTGCTACATTTTAACCAGTTTTAACACTTTTTCCCACCAATTTCAACTCATTTTTACTGCTTAAAACCCTTTTTTTCTCATTTCAAATCATTTTCAACACTTTTTTTTCTGCCTGTTTTTGCCACTTCTAAACTTAGTCTTACCACTTTTCACCTATTGTTGCCGCTGTTGACCCATCATTGCCTCTATTAAACACTTTTAAACACACTTTACGCCCATTTCAAACACATTTGACTATTTGATATGCTCATTTTTGCAAGTGTAACCAATTTCTGCCCATTTTTCTGTCTTAGTTAACCCTTTTTGCCAGTTTATATCAATTTTTCATCCATTTCACCAAATTTTCCACCAATTTTCTCACTTTGGTGAGAGTGGTTATTTTTCAGGTTAAAGCTCTCCCCTATATCCCCCTTTATGGGCGGCCTTGTCTGCACAAGATTCTGGACTGTGCATGGCTGTGTTCAACCACCTTCAGGGACAGTGGGGGTCCCCAGTCTCTTGCACCTTCATTTTTGGGGTCCTGGGCTGAAAAGGTTGAGAACCGCTGATCTAACCAAAGTATGTAAAAATGGACATGAATGCACCGTGGATCTTAGTTAATCATGATTAATGCGATTAATCTTGCTACATACAGTATATTTACTCTGGTTGTTTCCACCTCTGTTTACAGTAAAGTGAAAGCTCCTTCTGTCTTTCACCCATAATCCTTTTCACCTGGGAGATGTTATCACTTCAAAAAAAGCCTACTGGACAGAGACGTAACAACACGCCCCAGGAGGAGATCAATACCCCCTTCATGTATTTTTACAGCGCTGACTAAACATGTTCGGACGAGCTTTAACGAGACGATGGGCTGCGTCAGAACCAAATTGATTTAAGCACTCGTGTGATGTGAAGAAGTTTCTGGAGAAGCGAAACAGACGGGGCTGAGTGGGCGAGTTCTGGCTTCCACCAGGTCCCAGATTACGCAGGCCCCATCTGAGCTGGCAATAACACATTTCTTGTCAGTGTCTTTAATCTTAATGCAGTTGGCAAAAGGCTTTCTGCTTTCTCATGGATTCCAGGAGCTGGAGAGTCCAGGGCAGGATCTCCCACACGCTTGCATAGGAACGAACACAAACACCTGGACGGAGAATAGACAGGCACCGGCTTAACAGCACTCATGAGGAAAACTGACACAGCTCTGCCTCGTGAGACTGATGGCGTTCTGGCTACAGAGCTATTTCTACTCATGGCCTATTTCATCCACAACCAGGCCGGCTTTCATTCTATCTGAACTATTATCAGCGACAGACGGAGGCTAAATGCACACATGCAGCAGGAAAACCAGCTAAAATGAGCACTGCAGCAGGAATACATTTGATTCCAGTCTCCTGAGCCTGTGGTCCAATCATGAATATTAATTTTTTTTCATTTAAATTCCCTGCTGGCCTTATCTCTCCTCCCCCTCCCTCGTTATTCTGCTGCTATCTCAGGTGGCAGCAACAGCTGTCAATCCCAAGCTGTGCACAGTGTGAACAGGAAGCGTCCTCTGTCTCCCGCTGCAGCAAACACATGAATTTTCCATCATTCTCGGCCTCTTGAAGACAGAGGCTGATTGTGTGTGTGCATATGAATAGATAGAGAGAATAGGGCTGTAATTATTAGTCATTGTGCATGCTGACAGAAGCAATGCAGGATGGACTTAAGACTTACAGTCTTATTAGACGAAACACTGGTGGTTAATTCTTAAAATCTGTGCAGTAAGTGCAGCAAGGATGTCCTATGATTTAAAGGCTACAAAAAAGACCACCAAATCTGTGTCATCTGTGTCATTTGGTGTCAAGAGAGCCCTTATTACAGCTGAAAATCATTCATATGACATGTTGCCTCAATGCACGTACTGCAACTTTAAGTAACTTGCCTTATGGCTCCCTCTAGTGGTCAGTTATGCTCATGGCATGCAAATACTGTATAAAGCAGTAATACTCAACCTGTGGCTCTTCTGTGATGATTTGTGGCTCTTTTATGTCTTAATTTGAAATATTATTACCTCAGAAAACCTTAAAAATGAAACTTTGACCTCAGAAATTATCCACTGAAGGTTGCATTAATGAGTTTTCTTTCACACTCTTGTACAGTTGGCTTCAATTGTCAACCTTTATTTTTTTGTTGCCCTTATTTGCAATTTTCCTCCTTTATTTGCCACTTTATATCTATTTTTACAGCTTTTTAAGCACAAGTTTTGCCCATTCTCACTGATTTAAGCTGCCTTTTTCCACTGAATGCCACTTTTTTCCCATTTTTGCCACTTTTGTCCATGTTAGTCTCTTTTCACTCATTTTGGCCACATTTTTACAGTTTTTTTTTTTTTTTTAACCAATTTTGCCACCTGTAACCCAGTTTTTGTTATCAATTTTTGCAATTTTTCACCAGTTTTTGCCTCTTTTATCTTGCTCTCTAGCTATTTGCAATTTTTTCCCCCCTTTTTTTGCCATTTTATGCCCATTCTTGCACATTTAAGCTGCCTTTTGCCCATTTTAGTTATTTCTATTTTGCCACATTTGACTGTTTTTGACCATTTTTGCCACCTGTAACTTATTTTTTAACCAGTTTTTGCCACTTCTTTGCTGCTTTTTGACCATTTCACCACTTTAACTTATTGTTATTGCCACTTTAACCCATTTTTTACCGTTTAGATTGTGGCTCTTACAAAGGTTTTTTTTTTTTTTTTTACAATTTGGCTCTTTGGTTGATCAAGGTTGAGTAACACTGGTATTAAGTCTACTATTTTTCTTGGCTTAGTTCTCAAATGATCACAAATTAAACCAGCACACCTAGAAAAACTACTTTTGACTCTTTTGATGCAAATTATTAAAAATTTTAAATAAAAGTTGAGACTAAATATGTCTGATACAGACAACTATTGGAAGAATTTTAGTGATATTTTTAAGGTGACGTATCATGCTCCTTCCCCACCTATAAATCTGAGGTTCTCCACTAGTCAAACCTCAGGACCCTACATCACTTCCCTAATAAGACATTGCAACCAAATTTCTAAAAAATTTGAACCACTTGAATTTATTCAACGAAAATGTGTCTGATTTTGTCCTTAGATGGAGCACAACATGGAACGGAAAAGGAGACAGGCCAAAACAAACATGGTAATATATCTATATGTTGCTGGCATGGGTGGAGCACGGAGGTACTTATTACCCAGGCCCACACTAGGGAGGGGGCCTTGAGACGCCTGCAATGAAAAGTGTATTTTATTTTATTTATTTATTATTTTTTTAGTAATTAGTGTCAATATTGAATCAAAAGGGACTAATGAATTGGTCAACAGACTCAAATTTGTGTCAAAAAGAGTAAAAGCTTTCAGTACAAGCAAACCCAACTCTGTAATGTAGGCCTCTGAAAGTGAAAGTAACATCACTCACTCCAGACAGAGCCATCTATAGGGGAGTTTGCTATCAAAGATGTCAAACCTTTCAGCATCTCTGTTTTGTAGGTTCTGACATCAGCAGCTGGTTAGCCTGTTTGACACCTGCAGAGAGGAAACATGTTATTAGGGTTATTTCCCTCAGTGTTTGCTGTAAGGAAAGATTAATTTAGAGTCAGAAAAAGGAATTAGCATAATGCTAGATGTGGCTTACAGTAACACAGTAAAAGTAGCTCATCTCTTACACTAACAACTATTTGGAGGCGACAGAATTGCCCATGATTTTATCTGGCTGAGTGTTATCCAGCGATAATTCACCAGTCTGTCCTAGTTTACTTACAGCAGCATTAGCTCCAGAGTTCATCAGCAAGGGTGAAAAGGTGCAAAGACGGCTAGAACTGTGGTTAACTTCGCCCCCTAAAAGAAACCTGAGACCCCTCTTCTAGAAATTTCTTCCCCAAATATTTATAAATCAAAAACCATTAATTATACATTTAAAACATAGTCCAGTTACGAAAAATCAAAACTTGAATATTTAAAAAGTGATAAAAGTGTTTTTGAAAAGACGTGATGACGTTTCAATGACGCTAACAATGACGGCGTTAAAATTAAAATTCCGGGGGGAAAAAGGGAGACTGGCGGATTTGCTCTGATGCTACATTGACTAAATATAAATCACTGCACGTCGATATAGAGGACAGTAAGGAAGAGGAATGTTGAAACCAGCATTATACTGATCCTGGGACAGTTTAAAGTAAGCTGCTTCTATTATATAAACCATTCTTTAGATATTCTTTGTTATGAAGTGAATGCTATTTTAAGCTACACCTGCTGAATAGCTTTAAGCTAGCAGGACCAACACTGAATAAATCCGACTGACCATAAAATTATGAACTCAGGGAGTATTTTATAAGTACAAAATCATTTGCATTGTGCGCTAAATATATGTTGATAACATACCAGAGACTACTGGCTTGAGTTTCTCTGAGATAATGGTTGTTTGTTTAAGATTAAGTCATGATAATATGCTAAACTGTTTAAAGCTTTATCAACAAGTGTCTAAAATGGCGTCATGTTACTGTGTCAATCCTTTTCTGACATTAAATATGAACTTTAATAGAAACTCGACAAGTACTAATAGTTTTTCTGAATATTTGAGGTACATTTTTGACTGAATGTTTATAAAAATGTTAAATACATCTATTTTTAACCACATTAATTATGTTAATTATATATTTTGTTTGCAGGAAGGTGTTGGATGCCTTCCTAATCAGAGGTGCCTGAAGACTGCCTTCAAAACCTGACAAGGTACAAATGCACATTTAACATTTTATTAAATGCATGAGAATAATGTGGGGCAGGGTCCTAGAAAGAGTTAAAGGGTGCATGACAAAAATATATTTTCTTTGACATATCTGCGTCAACTAGGGCTGTTTCATTACATAAAAATCATGATCAAGATTATTTGGATTAATACTATATGATATGGTATGATAGGAGATACTAACCAATTAACACAACTGCTCATACACCATTTTATTGGTGAATTTGAAATGATGAAGTAAATTGGTCACATTACCTTGAAGGTCCTCCATGAGATGCAACTGAAATTCTTCTAAACTTAAAACAAAAAGTAAGGCAATTTGTGTTTGGTACATTATTTCTTTGTTGTAACAATGCCTCTTTGTAATAAATTTTATACCGTTGGAAAGCCTGTTTATTTCCCTTTTAAAGGATGCCACATTTGTAAGGATCATGCATTTGTGGGATGAGCAGCAGAGCTGAGTATGTGGGTTGCGCCCATTGCTTTAGTTACTTTTTGTTTTAAGTTTAGTTAATTTCCAGTGATTCAGGTCTGACTTCTTACAAACAATTTCCATTAGGGTCCACTGATCGAATTGTGTTTCTTATAGGAATTAGAAAACAATCAAAAACAGGCTTTTTTCCCTGGTTTACGTTTGAGAAAATCTGTCTGCTTCTGATTTTCGTTTTGGTAGGGAAAAAACCCGAAAGGACACGACGAGTTACGAGTTTTGTATGACCTGCATCTAAAGTGAATTCAGGAATCAAAAGTAGGGAGTTTTAATCCCTGTGCTGTTTTGTTATTTTTTAATATTTCTTCAAAAATTCAATTTTTTGAGTATAAAAAGATGACATATTTTGTTATTCTATAAACAACTTTTTTACTTTTTTCATGCATGGATAAAAAAAGGTGATGAAAATACACTGCAGTAGTTGAATTGCCTTTACATTAGGGCACTCAAAATATTAAAATTAAACTCATAATGAATCTCAGACTTGTTTCAGCCAATCACTCTTTTTTAATATTTTGAAATTCCACTATTTTACCTTTAAAGTGTGTTTTTCCTTCGATTTTTTGTCATTTCTTTAAGTAAGGGTAGTTCACTTTCTGTTCGGATACTGGCCTGCTTCATTTTGACAGAAAATAAGGAATTTATGACAAATCAAAGATTATGACATGAACATAACCACAGAAAAAAGAACTTGTGATGGATTGAAAATGAAAATAAGGTATGGTTGTGTTTGATAACACAAGGTGCAGATGACTTTTGACTTTTCCACTGAGCTGTCTGCCAGATTTTAAAGTGAAATGAGACACTTAGGAACAGTGATGGATTTATTTTACATCACTGCGGCTGCAGGGAGATGTTGCAGAAGTTCAACCAAAGTGTGCTAAAGGGACAATAAAGCATGTGAATAATGCAATTTTCCTCAAAAGAGCAAGAATTATGGACCTTAATCACATTACATTAATGTAACGCATTAGTGCTGACAGCCCTTCTTTTATTGATCCATATGTAAGTTAATATTTGAGTGAATTAGTGCAGCTATTTCTCAGAGGAAAGCATGCACATTGTTGTGTGTGCAACACTGGAGTACACTGCTCATCTGCTCTTGTCTTTTTAGTTACCTTATGTCTTAATTAATCTTGTGTCATGAACAAAACAGCATAAGGGCATTACAAAAGTAAATATGAATTTTCTTATTTTTCTTGATCATGCAGAGCCTAAATCAAAATTTAAATTAAAATTCAATTAACTGATCAGCCTTAGTGTCAACTCATCCAAACAAACGCTTAAGGCAGTGTTACTCAACCCTGCTCAACCAAGGAGCCAAATTGTTGAAAAATACCTTTGCAAGAGCCATAATCTAAGTGGTAAAAAGTGGGTGAAAGTGGCAATGAGAATAGGTTAAAGCTGGCAAAATAGGAGAAAAAGCTGCAAAAAAGTGGCCAAATGGTTGAAATAAAACTAAAATTGGCAAAAAACAGAAAATGGTGTGGGGAAATGGGTGAAAAATAACTAAAAAAAAACAGAAAATGGTGGGGGAAAATGAGTGAAAAATAACTAAAATTGGCAAAAAGCAGCAAAGTAGTTTGGGAAAATGAGTGAAAAATGACCAAAATTAGCAAAAGTTGGGGGAAATGGTTAAAAAATAACTAAAATTGGCAAAAGGGCAGGGAAAATGATTGAAAAATAAATAAAATTGGCATAAAAACAGAAAATGGTTGGGGAAAATAAGTGAAAAATAACTATAATTGGCATAAAGCAGCAAAATGATGAGGGAAAATGAGTGAAAAATAACAAAATTGGCCAAAAAAAAAGGTGGGGGAAAATTATTGAAAAAAATGGCAAAAGGCAGCAAAATGTTTTGGGAAAATGAGTGAAAAATGACTAAAATTTGCAAACAGCAGGGGAAAATGACTGAAAAAAAAAGTAAAATTGGCAAAAAATTGTAAAATGCAGGGAAAAATGAGTGAAATAACTAAAATTGGCAAAAAGTAGCAAAAAGGTTTGGAAAAATGGGAAAAAGTGATGTGATGGGAAGAGGCACCTTAAATGGGCAAAAACAGGCAAAAAAGGGAAAAAAATGCAATTTGTGAAAAGCAGGATAAAAGTGGCAAAAAAAGGTAAAAAAGGGCAATAAAAATGCAAATAAGGGCAATGGAAATATACAGACAAAAAATAAAGGTTGACAATTAAGTTTGACAGCTAAAGCCTGATCTAGAAGTGTGGGAAATAAATTGCAATGGATAATTCTGAGGTCAAAGTTTCCCTTTTTTATGTGTTTTTCCGGGGGAATAATATTTAAAATTTAGACACAAAAGAGCCACAAATGGTTCTAGAGCCACACGTTGAGTTACACTGGCTTAAGGCAATGAAATGACAGGAATAAAAAAAACCACACTGTTCATAAATGTTGAAACTTACAACCCCCTGTACTTACAATGTAATTGCTTGTGCAGAATAAGATGGTTTAAATTTAAAGTAAAGGCGCGAATGCAAAAGAAGATTTTCATCTTCATTCCAGGACAAAGAGTCAGCTTGAAGTGACATTTCATCTGATATGATAAAATTCAGCTGTGATACGTTACAGCAGCAAACAGGCCTTCTTTTTCCGCCCTTTGTGTTTTGCATAATGTGTCGTGAATCAGTGCCCCCTGACACTTGAACAAAAGTGAGGTTCTTGCTAGAGCAGGCGCCGTTCACAGCCGCTCGGCACAAAAGTCTTTATTGGGGTCACATTCAGCTCGGCAGACCACCCAGCTGTGTGGGTGGGGACACATTCATGACTGTGTACCCTCTGCTTCACTGTGATGACAAACGAGGAAAAAAATAGTCATAATTCTCTCTTAGACATAAATGACCAGTGGCACCTTTGCTGAAAGAAGCCTCAGTTTCCCCCTGCAGCTGACCTCCAGGCTGGTGTCACTGCAGGGTGAGTTATGGCAAACATGAAAGACGCTAAACTGGATTCAGAATGCCTTCAAAGCTGCTCGTATGTAACATTAATCTGTGAGTAGGAAGCATGACCATAAGACACAGCCTCCCTTTATCTACATCAACTCAAAAGTAGACTTATTGTCCCCACGGTTTGAGTTGTACATACACGGCCTGCAGAGGGCAGTATTCAGCAGAGAATGATGGCAGAGAAAACCCACAGAGGTGGCCGGGATTTGGCACAGCTCAGCTCAGATGACATCAGGCATATTATTGTAATGTGTGGTGCTGGTTGTCAGAGGGAGTCCAACACAGCGGTGTGCTTAGAATAGCTGTGAGATTTAAGCTAGTCTCATTAATCTTTATTATGACGTTTGAATGAAAGTACAACAGTAGATTTTAGAGTAATCCTCACAGATTTAAAAGACAGCATCATATCATTTTAATATCAGCTCTCTCAATTTTATTTCCCATGACACTACAATGTTTTAACATCCGTGTCTTTCATTATCTTTGCACAAATATTCACTATGACTTTAAGATGAGCTGAACAGATTTTGGAGGTGAAAGTTAAAGGTAATTTGTCCTTATGCTCATCCCTTTCTTATAAGATTCGTAATCACACTGTGCGTGGTCAGTCAATGGCAGTGAACTTTTTTTTGTAATCTTAAAGTTGGAATCAATTCCCATCATTACCTGCACGTTTTAAGTAAATCAAGCAAAATTTAACCATAAAATGTGGGGATCAAAACCTATTAGCTCGTTAATGGAAGTCATGCAGCTGTTAAAATGACCCTTTTCCTGCTTGAACAAAAGAAATGAGGAAAGCAAACAGACTCCGTGTGAGGTCTGTCCATGCACTAATAATATTATTCACACTTCATTTAGTTGAGCGTTCCTCTCTCTAATAAAACTTGAGGTAAAAACATTTGGATAAACAGAGAAAACCCCTTTTATTACAGAAATTAGCCTTTGAGTTTGCTCTGAGGCTCCTCTGATGTGCTTTCAATGCGGCCGATGCCTTTAGATGTGTCTGATTGGCTCAGCTGTTAAAATCACAAAGCTAATTGGATGAGCTGATAATCTTGATGCCATTACTTCACTGCTGGATCCTAGGTGAAGGATTACAGCGATACACACAAGCAAAAATATGTGCTAGATTAGGAAGCAAAACATCACAGGAAGGAGGACAGTAGAAGATGCACCCTGCTGGGCTTTTTTGACATTTTGGTCATAGGAATTCTCTGTGAAATAACGATAATGCTTTATACCGCTTGTCTCATCATTCTGTGCAAAATATTAGTTTTGTGGTACTTAGTGTTTTGACTTTTTCTTTCATATTTGCTTTAGTTCCTAGTTAGACAGTCATGCCAAATTAACACATTCTTTACAATAATAAAAGATGCGTCTTTCTATGACCAAGAATGAACCTTTTACTGTTAGTGTTGTAGATCTGCAATAACTAAATTCGGTTGCCTGTACTCACTGTAAACATGTATAGTATTTGCACATTGACAAGCAATATGGTGGGGCTGCACGGTGGTGCAGGGATAGTGCCGTTGCCTCACTGCAAGAGGGTTCCTGGTTTGCTTCCCCGGGTACTTCCCACTGCCAAGACATACTCCATCTATCCATTTTCTATACCCCTTATCCTGTTTGGGGTCCAGGGGGTGGACTGGAGCCTATCCCAGCTGTCAGTGGGCAAGAGACAGGGTATACCCTGGCTGGCATATAGAGACAGACACGCTCACACTCACACCTACGGCCAATTAAGAGTCACTTATTAACCTAATGAGCATGTCGTTGGCGGTGGGAGGAAGCCAGAGTACCCAGAAATAACATGCAAACTCTGCACAGAAAAGCCCTGACTAGGTTAATTGGTGACTCTGAGTTGTGAGAGTGCCTGGCGTCTCTCTCTATATGTCAGCCCTGCAATTGGCCAATGACCAGTCCAGGGTGAACCCCACCTCGGCCAATGACAGCTGGGATAGGCTCCAGCCCACCTGTGACCTCCGTTATCATCCCTGTGGATAATATATAGGAATTAAAGATTGTTTAAAGTAATAATTAGTATTATATTCTTAACAACAGAATTAAGATTCTCAGCAACAGCTATAAATACTAACTTATAAAAAAACTGGAGTTGACATTTGTCAGGGAGCAGGAATCCCTGCTTTATGAAGTGTAAATGTGATGCATTGCAGCCCTCTAAAAGCAGCAGTAATTGTAGTCATTTCTGAACAACTGGGAAGTTAATAGTTAAACATAACCTCATGAAGCCTATTTATACCTGCTGATACTCAACTCAGCTGTAAGAATTGGAGAAATACTAGTATAAAGGACTGTTCATGCTACTGCATGCACACTGCTGCCCTCTAGTGTTTAAGGTAGATTTGTTAAGTCTTTTTCCGACTCCAGAATCAGTGAGTGCAAGCCCTCATTTACAGTGACATTGAGCTGATAGAAAAATAAAATACAAGATAAACAAACAATGAAAAATATAACATGAAGGGACTAGAGCAGGGGTGTAAAACTCAATCGCAGCAGGGGTCGGATACTGAATTTAGGTCTAACCTTAGAGCCTAACAGGGTCAACATTTAACCATAAACTGTCATTTGCACCAGTAAAAAATGGGGAAACATAACTATGTACTGATGATAAATGGGTTTTCAGATTTAAAAAAGTAAAAATTACAAGTTTAACGGCTCAAAATCTGATATGAAAGTCAAACTTAGTTCAAAAGGTCAAATCACAAAATTCAAAGTCAAAATAGTGATTTTAAAGGGCAAATACTGTATATGAGATAGAATTTCAAAGTTGGGAGTTTTAAGAATGGAAATATTACATAAAATTCCAAATCACGAGTTTGAAAGGTAAAAACGTGTTAAAGTTTTGAATTGTGAGTCTGAAAGGTCAAAATGTGAGATAAAAAGTCAAAGTAAGGAGTTGAAAAAGTCAAAAGGTGAGATCAAATTTGAAACAGTGATTTGAAAAGATCCAAATATGACTTTAAATTCACAACTGTGAATTTAAAAGGTTGAATATTGATGTAAAAATCAAAATTGGGAATTTAAAAAGTCAAAATATGAAATAAAAGGTCAAACAATAGATTTGATTGTGAGATGCAAAATTGAAAATATGAAATTACTCTTTACTTTTTCAACTTTCAATGGTTAAGTTTATATAGAAAATCTGCAGACCTCATACCAGCAGGCAAATTACAGCAGAAATATGACATGATCTTGCGGGCCGGGTACAACAGTACTTTTGCAAGCAAAAGTTGACAGTGAGGTTTCAGGACATATAACCTCCGAACTCAAATTAGAGCATCCTTAAATCATGTTTAACATTTGTGCACAGTTTTACTAAAATCCTCCAAAGTGTTCTAAAGACATTATGCTCACAACAATGGTCTGGAAAGCAAGAGAGGAAGATGAGGCCAAATGGTGCTGACCCTTGAACTATGACCAGTGAAATCTAATCAGAGCATCCTTTAGTTTTGGTGAACATACTGCAAAGTTTGAAAAAATCTTTTAAAGCGTCCTTGAGATACTGTGTTCACAAAAATGGCCCAGATTGACACCCATGCACACGTATGTATGGATGGACAGACTGATCACCTGAAAACAGGTGTCAGCTGTTAGCAGCACAGATGCATTAAACAGTGATCATTTAAAACAGACATGCAACTTATAAAGAATTTCAACATAAGATCAAATAAATCATGTGTAATCAGAGGTTTAGAAGTTAAAGAAGAAACCTCTGCAGTGATTCTTAAAACGTTTTACCCTGAGCTCTGACTGTATGGTGTAAAAATATATGTATACTTGATGTTACATTTATTTTAACATCTAGGCATTGATATACTGACTTAAAACGACTCTTACGTTAAGATAAACATTGTTGTTATTATAGAATTAAATAGATCATTAAACCAAACCACAGTAAAAGTGGTGTAGATGGATTGATGGATAAATCAAACCAAAAACTACGACCTCTAATCTTTTGGGGTCGTAGAGGATAACAGTATTTTGTGATTAACATTACATTAAGCAGGTTGTGTTTGTGTTGAAAACACTGGTATGCTCTCATATCACCACTGTTTGAAAAGAAGTTTTCACATGATGTAGTATCAGAGCAGAATACCCACAAAACAAGACTTTTCCTCATTTCCTCTCATTGGCTGAGCTCCACTTTTAAGTGAATGTTCACCAGCCATCTCTGACAAAACACAGAGATGTTTATGCAGTAAAATACAAGCATGTAAAACATCATGAAGCATAACTGTGATTGCATCCACAGTGAGTTCACAGGGGGGGTTCTGTTATTACATGCCCCATACTCCTACTCCACAAATGGGCCATTTGGTAACACTTTAAGTGTATCGCTGAATTCAAACACCAGAAATTTATGGCTGTGCGCTTTCAATATTTGGAAATGTGATGTATATTTTAAAGTGTAAATAAATCGCATACAAAGATAGCAGGTATTAGGATTCTTTTGTGAGTGAGCCTGTGCAGTGAGGAGGTTCAAGTCATGAGTTCTGTTGAGGACCAAACCAAGCAAAACACAGTCAGCCTGCACTGAAAGCTTTTGTTGTAGGACAAAATGGCCTTAGTGTTAGCCGGGTATTTTTCTGGTTTGGGCTGGCAAAATGTCAGACCTCATTATAGTCTACTCCACAGGGCTAACCATAAAGATATATGTAGTAATGCAAACTAACTAAGGGAAAGGTGGGTTTTAATGCTCATTTGGAGACTTTGGTTACAGGTATATGTTTGCTGGAGGACAGATATAATCATATTTAATTTGATAATGTTCAAATGGCACGATAATGACTGTTGACCTTTGCTGCATGTTGGTTGAAGCATGTCTGATTGTGTTCCCTATGAATAATTTCTTACATTGTTTAACAAGTAGATAAATAGAAGGTCTAATCAGCTGATTACTGACCAATTTGCCTCAATTGTTGTTCAGGAACGAGAGCGAAAGGAAGATGTTGTTACCATCACACACTTCATGAAGTGTTGAACATGCTAACGAGGGGGAGACACTGGAGGATAAGGAGACAACAAGGAGGACTCACTGCACGAGCTGCAATCCTGTAAGTGAACTAAAAAAATAATTTATTATGAACTGCTAGTCTTGGGCTAATGGTAGCAATGGCTGACAGACACCTGCTTACTAGCCGGAGTGCTACAGTGCCTATAAAAAATATTTATAAAACAGATTTCTACAAAGTAATGTAAACTGAATAAAAATATATATAAGGTAAAATAAGTGACTGCATAAATATTAACCCTCTTTACAGTGACTGAACTAATTCAACAGAGGTCCAGAAAAAAATGGTGCTAGTAGTCTCAGAATTAGTGAAATGGTGATCAATTAAGTGCAGTGAATGTGTCTCAAGTGATTATAGTATGAAGACACCTGTATCTGGAAGGTCCAGTCATTGGTTAATCAGTTTTCCTGGCTACCATTACGCCATGAAGAAAAAAGAACACTCCAAGCAACTCAGAGAAAATGGTATTGAAAAGTATAAGTTAGGGGATGGATACAAAAACATTTCCAAGGCTCTGAACATCCCCCAGAGTTCAGTTAACTCCATCATGAAGAAATGAAGGAATATGGCACATGTGTTAAACAGCCTAGATCAGATTGTCCTCACAAACTGAGTGAGCGTGCAAGAAGGAGACAAGCGAGAGAGGCCACCAAGACACCTCTGACTACTCTGAAGTAGTTCCAAGCTTCAGCAGCTGAGATGGGAGAGACTCTGCAGACAACAACTGTTGGCTTTACCAAAAGGCATGTGGGAGACTCCATCGTCAAGTGGAAGAAAGTTCTTTGGTCTGATGAGACCAAGATGGAGCTTTTTGGCCATCAGACAAGACACCAAACACTGCACATCACCACAAACACACCATCCCCACTGTGAAGCACAGTGGGGGCAGCATCATGCTGTAGGGGTGCTTCTCAGCAGCCAGCTCAGGAAGGCTTGTAAAGCTAGAGGGTAAAAAAAGAATGCAGCAAAATATATGAAAATCCTGGAGGACAGTGTATTCAGTCTGCAAGAGAAGTATGGTTTAGGAGACTTTAATTTTCCATTAGGACAAGAAGCCGAAGCATTCAGAGAAAGCTACACAGAAATAATTGAAAGACAACAAGGTGAATGTTCTGGAGTGGCTGAGTCAAAGCCCAGACCTTAATCCAACAGAGAATTTGTGGCTGGACTTGAAAAGGGCTGCTCAGGCCCAGGGCTTGAGCTGTTTTGCAAAGAAGAATGGAAAATTGCAGTGTCCAGATGTGCAAGCCTGATTAAGACCTGTCGACAGAGTCAGTGCTGTGATTGCAGCCAATTGTGGCTCTCCTAGTGACTTGAAGGTGGTGAAAATGTATGCAGTCCCTTATTTTACCTTATATATGTTAATTGGCATTGCTCCGAAGAAATCTGTTTTCTCTTTGACATCAAAGGGTTGTTTTTTTTGGTCAAAAGAGCCAAATTATATCTACCATGATTGATTTTTAAAAACAATAAAAGTGTAAAACATCTGAGGGGGTGAATACTTTTTATAGGCACTGTCTCTCTGTCTGTATTCGTGTGATGGTTAGTGGGGGTTAGCTTGGCGTCAGTATGGCAAAATTAAAGCCACTCTAGCATCAAATAATAATTAAATTGGCATGTTGTTGGGTTTGGCTCCTTTTAAATGACAAGAAACTATTACTGTAAAATACCAAATAGTAGCCGGGGCGTTTATTTGTCTCAATCACTGAGCAGACCAGGCGTTTATTTGGTATTTTACAGTAACCAGTTTGAGATATAGATAGCCATGTGTATCCACCAACATAAAGGTCACATTGAGATTGCCTTCTGCCTCTTTAAGGACTAAAATATTGAACCTGTCTCACAGTAAAGTTAGTATTTCCATTGTGAGCATCTTACCTAGGAGGAGTTTGTCTGTGCCTGCAGCCCCTCTTCCATGTGGAGTCCCTCAGGGTTCCATACTGGGTCCTATCTTATTGTTTTTGTACATGCTACCCCTGGGGTCCATTTTTAAGAATGTGGTTTTTATTTCCATTTTTTTATGCTTATGATAAACAGCTTTTTTTCCATTGAAAATCAGATCTTCTTACCCTGTAGGCTCACTCATAGACAGTCTCAGAGACATGAAAGGAAGAGTTTAATTTTCATACTACTACTGAAAAGGCACAAGATCAATGGATGCCTGTTCAGCTAGTGTCATATAGTTTATTTCCCTAGACTGCTTATGTTTACAATGTCATATGCATTGTTGCTCTGATTTTGCTTTATCCATTTACCCTTACCAAACACTGTCTATGGGATGTTTCCTAAATGGATGTGAAATTAATCCTGTATTATGAATAAGTGAAACATCGTCTGAGTAAAAATCCAAAAACAGCTAAAGAAATTCAAATGGTGTTCATATGTGAGTACCTGACTGTGCTCCTGTTTTTTAGGATATTCAGTCTAAAAATTCCTGTTTGGCACTTTATTTCTGTCAGTTTGTTTACCCTGCCTGTGTTCAGACGTCTTTGTGGTCCTTTAGGAACATAGACTTGTCATTAATGAACAATATAAGAATGAATTGTTTGGGATCCACCAGCAGCTAGGCGCAGCCAGGAATCGAAAAAGAATGCAAGATGTAAGTCCAAGCTAATCAGCGCCTCGGCTGCTTTTCTTGGCGTTGGCCGGGCCCACCACAGTCCTGCAGCCCTGGAGGACAGTGTAATTACAATCTGCTATCTCGCTAAATGGAGCTCTGGCTCCTATAAAGCACAGTGATGACATGATTAGTGTTTTCCTGCTCATCCAGGCCTTGTGAGTGCAGATGATGACAGCTGTATGCGGTTGGGGTAGCAACGCTGGAGTGTTCCTCAGCGCCTTTAAACGCAACAGCACCTACCACAGCGAATGCCTCTTGTGTGAGCTGGAGAAGCTAACAATCTGTCTGCATCTTTAAGTTAATTATGCAGCATGTGGTTTCAAAGGGTACATGACTTTTTGAGGGCAAATGAAGACAAATTGCTTTGTCGTGTGGAGTGATGAGAGGGGTGTGAGTGGAGGTTATCTTTGCCACACACTGTTTAACTTTCTTTTAACATAAGGCAGATAGGATCAGATTCTCTTAGTTTACTTTTCAGGAGGAAAATCAGGATGTGGCCAGTATGTTAGTAAAAACAGAGATAGAGCTCTTAATGATTATAAACATCTGAATGAATTTAAACAAAACCTGCAAAACACAATCCATTAACAGACTTGAGTATCACAGATCACACATGTTTACAGAGAAACCTCGGTTATTTTTATCCCTTTATACATGCTGGATACTTATATCTCTGTCTTAATCATCGCGTCTTATTTGTGCCTATGATGTTTATTTTTGTCAACCATTATTTGGAAATCTGAGAAAAATGCGACCACTTTGGCTCATTGCAGGCCGATGTGGTGCACTCATCTTTTTTTCTATCATCAGAAGAGCGTGACAGCAAATATTAGGGGGCTTTCACAACTACAGCTCATTTGTTCCAAACCTGATGATAAAATGATTTATTATTGCATTTTTTCCAGTGAGTTTTGTTGTGTTCATACTGCAGTATTCTACAAACAAATACACACACCAACAATGGGCCACATTACAGCCTGCCTTTCTAAGTAAGTACACTAGGGCTGTGTTTTTATCTTATTTATGAATCCTTCATTCTTAATGACACTAAGACGGTGCCGGTCCTTACAAATAAAAGCAAGTATTAACTGTATATTTATGGTTGCATGGGTAGAGACAAGCAGCAGCTTCAGGCTGGTTTCATGTCAGTTGTTAGCTGTAATGCTCCTAGATTAGTCATGTTGACTGAGTCAAGCCTGTTTAATGCTTGATGTATCCGCAAGCTCAGGAGTGTCCACGCGTCGAATGTGACGTCAAATATTAAGACACGCCCCTTCGCGGGGGTCCAGTGCGGCCAATTTTTGTCTGGCCGTGCAAATCCCTGAAATTTCTACAGACGCGACAGACATCAGAATGGCCGATTTTGAGAAAGTCCGAAAATATAAACACCTGTATGATTCTTCTTTGAAAGATTACAGAGACTGTCATGTACTTCCTCATCTATCTCTTGCATTGGCCGTACAAGAATAGTGTACTCCCCCTCGTCCTTCCTCTCTTAGTGGAGTGGTCGTATTGACCATCCCCTCTCTCTTTTACGCTGTAACAACAACAGTAAACACAGCAGCTCCTCTTCGTGGTTCTCCATGATGTAAACAACAAATCTTCCTCTATGACTTGCATTAAACACTCTACAGATGTGATTCATGAAGACACTGCCCCGAGCTTTTGGGAGAGTATCAGTTTATCAGCGAAGAGGAAGCCGGCACTAGGTATAAATGCACCAGGCGTTTCCGCATCAGCTTTTGTCCGTGCAGCCGTCCGCGTGGAGAGCATAACCGAGTCTTAAGTATGGCATATTTTGCACTTGACTTGACTCCTGTCTAAGTTTGTAAGGTATTTTATGTTTTAGAAGCCAAAATAAGTCCACATATCCACTATGAATGCAGCAGAAGCCACTCTGCTGCTGGGCATGAGCGACCGGCTCGCTCAGACCGGAAGGCTCGCGTGATCTTATTGTCTAAACCTCGGGACCATCATCAGCATCCCAATGCAAAAACTGCGACCCAAATTTCTGATTGTTTTTGACCATCAGGGTTATCCAATGGAAAATATCCCAGTTTAAACCTCCAAAAAATGCAAAACAGGCCACAAATCAAAGATGAGAGGCAAAATAAAGCTTGTTTTGAAAGAGTTTTGTTGACATTTTTGACACAATTTTATTTCCAGGAACCACTGGAAAGGGGGAGGAGTCAAATGCATGCTGCCAGCCAGTGGTCAGGGGTGAAATTACACCAAGAAAACTACCGTACCAACAAAGTTAATTATCAATTAACAAAATATTGATACTGCATTTTGAAATATTGATAGATTATCGTGCCGCGAAATATTGCAATATTTTAGTGTATCGATATTTTCTAACACTCCTAAACAATACTATATAAACAAATCCCACGTGTAATCTGCTTGTGGCACTTTGCACTGAAGACACAGTTTTGCCAGTTTACCTATCCACAAAATTTGTCATGGTTGACTCTTGAGCAGCAAGGTCAAATGCCTAATTAACATTTGGCTAGATGGGTATATTTATCAAAAGTTTTTACACCAATCACAGAAATATAGAGGTTGACAAAGTCAGTGCATGAACGAGAGCGGGGCTTTCAAACTGTGCTGGTGTCATGGTCTAAATTGTGATCATGCTGATTGATGTTAAATGGTGTTCTTCTCTGTTAAGTTTTTATTAAAGACATATCCGATGTTCTGGTTTTGATATCATAATGAATATATGAACAAGAACATGTTTGTGAGTACTCTTGGTGTTTCCGTCTGTAGTAACTATAGCATCACAGAGAAATGCTTTAAGGCCACTGATTAACATGGCCACTCTTTTAACTGTAACACCTGTTGGTAGTGTCAGCAGAGAACCTCTGACTGCAGGATGCAAAAGTAGAGACCAGCATGGTAGATGTTGAAGCTCTTGTGTTGAACGGTACACCGAACTTTTCCAGTACAGTTTACTCAAAACAGTCTAGAATTTGCTTATATTCAGTATATTTGTAGGTCAAATGCGTCTCTGGTGTCTCATAGTGTTTAATCCAAGCTGGAAAAATAAAAAAAAGGTTACGTGGATCTCTACAAGGTTGCAATGCTCTGTAGGCTCAGAAAAGACAGCTCCAGTCATTCCATAGATAATATATGCACCATGAGCCTCAGCCACAAGAGGAATGCACATCTGCTACCAATAACAAAATCAGTTCATGTTGTCAGGTCAGGTGACGCTGAGCTGAAGAGGCAATGAGTAATGTTAGCCTGCTAATTTTATGCTAATTAGTGTCCAAGGACCTAAAGCTGTGCAAAGACCTTATTGGATTTCAAATTATTGTTATTATTCCTATTTTTTATCATAGGTTGTTACTGAAATCGCCTGGTAGCTGCATTAATATTGCTACTGCTTATGCTGATACTCCTAATAGAGTTTGATAAGTCAGCCTGTTGTGGTTGTTTGGTGGATTATGTTCTCAGGTTGCTTGATTTGTTTGAAATAAAGTTTGATTGTCGTGTGTCCAAACAAACTGGACAAAGAGGGAATGTTCCAGATGTGAAAGCTGCATGGAACCTGGGAACAAGATATACATATGAGACTGCTGGGACACGGTGTCCCATCTAAACGTGTCTCTTGATGCTGCCACCATGTTTGCTAAAGTCCACGTAAACTCATTCAGTAAGTCAAATGGTCTGCCCTGACTTCAACAATAGCACCATTAAAATGTTACGCTCTTATAATTCTCATTCACTCTATATTTTGTATCCCTCCCCACTTAAGAAGGAGCTTTTACAGTAAATTAAACACAGATATCCATTGAAGGAAGACCTCAGTGCTACAGTATCGCTGTCCCTGACACCTGTAGAAATATTAAAGGGAACTTTGCACTCCATTAAACAAGAGGCCCAGTAGGGAAGTGGCGGATTCTGTCATCAGAGTAAATCCTCCATGTGCAGAGAAGCCTGACTGGGGATCTGCCACAGTGTGAGTTACTGGCTCTTTCTCCTGTCTTGCAGGTGCTGGTTTGTGGAGCGGGGAGCTGGTGGGGGTCTTTGGAGGCTGGGGGGGTTTGCAGGGAGTGAGTGATGTTCGATCTAAACAGCGTGAACAAAGCAGTCTGAAGGAAATGGTTTTGGCCTGAGCTGTGTGGAAAGAGGCTGTTAACGGTGCGCTCCAATAATATTTCTATTAACGACCTCTCATTAAACTCTGTTTTCAGCTGCTAAAAGACGCCATACGCTCCCTGCGTTACACCGCCACCATTTTATATAAAAATTAAAGCTTTTATAATAAATCCACCTTTCCATCACATAATTCTTAGAGATTTCTAACTCTCGCTTTCCTGACGAGTGGATAAAATGTCTTTAAAGTGGTTTTACAGTATCAGTATCAGTCCAGGTATTCCATCCCAGGCGAGATTTTGAGCTTGTTATTTTTAAACTCCAGAGGTTACACTGATCCATAAATCACCTGACCCACTGTGTCCAAACGCTCCTGCTCGGCCTACATGTCCAATGGTGGATTTATGATCTGCGGGTGTAGCAGCCAGCAGCAGCACAGCCTCCTCTGGGCGCACTGGCGCTCTCCTGTGCACTTGTGTACATATTTAGAAAAAGTGTGGGGTGGCTGAGTGCTGTTCTGCGGCGGGTCAGACCACCTGAGCTATCTGTTATGATGCTGCCGCACTTCTCCAGCTGCTCAATGAGACATGAAACTAAAAGCAGGAATCCTTTATAGGTGAGAAGAATCAACACTAGCCGTCGGTGGTTCTGGGACTGTAAAGCACATAAATAAAATAAAGGGCTGAAACTTGACGGATGGCTGGGTGGTGGTAGAATCTGTGCTGTAGGCTCTTTTTTTTCAGTTTCACATTCATCTTGTGGAACTATGTGCTTTCAACAAAGCTTGGCAAAGAGGTAAATAGCAATAAAAGGCAATTGGAGTGTACATGCATCCCTTGCCAAGTGTTAGAAAAAAGATATTCCCTACACTGAGCGTCTGGCAGCACAGCTTTGGGTGGTGATGTCATCTCCAGGTCCACAGTTTCTGTTTGTTTCACCTCCATTATATGTGAAGGTTCAACAGTCCGGAATCGGCTGTGGTTTCTACGCTGAGACACATTTTCCCTCGTTCGGTGTCCAGTAAAGGCCTTACAAGGCTTTCAACCTGATTGAGACAAAAGAAAAAAAAGAGTTTATATACCAACCGCATGCTTCTCTGTGACATGTTTCTCTAATTCCATTAGAAGTAATGCCTCTTTCTACTCCCATTCATGCCTCAGGATATTTGGATCTGATTTGTTAGTTAGCCCAACAGATAGAATGACGTGCTTTTTCTCAGCTTTCAAAACTGGCAGGCATGACTGATTGACTAAATATAAAGACTTGGAGAGAAGAAGTGAGTAAGAAGAAATGGATTATTGGTGATTATATTTAACCTTTTTAACTCATAAATCATTTCATTGTGATGCCACTCTGAGGGAAGCTTAACTGTTGTAATAATGGTGCACAGCTGTGTGCATTTGGCATGTTGTTATCATTTCACTGTGTTTAAATTGAATAGCAGCTATAAAAACTGGTATTACTCATAGGCTTAATAATTCACATCCCGTTAAACACAGTTTAGTATTTTATTTAGCCTAAAGTCATGAAAAAATCCCTGAAACAACATGAAGCTAGTTAGCATTGCTAGCAGGCCTTCTATCGACTTTCTTTAGAAGTTTCTAGTTTGTTTGTTGCCTCCAGCTGGAGATATGTGCTGCCATACCTCAGTAATGCCTCCGCTGCATTCCTTGATGTCATATTGCACATTTTTATTTGTTATCATTAGTCCTTTACACTAGGGCTGGGCAGTTAATCGAAAATAAGATTAATTCTCAATCTGACCTGCTGTAATTTTCAAATTGCAAAAGGTGGAATATTTCTTTGACCTGAAATTTGTGTCAAAATACCAGTTTTAAGGTTTTTTTTTTTTTTTTTTTGCAGCAAAGATGTTATGCATGACATATCATGTAATCATTTAGGTGCCCTTTTTTAGAATAGTCCACCAAAAATCCTACCTTCTTTATTTTTTAACTTTTTTCTTATTAAATAGGAGAATGACAGAAACCAGGGCTGTCCCGATCCCGATCGTATGTACCGGATCGGAGCCGATGTAAGCATTTTAAATTGATCGGTGATCGGCAATTTGATCCGATCAGCCCAGCCGATCATTTACATCAGCTGTTGTTAGACGGAGCACAATTTACGACAGGACGTAAACAAATTGTTATTTTGACTATTGACTCTGCTTCACTTCCTCGAAGTTGAACTGAGGTTATTTGAGTTCACTTTTTTGGCTGCTCAGGTCTGTCAGCTGTTTTGACCAGTTTAAGGTGGATTTTTGACTGTCTGCTTTAATTCAAACACTGCACTAAGTGAAAATGTCACTTTATTTTTTGACAAATGGTATTATATATAGAGCACAATTCTGAGCAGAATTGTGATTTTATGGGTTTACTACGATGTTGGCTGTGCTGAGTTAAATGGAATACGTTTGAAATACATATCTAGTTGTTATTCAGTTTACTTCAGTTATTTTTGCAAACAAAAACCATTGAAACTCTAATCTAGGTAATTATGAGTATTGGATTGAGACTCGGTATCGGTAGATATTCAATATTAAAAAATCGGATCTGAATGTGTATGACTGGGATTAGTTAATGCATAAGGCAACTTTATATAGCATCCTCTGCCATCAGTGTGTGATGTGATAATAAGCACTCTCCAGTGCTTAGACAACTATAAAAACTCTATGTGAGCTCAAGTTAATTCGTCAACAGTTTTATATTCCTTATATTTAACAAATTATACTCTGGATGGGACACGTGTAAAGGTACACTAAATGTATTTTTACTGTCTGTTCCCAGAGTCCATCTTGATATGGGTAAAAGGAGCTTCAGGTTCACTCCTGGATTGGGCTACAGGAGGCATTATGTCCTGAGGAGCTGGTCTGTTTAAGTCTTTTTAAAGGTAGACTGAAGACTGATGACTTTCAGCTCTGTGACTCAAGATTTGATTTTTCTTTTCTGTGATTGTAATTCCTCTAGTTTCTATGTTTGTGTCTTTATTATTTATGCTTCTGCCTGTCTTGGCCAGAACACTCTTATAAATAAGATTTTTAATCTCATTTATAAGGGTGTTCTGAGGTTGAAGAAATTCAAATAAAATAAATGATAAATGCTAGGACAGTAGCTTGATGATAATAAAAGTGCCACTCAGTTTTACATCAGAATGCACATTTCAGACGTTGATGAACACAATGGAAGTCATCACACTGATATAGATATAGCTTTATTCAGTCTTAGAGACCCTCAAAATATTCTTCATCTTAAACTTTGACAAGACTTGTATTCTGGATTTTGCTGTATTTCCAGTGATGCTTCTTACCAGTTTCAGCTGTTTTTGTGCTAGTCATCAGTGTCACTGGGTTTAACAGCTAACAAATTAAGGTGGTGTACATTTAACTGCTAAGAATACTAACTGTTTTACCCAACAACAGCTCACTGAAGCACATATCCAGTGTCAAATGGCTTTTATTGAGTTCATGAAATGGCTAACTTTCAAGTGGTGTTGATCTAAGGATACTGTGCTGCTATATAAAATTCAGTAATCAAACCATGTTAAAAAGAAAACAGTGGTGGCTTTCATGATAATTTTATCTGGCTTTGCAATCAGTGCACTGTGAGGTTTCTGCAGCTAACTGCCATTGTGTCATGTAAGTCCTCTGGTGGAAATACAGCTCATTTACAGCGGAGTTCTCCCCACGGTGTCAGGAAGAATTTGTCCTTTGCTGCGCCTGTGTAATGTGTGTGTAAGAGGATGTATGTTTCCTGTCAGTGAAGAGCGGTCGTCTTATTTCCTGTGTGGATGTTTCAAAATTTTCTACACAAACATTTTCATTGGCTCCAGGTCTGGTTTTCACCACATAAAGCTTGGAAATGCCCGACGCTGTGTTTCCTCAGCTGGTGGATAACTTTCATTCCTTTCCCATCTCTTCCTCTGCCATCCATTTCCCCCTCTCTGAATCCTCCTCGCCCGTCTTTCAGCACCTAGAGCAGTCAACACGACTCTACAGTGAGCTGAAGACAAACTAAATCAAGTATAATGGACAGGAGAGGAAATATACTTCTTTTGACTGTCTTGACTCCACCACAGTGTGGTTCCAGAAGTAAAATTCCCATTCCTTTTTTCCAGAGCAGATTTCATCTTTACTCATCATGTCTTGCCATCCAAGGTTAGGACTTTAGTGTTTATTTGCAATTTCTGTGGGGAAAATACTACACTAGCAATCCTAGAGTGCCACATCAGCATCTTTCACTGGCAGAGCCTGCTGTTATCATGGAAATAGACTTCACAGAGCATGTCAGACGGTTCAGGCCTCCACATCATCCATTAACCCCTGAGAATTGGACACCTCGTTGGGCATTAACCCTTACATAAATTACAGTAAAAAAATGAACTATTTTTTACATTCTAATGTTTGAGATGCACTCAATGAAACATATAAACAAACTATAACAAAATACATATGTTGCTTTTTAATATCAAAGTATTAATATATTTTGTAAGGTCAACTGAGATTTTGAATAGGTTTTTATGGATACACCATATTATTGGTAGGATATCAGTATTGGCAAATATTAGCTGAAAAAGTGAATTATCTATATGAAATAATGCTGGTATTCACAACTCATATTTTGGCTTTAAAATCTCTCTATATCAGCTGTAATTATTAGCCGTAAGAACAAATCAGTTAGTGGAGTCGTAGGCTTACAACGGCTGAAGGGTTTTGCTTCATTCATCATCATTTCCAACACTTTAGAGTGTGTTTTAAGGACCGAAATTTGTTTATTCGCTCATACTGAAACTTAAAAGTGGTCTTTTTTAGTGATTGAAGTTTCAGGTCTGAACAATGGTTGTTCTGATTCAGATACCAGTATCAGGACTACGTCTAATACTGCTTAAAATGCAGGTATTGGTATCAGCTAGTACACGAGTTTATGCACCGATCTGATACAGTTTGCTTGTTTGCTGCAGAAAACAGGCTTATGTTTTTAGCGCAGCAGAGAAGAACCAAGGGACTTGCTGCAGCAGCAAAGAATCAAGGCTGCGTGACAGTTTTTCTCTGAATGTGATCGTTAAAACACTTTCCAGACCAGCGCTGTCATACACGGCCAGAAGTGACACAGTTTTTCAAAAGTTAAATAACTTTGAACCATAAATCGTTGCCTCTTACTTGTTTTTCCTCTTAAGGTTGGCCGTTGTATCGCCGTTGTATGTATCATCTTGGTATTGGGAACGGGAAGGAAAAATGGTATCGGAACATCCCTAGAAATAGGTGAGTGTAATTCGATTTAAATGGATCAAAAGACGTTCAATATCGGGTTGTGGATTTAATCATTAAAGTCCCCAAAAGTCACACAAGTTCCAGGCTCCCTGAAAATACTGCTGCACGGGGTTCAAAGCCATCAATGGGGAGGAACAACAGCTAGCAGCAAATAACTGTTTTCTCAACAGAACAAACACAGTGCCTTATAAATGTTTAAAGTTCCAATAGACTATATAGAACTACTGCCACGACAGCTACTATGAAAGTGAAAAATAGGAAAGTGGCCTAATCGGATTTGAAAATATCAGATACCATGTGAGTTATACTACTCAAAATACCACAAAAACATCAGATAAGAGTCACAAAGGAGCAAAATATTGGATTCAGTCACTTTAGCCTGAAGTGTAAATTCCCAATTTTTGGTTTCAGACTGACTTAAAATGTTGAATAAATTAATAATGCATATCAAATTGTTTAAAACCCTTTCTGTTTGCAATTAATATGAAAAAAATTGGTATCCTCAACAGGTTTGAGTGAAATCTGCCTTGGTGGCCGTGGTCCGTTGAGTATTTGCTCCCTTAGAAAATCATCACAGGAAAAAAGTTCCTGCCCAGTGTAAAGGTTTAAATCTCTGTGATTAGAGTGATGAAGACATGACTACTTATTTTAAAACCTTAAAAATAGTTTATCCAACCAAAAATTATACATTAGTTAAGGTTGTAGATTTTTCACTGCTTCAACATGAATGCATTTTAACTTACAAGCTACACGTTCATTTGTCTTTTATGAATCTGGCTGGGGTGGCACTTGGGGTGGACAGACAGATTTTAGGGTTGGCATGTGCCACCCCAAGTGCCACCCCTTTGGCCCCACCCCGATCATGCATCTTTAGTTTATTTACAATCAGAACCAGCGGTACGAAAAAGTGAGAAGTCCCTGCTGAGCTTTATTGTGTGACTCTGTTACCTTCCCAGGAAGTGGTTGATGCTAATGTTAGCTGTAATCTTAATGTAGCTAATGGGTTATCAAATTTGTCAGTGTATTTGATTTTCACTTTTCTTATTTTTTTAAATGGCTTTGTCAGGTTTCATACAGCTTAGAACTCTGAACAACACCGAAGACTATCTGGGCCCTAATAGCATTACTAAAGAGGAAAATTGCTGCCACATGAAAACAGTGGCTTGCCAATATTTCAAATTCAGATCACAAAATGATGCATCGCAGAAGTGTGCTGCTTCATTCACTGTTCTTTTCTCTAGCATCAAAGCAAACCCCCACCTCACTGACCTTACCCCGTAAACGCCTCATGTTGTCCTCAGCCAAGAATCCAAATACGTGGCAGGTTAGAGAAGAAGGAGCCAAAGGGTGAGAACAACAGTGTGAGTGGGAGACTTTGAAGTGCCTGCATGCTCTGGAAACAGGGCAAGGAATCACCTGCCATAAAGACGTGTACGTAAGCGCTGAGCTATTTGTTCTGGTGCCTGGGTGGTTATGGGTCCCCTGGGAGGGTTGGCCCGGGCCCCTGTGAGATCACATCAGTGCGGATCAGGCGGGAGTCCACCCGGAGGTGGAACTAATGGGCCCATGTGTGCGCGGACACTTCTGAGAGCCAGATGCCGAGAAGAGAGATGTCCACCAAGCTTTCACAACAGCTCCCCCAGAGAGAAGAGAGAGGAGCCGGTCAGGCTTCACACGCATGTTGGACATTGAAATCAGTGTATGCAGACACACACAACACATTCCTTTGGTTTTTATACATCTAGGAATGCCGTCTACTACTCACACATATGTACATCTCATTTGTTGAGTCTACACGGACATTGTTTCACTCTCCATCTCAATGATGCTGCACGCAAGGTGAAATATTCTGGTAGAAGGATTCAGGGAACACATCTATCTGTTCCATATGATCTGTCTGACCCAGTGTGAGTCACGTATACGTTCTGGTACCTGTAGTTCCCTCTGTTATTGATGACGTCTTTGTCTTTCTGATCTGACGTCTTTCTCAAAGTGGGTAATGATTACCAGCTTGTGTTTCAGCTGTAATACCAGTAATTCCCCTCCTTCCCGCCCCATCAGAAGCATTGTTCCTGTTAATGTCAGGCCTGGACATTGTTTTGACTTCATCCCTTCCTCCAGCAGAATCATTAGCTCATCTGTTGAATCGACAACACATCTGATGTAATGATAAGGATCTGAGGCACAGATTAGATTCAGACCTAAAGATAAAGATCTGATAGTCACTCTGCAAGTCTCAAACAAGTAATAGAAACCAAATGGCCACAGACATGACTAAAGATGAATAACACTGTTTTTAAAGGGGTGGGGTGACAATTATGAGGGCAAAAGGAGCTGCAGTGTCCCAAAGATTTACTGGTGTTTGTAGGGAGGACAGCAACTAGTGCCAAAAAATTAGTAAGTGGCAGCTAACAGTCACTTCACAAATGTATAGAACAGGGGTATCAAACACAAGGCCCAGGGGCAAGTCCAGCCCGTGGTGCATTTACATTATGTAACTGACCCTTTAATATGAGGTCTGCAGATTTCCTCCAGTATAAAAATGTAAACTGAACCTTGATATCAAATATCCTTAAGTCATAAAAATGTGAAAAAAAGTAAAAATAAGGTTTAAAAAAAGGCGGGAAAGAAATTAATTTATGTTTTCATTTCATATCTTCAATTTTGCATTGCACAATTATGACTTCAATCTATTATTTGGACTTTTATATCTTATTTGGACCTTTTTCAATTTAAATATTTTGACTTTGTATCTCATATTTTGACTTAGTCAATTCATTTTCTTCACTTTTTTTCTCATATTAGGACCTTTTCAACTTATTATTTTGATTTTTATCTCATATTTTGACTTTGTCAATTCATTATTTTCACTTTTTTCTCATATTTGGAGCTTTTCAATTTATTATTTTGATTTTTTTTTCATCTCATATTTTTACCTTTTCAGCTTATAATTTTGACTCTAATATTTTGGCATTTCAAATTTAATTTTTTCCACTTTTTATTTCAAATTTTGACCTTTTTAGTGTATTAATTTCACTTTTTATCTTATATTTTGACCTTTTAGGTTCACCATTGTAAATTTTAAGTCATATTTTTGCCTTAAAACATGATTGTGACTTTCTTTTTTTATATATTTGCCTTTTAAAGCATTATTTTAACATCTTACTTTGTGTTTTGACTTTTGGAACTAACAACCTTGACTTTTATCTCAGATTTTGAGCCTTTTAACATATCATTTTGACCTTTTTTAATCTTAACATCATTTATCATCAGTGCTAATTTTTTCCCCATAATGTATTACTGGCTAAAATGACGTTGAAGGCTTGGTGGACCCTGTTAGGCTCTCAGGTTAGACCTTAATTCAGAATCCGGCCCCTTCTGTGATTGAGTTTGGCATCCCTGGTATAGAACATTTGCATGCATGTGTTTTTACCCCTGTGCAGTGACTTCCATTACATCCTACCTCTCTGCACTAGAACTAAAATAATGACATTGCACTAAGAGTCAGAAATTAAAATATGTTCATATGCCTCAATAACTTTATTTCATCATTTCCAACACTTTAGAGTGTGTATCAGGTTCTCCATTTTATGAATGCTGCTCTAAAACATGAATGCAAAGGGTGCTGCTTTTAGCTACTTTTATCTTTTTTTAACTTCTTTAAATGTAAATATTTTTTACTGTTTTGATTTCATTGTATTTATTCTTGTCTACCTCTTTTTTTTAATCGAAGAGAAAGCCACAAGGATTTCTTTGTACTTGTGTATAATGACAATAAAAGCTCATTCATTCATTTTTAAAATATTTTAACTACAACCCCAAATCCAAAAAAGCTGGAACACTGTGTAAAATGTAAATAAGAACAGAATGCAAGGATTTTCACATCTTAAAAATCTGTATTTTAGTCACAGTAGAACATAAACAACATATCAGAGGTTGAAACTGAGACATTTTACCTCTTTGTGAAAAATATTAGCTCATGTTAAATGTGATGGCTGCAACACGCATCAAAAAAGTATCGACAGGGCCATGTTTACTATTGTGTAGCATCCTCTCTTCTTTTAACAATAGTTTTTAAATGGCTGTAAGTTACAGGAGAGGAATGTTGTCCCATTCTTGTCTGATGTAGGATTCTAGCTGCTCAACAGTCCTTGGTCTTCAGCCTTTTTTTCCATTTTTCATTTTTGAAATGCTAAATCGTTTCTACTGGTGAAGTTCTGGACTGCAGGTAGACAAGTACATCACCCAGACTCTTCTATTGTGAAGCCATGCTGCTGTGATGGATGTGGTATGCAGTTTAGCATTGTCTTGCTGAAAAATGCACGGCCTTCCCTGAAAGAGACGTCGTCTGGATGGGAGCATATGTTGCTCTAAAAGCTCTCTCTACTTTCCAGCATTGATAGTTCCTTTCCAGATGTGTGAGCTGCCCATGCCATAGGCACTAATGCAACCCCATACCATCAGAGATGCAGGCTTTAGAACTGATGATTCTTCTGATCACAGAACAGTTTTCCATGTTGTCCCAGTCCATTTCAAATGAGCTTTGGCCCAGAGAAGACAACAGTGTTTCTAGATCAACCGAAGGCCCAAAGATCATAAGCATCCCATATTGACCTTCAGCCTTGTCCCTTACTCACAGAGATTTCTCAACAACCTTTAATTTTTTTGGTGTAGGATTGCTTTGCTTTCTCTAACGTAATTCTTGATATTTTTGTGCCCATTTCAAGTCTTTTTTGAGTGTCTTTGTTGTCAGTTTTCATTGTTTTGTAGGCATTTTCCCTCTCTGTTGTCAACTTCTGCATTTTATGTTTGATTTGTGTCTTTGTGGTTGCTTCTTTGACAGTTGTTATACGAAATGTTGGCTTTTTAGCCATCTAGTCAAGATACAATAAAGTCAAACACAAGATCTGGACCCAGAAACAAGCAGAACTTAATTCCTGAATATACCCTGAAAAAATCCAGTGTAATTCCACAGCTGAAGAGGTCAAAGCAGGTGTTTTTTACCCTTTTAGATAGAGTACATCTTCATTACACACTGCTCTTTCTTTGTTTCAGTAATGTTTGTGTAAGCTTTGACAGAGTATGACAGGATTAATTGTGGGTAATTTGCAGAACAGATGCATCCAGACATTGTTTGCTAAGGTGCTGATAGATCCTCGCCTCCCTCTGTGAGATCTTTATGCATTGAGATGCACTGACACACTCTGGTAATGGGTTCGTGTCATTAGAAGTTCTCGGTTGATCAGTGTTTCCCTCAGCAGCTCGAGGAAAGCTTAGCTGTTTAATTGAACAAGGAGTGCTTGTTTTCCTCCGCTGAATAAATTTCAACCTGTTGATTTACAGCCGTGAACGGTTATCTTTTCAGTGCATAAACCAGCCCCTGTGGCGAGTCTTGTGTTGCACAACCTGCTTGTTGTAGTACTATTTCATAACCCTGGTATTTTACTGACCATCACATTAGGGAGTTTCAGGTTTACCACATCTCTGTCCCTCTCTTTACGGTGGAAAAAGGAGCTGTTTTCCATACTGACACACACACAGAAGTTTTCCTTTAGCAGCCACATGGATGGAGTGTGATGACCAGGGCTGGATCATCTTTGTCTCCAGTCATTGCTTTCCCTCAGACCGGCGTTAAAGCCAGCAATCTTTCAATTTAAGCCTATTTTTGAAAGATGGTTGTTGTACAACTAATGCTGTACAAGGCAACAACCCAGGAAATGACTCGACATCCCAAGGCCCCCCTTTCCCCAGTAGCAGAACTGTAGTAAACAACCAATGAGTCTTTAAGGGGCTCAGCCTAATTCTGTTTCTGTAAACAAGATTGTGACTAGAAAAAGTTGACATTTACTAAACATCAATACCAACACCAAGATATGACACAGGACTCAGACTTTATTAAATTAGAGCTAACACTACTAATGACCACCCTGGTGGGACAGGAAGCATCATGAGCAGCTTAATCCCATTCACAGCCCCCATCAACAGCCCCATAGAGACCAGGGTATGAAAGAAAAGCCTTATTCATTTCTGATAAACACATGTTTACAGTAAATCAACAAGACACTGATTTAACTTAATGCTAAAACATTGTCTTAGCGGCATTAATCGGTGATTCCTGACAACGGGGGAGTGTGTAGTTATTGAGGTTTACACAAATGAGTTTGGTCAGAGCACTGGGAGGCCTGTGATACTTAAGTGGATTAGCTGTTTGAAGAATGAGGAACACCAGAGGGGATCACAGAGACTTATTAGCATTAGCTAGCAGGAAGACCCTTGGCAATACCATTTATGAGATCTCTATACACTGATAAGCCTTGCATCACATTTAAAAATCAATTATGTGCAATCATTTCAACTTTTAAACACTGATTTTAAACATTAAACTACTACCTCCACTCCAAGCTTAAAAAATAGACTCAATCATACTGTTTATTTTCTCAACCAACTATAATTCTTCTTCTTAGCCCTCTCTAAAACTGTTGGTTTGTTATAGGCAACACTGATTTAATCACTTGACTAAATGCTTGTTTATGTTGTTTCAAGAGAAGAAGGAAAAATATAATTTTACATGTTTTCCTGAAGTCAACATCGTGCCCTAGTCGTTACGTTGCTGAGATATTTTTATTATGAAATAGACATATCAGGAAATTAGGTGTTCCCAGTCGCAGTTACACACAACGCAGCAGGAAAGGAATGAAAATTAAAACAACATATTCAGTTACAAGCTACTGCAGCTTGAACAACTGCTGAAATTTGAGTTTAAACTGATAACTACCTCCTCTTAGTCTGTGATAATCAAACGAAGCAGTGTGTAGCTCTGATGGTGGTCAAAGATGTGGCTGTAAATACTGTAAATCTGTACACAATTTTAGTAGCCCCACTAAAGCTTAGTTAAATCAATGATAATCAGGTTATTTTCAACAATTCTTCATACAAAAGTCCCCAGTTGTTATGTTGTTCAATTGATTTATTATTAAGCAGCCATATCAGGAAACAGGATGTTTTCAGTAGCAGCTTAACACAACTCAGCAAGAAAAACAAGAAACTTAAAACCACAGATTCAGTCACAATCTAAAACATTCAGAGAAATGAAACAGACAGAAAGAGAACATCCTCCTGTGCTCTTATATGTAGACTCAAGTTTAGTATGACATCTAAGGCTTGCTTTGCAGGGAGAGGGGCTTTAGTGCTTGAATTTAATCGTGTAGTATTATTTTAATACTATCACTGCAAAAAGCAAAACCATGTGAGATAAAGTTCAGTCACATTGCACACCCCTAGAACAGTGGTTCTCAACCCTGGGGTTGGGACCCCCTTGGGGGTCGAGAGACACTGAGTGGGGGTCTCCAGATGCCCCAAAAATCCAAGAATGTTTTTTATATTACACTTTTGCCACTTTACAACAATCTTGTCAGATTTTCTTACCACTTAAGCTTGATGTTGTCTCTTTTGACCCATTATTGCTTCTGTTAGCCCATTTTTACAACTTTTTATGCTTGTTTTTTTCCCATTTTAACCACACGCCACCATTTGATATGCTAATTTTTGCTAGTTTAACCAATATCTGCCTGTTTTTTATTTCACAGTTAACGCTTTCTTGCCAGTTTATATCAAATTTTCATACTATTTTACCAAATTTCCACCTATTTTTGCCAATCTAAAGCCATTCCAGGTACTTTTTAACTCCATTTCCCCACTATGTACGCCCATTTTTGTCGCTTTAACACATTTTTTACATTTTTTTGCCATCTCTATCTAATTGTTGCCACGGTCTCTGGCACCTTTATTTTGGGGGTCGCCGGCTGAAAAGGTTGAGAACCACTGGTCTAGAATATTTTGCCATGCCAATATTTTGTCCTACTCATTTGGTAGAAGAAGCAAAAATCATTTGAAGTTTGGGAACGTTTGAAAGAGCAGGGTTTTTACTCAGCAATCAAACTCTCCTCTTTGACACATCTATTCCCTGCTACCACACCAAACATACTTTGGCCCTCTTTAACCTTTGTCATCCAGCTTCAGTGATGTTACTAAATATTATATCAGAGGGCAGAAACGGTGTAAAAGAAGAGCCTATCATTGGACACACTGGACCACTGATCAGGCCGCAGCATTTGAAGATTTGGGAGTGAGAGCAGCCACATCAGACAAATTGTAGAACACAGTAGACTTCTGATACATGTTTTTCACTTTTCCCCTTTTTGACTGCAGCTCTACATGTACAGCTGTCCTTTCTTTGACACCGTCTATGGCCTCCCAGCCTTCATTCACCGCCAGGCCTCAGCAGAAACGTGTTAATGAGGCTCCATGAAACAAGGAGTGAAGCACCTTTAGAGATGGAAGGAGAGTTTAAAGAGGTCCTTCATATTAGGCCAGTGCGTGACTGCACAAACACCCTATCAAAAAACATATATGTTCACACACAGGCACCCCAAATGTATTTCTCTTTGCTTTTAACACTTCAGAGTCCCCCAGTCCCCCACCTCTCCTCTCAGTCATTCACCATCCTTCAAACTGCCTCTCACTCGCCTCTTTCTTGCATTGCACATGGTTCAAAAGCTGTATTTCTGGCTTACTACACAGAAGCACAAAGGCTCTTCTTGTGCTTCCTGGAGAAGCCCCACTAGAGAGGCCTCCATATCGGCCTGGAGAGGAGAGTCAGTCCTCTTTTTTCTCATTAACATTTCCATACAGACCTAAGCCACTTGGCTTTTGGATGGTAGGTACTATATTTTTCACCCACCCCCCCCTGCATTCAGGAGGTCTGAGTTAAATGATCAGTTAGACAATCAGCTCATAAGCGAGCTCTTTTTAGTGCCCATTCATGCACCCTGCCATCCAGAGGACCCTGGAGTGGATGGATCTCATTGGTTCTGAGCTTTAAGGAGAGTCCTTCAGTGGCCTCACAGTAGCACCCTGTTTTCACCCTCCAGGCTTTAACAGGGACACCAGACAAAGTTTAACTGACACTAGCTGTAATCTGACTTTTAAATGTTCGTTAAGTATGACTTCAAAGTTGCAGTGATTAAGAATTTTAATGGAATAAGACCCAGTTTGTCCAGTTTGACTTTTCTTTTGCCTAAGAATTTGTCACTGTTGGTAGAGATGTCCTGATTGACTGACAGCGGCTTAAATCAGCCATTTTTCATAAAATAAAATACATGACTGGAAGATCAGAATGGGTGCTTATAGCCACTGATCGATGGAATCAGAATCAGCTTAAACAGCCAAGTATGATTACGCAACAAGGAATTTGGCTCCGGTTAGCTTTGCTCTCTGAGTTTTAGAAAGGATGAGTGACAGAAGTCAGTAGGGAATAAGCAGTAAAGAGCTTTATTTCAGCTGAAAAGTGCTGTTTTTTTAAATACTACATCTTAGCTAGCCACAGTCAGCAGATGGAATACACGTACAGAAACCATACATATGTTAAATTTTATGGAAATTGGGAGTTTTTGGATTTCAGTAGAAAGTTAAATAATCATTTCAGCCCCCCCCCCCCCCAAAAGATAAAATTTTCTGGCTATAATTTGTGTTTTCAGGCTTTAATTGGTTAAAGATGAACAAAAACTAAACTTAGTTTTTGTCAATTTTAATCATCACAGATGTAATTTTGTTAGTCTTAGTCTAGTTTTTGTCATGGAAAAAAGGCTGTTGACGAACATTTTTAGTCATAGTTTTAGTCGATGAAACTAACACTGTTTCACATCCATTGCTAGCTGATACGAGCCCTTAAACTCTGCTTTGTGCACTTAAAATCAGGTCCACATAAAATGCAAGGAAACTTCAATTTGTGACCACATTTTAATGTCACCAGCCCAGGAAACAGTATGAATCTCCGTTGAGTCCAAATTACAGCAGATGTGAGTCTGTTCTCCCGTTTTCACCCACCACTCATAGAGCAGACAGCTGTGTTCTGCAGCCGGGCTGAGCAGTAATGTCACACATTGAAAGTGGCAGCAATGAAAACCCCTATCATGTATGTGTAGCTCCACCTTTCTGAGAGGGATAGGTTAGCTTGGTACTCCTACACAAGGGTACCAAAAAGTGGCATGTACAGAACCAGACAACTCCAAACAAATATGCATGCCGTGACATACCAAACAGATCCAGACTGTTGGAAACGACCTATCAGTGAATTGTCAGTCAGTTATAAGCATTAAGCACATCAGCATTGTGGAAAAATATGGAAATGCAGCACTGTTTGGTGCATATCTTCCCCCACTCTCTCTCCCCATATTTCCTGTTTCTCTTTAGCTGTCCTATCGGAATGGGGGGGGGGCAAAATTATCTAAAAACAAACTGCTGTGATAAAATACCATAAAACTTTGTTGTAAATTTCACTAGTTTAAAACCTACCTGATATCAGACTATGATAGGTGGGAATTAAACATTGCTCTTGTTAGTTTAATTTAATCTGCAGGACGAAGAAGAGGAAAAAAACACAGGGTCTTTTATTTTACTTTCTTGCATTTCTATTTACAAGAATTTCTCTTTTCTTTATATATCTAAATCTTTTAGTCTCACACTACTGTTTAATCTATAATATGATGGAGTATCAGGGGATTAATTCTTGTAGAAATTTGTGTTTTGTCCTGTAAAAGGTTAGCTATTGTTTGGGAATTTGAAAACCATAAACATACAACGGTAGATGTAAGTGTATTTCTGGAGTTTTCTTCCTCACTGACTGGCTTTTATTTCGCTCCTGTCTCTCTCCCTCCCTCCCTTCCCTCTCAAACGAGCACATTAATATCTGAAAGTGTTGGCTCGCACTAAAAACACTCATGGACTGAACAAAGTGCAGAGTGACTTCAGGGTCTGGGATCTTCAAATAAACCCTGCCTGGGTGTCATGGGGACCAGGAAGTGGAATTAACTGCTATATTAGCTGACCTTCATCTTGTTGTTTGTCCCAACCTGCCTGGCTGGGCCTCGGCCTGGCCCGTAACCACGGCTCTGCCGGCCCAACAATGCTGGCATTTCCCTCAGCGAAGAAACACGGGCCTCGGAGGTTTACCGAGCAAACAAGACGAGGCCTGCCAAACACTCCTCGTTCCCACATCTCACAATCACTTTTTCTATCGCCATTTTTCCCTCTGTGCTCCTGAACGTCCATGGAGCTCTATAGAGCTTCCAGAAAGATCTGGGTCGAGTGTGAGACTGAAATGTACTGTAGGAAAACAGAGCGCTGACCTATGTGGAGATTTAGAGCAAGAAAATGGTTCAAGTTTACGGGGAAGAACTGTAATTCTCAGCACCTACTTTAGTTTCCAAAGGTGCAACATGAAGGCGACATGATTTCTCAAATAAATGACAATCTCCATGTGAAAAACCTGCTGCATTCAAATTAATAATTCATAAAACAACTTATTTAACTGGACTAGATTTTAGACGAGGGCTTCATAGTAAAGTCAGTCAGTTGGCTGATAAGTTCTTGAGCGTGATAAAGTTAACTCTCTCCACCGGAAAGCACACGCAGTTTCTTTAAAGGGTTGTTGCAGCAATAAATCATATTTAAAAGTCCTCATATGCTGTCACTGTGTCATGAAAAACTGATTTTTATTTCTATGAGGCGAATGTTTGAGAGGTTTTGGTTCTGTTTAAGTCATCAGTCAGAAAGTTGTTCCATCTCATAGAAGCTGACGTAAAAGCAGAGTAAAAGTGAAGTGGTCCAGTGTTGCCTGTAAATCAAAATCCTCGCTTGCTCAGATTGACATCAAACATTTCAGATTTAAAAATGCTTTAAAAACTCACAGATTTTTTTACAGGAGAAAAAGTATATTTTATTGGAAGCCACTCATCTGTATCCCATCTAAAGAAAGAGGCACGTCAATGTATGTAAAACAAAATAGAAGAACTGCTCTTTGGGTTGAGGTGTTCTGGTCAGGAATCCTCCTCTCTGGGTTTTTAATAGTGGGTGTCGAATGTGAGAAAAACAACAAAAATCAATGGTCAGGATCAAAGAAAGCAGGAAATATCACCTCCTGTTCAGGTAAAAGTCTGACGGTGAGATCTGGTCAACGACGTGTCGCTGTGTCACAGAGGGCGCTTAGATTCAATCTCATCGTGGCATCAAAGAGAGGCGCCCATCAAAAGCTCAGCATCAGCGCGGGGATCAAACACGCCTCAATCACAGCAATCATCCACGGGGTCACAGGAGGAGGACCCGGGTCAGAGCGCACGCCAGGAGGAAACACGTCAACACATACCTGTACATACAGCCGGAGACACAAAGACTCACCTTCAGCATGGTCACCTTGGGCCTCGTCTGTTATTATCCTAATACTCTGAATTTAAAGAGGCAGACCATGCTTTTGTTCTGTTTGCTCACAATGCAAACCAAGTGTTGCTTTATAGTTTTTTAAATGTATTTCAACAGTGATGTTTAAGGTAGCTGTAATCAAAGGTGGAGACAGAAAAACTAGAAAGGGACATTATTTCTGATGGTTAAATGTCATTGAGCAGACACTTCTATCCAGAGCAATGGCTATCTGGGACATGAAGGACCTTGACCATGGGCCCAAGCTCAGTAATCATTGTGCCCGACTGGGTTTTGAAACCCCAATCTCAAACTACCGAGCTGTCCAGCTCAGATGATGATAAATGTTAGTCTGAAAATAGTTGATGTTCTTGTGTTTCAAATACATGGGCCAGACGTGGCCATCGAACAGGCCGGGTGGATCTGGCATCATGTAGTTCCTAGAGCACCTCCTCTTTTTGCATTCTTCATATGGGATGGAAATGAAGTAACGTTGGTTCAGCACGTCGATCAAAGGTTCGTAGGTGTAAAGCAGAAAGCCTTCAACAATAAGGATGTGAGTCTCCTCGTCTTTAGTGTCAGACTTTGGGACTATCTCAGTGTCCAGGGTGTTATTAACGCCATGAGATTTCTTAAACTTCACTGGGTTATCCAACCATGCGTAGATCGTACTCATCATGGCGTCCATGTCTAGAGCATTGATGACATCGTACTGCTTAAAGCCATCTTCACCAACTTCAATCTGATCGTGGGGCTTGAAGAAATCGTCCTGATGGACAACACAACAGTTGGGCAGGTTTTTGATCAGTCTGTTGGTGAGGGTGGTTTTCCCTCCATTGGTTACGCCGCCGATGACGATGACGATGACGTACAGCATGATTTCAGAGCTCGTTAGAAAGTCATCAAGAGTTCACTCTTATTAGTTGTTGTCGTTCAGTATTTTTCTTTAAAGAAGTAGTGAACACTTTAACTTTTTTTCAGCTGAACACTGAAGTATCTGAATGAATTAAGATAAAACACATCAGTGCTGGTGTTATTCTGACGTTGGCACCAAACTGATAAAAATCTGGAGTTTACATTTTTTAATTAGCTCAAATAGACATCTGCTTTGAAATTTTTTTCTGAGAAGGCGGTGCTTATGTTTCTCCATCACAAACTCTATGTAAAAGGTAGAATGACTGTACCATACAGAGACCACTCCCATCCTCTCCTGCTTGCACCTTCAGCTCCGAAAGCTCCGGCTTTAGTAACGCCGGTGCTGGAGCCAATGGACCGAACAGATAGTACTTACTCAGGACCACCACAGCCCGCCAACACTCCACAGTCTGCTTCAGGGGACTCTGGAGGGGTAAAATCCTTCACATCTAAAGATCGTTGTGAGCTGCGGGACTCTGTGTCACTTCCTGGCAAAGGGAGTCACTGTCACTTAAAAAAAAAAAACATCCTTTCCCCAACCTCCTCTCAGTACCAAACTGCCCACTTTCTGTGCTTTTTTTTTTTTTTTTTTTTTTATTACCTTGAAGTGTGCGGAGTTAGCTCTAAGCTGGGGGTTCACTTACACTTTAAGTTGCGCTATCCAGCTTGGCACAGCGCTGTGACTCACAAGCTTGTGCCAGAAAATCTGTTTTCTTTTTTAGAAAGTACCACGAAATCCCCTTCACTGCAAACCATTTTGCCTCGTTTTGCAAATATTTGCAATGAAAAAATAAAAGCATTGGACTCTCTTTGAAAGGTTTAAGTAGCTGGGTTTCCATTACACTTGGAAATGCGCAAAATCAAAATAGCGCAATAAAAAACTGGTAATGGAAACACCTGAATTTCAGCTATCGCTAAAAAGTTTTTACACTTTCATGAGGAGGTTTTTCAGGCGTTTCGATATAGAAATATATCGCAAAAGTGTAACGGGAACACTTTTCCGCATTTACAAGTCACTGGACTTGACGTACGGTGTCACATGATCAGTCACTCCGAGACAACATGGCGCGGTATGCGTAGACAGAAGAAGAGACGAGACTTTTCTTAACATCCTACTTATACCCTTATGAGTGCCTTTTGCCATACATACGGACTTTACCTCTGAACTCTCATCTGTTGCCTTCGTCTTTTGTTCAAAATTATCAAGGCAACCGCCGTAGATGTAACCAAAATCGTACCAACACGCAACCGGTTTTCAGCGTCATGCTCCCCTGCAGCGGATTCACGCGAGATAAGATTTTACGAGAATTGCAAGGCCTATGCCCAAAACTCCCTTCAATGGAAACGCATTTAAAGTGCAATTGTTCTTAATTGAAATTTAAGGAATATCGCTTAGATTTTGCGAAAAAGTGTAATGGAAACCCAGCTAATATGTCACTGTTTTTTTAAAAATCTGATTATAGGCCCTTATAATGGACTCAGATTGTAAAGGCCTTTACTCTGTACTCTGGCTGCTGACTTTATCTCTGCTGAAGCTCAGTTTGTTTGATAATAAGCATGTTATTTTTGACATGGTCTTTACAATAAAAGTCTCTCCTTAATTATGTTGTTCAAATGCTTTTGTTGTGAAATATCCATATCAGAAAATGGGCTGTTTTCAGCATTGTTTTAAAACGACCCAGCAGGAGGGAAACAGAACTTGAGGCCACAGATTAGATTAGCCTTCAAGCTGCATACTGAGAACTGAACCTACAGTCTTTCTCTAGATATCGTGCATGGACATGAGTTGAGTTGTCATCCCAGGATCCGCTTGAATACGCATCCTAATGCTTGATTTCTTTTGACTTTGCAATACCAAAATAGTATCTTTTTTTCTTTAATCTAAGAGATGTAATGTCTACACATTAAGTTTTACACTTGGTTTAAAATGCATGTAAAGCAGTTCTGCTGAACGGTTATGTGGTTTACAAATCAGAGGCCACTTGTTTCTAAGGACCTCAGAGAGTACTCCATCTTTCCCTGCAGAGATGTAAAACACGGCTAAATGCTTGGAAGTCACAAAATGCCTCCTGTGATGTTGTTTCAACTTCTCCGGCAGCCGCAGTGGTCTCGTAACACCCGCTGCTGAGCTTTCAGGGGGGCAAGAAACAATAAGGAAAAGGCAATAAATCCAAATCCTCTCAATGTTTTTATGGGCTCAATCTGACAAAGACATCAGGGTCGTTTCCATCGTTTATGATTTATGTCATGGTAGTTTAACCCATGTCACTCAGACGCTTGCTGTTTCCATTTCCCGGCAGCTGTCTGCACAGCGGACACTCAAAGGTCAGAGAGCCACCCTGCCACCAAAGAGAGGACACCCTCAGCGTGTCGCATCACCCACACTGCCCGTCTGACTGGGTTTTCCGAGGAGTATTCTCGTTGTTAACAGGCAGACAATAGCAGCAGTCTGACCGAGGGATTCATCCGTGTGGAAAGTTCCAAGTCGGTGCTGCAGATGGAAACCTGACCTCTGCATTCAGGTCACTCTGTGTAGTATGAATGCCAAAAATGATGGTGGTATCATGTCTGTGTGTTTGTTGTTCCAGCTTCATCTTCACACACACTGAGAGGGAAATTCTCACACGCCCAGATCTCTTTTCAACCCTCCCATCCGCCAAAATCATGAGAGGGATCAAAGCAGACTCAAGCAGCAGTTCATGTCTGCTTGCTCTGTAAAGTATTCTATGTAAAAAACTAGTTAATATGGATTCTTCTGCACTTTATCCTTCACCGTCCCCGTCTCGTAACACTTAGGCCCAGTTTGGTGTTGCCCTGATATTAATGGAGAACACAGCTCAAACTCTCAGCAGTCTCTGTTTGATTGGTCGCCCCCTCTGGAGTATTTTGTGCCGGCTTTGTGGGAGCAGTATATCAATCCTCCGTTGTCATGCTGAGACAGATGGACGCTCACTTCAAGCAGGTTCAGAATTCTCTGTTTTTGTTTTGAACTCTCAGAGGAATAAGATGAGGTATGCACTGATGCCAAAACCTGCCAGCTACAGCAATAACATCTGTGCGGTGGATTATAGCTCTCCTTTAGTAATATGTCTGCAGGAGGGAGCATTTTAGTGTCTCTGAAGTTTATGCAGCACAATATTCAACACTAAGGAGGCACTTAAAGCTCTTCAGCAGCAACTTGTGTTTTAATTCATCTACAGCAAATGCTTCATTATTAGCTTTTTTTTTTTATCACACCGATAAAAATCCATTCGAAGGATTCATACCTTTTTTCTAAGGCAGGGGTTTTCAAAGTGAGAAAGTGAACCTCCTCCAAGAGCAAATAATTCATTCTTGGACCTACACCTTTATGAAGAATATGATTGAAACAGCTGTTTTTTCAAACATTTATATCTCATCTTTTAGCATTTTTATTTAAAAATTTTATATTTTGGTCTGCATGTGTCTACATCCATCTTTCCCAGGGAATCAGTTATTTGGTTTCAGTGATGAATTTATTGTTAATACTGCCTGATTTTTATGCTCTGTACTTTAATTTAGTGGGAACTATGGGTTTGTGTCTATGCAGGTGATGCAGGAGTGCATAAAAGCAGATCATCCTCCACCTTTAGCCTTGCCTGACATTCACTTTTGATCATTGTGGATGCCAAAACCCTGCACTTGCAGAGGCTGTGTTGGTGTTTACACAGCATTATGCTGTCATTAGCTTGTACACTATTGCTCAAAAGTTTGGGTTCACTAGCAAATTTCTTTTTTTTTTTTTTTTTTTTGTTTTTTCAAAGATAAATAGTTATCAGAAACTGTCAGTCCTCTGCACTGGACACTGGAAGACCGAGAGAAGGTGTTTTGCACAAATGAAAAAAATGCAAGAACAGTGCTTAAAACCATCAGTTGAGCGAGGTAGAGGCAGCGTGATGGTCTGGGGTGCTTTGGAGGTGGTAGAACAGGAGATTTGTGTAGAGTGGAATGGACTTTGGGAAGGAAAGCTATCACAAGATTTTGCAATGCCATGCCGTTCTCTGTGGACAGCACTTGCTTGTGGCCAATTTCCTCTTACAACAGGATAATGACTCAGAACACACATCCAAAATGTCTACAAATATTTAAAGAATAAGCCGTCAACCAGAATTCTGACTGTTATGGAGTGGCCAGCACAGTCTTCAGATCTGAACCCTATCGAGCTGTTGTTGGAGGAGCTTAACCGTACGGTATGAAGGAAGAATCCATCCAAGCCAATCCATTCATGTGGGAGATGCAGATCCAGGAAGCATGGAGTGAAATCTCATCAGATTACCAGCGCCCCCCAGGGGAGGCCTGCCCCAAACTTTGAGAATTGCTGTTCTAAGCTTTTAAAAGTTAAAATTGCATTACTTAAGTAGATAAAACAATAAAGATGGGACTATAATCAACTGCGATGTAATAGTAATGTGCTTTTCTTTAGCATTAGAAAAAAAAGTTAATTTTACTACTTTTGTGCATTGCAGTTTGCATTCAAGCAGATAAAAACTGTAAAGCAAGGGGGTCGCAAGGGCTGGAGCCTATCCCAGCTGTCACTGGGAGAGAGGTGAGGTACACCCTGGACTAGTTGCCAGTCAATCACAGGACATGCCGGTCATCCAATGGCAGATGCAGATGTTTCATTCCATCACTTCTTTTGGTGCCATTTTCCTATGATGTCAATAATTTCTTTCATGTTTGACCATGAAAACAGATTAGAGTTTGTCCAACAGCCAACAGCTCATATCTTCTGCCTGATAATAAATCTCTATTCTGAATCAGCTGTTACGTGTGCTAAATGCCAGATTCAGATTGATATGACATAACAAACATAGGCTTCTGATATCAGTCTGTAGTCTTTATAGTCCTTGCAAATAGTCCATGTTTGTCAGCAGGGTTGACATCAGCTGATACAACGATGCATCTTTGCATTCCTGGGATTAACCACATCATGATGAAGATTTGTTGAAGTTATAGTCAAGCTTTGCCAGATCTGTCTGTAAGAGTAGAATAAAAAAAAAAAAAACGTGTTATGTTTTTTGAATGGAGTTTGGTTTGATCATTTCTGGTGTGTTTCAAGTTATGATGGAATCTAACAGCTGATTTTCTTTATACACAGTGTTGAGCAGATTTGTGATTTAAGTTAAATGTTTGGTTTCTAATAGGGCTGGGCAATTAATCACAAATTAGATTAAATCGCAATATGGTCTGCTGCAATTTTCAAATTGCAGACAGTGCAATATTTTTTTTAACCTAAAATGTGGCAAAATACCAATTTCATACATTTCTTTTTTTGCAGCAGAAATCATGCTCTACACATTGTGCAAATACACAGGTGTCTTTTTTTCAAAAATATTTTAGTAAAATCCTACTTTTCCTGTTCGTGTATATGATTTTCATTATCAAAATGAGAATAACATAAAAATATTATTATCCCTTTAGTATAGCAATCTATATCAAATTTGCTATTCGAGCCAAAATCACAATTAGATTTTTTTTTTTCAAATCTTTCATACCTAGTTTAATTTATCTTGCATGAGTTAGAATGTAGAATGATTTATTGCTTATGTTTGTTGAATATTACAGAAGATGAGGAACCTTAAAGTAATCACATATTAAATCACAATATTGGGGGTAAAAAAATCGCAATTAAATTATTTTCTCAAATTGTTCAGCCCTAGTTTCTAATGGATTGTTTTGGATGATTGCTCAATACATCTTGATCTACAAATGAACAAGATATCAAAATCAGAATACAAACCATGATGAAACTCAAGACCCAACGTTTCTATGAATAATCTGAACAGATTTATATAAAACAACTAAAAATTCATGTGTAGCAGTGTGGTGCCTGCAGGAAGTATTCAACAGGTGGGTACAGGGACTGCAGATTTCATTCCAGCAAAGAACATCCTCAACATGTTTTTTTAAACAGCTTTATTTCAGATGAATTAATTTTCAGTTCTATCAGGCTGTTTAATAACCAAACACAGATCAACACTTTTCATTACAGCCATCTACAATTCAATGCAAAAAAAGTAAAAAATAAAAGATCAAAAAATAAAAACCACATAAGCCACATTGATTCATGTGTCATTAAATATATTCATTTGTGATAAACATAATATATTAGTATTACAAGACATTACACAACCTTCTTTTGCTATGGACACTGCTGAACAACATTTACAAGCTGATGCATAAACAGAATTATTCAGATGTGGTATTTATGAGAGCAGGAGTACCTTTCTGCAAACGCCTGCACAACCTGATGAAGTATGTCTGGACTGAAACTTTGTAAGGGTTAGGGCGTTTTCACATCAGGCACGATTGTTTGCTGCCATGCCCAAGCACAATTGTTACCCCATTCTGCCTTCCACGGCCTTCTGGTTTCACATTAGTAATGAGCACACTTGTCTTTGTATAGTTTGATTCAGTAGGTGGGGGTATGCACTTAGTTTGCAAATCCACCAAGAAGAAGAAGGAAGAAGCAGCCACCCATGGGATCAACTGGCTGGCATTAGGTTGTAGTAGGTGCAGACAGTGGAGTCCATCTGCTGCTGTGGAGGTTTTTATCATTTTAAAGGTGTCAACAATGACCCTCTTTTTACCGCCACATCTAACATGCAGTACAGAGAGCAGAAGAGGGCCATGCTGCACTTGTACGTTGTTTTTTAGGAGTCAGTGAACATTTAGGACAGGGATGCGTATGATTAGCCAGTTTAACCATTAAATCAGATTCATTGTTAGCACCAGAACAGACGACTGTCCTACTATTTCTGCCACCACTAGTGGCTGCTTTAGTTAAAGGCTACTGCCATGCTGCCACATGTAAACAATGATGCACTGATAGAACTGATAGCATCTTGTGAAGGCAGCACAGTTTAGCACTGTCTGATCCTAGTAACAGAGACTGTGTCAGGTTGTATTTACATTTAACTGAGCCAGTGATGACATGCAGCACACGAATGTGGATGCTAACCTGCAAAGAGCATTGGCCGGCATTGCCGGCACTGCTAATCTTGGCCACATTCTGCAAACAGACTTCATGCTGTTGACCCACTGCTGCTGTGACCCAATCCACATAAATAAACAGTGTTCAGTTTTGACAATCTTCTGGGTGATTTCTTTACTGTAGACTACTCAACTAGACACAATTCTATTTTATGCTTGACTGGAAATTAAATGCAATTGCAAAATTAGTTTAAAGGGAACATCTGGCACAACCTCAACAACTTCTAAGGTGCATGGAGGATGAAGAAAGGAAACAGGAAGCTCCAGCAACTCTTGTAGTTTAGAGAACAGCTTAATTAGACCAACTGGGGTCATCAGGATAGTCCCCTGACTGTGTGTTTCTGGAGCTTTCTGTTTCCTCCAGTTGAACTCAAATAGACAGGAATCATGCCCTAGACCAGTGATAGTCAACTGGAGGCCTGGGGGCCACATCAGGCCCCTCACAGCTTCCCATCTGGCCCCCAGAGGATTATTAAATTTAGAGGGCAAAAATATGGCATCTAAGGAAAACCTTTAACCTAGCATCTTATCAGACAAGAAGCACACTAGTATTTCTGTAACTCGGCATAGTAAACACATACTTATTATTGTTATCTTGATTAAAGTTGCAGTTTTGCCAAATTTTTTTCCAAGCACACAACTGTGACCCACTGAAAATGGCATGCACCCTCCATTAAGACCCCCATCCACCAGCTGAGAACCAAAGCCACAGACCACCTCTTCACTCCGTTTGGTCAAATGAACCAGTCTTTGAGGTCAAGTGTGCTCAGATCCAGACCCAGACCCCTGATGTGAAACCTCCCTTAAAGAATTACAGTGTGATGCACAGATTACTGAGGTTTCCTCTTGTGTTTATATGTTTGTGTTTGATTTAGTGTAGGTCAGATTTATAGTCTCTTTTCTCTGACGTTCATTTATTTGTTTTCCATTTATTAAGCCTCTAGCATTTAAAACTCTGGTTTAGTTCACATGGAGATAGCTCTAGTTAATGTTTAACACAAAATAAAAAAAGTAATACTATACAGCTATATAACATGTAGACAATCGGTCTGTTTGTCGTGTACCAAGTCTTTATCTTGGTCCTCAAAACGGCGCTTTGAGGTGACAAACATTGGCATGGCGTGCTGAATGCACTGTACAACAAACATGTGATATTATATCACTCCACAGGTTATTTTCCCACAACACTGAATACTGTGTACAAATTAAATGTGTACATAATTCACAATCATTGTTAGCTATCAGTCAGCTACAGTAAGTAGTGAGCATGCATCGTGTCAGTGGTATGACGACTCTTGATAGGTTGATCTTTTTCCTTTTTTACTGAGGTGAGATGGTTTATTTTTTTCAGTTCTCTCACTCTGACATCCATCTTCAATTTAGTCCTTTATTACAAAATAAACTCTGACGTATCCGTAGCTGTAATAAAATCTGAAAGAACAGACATCAGTGAGGCAGAAACGATTCAAACTGTACAGTTTGTTTTTTTGCATCGTGGTGCAGTTATGGAATCTTCTTTCTTTTTTTGGATGCCACTCTAAAACGTGAACATATCTCATATGTTCTAGAAGTCCAGACTAGTAAAAATAAGTGCATGGTTGACATTTCTACTCTACTCTCATTATCTACAGAAAAATAATGTCTATGTATGCACGTATGGTTACTTTACATTGCAGAGGTCACAACCACAACATACTGTTGATACATCGATAAGCGCTGAGCAAACACTTACTGCTAGCATGAAATATGATCATTATACAAATGATTTTTCACTGAGGTAACACTTAGATATGAGCCAGGAGCTCAGGGACAGAATTGCACCCATTATATATTTTTAAATGTAGGAATAATTTCATAGTTTATTCTTTCAGCTGTTGGAAAAGTAAATCTGGCATCTTAGAAGAGGCAATATAAGCATTTTATCAGACATGTTGATGCTCCTCAGGCACCATATTCACACAGCAGCCTTTTCCTTCAACATCATGCTCAAAGCATAAGCTGTGTACAAGTCATATCACTGGGGAAAAGACAACGATCAATAGAGGCTTCATATTTTTGTAGTTTGCAGTGGCTGCCCAGGCGAGAAAAAGTAAAATGTCATACTTTTATTCTGATTCTTTATTGACATAAAGCACATTGCCTTACGTAGGTGGCGCTAACTGATTTGGAGCATGTTCGTCGACATTTTCCTTTTTAAGTGCAAAATCCCTGCGCAAAGCCAGGCAACAAGCAGTAAGAGAATGTATTATGTGTAAAGCTGTAAGCAATGATGCAAACTCTTTGATCTATCCAACGTTCCTCATTGCCTTTAAAAATTAAAGCCGGATTCTATCCAGGAAACAAACAGGAAGTCAGTCACCCAACACAAAAATCCAGAATGAAAAAAAAATATTTTAAATTGCAAAACAGTGGAGGCTCACAATGCAATCCTGATTACCTCTAGGAATTTTGAGATCAAGCAGGATTAAAAAGTAAGTTGTTGAAAGCCCTAAGTGTGAGCTTTGACTATAAATTAATATCTTGATCATAACATGGCTCAAACCAATTAGAGCATCATCTCCCTTTAAGAGCAGTGTGCATTAAGGCTGAGCGATTTGCAAAAATAATCTAGCTGCAATTTTTTCCCTGTCATTATGATTGTGATTTAACATGCGATTATTATTAGGTTACTCAACTTGTGCATTTTTCAACAAATTCAAGCAATAAATCAATAGTATAACCTAAATTCAGTCAGGAGCACTCATCATACATTTTACCAGCTTGTTGCAAAATGGATATAGCCCACAGTTTTACTTGGTAGAGAAGGTTCTGCCCCTTCCTGGGTCAGTAAAGCAGCATGCTCTGACTTTCCAGGGAGCACATGACTAGAAACCCCCATATGGATGGATACGTACATGACAATGTGTTTTGACAAAAATGAAATTATTTCCGAAGCAATTAATTCATAGTCGCATGAATCTGAATATGAGGATGCAATAAGCTTTAAGCCCTTGGTTCCCAACCTGGGGCCACCCTAAAGGGGGCGCCAGAGATCTTAGGGGGGGCGAGAGGCTTTGTCTGCCTGGAGGTTGTTAAACTAGATTTGCACATATTAATAAAACTCATGGTAAAACATTTGTGAATAAGTCATACGAAGGCTACTTTGTTTGGATTTACACAAAAAATAAGTAAAAATTTTGTTAAAATTGGCCAAAATGTCTCACTATTTTTTGTGTCAGTCCAAGGGGGGGCTTGGGTTTTCTTAGATACAAGTGGGGGGGCTCAAAGGAAAAAAGGTTGGGAACCACTGCTTTAAGCTATAAAGGAGGTGGCTGGGTTGGAGGAGGTTAAGCTTGTGAAGCTGCTGCTGCTGCAGCAAAAATGAATGCATTAAACTGTTATTTTGACATATTTCAAGTTCAAGAAATACTTCAACTTCTGCGATTTGTAAATTACAGCAGGCCGTATTGCGATTTGATCTTACTCGCGATTAATTGCCCAGCCCTGGTGTGCACCTTCAGGCTGGTGCAGGTTTTAGGTATTATTCTTAAACAGTCTGAACTTCAGCTATCTCTTCTCTTTCACTGGGTCACTGAACTCAAATACAAAAAGGACTTTAGACCAGGTTTTAAGTGGTCTAAGGTGGTCAAGATACAAACTACTCCTAATTTTCAGATGAACCGGCCCTATAATGCCTGTATGTGGTTTTTAACCCACATCTAAAAATACTCGTTTGATGTTTAAACAAATGAGTTTAAAACTAGAGGAGAAACCAGCAGTTTAACTGCAGGAAAAATCATATCATTATTGTATTATCACAGTATTTGCAAGCCCTGTTTGCCAATATTGTGATGGTACCAAAGTGGAGAAGATTAGCCTGCTTATAAGGAAACTGGTAGAGATGTACTGTCTTTAACTTTCTTAGAAAAAGACGACTTCAGTGAGCTGATGGCAGAGTGAGAGCTTCCCCCACAGCTGACAACTTTTATGAGATTGGAAAAGATAAATGGGAAAAAGCAGCAGAGTGATAAAGTGACTGTTCATATAGACTGGTGGACAGATCCAACCACTGTTATAGAAGCATCACTTGTAGGGCTGGACGATGAGGCCTTGCCACTTAAAAAATGCCACACAGTCCATGCACACCTGCTCTAAAATGTGTGTTTTGATGTGAGTGAGGAGAGAGAGAATAAAGCGAACTGGAGCAAAAATGACTCAAATGTTTCTCACTCAGACGAGGGGTTTCCCACCAGTTCACTTGTACTAAACTGTGCAAAGCCAAGATGGAGCGACTACACAGTTGATCAGTAAGATCGATTTATTACCCTGATCTAACCATTTGTCTTTTCATCCAGAATGGCCGCTGTCCTGCAGACATACTTGCTGGCTCACAGCAATATGTTGAAATTACTAAATCTGAGCTTCCTGCCTTGAGCATGATGTCAGAGAAAAATGGCTGCTATGTCAAGTGCCATGCAGTGTCTCTTTATTGAACAAGCTTAACACAGCACTGTGGGATAAAAGGTAGACTCATTGCTCTTTAAAACAACTAAACATGGCAGTGGGACTGTAAAACATAAAGGCATCATGGGTAACAGAGTCAGGATATGACATTTCTGTAACATTAGGTGCAAACTCTGCAATTAAACAAAAACAAACCTTGAAGACAAACAACTGTGGAATGAGCTCCTTCACAAAAGTTCCTAAAAAAAAAAAAAGACTAAACTCTTCGCTCCGACTCCGAGCAGCAGCACTCAGTCCTTCTCCATCCCTCCTAATATTCTCCTGTGTCTCTCTATGTTATACTCTCCAGTTTATTTTCATCATCCTCTCCTCCTTCGTGCATTCATCCCGGTGGAGACGCTATTTTTGCCTCCACCTCTCCGTCAATCTCTCCCTCCTCTCCAGCCGCTTTTAGCACTTCCCCCTCTTGTCACGCTGTTGAAACTTCCTCAGCCGGCGGCCCCACAGGTCCTTCCAGGGGATGAGCAGGCTTCCCTTGTCTGCTACCACGCCACTCTGTCCGGGGGAATCGTCGTCCGTGCCCAGGAGGAGGTACTTCCTCCCAGGCTTGATCTTCGGGCATTTGCACGCCACGTCTTTAGCACGAACCCACAGCAACTGGTCCCCGCGGCGGATGCGATGTTCACCTTGTTTGTAGACTGATATGATGTTGACAGTGAACTTCCACCACTCGCCAGCCTTGTCTCCTTTTAGAACGTGGACTTGGACCGCTGGTGGAGGAGAAGAGAAAAGTAGGATTAGGACCACTTCATGAACAAGTTTCAACTGCTTTTAAACCTGGGATACCTACAGAAACAGTACACTCATGTTAAAAATATGCACAGGTATAGAACTGAGCTGAAATTAGAGGTTGAAATAGTTAGATAAAAGTAACATAAATGGCTGGAATAGTCACCCAGAAAATAAAAAAAAAATCCAAGAGTATAAAGACAATATTGTATTATCTGACAGTAATGGATTATAAGCTTACTAAGTCTGCTCAGTAAAAACAAACACCTTTCCTCTGAGTGGCTGCCCGGAGTTTTAAGAAGAGGGCAGGAATATTTGGTTCCTGGAAAAGGAGCCAAATCAGAAATGTTATAAAGATGGCACATCTGCTAACAGTATAACTTTTGACACAGGTTTCCTCCAGTCCCTCTAATAGATGCTATCACTGAACATCAGAACGTTGACAACCTCAGGCTAAATCACACCGAACCTGGTAACTATTGCAACACCACTTGATTTTCATACCAGAGAATGACTAAAGCTTCCCTTGAAGAAAATCCCCTGCACAGATTCTCAGTCAGACCAAGAATCTGTTTCTTCATTACACCGAGTGAAACAAGAAGCAAAGATCTCACCAATGGCGGAGGCTTATCTGTGCTTAAAGTGAAGTACTTCACTTCTGGCTTTAGCTAGGAATGTCCTATTAACACTGAAGTGTGTGGGTGGAGTATTTGACATTTGTAGGATGGAATTAAATGTGAGGATTGGATTAGATGATGGGAACAAACCTGTAATCTGTAATTTATCTGTTTTGGTTCTGTTCGAATCTGTTCATCATTAAAATAACAATTTATTGTTTTAAAACGTGATTCTGACAGTGAAGGAAAAAGGACAATATTAGTACTTTTTAAGGACATTATTTTTTGAGACACTGAATTTTGGGTTTTCTTATCTGTAAGCCATAATCATCAACATTTCAAGAAATAAAGGCTTGAAATATTTCACTCTGTTTAAATTGCAAAACAGTGGAGGCTCAGTTTATTTCATACATTGACCTTTTCAATTCATAATTTTGACTTTTATCTTACATTTTGACCTTTGAGATACAAAATTTCAAATTTGAAGTCATATTTTGACCTTTCAAACTCATGATTTGGAAACTGATCTCACATTTTGACCATTTCAACTCCTTACTTTGACTTTCAATCCAGTATTTTGGCCTTTTAGACTCATAATTTAACATTTTATCTCATATTTTGACACTTTAAACTCCTAATTTTAAAACTGGTATCATATTTTTAGCTCTAAAACCCCTGATTTCAAATGTTATCTCATATTGTTTCCTTTTAAACTTGTGATTTTGAATTCATAAATTGCCTTTGAAAACTAGTATTTCCACTTTTAGTTTTGTATTTTGACCTCTTGAACTTATAAATTTTCCTTTTTATCCCAGATTATGAGCCTTTCAACTTAGCATTTTGGCTTTTAAATCTCAAAATAATTTATTTTTAGTGCTAAGTCCCCCCCACCCCCTATAATTCATCACTGTTGAAAACGAGGTTGACAGTTTATGGTCAAATGTTGATCCTGTCAGGCTCTCAGGTTAGACCAAAATCATAATCTGGCCCCTGCTGTGACTGGGTTTGTAGGAAGCGAAAAGAGAAGTAAATAAAGACACAGCGACAATGTAGAAAATAAAAAAGAAGGGGCCCAAGAATGCATCCTTGTGGTCTGATGTACAGATATTTGACAGGAAATGTTCACCCTGACCTGGGGCTGTCTTCCTCTGCTTTTTATAAAGCTAGGTAGTTCAGGCTTTCTCTGTCTTTCTGGCAGCATATGATCACTCTAGGTGATCCTCAGTCGTCATCTGTTCCTGCCTATAATGTTGAGAACCACAGGAGAGGTCTGCCTTAGTACGGTATGTGTGTCAATGCATGGTGTGAGCAAATCACACACAATTTCAGAAGAAAGACGGTTTGTTGGGTTGAGTAGAGCGAGCTCTCACAGCCCTGCCATTCATCGCAGCCCTCTCCTTCATCCAGACACAAAAAGGGTGTGTGAGGAGGGGGGAGGAGGGGGCACTATTTGTCTTCCCAGCCACAGAAAAAAAGTTCCAGGAGAATCGGGATGTGTTTCCGACCTCATGAGCTATCCGGGGTTTCTGCTCCCAGAGCCCCGTCCAACTCCACAGCGTGAGAATCCGCCGGAGATATCGCGCTCCTCTCCAGGCCGTGGAGACTCGGTTACAGCGTCCAGCCCTTTCATTCTCAAGTGCGTTCTCAGTCTGTGCAGTGTATTTAAACACACACAAATCCACACATCTTCTGCCACTTAGTTAGAGCTAAATAGACAACAGAGAGAGACGGAGAGCGCCGGGTCAGACCATCGATTACAAAACAGTGCGAGCTGACACTGTGTGGGGAGACAGACAGTGTGAGATGATCCTGCTCTCGCACAAAGGCTGCCAACCCAGCCTCCCTCACAGCCAAACTTCCAGCTGGGTTTATCTTCTTTGGGCAGTGTGCTGCGGCTTGACACGGCATGCCACCAACAAGGAAGGGCTAATGAAATTAGAGCTTGGTTAATTACCGTGCTGAGGCCCCTGTCCCCGCTGGTTATCAGCTGAGTGAATGATCAGGGACCTGTTACCCTCGGGTGAGCACAGAGGGGGCGTTCAGGGAGCCCGAGGGGGACGCTGCCTTTTGAGCACTATCCCGGAGCGTCGGTAAACACGCGGCTCTTTGATTCATTGTCCTCCCGGGTGCGAAGAGAGGGAGGGTGCGTGTGTGCAGAGGAGGGTGTCAGGCGAGAATATAATCCCTTTGTGTCCGCCGTCTCCGTAGCGACAGCAGTGATGAAAAACAAAAATTGAATAAACAAAACATATTTCTTTCTCTCCGGGGTGGCAATCCGTCACCATCTGACTAATTTAGCACCTGTTTGTGCGCAGAGGAATGCTCCATGTCTTCAGAGCGCACAACTGTGTTTAAACAGAGGGCCCCTTCCCGTGACCTCCTGGGGCCTGCAGCAGCACTCACACATGGGGGGTTGTGGCCCCTGAAGAACAGAGGAGGACCCCTCAAAAGCAAGCGACAGGCCTGAGAAATGAATTAAAGTAGGGCGGAGGGATTGCATGCTACACTATGATGTCTGTTTCCAGACTTTTTATAGAAACTTCAGAGGACAGAAACGGGAACCGCTCACTCTGTTTCAACCAGCCTGACTGATTTATAGATGCAGGGCCGCCTCAGCTGTGATGATTAAGATTTAAATCAGGGGAAATATGAATAACTGCTGCCTTTGGCTGCTTCGCAAAATGCAACAAATGGCCTGCATTACTGTCTACTCAGCTGTGAGTGGGAATGAGATATATTTGGCCAATTTTCAGTTGGATGCCATTTAAAGTACAATGACCAAGTTTTACCAATAATGGCTCTGAATAAGAAACCAGAACGAGAGAAATCGACATCATTAAAACAGAGAAGTTTCAAAGTAAGATTAATGAACCTTTAAGACAACGGGTTAATCAATCCCTGCTGGATTATTCTGACATTTTTGGCATTTTTTATCCATTATATTTAACCTAGTCGCAATGTTCTTTATGAGAAGTTGCACTGGGAATGCAGATTTATAAAGCATTATTCTTATTAGAGAAGGTGTTTGCTGCAAAACATTTACAGCTTTGGGATGTGACCAGAAAAATGAAATCAAGTTGCTGAAATAAGATTCCTCAGGAGGTTGGCCAGGCTCAGCTCAGACATCTGGAGGGAGCATGGAGTAGAGCCGCTGCTCCTTTGCATTAAAAAAAAAAAAAAAAAAAAAAGGAAATTAGTTGAGGTGGTTCAGACATCTGATCAGGATGCCTCCTGACAGCCCCCCTGTGGAGGTCTTTCAGGCACATCCAACAGAGAGGAGACCTCAGGGTAGACTGAGAACTCACTGGAGGGGTTACACATGTGCAACTCACATGTCATTGGAAAAGTTCTAGATTCATCCCATGCAAAATAAGATATTTAAAGACTTTTTTGGTTTAAGTCTTGATGATTATGGCTTACAACTCAAAATAATAATAAAAAAACATCTAAAAATATTAGAACATCACAAAACACAAGTCCAAAACAGGATTTTAAATACAGAAATGTTGAACCTCTGGAAATGATGCTTATTTATGCACCCAGTAATTAGAGCAAATCAGTCTGTGGTCCAGCTGGGGTGTTATGAAGCCCAGGTAAATGTACTCAAGAACACACTATCCAGACCAAGACTTGCCCGAGAACAGAGTGCAGCAAGACCAAGACTTTGGGAGGTTGAGACCGAGTAGAGACCGAGACAAGACCATAAAAATCCATTTTAAAAAAACATGACAGGGTTGAACAGTTAAAGAGCATCCTCTCATAATTTTAGTTGACTTTAAAATAAATTTGACAGATAAAAACAAGGTATCTGCAACTCTTTCAGCATGCAGAAATCTCAGATCCTAACAAATTTGTTCAACTAACTTTATGTAAAAAATAAATCCTTGTATGTATTTAAAATCCACTGACAAATCCGTAACTATTTAAACTACCTGGAAATGAGATGTTTATCTAGATTTGTCAGGTGGATGAGGCCTAAAGTAAGTGTTGAGTGGTATTTCTGACAAGAAATAAGATGGACTGATATCCGAGGCTGGTCTCGACCGGTTTTGATGGAAAATCCCGAGACAGAGACAAGACTGAGTAAAAATACTCTTGAGTTCGAGACAAGACCAAGACATTCAAAATGTACTGCAACACTAGCCCAGGTTGCTCTGACAGCAGCCTTCAGCTTATCTGGATTGTCGAGTCTGGTCTCTCTTATTTTCCTCTTGACATTTCCCCAGAGTCTCTCTATGGGGCTTAGCTGGCCAATCAAACACAGTAACACCATGGTCAACAAACCAGTTTCTGGTAGTTTTGGCTTCACTGTGGGCAGTTGCCAAGTTCACCTGGAACAGGAAAACCAGCTTCAGCTTCTCAGCAGACTGAAGCATGAAAGGCTCTAAAATCTCCTGGTAGATGCTGACAGTGTAGACTCTGGACTTGATCAGCACAGTGGACCAACAGCAGCAGATGACATGACACCCCAAACCATCACTATCTGTGGAAACTGAAAATGCTGGACTTCAAGCACCAGGGGTTCTGGGACTCTTTGATCATCCTCCAGACTCTGGGACCTCGATTTCCAAATGAAATGCAAAATTTAGTAAGCAAGTTGTTTTTCTCCTTAGTCCAGGTGAGACGCTTATAATGTTGACTCTGGTCAAGTATTGGCTTGGCACTAAAGACATGACACTTGTAGTCCATTTCCTGGACTCGTCTCTGTGGTTGCTCTTGATCCACTGACTCTGGTCTTGGTCCAGTCCTTGTGAAGCTCCCCTAAGTTCTTGATCTGCTTTGTTTGACAATCTGCTGAAGGCTGAGCTCATCCCTGTTGCTTGTGCTCCTTTTCTTACCACACTTTTCCCTTCCAGTCAACTTTCCATCACTCTGCTTTGATACAGCCTCTAAGAACAGCCCACCCTTTCAGCAGAGACCCTCTGTGGCTTACCCTCCTTGTGGAGAGTGTCAATGATTGTCTTCTGGGCATCTCTCGACTCAGCAGTCTTCCCCATGTTTGCAGTTGTATTTTTGTTTTTCATGAGCTGTAAGCTGTAATCATCAAGATCAGGATGTCTTCAAATGTTTTACTTTGTATGAGGTGAATATGGAATACATGGAAATGTAACTTTCTGATGTAAATTACAGGGAAAATTGAACTTTTACATGATAGTCTATGTTTTTAGATGCACCTGTATGTGAATGGGGTGTATGGGAGGTGAGGTTAATCAACTTTATTCAAGAATTGCGAGTTGCTTTCAATTCGTAACTTTGCTTAAAGTGACCCTCCCTAGTCTCTGGAGACTTTGGACTGCTAACCTCAACATCTGAACAAAAATGTCTGCCCTTTTCACCTTTCACACTTTTAAGCATGCCTTTGTTTTAGCTTTGACAAATCTTGAAGAAAGGAAGAAAGAAACACCTGTAAAATCTGGTCCAATCAGCTGTATCAGCAAATAAAATGAGCAATTATCCTGGACAGAAAGTTGGCCCACAGTTATACTCTCCTTGAAAAGGCCATTTTTCTCTCTGCAGACATCAAAATAATCTAACTCTGGAGAATAGGACCTGTGTTTTTAAAGGTAGGTCTTGTCAGCCTGGTGTGAATGAAAGGAAAGATATGTTTTCTGATTACTCTGTATTAACAGACGTTGCCTCAGGCTGTAGAAGTAAGCCATCACAGCCTCAGGATCAGATTAATTGAGACGTTTGACCTCTTGACTGCTGGCTGATGTCTGGCAGCAGACGATCTTGAATATCGTTCTTACTCACCGTAATCTTTTTTACAGTATTTCTTCATGGTGATCTTCATCTTTCCCTTGGAGGCTTTGCAGTGAGATTCACAATCTAGAGATTAAAAAGGAGAGAGGCAAAATTAGACCGCAAATCCTGACATATCAGAAACAAACCTATAAATACTGCATTAGAGCATTGACAGCTGAACAGACTTAAATGCGGTCCCTTGCGTCACATTATTTGTAACCCTTGGGTGTCAAACATGCCTCTAGAGTGTCACAGTGAGACAGATTACTGCTAACACAGATGCTCCTGTGTCTGTCAGCACGCTCCTACCATCCTCCCCTCAGTGTTTCCATTCCGGCCCGCTCCCTCGTCAGTGTCCTGGCATGCATTGTGCGTGCTCTGAGGGCTGCAGAGGTCATTCGTGCACAAAAGAATGTCACAAGGGGGAATTAACCAGTGACCTGCCTGAAATTAGCGGGGACCCTGAGGAACGTCTGAGGAAAGAAAGTGAAAATCCAAATGCCAGCTGAGGCTAAATGTTCTGTAACCTCCAGGAAAACAAGCTCACAACTTTTGATTGTCGCTAGAAAGGCCAGAATTCCAAATCTACAAGAGGTCAAATTGACTGCAAGATTACAAACTGTTATCACTGATGATAGATAGATACTCACTACTAACAGAAATACATGGATTATGCTGAGATATATATTTTTTAATAAATTAAGCATCACAGAAACATACATTTAAACTTATTCATGTAAACATTTTCAATACTATTTGTCTTCTAATACAGCAAACTGTAACTCTCCATATAAAAACACCTGAATTTGCAACAAATAATTCACCTGACGCTCTTCATAACAAGACAATAACAACTGGTTTTATCTGATTTGATAATCTGATTTGATTTGATAAAGGTAAAATGTTTTTTGGGCTGGAACTGTTGTAACGATCACCGGAAAGTTTGAGTGTATCTTTTCCAATAAGTACTGCCCTGCTGTTACCGCCTACTTTCATTCATTTAACCGATATTTTCACAGAAACAGCACTGAGCCATTTGCTCATTTTTTTTGTAAACAAAATGTTTATGCAACTAGTTAATCCAGAAAAATTAAGTTTTACTACATAAAAGGTTCACCCCAGAGAAATGTTCAAGCTACAATAAAGCAACATGGCAAAATAAATTTGCTTCATCAAAACATATGTTCATATTTTACTTTGTTGTTGTTTTTGTTGTCTTTACATTAAACCAGCTCACTGGGGTTTTTTCAGTGCTTATATTTCATGTTTATTGGACTTCCCTGTACTAAAATAATAAGCTTTAATATGTTAATTGTGGAGCAAATTTGGTTTACAAAAACAAAATGAAATATTTTGATGACAGTGTTTCTAATGCATCTCTCCATAACAGCTAGATAGAGGTGATGTCTGAGTATGGTCATTCAAACCAGCCCTTGATCAGCACCAAAGAGCACCGCGACTAATAACAGCTTAAAGGCTTATTTATGCAATAATTCTGGGGCATAAAGTCTTTAAAATATTTTAAAAACAAGTCCATGTGCTTCTTTGTATTAGCAGTGTTTGTGCCATTATTCAATCAGTTCCTGTCTGCAGTGACAGAGAGGGCCACATCACAGGCTCTCTGTCTCTCTCTCTCTCCATTTTGAGCTATTCAGGCCATCCCTGCAGGATCTAAGTATTAAGACATGCGGTTTAACAAAGCATGACATGACAATGGAACTGTCTGCCATTGGTTGCCTAGGCCCTTTGCAAAGCATTGTGGGATACAAAATGATGGCTAGCATTACTAGCTAGCTGCAGGAATGATCAGAAAATTGATTAAAAAGTGGATAAAAGGACATCAATGATGGGGTTACTGCTGTTGATTTGTTCTTTAAATACCACGGAAATTCACTGAAGTTCCAGGTTGACGAGAAAGCGTCCATAAGGGCTAAAAAGACGTGAATAATGTCATAAGAACAGTACGATTGCAGGCTGCTGGAGGAAAAGATAAAGTTCCAAAGTTACTTGAGTTTTTATACCCTGTGTCCTAGGCCCCATCCACACGGAGAAGAAAAAGATATATTGCTGTTTCTTTTTGAAAAAAAATTCCATAAAGACGGAATCATTTCAGGAAATATCCACGTAAACACAGGACCACTGAAACGACTGAAAACGCTGTAGTGCATATGCCAAGCCTGCACGTGGTGCTGTGACGCTGCCACAGAAACGCACCAAAGGAGAAGAAGAAGATCAGAAAACTGACACAAACTTTGTTCTAGTTGCCCTTCTGGTTGTTGTCCGCATTTGATTTAAGAACGTATGGTGTGTGCGTTTCACGGTGGTGGTAAAGGAGCATTTGGTTTTGCTGTAAAAGCCATAACAAGCTCAGTAGCTTCTGCAGCACAAACACAACCCTGTAGTCTGCCATTATTGTTTTGGCCGGACCTGCGCAGGCGCCTTAAGAGAGCTACGCTGTGTGACGAAATCGTTTACAAGAAAGATGCGGTTGGCCGTCCACATGGAGACGAAATGGTAGTTCATGGATTTATGCACTCTGGCACCCATTTTCAAAAAGTATCTTTTACAGCCATCCAAAACGCCGTTTCCGTGTGGATGAAACGCCTATACAACAAAAAACTTTTGCGTATACACCTGTATTCGTTTAAGTGTGGACGCGGCCTTATTTGTAGTAAAAGATGTTGGTGTCAGAGGGTTAATTAAACTACTAAATATCTAAAATCGGTATGGCCCCCCCTGAAATTTACATTCCAACCAGCCCTTGATCAGCACCACAGACAAGACATTTATCCTGATTAATAACAGCCTAAAACCTCTTAAGCCTGGTTCAGTTAAACTTGTAAACATCCAAAATTGGTCGAATAGGCATCTAACTCAGTGAGAGACAATGAATCCTGCCAAGCAACAAAAATGGAACAATTTAAGATTAGCAGAATATATCCTGTCAAATTTACTGTCGGTGGTGTTTCTAGGCAGAAATTGTTATATTTTCTTTGCCTTTTGTGCAGTTTATAAAGATTTAGATTTTAAATCAAATGCACTTGTAATTACACTTTAAGGAAAGGTCAGGGATTAGCTACACTGGAACGTTCAATTCTTTATACATATTGCAAATAAGAAAACAGTGACATTGACTGCCATGGTCTTTCTAGTGTTAAGCCCCAGCACTGGTTTTTACTTCTGGGGTTCCATGCCAAAATGCTTTATTGATGGCTGCCTCACTGACTCAGTGCCAGGTACGTTTTGTAATGAGTGAGCTGGTGGAGCAACTGGAGGGCAAACTAAAAAAATTGAAATCATTTGTTCTCTCCACTTTTCTCTGACTGACACAAATTGGAACCAGATCATCTCTGAGTGTCGCCCCCTCCCTCTCTGCCTCTCCCAGAGCAATAAGCCTTGTGCTTTTTTTTTCTGGGGGGTGGGAAAGCCGGGCAGTGTGAAGAGAAAGGAGGTGGCAGTGGAGAGAGAGGGGGGACCTTTCAGCTTGCCTGAATATGGACAAACTTCATTATTTCTTCCAGCCCTCTGTCCAGTCTTCCCCTTTCTTCCCCATTATACTCTGTGTGAATGAGGTTGCCTGGGTAATGATTGAGGAAGAAAAAAACGCCCCTCTCCTCCCTCTCAAAAAAAAAAAAGCCCGTTTTTAGGACGTGGGATGAGGATTGAATTCATGTATGTAGAGAAAGCATTTCTGCTGGAATGCTGGGCTGCTTTCTGAGGTGGCGGGAGAAGTAAGAAAAGAGGAAATCCCAAAGTAAATGAATTTGACGAGTCCATATCAAGCACGCCTGATTTCCATGTAAATGAAGTGCATAGGGTGGGGGGCCTCTTTATCTCCCGCTGTCCCCTGGGGGCCTGTATCATACATCCTTTGATAGCTGACGTGTCCCATTAGCCCCTTAGTGCGATCGCCGCAGTGGGCCATTACACCCTCAGCTCTCATTAAGGTCCAATCCCCTGCTGTGAGGACAAACGCCCTCATTGTGCATCTCTGCAGCAGTGCCACGTTCGTCCTGCGGGGTCCCTGGGGAACACACTGCTCCTAATTTGGAGGGTGGTGACTGTGTGGAGATTCTGACAGGAATCCAAACTCCACACAGCCTAAACGGGCACTATAGTAGGAAGTGGGACTCGCAACAAAGCAGAATGAAGTCAGTGGCGCCACTCTCTACAGACACTGATCGATGGAGAGGAGTGAGTCAGCCTATTCATACAAACCTGTATCAGGAAAAACAATTTAATATAGAGGAATTTAAATGATCAAAACAGATAAAGCAACAGGTTTACAGTCTGTTTTCAACTCGAAGCTAACCAGAAGGACAATCAAGAGAACAAAACAACGTTTTCATACATTCATTAAGGTAAACATCACCCTATGCTTAGGAGCAACCTTGAAATCAAGCAGTGGTGAAAAATGAAGCCATAGTAGAAGAGCGCCCCATGATAATTTTTTTTTAACAGCTTGACTTGAGGAACAATTTTGGTCGGAATATTTAATGTCTCTTTGTTTGTCTCTTAAGTTAGTTTAAGACAGCATTTTCCTAATGGCAAACTCCACCGGACAGGCTTCCCAAGACAGTTTCCCTAACCAGTTGCATGACATCATTCAGACTTCATCCAATATTTAATATAGTCTGTGCTTGAATTTTCTGATTTGATAAAGCTGTTGTCTCTCATTTAAGGCTGGCTCAGACTACATGATTTTTTTGGTCTTTCATGATTGTACTGTGTCAGACTAGGCAGCTAAAGATTGTCAATCATAGCTATAACACAAGTGCTCTTTGTGATGTGAGCAGTCTTTTGATGTGAAAGAAAGAATACATTAAACAAGACATGATAATGCATAAAGGCCTGGAGGAAGTGATGCCACTCTGGTAAATGATGATTAAAAAGGTAGGGGGGAAATGCTCTCCTGATGGTAGGCATCAGGAAACACATTGACATCAGGTCAAGGTGTCAAACTAGATGACGATGCAATAAAATTTATGAATAGTAAGTCTTGTTGAGTCATTGTCGTGGGGCATCTTTGACGCTTTATTGATATTGTCAATTTAAAAGATGATCTTTGTTGTTCCTGATGCGTATTATCTGGGTTGATGCTCATAATCGGGCCTGATGCTCATAATTAGGCCTGATGCTGAAAAACCAGGTCTGATGCTTATCATAAAGTCTGATGCACATAATCAGGTCTGATGCTTATAATCAAGCCTAATGCTCATAATAGGGTCTGATGCTCATAATCAGGTGTTATTCTTAAAATTGGGCCTGATGCTCATACTCGGGTCTGATGCTCATAATCGGGCCTGATGCTCATACTTGGGCCTGATGCTCATAATCAAGTCGAATGCACATAATCGGGTCTGATGCTCATAATTGGGCCTGATGCTCATAATTGGGTCTGAAGCTCATAATCGGGTCTGATGCTCATAATTGGGCCTGATGCTCATAATCGGGTCTGAAGCTCATAATCGGGTCTGATGCTCATAATTGGGTCTGATGCTGACAATTGGGCCTGATGCTCCTTACCAGGTCTGATGCTTATCATGAAGCCTGATGCTCATAATCAGGTCTGATGCTCATAATTGGGCCTGATACTCACATTAAGGCCTGATACTCATAATTGGGCCTTATAGTTGACAATGATCTGCAATGCTGCAGTTGGACGAAACTCTGACTGAATCCCTAACATACGCTGGCCATTACTCTCATCTTAATGTCCCATTAATGAATGCTAATGTGGTTGGCAAAAATCTGATACTTACATCTTGTTCAACAATGGTGCTAGAGCTATGAAATAAAACAGTTTCGTAATGCAGGGCCTTATGAGATTAATCATTTCGCAAAAAAATGAAAGCTTCTGAACATTGTCCAAGCTGCACAAAACCATTGGCAAAATCATGGTACTAAAATGTCTGCAACATATTTCTCATTATAGTGTTTGAGAGTTTAGTTGCAAACTTTGGTTATTAAAACTAAAATGTCCCAGTATTGGGTTAGAATTTCTGTTTTAGTTGTTGAGGTATTAAAACAATTAAAGGAAAAAACGAGACAAGGGGACGACATCTTTGGAGTGTACCCAGGGTTCTTTTGGAAGGGAATACTTCAGAAAGAGGTGGGAAACTTAAGACCAAAAAACATTGGAATACATGATCCTGGTCCAGTCAGTCAAAATGTAAAAGGCCTGTAACTCATAGGAATTGCAACATTAAAAATGCACCAATGTGTGCCTTCTTAGGATGAGGTCAGGCACAACTGAATATGCATTTGAAGTATACATATTGTATTATGTTTGTAAAATGCAATATCTGGGTGACTGTGTCTGCAAACTGAGTTAACGACTGGAGTGATGTCTAACCCCATTCAGTATCAGGAACCATTTTCAGTACAGGGATGTTAACCTGCAAATTGAGGACTGAGGAGTAGTCAACTGTTGATAGTAGTCAGCACCTTGATGCCACACTCAGGAAACTAATTTGATAACACTTACCTGAAGACTCTAGATTCTTGTGTTTAGATGTGAAATAAATTAAGACTATTTTCTGAGTGTTTCTCTTTTAATTTTTAGGCCAGTCAATTAATTTAAATTGAAATTTGACTTTTAAAACGGTCCTTGTTGAAACAAACTTAATCAATCCTGCAGGCCTCTTTTATCTGTATTTCTTTTCATTATCACTATTATTTTTTATTGTAAATAAGCTCTAGAAAAGTAAAGATTCAGTAATAATTTCATTAAATCTATTCATTGAACAAGTCAAGAGACTTATCAAATTTTTCATCCTTATTGTGGGCTTCTAAACATACTTTTTATTTAACCAAAGTCTCTGTTAGTTGAACTAATTTCATGAATAGTCATCCCTACAACAAGAAATCATCGCCATAAAAACTGTGAGTAAATATTTTGTAGCACATGGTGTCATGTCAGCGGTCCAACACGGACACCCTTCTCAGAGCACATGAACAATGGGGCTTCGCTTTCTGCCCAGCAGGCCTTGATTGAAATACAAACTGGTGCAAATGAAGCATGTAATCAGATTAGGGCCGAAACCCCGGGGAGGCTGCTTGGCAGGCTGGGAATACCGACAACCAGGCCGCAGGGAGCAGTGGAGAAATATCTGGAGTTTACATCAGTGGCAGTCAGACCTTACTGAGGAGTGAAACCATGAGGGCATGGAAAACATGCATGTGCTAAATATGCACATATAACTGCCCTTTTTCTGAAAGAGCTGTTTGATTGGCTTCTTATTCAACTTATTAAAAGTCTAATTATGGGGCAACAACACCAATTAATTTATTGTAGCTCTTTTGTTTTCTTTTGTTGTTTCAAAAACAGGCTGAAGTGTATTTTCACTTACCTGATGGCTCCTCATAGCTGCTGTAGGTGGCTGTCGGAGAAGCAACTGGAATCTCTGTGTAAAACAGAAGACAGTGAATAAAACTGATGTCACAAGGAAAATATGCAGCTAAGTTTCCTGGTTATTCTCTAAAAAATCTTGGTGTATATGGATGACATTTGGGTATGTATTTGTTTAACCATAACCACATAGCCAGCAATTCCAAAAGAGCTCAGTCATTGAACAACTTAGCAGGTAGAATAAATGGTTTAACATATATGGTAGAACAAGCATGAATTTCAAACTAAGGTTATTTTAACAACGTTAGCCTGTTGAGATGCGCTGCTCTGTTGAAAAATGCTACCATAAATTGAATCAGTAGCAGTGGCTATCAGTATCATCCATAGATATTAGGGAGTCCAAGTCGATCCATTGGTTTTCTACACCGCTGATCCCCTTTGGGTTGCGGGGGGCATGAGCCTATCCCAGCTGTTTCTGGGCAAGAGGCGAGTTATACCCATACCTGGTCGTCAGTCAGTCACAGGGCTGACATATAGAGACAAGCAACCAGGCACATTAACACCTACCGCCAATTTAGAATCACCAGTTAACCTAATGTCTTTGGTGGTGGGAGGAAGCCGGAGTACCTGGAGGGAACCCACGTATGTACGGGGAAAACATGCTAAATCCAACCATAAAGGCCCTGACCAGGAAACCAGCAAACCAGAAACCTCCTTGCCCTGAGGCAACAGCCCACAAGGTCCAAGTGATGTTACCTATTTGTTTTCTAGAGCCATCTTTTAAAGCCATCCATTAGTAGCCATATTGAAATTGCTTTCTTGTTCAAACTTTCAGTCAACCTAGTTCGAGACTAAGAGTTGGGTGGGATGTGCTTAAGCCCCCTGACAAACAGCTGGACGGTACCTCTCTTAGAACCAAAACAGATGACTTACAAAAAAATCTCCTCCCATACAGTGTGCCTGTCAAGGCATGATCCATCCCACTCAAAACTGATTTTGAACCAGGCTGTAAACATGCTTATTTCTGCTTTAAAAGACAGTACTTTTGAACGGGTGTTGGGTTCAGGTTCCAGTCTCAAATGGACACTTAAGGAGTCGCAGTGTCTCACACTTTTACAGTGGCTTCATTTTTCAGCACCCGAGGTTGCTGCTTGGTATCCCTTATCTAATAATTTCCAAAGCACTAAAAATATCTGTATTAAACCGCCTCTCACCCATATGCATTGTCAGAGCGTGTGGATCAAATTTTGCCACTCCTGTATTAAAAATTTTATTGAAAATGTGCTCCCAGAAACACCTGACACAGCTACATTTGCATGGAAGAGATGGGAAAGTGCAAAAAGCCACAATTCCTCAAGTGTTCACTGAGTCCACATCCATTAAACTGGTTCAAAATCAATCTGGTCTGACTAGATCATGTTTTATCAGTCATAAACTTTGCCAGAATAAATAGATTATAAAACTTGTTTTATAAAGAGTTATTAATGGTGGGATGCATGACTAATCTGACTGTGGTGGACATAAACTTAAGCTCTTTGCCTGGTTTGAGGTGAGTTAGGATGAGACAGTGTTTCTTATATGGCGACTGCCATCTACAGGCTTCAAGAGTCCCCTTCAGTTACCAAATGTCTTATCCTGACATGCCAGATAGACTTTTTTTATATATCCACTGCATAGAATATATTTCACATTCATCTGAGAAACCTCCCATTCAAAGTGTTTAGGAAGGGCAGGACTTTTCAGAAAATTCTTGATATGTATTCGAGTGTTTAGTCTGTCATATTCATGACAGGCCAATCAGAGCAACAAGACAAAATGAGGAATAGACATGCGCAGCTCCAGTTGTAACCTGAGCTCACCAGACAGCTGATGAACAGTGGAGCTTAGTGAATAAAACTCATGCCAAAACCAGTAGGGAGAAGTGCAAAAATATCTTCTCTATCAAGAGAAGCTTTCAATAGGTCTCTTTCCTCATGTTTTAATAAAGAAATATGGCCCAGTTCTGATAAAACTGCTGTACATTAGCTACATCCAAGCTTACCCCTTCACTGGTGGCAGTCGTTGCTACAACTAAACCCTGCCTCTCCTCGTTTTAGACTTGGCACAGTCATTTCAGACAGGAGCTTTGCAAGATGGATTTGCCTGATGGCAGACATGGAATCCAGCCAATCCATCTACTTTTCAAGGTTACCTTTGTCCATGACTTTTCACAATAAAAGATCAGACCAACCACCAAGTACAGAAAGGCACAGAGCTGATTGGTAGCACATGTTGAAAAGGAGCACTTTTTAGCAGAACACCAGTATTAGTTGTTGAGGTAGTGGGTTATCAAGCATTTATTTTAATGTGAACAAATGCCTAAATTCCTCCTGAGAGTTATTTCAATTGTAGTCTTATTATTAAAGATTAGGTTCAATTAAAGTGATTTCAGAAAGTGTTCAGTATTTGAAATAAACACACAACACTGTTTTTGTGCCTTAAGGATAAACACACAGTGAAAGGACCCTTAATCTCAATTATGCCCTACTTTTAAATTACATTACCTACCACATGATGCTTTGCCGCCAAAGCATCACTGCATTTGGGAACTTTCCTTCATAAGTGTGTCATCATGTTAGTCCCACGACACCTCTGAGAGGCCGGACAGTGAAGCCTGGCATCCCCAAAGTTCTCCCCTCCATACTGTCTTCTAGCTTAATCATACCAACAATTTAGATATTTAAATACATTCAAAGACCCATCATTTTTACAAATGTAAACCATAAATGCAGCACTACAACTTCTTATCTCCCATCCAGGGGCACGGTATCCCGACTGTTTCCTGTTTAATGATTGTGGGATGTTGTAGATCAGCTGAGCCAAAGCCGACGGTCTTGTTAAAGTCGGAACTGGCAGGAAGTTACATCTCACAAAAATTTTATATCATACTATTAAAACTAAAACACATTTGATTAAAAATAGCCCAGTTTCATCCAACTTTTACACCACATTTGTTACCATTCAGCTAAACTGAAGAAATCTTCTCCTGCAGGTCAACAGGTTTAAATTATCGATGTGTATTCTGGCCAAACGCGTCTCTGATTCTCCACACGCCTCGTCCAGTTCTCACACATCTTTATCAGAGCTTCAGTACTAAAGCGGACCATTGTTTGTGTGTTCATGTCCTCCCAGACATTATTCTTATCTTATCTGTTGATGCCAGCCAGCACCTTGATGCTCCTCACTAAAGCAGCTTGTAGCTAACACATTTCTGTTTGTGTGAAATGTTGGCATTTATTACAGAGAGCCTGGAATCTGCACGCAACAGATACAGCCAATAAACATATCAGCCATGGTTCTCCTGGACTGATTCTGAAGATTTATTGAAAAACAAACTGTTAAAGGCACACAAGGCCGTGGTAGGTGAGCTCTAATGGTCTGTTTATCCTGGCTTTGGTTTAAACAGTGAAATATCTATGCAAGTTATCTTTGAAACAACATAAAAAGCCATGAATATTGGCACAGCAAGCATGTCTTCCCTCTTTTATGTCTTGTCTCAGTCATAGATCCCTTATCAGAATACTGGTGAGCCTTTTAATACAATCTTTGTGCATCAAGATGGTTAAAGGTTGTCCTTACTGATGCAGGGGGCGATTGGAGAGCGGCTCTGCTGGTATCCTTTGGCACAGCGGTTGCATGTGATTCCAGTCACTCCGTCCTTGCAGGGGCATTGGCCTGTTGTCTGGTTACATGTCTTCCCTGCTGCTCCGACTGGATGGCAATCACATGCTGCAGAGAGGAAAGAAGAAAGTAAAGATATCACAACAATGTCAGAGAGATTTCGCTGAAGCAGGAGCATATCTAGGATTATTTTATCTGAGGTGGTCCAACTGGGAGAGTGATATGTAGTGCACATAACATATAAACAGTTGTTGAACTTCCTATTACTTGTACCTGTAATGTAAGACTTCTACTTCCTGTTTCAGACTTGGTGCGTGTTAGTTGCGGGACAGCTGCAGTGCCTTTCAACTCTCACGGCTTTCATATGAGCGTGTGCTGGGTCCTGTTGCGTTTCCCAGCTGTCACACCCTGCCTTTTGTCAGACATTCTACCTTAATAAATCTACCTACTAATGACTTGATTCATTTTATACCTGAGCCGGGAAATTTCAGAATAAAAGCATTCAGTACAAACAAAGTTTCCCCATAGAAATGCCAAACCAGGCTATTACTTTGAAAAGCCGTACTGTGTTTATCTTGCCTGTCGCATATTCTGCTAATGTGGACAAAGGTATATATGACCATCATTTTCCTGTCTATACAGCGCCCATGCAGGCAGTCTAATGTTTTGTTCACACCAGATGCAAGTAAAATCATTTGCACAAGTTAATTACACGTAAAGTTAATGTATAGAAACAATTAGACGCAAATTCACCTCTGGCGGTGCGACCGCTGTGAATGTGCAGTGCAAATTTTGTGAATTGAGCGAGTAATCCGTGCCGCATTAACCCCTTAAAGCCTGTTGTATCATATTTACCTCCACCAAGGAGGTTATGTGATCAGCAGTGTTTGTTAGTTTGTTAGCAACATAACTCAAAAAGTTACGGTTGGATTTTGATGAAATTTTCAGGAAATGTCAGAAATGGCATAAGGAAGAATTGATTTGATTATGGGACTGATCCGGATCACCATCTGGATCCAGGAATTTTTTTTAAAGGATTCTTTACTATTGGGAGATAGGGCTAGTGGTGGAGGTCTGCACTCTCGGAGTGCTTTTCTAGTTGATACATACTTTTATGATATTTCCATCTAATCACAATGATCAGAAATGACTAAAAAAACAAACTTCTGAGTACAATCTGATAAATGATAAAAACGCCCTCAAGTGGATTATCAGTTACCAAAAACACCTAGTGTATCAAATGAGATAATATATACATCGTCATTAAAAAGTGAAATAAACATTTCAGTTCCAAAAAATTAGAATTTTCTGGCTATAATTTGTGTTTTCAGGCTTTAAAGGGTTAAACTTATTGGCCAGAGTTGCAAAACCTGAACTCAAGCTTGTGACGTCTGTCTGTGGCCATCCCTGAGCTATATGACTTAACCTGCCTGTCCTTGAATAATAAGGCGCTTACTTAAAGGCCTTTCAGACCGCCAGGGCTCCGCAAAGGGCAGGTTATATGCCAAACTTGATGACAAAGGCTGGGTTCGCCCAAATGCCAGACCAAATAATTGATAAACTCAAAAAACTGAAGAAGAAATACAAGAAGTAGGACAGAAGAAGAAGGACAGCAAGAAAGACTTGGGCAAAAGTGGAGCTGGACGTGGGGATACATGTCCATAACATCCGCTTAAACTGGTGTGAACGCAGGCTGGTTCGCCAGAAAGCACCAAGGATCTGAGACAGAACAGAGCCAGGACCAGAACTGTGTTTTTCTGAAAGCACTATAAGAGGAAACTTTTGTCTGTCACCTTGTCACTGCAGATACAAAGCAACAATCCTCTTAACATGGTCAAGCTCAGCCATGGTTGTTGACCACTGACTGAAATACCAGCTGTAGGGGAAGGAAGCCCCTCCCCTCTTACATTGTAAACTCGCTTTATTCACATGTTCGGATTTGCTCAAATAAGCGATCGTTCACATTTGGTGTCAACACATCAAGCCCTGACTTGTTCCCTTGCACGCCAAAATGGAAATTAAGCGATGACGCTGCCATTGCACAGCCGCCATACAGCCAGTCTGAAACGTTTTTTGCACAACTGTGCTGTCTGATAAAGGTGCACCAGTAGATCGGGCAATAACCAGAACATTTCCTCTGTCTTGTAGTTCCATCTAACGGCACTAACTTCATTATTCTTCTTTCCCGTTTTCTTGTTTTGTTGGTTTACTTTTGAGACTTTTATGTCTACGGGAAACTCTGATCAAACAACAACCCAAAGAAGGCAGAAAAATTAGAAATGTTACTTTCTTTTGAGGCATTGTTTGGGACCAGACATGCTACACGGGACAAAATGATCAATTTCCACAGCAGACTGGTCCTGAAACCCTAGGACTGCAGTATCAGGCTATAACCGTGGGTAGAACATGTAGGCTGACCTTGTCTCAGCGTTAAAGCGCAGCCTCAGTGTCTCTGCACACATTAATTAATTTCCACCAGCAGTGGGGGGTCTGTAAGGCTGAATGTTCACTGAGGGGTCTGGGGGTGTTCGGTGCACTGAAGCATGTACCTGCTTCATCTCTGTGGACTCGCTGTGCCTGGTTAAAGGCTCAGACTGCCAAATGTATGAGGGGACCGGGGAAAGAAAACAAACTGGGGGGGCGTGCTCTGCGGTTCTCCAAGAGCCGTGTTTACACTGCGCTCGATGAGGGGTGAAGTTGTTAATCTGGGAAATAAAGCATGAGGCATTCAACGCTGCCACTGCAGATGTAGGGAGACATTTATTTTACTAAACCTCAAACTTTTATTAGCTAATCGTTGAGAGGACATTTACTTGAGATTTGAAGTGGAGTTCAGGGGGGAGGAGGAGGAGGGGGGGGGTAGAGGAATGAAGAATGAAAGATTTCCTCCTGGCTGCGTTGGCACGGAGCTGTATTTCCTGTCCAACAACAGCAGAGCGCGATGGTGGGTTGATTTGAACAATAAATACAGAGGTTTCTAACTGATGTCACGTCTCCCTGGTTTTGTCACCTGAGGAGAAAAGCAGCAATCAGGCTGTTTGGGTTTGATCCCAGAGCACCAAGAGCTGGGAGTGAGGAGGGAGGGCTAACTTTTACACTCCATGTTGCTCTTTATCACCACTATGGATGGATTATATACATCTATTATAAATGTAAAACAGCCCCTGGCATCCTTCTCTGTGGAAAAGACAGAAGACAAGACAGCGGCACAGAACTGAAGCCAAAATATTCGATGCTTCTCCTGCTAACAGGCCAAGTAACAGGCTCCATATCAGTATCAGCTAAAACAGATTTGTAAATATTGGTATATTGGGTTGTGTTCCACAAGTCTGAATTTTACTTGCAGCGGAAACTTCAAAATTTGCATTCAAATATTTCTCTAATCTAACTATTAACTCAAATGGGATGAATGAGACAAATGCTGTAGCAGTTTGTTTACATGGGTCGCCAAAACTAAATCCAAATTAAACTTTCTGACTAACTTTGACTTTTTAGTATAACCCTCAATTTAACATCCACTTCTGTTTTCTCTAACATCCTAGATAAGACTGCAACAGTCATCTCTGATCAGCCTGATATCGTCTTAATCTTTTCACTGCTTATTTTCTATGTAATAATGCAATATCTAAGAAATAGGCCTCATCAAACTATTTATTATGGGTTCGATATTTCGCAGCTTTACATTATTCCTGTATTATTATGACTTATATTAGTCTCATATTCACAGATCTCGTACTGCCTCTCCTCCTCTTCCTGTTCATGTAATCTTTAGTCATTCTCAGCAGGAGCATGCTTCAATAAATTTCTTAATTTACAGTTGTGACATCTTTCTTGGTTACTCGTTGCGACCCATTCAATGATGAGCCTTGTCATGTCATAAAGCGTATTATAAACCAGCCAAACGCTTCAAGATTCCAAGTGTATTAGAGGCTTTAACACACGCCAAGTATGCAGAGAAAATGGAGTTTATAGAGCACAAGTTTATTGATTGCTAAAGGTGTTTTTTAAGTACAATTTAGGTGCAATTTTACATGTTTTTCTTAGCCAAGCTAAATGGCAGCTGTGAAGTTTTAATCTCTGGTTTCACAGAGAGTTAATTCAAATATAAGTTCTAAGCTGATTAAAAGTGTATTTCTACCTCCTGCTGGTTTAAGTCAGAAATGTTTTAAAGAAGCGAGCTGTGGCTCTGATCGTGGTCAAAGCAGAGGCTGTAAATACTGTAACTCCATCCACTGTCTGCTGATGGTAGTTCTGCTAAAGCTCAATTATTTCAGTGATAAACAAATTTGGCACCATTTCAGCTCAGTTGGAGCATACACACATTTAGAGAGGCTACAGTCCTCGGCGCGCTGATTGCAGGACCGATTCCTGGTCCTGGCGTTGTTGGTTGCATGTCTTCCTCTGCTCTCTCTCTCCCCATATTTCCTGTCTCTCTTCAGCTGTCCAGTTGAATAAAGACAAAAACCCCAAAAATAATCTAAAAAGAAGAACATGTTATTTTGGAAAAGTTCTTCACAATAAAAGTCCCCAGTTCTTTTGTTATTCAAATCTTTTGTTATGAAGAAGCCATCTCAGATTTACTTACAGGCTACTACTTTTTGACAGCTGAACTCACAGAGACCCAACTTCATACACTGGCGCTACATGATTTTAAGGTTTGTTTTGTGGAGAGAGGGGGTTCTAGTTAAATAATATGCATTTGAAAACAAAGCCCCTTTAATTATGTTCTACTGTGATAAAGTACTGTTACAAAAAAATCTCTGTGATATGATTTAAAGGCATGTCGTGTGGCTCTAATGTGACGATAATTTTATTGCATTGATGTTTTCCATTAAGCAGCCGTCTTTGCTTGTGTTAAATTCTCAGAGGAAATAATGTGGATCCTGAAAATTTTCATTGTTTGATTTTATGTCAACAAGCAGACTTGGAAAGATATTTTATGACACAAAAGCTAGTGGAAGAAAAACAAAGGATTTAGAGCTTATTTTAAAAAATAAAGATTTAATAAGCATCTTGTTATGTTCACTGGGCTCCATAAATTCCAAAAGCAACTCCAACTTCTGCTGGACCACTTCAAGCAAAAATTCAAATGACTCTGCTGGTGCGTATAACACATGCAGGGCTAATGGGGAGGCTGGGCGAGCACTTCAAACACCGGCTTTATGGTAAATGTTTGGCACGGCACACACACATAGAGAAGGTTTCTCACATTTTACTTTCGATCTCCACAAACAGCTTAAACAGACTTTGAAGTGCGTTCCACTCGTCCATTAATGGGAAACATTATGCAGGCAGTTATTTGCAGAAAGTCTTTGCCAAAAAGCTTTACATTAGACACTCAAATCTGAAGAGTGCACAGACACAACCCTGCTGTGGACAAAAAGCAAACTCAAGAGAAGGAACACACAGATTTTTTTTACTTTAGATTAATGCTGTGCAGAGAGAATGAAACATTAACCAGGTTATTGACCTTTTATCGTGCCTTCCAGAGCAGACCTAATGAAGAGTCCTGTGCTCATTATGGGTGGAGGAACGTGGTGTAATTTGAATGAGGTTTCATACTGGTAAAAGGCCCAGTTCTCCATCTGTGACAGTCTGGAAGGAAACACAGCCTGCGCTATAATGTGCTAAGATTACTTTTCATTGTATGGTATGTGTGGAGTCAGCAGAGGACAAACTGTGGTCATTTTAAAGATAATATTTTTACTGTATTATAATGGCACTGGTTTATGCAAAACACATCTTGTTCTTCAAATTATATTTATTTTACTTGGGGACAATGTAAATTCCTGTCATGGGTGTAACATGACAGTAACTTTACTTGCTTTGTGTCATGTTTTGTGTCATTTTGATTGAATACAGCTTTCTAGACCTCTGCCATGGTTGAAAATCATTCTTTGGAGAAGCAGTCGTTATAAAGCTTAACGTTCCTCAAAGCAGGATGGCTTCGTTTGAATGAATCGTTCCCTTCATTAATTATCATTCATTCTCATGTCTCCCTTTTCCAGCCCTGATACAGCCGACTTCTCACCGAAGTTCTAGACCAGTGGTTTTCAAAGTGTGAGGCGGGCCTCCCCTGGGGGGCGCCACAGAGCTTCAGGGGAGGCGCGGAACCATAAACCTGAAAAAAGGTGATTTGCTTTGCGAACCTCTGCTGTGCATTAAGCAAAATGGATAGACTTATAGTTACTATAGGAACTATGATATAGAGGAGTGTGCCTCAACCCTCAACCAAAGAGCAAAATTGTTCAAAAATACCTTTGCAAGAGTCACAATCTAAGAGGTGAAAAGTGGCAAAAACAGCTTGAAGTACAAATAAAAATAGGTTAAAAGTGGCAAAATGGTCAAAAAGCAGCAAGAAATGGGTGAAAAGGGGTGAAAATGGGGAGAAAAAGTGTAAAAATGGTCAGAAAGTTGCAGAAATGGGTAAGAATTGACCAAAAATGAGTGGAAAGTGACTTAAATGGGCGAAAAGCAGTCAAGAGTGGCAAAAATGGGCAAAAAATAGGAAACAAGTGGTATGTAATGGCAAATGGTAGTTTAAATGGGTAAAAAGTGGCAAAAAAATGTGAAAAAGGGAAAAAAATGGCAAAAAGAAGAGGCAAAAATTGGGAAAAGGGAAACAAGTGGTATTTAATGTCGGACGGTAGCTTAAATGGACAAAAAGTGGCAAAAAATGATTAAAAAAGGGCAAAAATGGGATAAAAGCGGCAAAAAGACGTCGCAAAAATGAGTAAAAAAATTAATTTAAAAAATGGATATTTACTGATGAAGGGTGGCTTAAATGGGCAAAAGGTGAAAAAGGGCAAAAATGAGATAGAATTGGAAAAAATGGGGGGAAAGTGGCAAAAAGAAGTTGTGAAATGGCCAAAAAAATATGAAAAAGGGTATTTAATGGCATTTTAACTGAATAAGAGGGAAAGTCAGATGTTTAAGGACATTTGCAAACCAAAATATCCAAAATGTTAAAAATGTTTAAAGATTAGACAAAAATGTTTGAAATGTTTTGTTTTGTTTTTTTTCTCCATCCCAGCCACCTCTACTGCATCTCATCTGTATCCTGGTCCAGGTCCTTGGAAGTCAACTCCACATCCCTCCATTATCAGCACCTCAAAGCCGTCTCACCAGTGTCCAAAATTAGCTCCTCAGAAGTCTTCTCTTTATCTTTCCCTACATGCTTCCATCACCAGTGTCTAGACTCCATAAAGGGAGGTATCCTATCTTGCTGTTGGCCTCACCACCCTGCAAGTACATGACCACATCACAAGAGTCCATTCACCAAAGACATTTCTCATTTCTGATCTTGTAAAATACATTTTTGATCACTCTTATTAAGTCTCCGTGCCAGAGCCAAGTGTACCATGCTTTAGCATGAAATGGAATACTCATATTGGTCAAACAGACAAGACTTTAGGGGTTAAAGGGAAAGGGAAATAAAAACAGCGTGTTTGCTTGTATCTCCCTCTATCCCCTCTACAAACCCAGCACCGTTTCAGCAGTTTGCTGTTCACTACGAGTCTGTTTCTGCTTCAGCTTTTAGCCTGGAAAGGAAGTTTTTCCTTGCCACCAAAGAGTTGCACATCAGCAAACTCATCAAGCATGGGGTGATGAGTCCGCTCAGACAGTGTGGAGTTCCAGTTATCTGAGCATATGGATGAAAGTCACAGTCTGTCAGTCCTTGGCCTTGCTGGCTGGACTCCTTTATGACGACCTCTCTTTGGCACATTTTTGAATATTGTTGGCAAGACCAGGTGTTTAATGCTGATGTGCTTAGGAGGACGGGGTTGGGAAGGATTGGCTGGTTGGTACAGGAATGGCAGCTGGGCTTTTACGGGCACCTGGTGTGCTTTCCAGGACCTGGTCCAGCTGACTGCGTACTAGGTGCCAAGGACCCAGTGGGATGGTACAGACGCCTCAGAGCAGACAAAGCCCCGTGCCCACCCAAAGATCTCTGGCGCCCCCCCGGGGGATCCAACCCCAGGTTGGGAACCAATGCTCTAGATTAGTAGAACCTAATTTTCACAACCTCAGATAGAGAAGACAGGCCATCACGCCCCTGCTGAAATCTCTGGCACCCATCCAAGGGTGCCCCGGGTTGGGAACCTAGGGTCCACACTATAACAGATAGAAGGCATTCCTTCTTTGTTGTATTTTAACTTGCTTTTACCCACTGGAGGTGATATCAGGATGGAGAAATGTTATCATGATGGGCATGTCTTCAAAATTTATCTCCAGAGAACAACAGTCATCTCCTCTTTACATCACTGTTTTCCAGTGTTTATAGGAAACTAGTCCCACATATAGACAGGCAGAGAAATGAAGAGGTATTTAGTGCGTCTAGAGGATATTTTAGCTGTGATTTAAAGTGACTGAATGACAGAAGTTTGTTTGCTCTGGGACTCTGAGTCTCTCTTTCCTCCCTGAGGTGTTGAAGACAGACGGAGCTCAGCTTTTGTCTCCTCACACATTAATCCTCGACTGCTCCGTCTGAAACCTGACGTCTGTGCTCACACCTGTGTGTGTCGGTGTTGTTTTTTAGTGACTGTGGATGATTATCCAGTTGTTTCCACTGCTGTGGATCAGCTCACACCTCTGATCTGTTTGTTATGTTTGTCTCTTCAGAGATCCACAGAGAAGACAAACAGATCGGGAGCTTCAAGGGTCAGCTCACAGACACGGAGACAGGTGGGCACCTTTCTCCAAAACTTTGAGAAGAATTCCTTTAATACCTGAAGTGTCAGACTGACAAAGGTAGGAGAGGTGTACACTTCTGACCACAGTCATTTTAATATCTGAGTGCTGTCATTTAAAGCGAGCCTGTTGGTTTATTCACTTTCTGAAATAGCTGTCCATCTCGGCTAGTTCCTCCCTTTACTTTACGTCTATGAAATTGATGATCAAACTAGTATTTTTATTGTCCTGTTGTTTGATTTAATTCCTGGGATCCTTTCCACCATAACCGCATCACAGCAATCCCTGACTGCAGAGTGAAGTGCTAGCTCTGATTGGCTAACTGTGCACAGGTAATGTAGCGTGTTACACTGTGTTACCTTTGCACGCCCTGCGGTGAGAGATGGACTTGGTCATGTCTCTGTAGTAACCCTCCTTGCAGTAGTGACAGTGGCGTCCAGCTGTGTTGTGACGACAGTTGAGGCAGACGCCACCGCTCCTCCGGCCCGACAGCTTGTACAGCTCCATGTTGAAACGACAGCGCCGGGCATGTAGGTTACAGTGGCATGCTGGGTAAAAAAAAAAAAAAAAAGAAGAGAGACATTTAACATGGATGTATAAATTTTTGAGATCAACAAGATGTGATCACTCTTAGATAAATATTTAACTTAGATTGAAGTCTAACAAAAAACACAATGGAAACACTTATAAAAAAGCTTTTTAAATGTGTCAAGGGTGCAGAGGATACCTTTCATAATTACATGTTGAGATTCAGAAACAGATTTGCTTTATTGGGAAGTTTCCTTCGCAGCAGGAGCACACAAAAGAGTCTGCCTATCTTAATCCAATGACAAGGCTTTGTCCAATTCTTTCTACAGTCTATGGTGAAAACACTGACATCTAAATGTGACAGATTTTTGGATTTAGACTGTTAGAAAGGGTTTCACCTCTTCCTTGGCTAGGTTTAATTTGGCAAATATGTGGACTGGGGATGTTGCCGGCCCAAAATGGGGAGTTACCCCGCCCCCTTAATGCTACAATGATATAAAATCACAGAGCAGTTCATCTCCTAACAGTCTGTTATTAGCTGATGCCACTGCCTTAATTGAAAGTTAACAATCAAATAAATGCTTTTTTTTTTGTTCATTGTGAGGTAAATTTACCAAATCTATCAGCCACAGCCAGGTCTGTGGATCATTTAAACAGTCTTACTCAACCCTGAACCAAAGAGCTGAATTGTTAAAAAATACCTTTGCAAGAGCCACAATCTAAGTGGTAAAAAGTGAAAAAAGGCTAAAGTGGCAATAAAAATAAATTAAGGGTGGCAAAATTGGCCAAAAAGAAGCAAAAAAGTGGCAAAAATGGGTGAAAGGGGGCAAAAATGAGCAGAAAAGGTGGCAAAATGGGTGAGAAGTGACCATAAAATGTTTTAACATGGAAAAATGGTCAAAAGCTACAAAACATAGCAAAAAAATTAGTGAACTAGAAAAGCACTCGGAGAGCGCCAATGTGCCCCCTTAGCCCTATCTCCCAATAGTGGAAAATCCTTTAAAAACATTCCCGGATCCAGACGGTGATCCAGATCACCCCCAAAATCTAATTCACCAATTACTGCCTCCCGGTGGGGTGGAGACACAGTGAGGCAAAGCACTGGCTTGGCTACGTGTGGACTGTCATGGCGGAAGCACCCATGGTCTCACCAGAGGACTGAAAGTCATGGCAGAGGGTGAATATTCCTCTATTCCTCCCAGCATTGTGAGTATTCTCACTACAATCCGCTGTCTTTCTCTCTGTTACACTCCGACTTGTTTCCTCGACTGGGCGTGCGTCTTTCAAATTCTATAAACTCCAAAACTTTGAATAGAAAGACACCAAAAACATGCTGCTGGGATTGAAGTTACTCATGTTTGCCATCTCCTGGTGTAAAGTGGTAACAGCGCAGACCTCCACCATTAGCCCTATCTCCCAATAGTAAAGAATCCTTTAAAAAGTTCCTGGATCCAGATGGTGATCAGATCAGTCCCAAAATCTAACCAGTTCTTCCTTATGCCATTTCTGATATTTCCTGAAAATTTCCTGAAAATCCGTCCATGACTATTTCAGTTATGTTGCTAAAAAACTAACAAACTAACAAACAAACAAACGAACCCACCCGATCACATAATGTCCTTGGCAGAGGTAAAAATTACTAAAATGGCAAAAATGGGTGGAAAGTGGCAAAAATAGGCTAAAGCAGCAAAAATAGATTAGAAGTGGCAAAAACAAAATGGAAAAAGGGGGTAAAAATTTTCAGTTAAGGGCAATGAAAATAAACACACAAAAAAATAAAAATTGAAAATTAAAGCCTGCTATGTAAGTCTGGAAAACAAACTGATAAATGTGACTTGCAATGGATCATTTCTGAGGTCGAAGCTTCCCTTTTGAAGGTCTTCTGGGGAATAATATTTCAAGTTATATTTGAAATAAAATTTAAAAAAAGGCTTAAAAGATTCACAATCTTCACAAAAGAGCCACGCATTGAGTATCACTGATATAAAGCATCATAGCAGAGATTTCAGCCAGGAAACAGACTTTGTCTAGTCTCTGTCACAGAGCCAGGCCGCTGCGCTCTGCTCATAAGGTCAACATAAGGTCAAGGGGCGGGCCAGTAGCGTAAGTGCTTTCCTCCATTCAGAATGTAGAATTTTTCGTGAGTTGGCGTGGCTTCAGCTCATTCAACAGACACGCCCACACCATGTTCAAGCAGATTTTACTGCCTTAATTTTTATGATTTTGAAGTTTAACTTTATAAATTTGAAAATATTTTATCTGATTGAAATTTGCCCTGGGGGTACATAACACAATGGCTTATCATACAACAAACCTAAAAACATATTTATCACTTAACAGGGTCTTTAAAAATAATATTAATACAGAGAAGTCAAAAAATAATTAAGATGTAGGACTCGTTTCCATATAAAAGGTGGTTTAGGTATTAACTAGAAAAATATAAACATTAAAAAGGCATTTAATGTCATTTAAAGAATACTGAAGGTAAAACAGGCCTAAAGAATAGATTTTTATGGCTTCAGTCTGTTACGGCAGTGTTGCGTGTGAAAAATATGTTTTCTGCTTCCATCATTTCTATGTCAGTTGAAGAACTTGAAACTCTGAGACTCATAAACCGAGTCTTTGGTTGTAAAACAGTGAAGCTTTTCTCAGCTCTTAAAAAACTACAGTTTAAAAAGTATGAGCTTTTATACGACCAAAGCCAAATGTAATAGTCTTAGGCTCTGAGAAAGTGCATTTATTTGACAGACATCACAGAGTGTCCTGTGAGTCCGTCCGACCGAGACAGAAACAGATGGCTTAGCTCAGCTCAGCTCGGATCGGCACGTTTTGGTCTGGTTTGAGGTACTCGGTTCAGCCTCTCTCTCTCTCTTTCTCTCTATCTCTCTTTTGGCCACCTGCTTGTGAATTTAACCTCTGACCCATGGTGATGTCAGGCAGGAAAACTTTCTTCCGCTCTCCCACACATCTGAGCATCTGCTGATTTATTGTTATTACTATTTTCACTCCTTTATTCCGACCCAGGTCCACATTTCTCACGCACTCATCGACTGCCAAGATATCAGGCTTTAATCGAGGGTTTTTTCCACTAGAGCCTTAAATTAGTCAGTGTATTTTAAATTTCACTGAGTACGGCATTTCCTCATTGGCCAACCAAATGATCCTGATTAATGCCACAGCGACAAAAACACAAGTCTTAGACACCCTGTGTTTGGTAATGACTTGTGCTAAATGATCAAAAATCACCAGGAGACTCCTGCATACTGCCTAAACTGCATAAATATTTTGGCTACTGAAGTATATTTTTCTGTTTTAGACAGTGTGGAGGAGTTTACCTGCAAATTTTACAGCATTTATTCCTCTCCAGTGTTTTAGTCTTTTCAAATAGGTGAAGTTCTTCAAAGCTTTAGTACTTTTAGATACTATAGATCATTAAATGATTGCACTCAGTATTGAATTATCAAGCATTTCAACAACCTTAAAGTCTAGATTTGGAAGAGGTTGCAGTGACTGAGTAAAATGAGGAGTGTATCACGTACGTGAGCAGCCCTCACACCTCCTCACATTTCCGTAATCTCTCCATCAATCGGCCCGTCTTCCTGGTATTACACAGAGATGAAGGATAAGACCCTCACATATGTTTCACCTTCATCAGGAGTCTGAATCACGTACGAACACTCTCACACCTGCCGTAGGAGACTGAGCCGGCAGGTGGTGTGGATTCAGAGACATACACCCCTGTATGGGGGTCCGCAGGGGCCCACACACACTCACAGAGGTGTTTGGCAGCTGTCACGGGCTGATCGAGCACACTTCCCTCCCCAGAGACAATCACACACACACTTTAGCGGGCTTTAAACACACACTCTCACTGCTCTCTTATCCCAGATGTTATCTCCACTTTAGAGCAGCACGGTGGAAAATGTGACCGGTGTTTTTTCATGAATAGGAAATGAAACGCTCCCCGATGATGGCACTTTAGTTTCATCTTCATAAATATTCAATCAGATGTGTTTATTATAACACAGCAGCCATCACTTCAACAAACACAATTACTCCATAAAAATGCAGACAAACAGCTAAAGTGGGCTGAAATGAGATATTTTGTGATTGAAGATGAAGTCAGTGAAAGGTAGAAGGATGCACTTTAATGTATGTGTGGGGTATTAAGAGAAATGCGCCCAGCTGTCTGCAGGCTCCTCTAATGAGCGCTGTGCTATCTCATCCACACATCCTCGGTCTGCTCACACACTGCAGGAGTCGTCCAGCAGGGACTGAAACTCAGAGCGGCAATAAGATTTGTTTAAGAACAACAGGATCCAAAAACTCTATCTGACACCATCAGGCACAAGCTAATTAATAAAGACTGTGCACCTTGTTGGGCTGCTTTGGAACAAATCATCATAATTAGTTGGATTAACATTCAGATCATGATTATCCAACCTATTTGGATCAATAATCAGAATAGACTTCATCTATATCCTCTATAAAGTAGTAATAATTACATATGTATACTCTGCTGACCCTCACTTATATTACTCCAGAGTCAATCAGATCCTTGCACAAATTCGCCATCATGTCATATTAAGACACACACAGTTTTTCCAGACATGCAGTCTCAGCACAGCTGAGAAATACACAGACAACATGGCAGTAGCTTCATTTACTTGTTGCTTATTTTGGGTCATGTTGGTTGGATACAGTTCAATAAAGCCCAAAACACACTGGCGCCACAGCAGCGTGGCACATCATATGATGCAGCTCAAGTCCCACCCCTAACAAGCACTTGCAGCAGCACATCAACCTGGAATTACGTGTCCTACTCCAGTCCACCAGGTGATAGGAATGTACCTACACTACTTGCCAACCACCAACCAGAACAACAGAAGAGTGTGAGCAAGCTTTATTCCCATACAGCAGGGATCATCAACTACATTTGTACAAGGGCCAGCTTTTGTGCATACAGGCATGTTGGGGGCCAAGTTTTCAAATAAACTAAATACATGTTTGAAATGGTCTAATTAACATACTTTTGTTTAAATATTTTGTTTCCTTTCATTTGTTTCCTTGTAATTTTCAGGCTCTAAAAGTGAGATCAGTCCCTATATCGCAGCCGGCCACAAGGGGGCGATTGAGATATTTCAGCCGAATATTTCTGTGACTGATATGTCGACTGTCACTGGGTTTGACGCTAACATGCTACGTGGTTATAAGTGGGAAAACCCAAGCAGGAAAACTGCACTCCCAAAACGCCTAAAACCAAAAGTTGCCCCAGGAAACAGCACTTTTTCTCAAGAATAGAGAGATAAATACGTGTTTAACATGCATCGTATTTGCTAGTGATGGCTGACAGGTGGAATTCTGAAAAATGTATGGTCATTCCTGATAAGACTTTTTTAAAGCTCAGTAGTAGCTTTTTGAGTTGTTTTTAAAGCTGTAGTGAGTTTATCAGAAAAAATACCACAACATATGTTTTTTCTTCTGCACATATCCTGAATTTGATCATGTTCTGGGGGCCAGATAGGAGAATGCGAGGGCCTGATGTGGCCCCCGGGCCGCCAGTTAATGATCATTGCCATATAGCCTTGTTTAATGCTTTTAATCTATTTTACAGCCCTAATTCCAATAAAGTTGGGGCATTATGTAAAATGTTAATGTTAATGTTAACTAATTAAATTGGTCAATTGGCAACAGGTCAGTAATATGACTGAATATATAAGGAGCATTTTAGAGAGTCAGAGTCAGAATAAAAGATGGAGAAAGGTTCACCAAGCTATGGAAAATTGCATCTTAATGTTTTGGAAAAATTTCAGAAAAAATGTTTCTAAACGTAAAATTGTGAAGCCTTTGAATATCCCAGTCCACATCTACAGTCCATTATATCACAAACAGATTCAAAGAGTCTGGAAAAATCTCTGTGAAAGGACTAGACTGGAGGTCAATATTTGATGTTGTTAATCCAGGGTTTCTGAAGATCCCTAAAGTCTTAAATTGGACTTCTTGAATTTAAGGCCGTAAAAGTCGTCTTATTTTCAGCAAGGAACATTCCTAATTATAAGAAATAAAATACATGGTGGTAGCAAACAACAACAGGATAAAGACATTGAAATCAAAGAGTTCCTTCATTCTTGGTAAATATCACTATCATATACTCTTTAAAAAAGGCATTAAATGTGCCAGAAATGGTTAAATGTGGGTGTTTATGCCAAAAAAAAAACCTCTTTTCCTATATGGTTTGACATTTCATTTACAGTGCCTTTAACCAGATAATTCAGCTCTGTCAGCTGTATCGAGAAATCTCACATGCCTTTCATTTTTGATCGTTTGCCACTCAAAATGTGGTATTCATTTTTAGCACCTCAGGGTTTACACAAAGTCTTAAAAAGTCTCAGGTAAAAGTTAACCTTTGGGCCCACAGAGGCCACTGCCTAAAAAACAGGCATGATTCTGTTCTTGAAATCTCTGCATGGGCTCAGGAACACTTCCAGAAGTCAGTGTCTGTCAACACAGTTGGCCGTGCCATCCACTAATGACAGTAAAAGCTGGATCATGCAAAAAGAAAAGCCACATGTCAACAGGATCTAGAAACACCGTCTTGGTCAAAGCTCATTTAAAATGAACTGAGGCAAAATGGAAAACTGTTCTGTGGTCAAAAGGAATCAAAATGTCAAATTCTTTTTGGAATCAATGGATGCTGTGTCCTGTGGACTAAAGAGGAAGAGGGAACATCCAGCTTTCTATCCTGGCTCTGTTCTAAAGCCTTTATCTCTGATGGTATGGGGTTGCATTAGTGAATATGGTGTGGGAAACTCACACATCTGGAAAGACACTATCAATGCTAAAAGGTGGATGGGGGTTTTAGAGCAACATATGCTCCCATCATGACGTCTCTTTAGGGACAGCCAAAGCTCATTTACAATGGACTGAGGCAAAAAGGAAAACTGTCCTGCGATCAGATTAATCAAAATTTGACTTTTCATCAAGAGAAAACATTTGGTGTATCCTAAAATTAAAACTGCTACACAATGGTGAACATGGCCCTGTTTTCCTGCTTTTTTTTAGATGAGTTACTGGCATCAAATTCAAAATGAGCTAATATTTTTCATGAGATGGTAAAATGATGTTGTTTATGTTCTTTTGTGGATTAAATGTGTTTACGAGATCAACAGTCAGTTACATTTTTAACACAGTGTCCCAACTTTTTTGGAATTTAGGTTGATATGTTTGAGCCCAGAAAACAACAGAACTTCAGGCTGATCAATCTTCTATAAATCCAGGCTCTAAGTTTTTTATACTTCAGGTAAGTTATGTGGTTTTACGGCGCAGTGAGTTTATAAAACTGTGATTATACTGTGTGGAGAAAGGTGTCATTTCTGCCTCTGCTTTCATTTGGTTTGGAGGACCTACTTAGAGCTCTGCTGTTCCGTCTATTTCTGTTTGAGAGCTTTCTATCAGGCGTAGCGAAGGAAGCACGCGTGGTGAGTGTACATACAGGAAGAAAATTACACATCCCACATGTTGATGGAGGCGTTTTCTCGCTCCGTCGGCACAGGAGAGCACCCTTCAGAAACAATCAAACGTCTGACTGTGATGATCGCTGATGAAGTTTGGTTCTGGATGATTGGAAGGATTCAGAAATTTACAAATCCTATCAACATTCATCAAGTTCAAAAGCATACAGTGTGAGTACAAGAGGGACTGGAGTGACAGCGTGTGTGTGATGTGTGTTTAAAAGAATGCAGCGCGCTCTCAGAGACGCAGAAAGATGGGATTCCAGCACGTTTGTTGTTTATTCAGGATCAGTTCCTCTCTCAGAGAGTGTAATCCTGCTCAGTGTCTCACATCAGGAGCTGACGATGTCTCCTCATCAAACAGAGTCCAAAACAGCTCAGGGAAAAGACAACAAACAGCCCGGCAACAGATCACACAGCCATATTCTCATGACAACAGTTGGTTTAGAGGAGGGAGAATTCAGAGACGTACAAAGACAAACTCCAGGAGTTAGTCTGTGTCACCTATGTGCTCCCACTGTTGAAGTTACATCAAACACACTTGATCTAAAAGCTCTTAAAGCATATAGAGATTACACAATGCTTGTATAACACCTGAACAGTATGTGGGTGATGGTGAGGAGTGTCATAGAGTTCTTTATTACCCATCAGGTAGATGTGCTCTTTTTATTTTACTTTATTTCAGAGAAATGAGCTTCCCTATCTGGATTGTAGCCGATGAATTATAGAGTAGAAAGTAGTAAATACAGGATGCAATTGAATAATAAATGTAAAGTAAGTATGCTTTATATCACCTTAGACTCGCACCTGAATAAAGGAGCTAAAGCTTTAAGGTTTTACACTGTTTCCAGTGTATTTACAACACCATTCCAATGAAAGGTGTTGAGTTGCACATCTGATTCCTATGACCGTGTTGGATCAGCTCTATAACTGCCAAATTCCACACATTCCTCGTCTGCAGCATCCTGTCCACGTTCACTCCAAAGCAAATCTCTCCCTTTCTCATCAACCTTTGTGAATCCACAGCCCAATGTGCACTGCAGCTCCTGCATGTGCCAGAAGTGTCACTCCGCTCTGCTCTATTTGAGATAATTATCAGTGGAGTCTGCTTCCAGTGCAGATTAATCCACCTGGAGCAGAGTGACCCAAACAGGATAACAGAAATTGGAATATGCACACCATTGTACATGACATCAACACAGGAGGCAACATCTCAACTGTGGACAAGTGCATTAACATGGGATGGGATTTTACACCAGTTCCAGCCAGGGACGCGCGCAGTTAGCTGGCTAAATGGCTAAATACAGACATCAAATTAGCTTGCACAAGTTTAAGAATTACGCTAAACTAATAATCAATAACTTTTTAATATTCATGAGGATGAAATCCTGGTCAAATGCTCTTTTAACCCTTTATCACCTACCATAGAAGGCAAAAACAAAGACAATGTGAAACTGCACTCAATTTGCAAAAGAGCATGTTTATAAAAAATAATCTATGTACAGAAGTGCAATCAAACCTCTAAGTGTGCAAGATACTTATGAGCATACACATGTTTGCAGAAGACCATGTTCAAACACTTAACTCATGACCTGCAAGAAAGCAACGCGATAGGTTCTGTGCAGACAAAACGTCATCATGCGTCATCACGTACACGTAGACTAGGATTTGCTGTGAAAGGCAGCAGTCCATAGCACATTATATTGTTTTTTGATGTGCGCTTTATTCCACACTTTTTTGCAAAAGAAGGGAGGATATTTCTGGAAGTAACAGTACTCTGGGACACAGTGAATTTGAAATATGTTAGTGTTACTCCTCCAGTTCCGGTTAAAAATAGAAATGCATGATCGCCGGCGATACCGTAGGTCTTAAGGGGCTACGGGTGCTTTCACACTAGGGGCCACAGTCCCGGATCCATTTGAGCCTATAGTCCAGTCCGTTTTGGTCAGTGTGAATGCAAACCAACCATGCTCGAGTACGGGGCCTGGAACCTGCTTGGGGAGGTGCTCTTGGGTGCAGTTCAAGTAGATTCTGCAGACAGTTTGAATGAGATGTGAATGCAAATGCAATGCTTCCCACCTTTCTATGAGGCTGAGCCCCACCACCCTCCTGAGTAATCTCCTTTTGAACCCACGATCCCATTCTTTCTGTCATTACCCAGAGTTCATGACCATAGGTGAGGGTTGGTACGATCGACTGGTAAATTGAGAGTTTTGCCGTCTTGCTCAGCTCCCTCTTTGCCACGACAGCGCAGTACAACGTCTGCAGTCTCATGGTCTCTTCTACCCTCACTCGTGAACAAGACCCTAAGGCACTTGAACTCCTTCACTTGGGTAAAGGCACTCCCCACCAGGAGGGAGCAACTCACCATTTTCTGACAGAAAATGCAACAATCATTGCAAAAAGCCTAAAAAGTACCATGGTATAAATTTCAAGTCTTATTGCCCCTCTCTAGTCTGTAGCTGCCGATGAGTACTTTCCCTTCAAGTAAGAGATCATTTACAAGTTTTCAGATGCGTTTGATGTTTTCAATTGAGCAACTAAGGGAAAAAAATTGGAATCACCTTTATGGAATGTTTGATCACCTTGGCGTCACATAAACATGAACATCAGACCACATGTGGGCTAATATGAGACTGATTTAAAGACGGTCTGCTTTGAAAGAAGAGACGGATGGTTTATACAAACATGTGAGCAGGAACGAGCGGAGTCAGTGGAGGTGACGTGGATTTAATGAGACCCATATTACTGGTCTGGGGATGTTTGAAAATGAAAATTTGCTGCACCTGCTTTTGTGCTGAGATTTGTTTTTGGAGACATTTCTATCATGTCATGTCTTTGTCTATATCCGACTCTTAGTGTTGTTCTTCTGAGACAGAAACAGGCCACCAGCAGACATTTATAACATCAAACGGTGGTTCCCTCTTCTTTATTTAGAACTATAGGTAAATATTGAGATCATCTGCTGTCATGTTTGGTTTCAATAAAAGGTGGATGGATGATACCAGACCTCTGAAGCTTGTTTTATTTGAGTAAACTGTCATGTTTCCATGCACTCGATTCAGAGCTGGCCCGAGGCATAAGCTGCATTAGTGGCTGCTTAGGGTCCCAAGTAAGCTTGGGCCGGCCCTGACTGTGTTGCAACATGTTTTAAAGGTAGAATGACATGGTTACAAAGATTCCAGCTCAACTGTATGATTTTGACTCACTTTAGGGTCCTGACCCATGGATTGAGAACCTCTGCTCTATGCATTGTCTGTTTAAGGTGACTAATATTCAGTGTTTTATGGTCATGTTGGCAACATGTGGTTATGGTTGGAGCAAGTTTATGTCCTGGAAAAACACAGAGACGTGTGCAATAACTTCTTGACAGAACAGGTTTTTAAACATTAAACTGAAACCGCAATCCTTCTCCCAACTTTGACCAGGATGTTTGACTCTACATGGAGCCTGGCAGAGAGCTTTAACTGAGTATTAGCAGCAGTTTGAAAAAGTATAATTATAAAAATTCTCTCTCATTGCGTCACGTTGATATAAATATAATTGATTGTGCCATTCACATTTACTAAACTGTGTTTTTCAGGCACAATTAAATGAAAATTATGAGTAGTTTTTCCCATATCCTGGGCATCATGGTGCTAAAATGTTCCGGGGTACCAGTTTCCACCCAAACCCTCTGGACCAGAAGCAGATTCTTCTTCTGGTGATTAAAAGTCGTGCATGCTTGTGTGAATGTGTGCTCCTCATGTGACACTTTGTCTGCAGGGAGTGTGGGAATGAGTCTCTCCCTTTGCTCGCCTTGTCTCGCCGTGCAGCCTGCGGTGATGTCATGTGTTGGGGGGGCGTTCCCTTTCCTTTATGAGGGCGGCCCTGTGATCTCTGGTGGAGATCAATTAGCTGAGCAATCAGCCCGCCCCGTGCTTTGTGTGAGTAACAGCTCGTAAACCGTTTGGTTGCCTGGTGAACGGAGAATTCACTGCCTCAACATAAACAGCCACCCAAAAAGAGCCTGGACGGAGTACGACTGCCGCAGGCGGCTTCTCACTGCTGCAAAACTGTGTGTCCTTAGGTAACGCAACATGACATCATCCCACTCAGGGCGACTGCAGCCAAGTCATTAAGGATTAGCCGGTAATAATGTGTGTGGGTTTGTTAATGAGCTGTTAGTGGTGACAATAAGAACAGTAGTTCTCTCTAAAGATGCCAGGTTAATCCGCTCTGACCTTACAGACTGTTTTTAGTAAAATCAGAACAGGATAATGTACAGGGAGGGGGGCTCTCACACAGAGGGGTTTTATTCTACTATAACAACAACTTCGCTATACTCAGTCCTGCTTATTTTATAGCTACTGCATGGAACAGCTGTTTTCAGAATGCCATAACAGACCAATGAGATACAGCTGTATAATATTTTGCAGTGGCACCATGATCACTGCACATCGTCCTGAATATTTCTTGGCTTCTTTCTGAAAAATAAGTATTTAAACACCAAGTTTAAGCCTTTACAACTGACGTCACAAAGTCTGTCCCACCCCAGCCCCGACAGCAAAAAGGGACTTGTTGCATGCATCTCAAAAACTAACAATATTATGAAAGAAATCATTTGTTTTTGATGATTACAGCTCACAAAAATCAAAGAACCCTATCTTAGAATACTGGAATATTAAGCAAGGGAAAGTCCAACTTCTTGCCAGTTATTTCAGTCCTGCTCTAATTAGCTAAAGAACTCGAAACACCTGCAAAGGTTCCCACAGCCTCATTCTCTCTTTCTGGTTCAGTACACACAACCACAATAATGGGGAAGACTGCTGACTTGACTCTTGTCCAGAAGACAATCATTGATACCCTCCACAAGGAGGGTAAGCCACAGACGGTCTCTGCTGAAAGGTCTGGCTGTTCTTAGAGGCTGTATAAAAGTAGATTCATGGAAAGTTGACTGAAGGGAAGTATAAGAGAAGGAGCACAAGTAATAGGGATGAGCTCTGCCTTCAGTGGACTGTCAAACAAAGCAGATTCAGGATCTTACGGGTGCTTAACAAGGAGTGGACTAAGGCTAGAGCCACCACACACTGATGGGTCTATAAAATGGGTTACAAATGTTGTGAATCTAGTGTCAAACCACTTTTGAACCACAGGAAACATCAACAGCTTCTCACCTGGGCTAAAGAGAAAAAGAACTGGACCGTTGTGGTCTCAGTGGTCCGAACTCCTTTTTTCAGATAAAGGTAAATCTAGCATTTTATTTGGAAACCAGGGGCCTAGAGGGAGATCAGTGAGGCCCAGAATCCACAGTGCTTGTCCAGAAGTCCAGTGTTTTCAGTTTCCACAGTCAGCGATGATTTTGGTTTGCCATGTCATCTGCCGCGGTTGGTCCACTCTTCTTTATCAAGTCCAGAGTCACCGCTGTCTGTCGTCTACCAGGAAATTTTAGAGCCATTCATGCTTCCATCTGCTGAAAGACTTTATGGAGATAGTGATTCCTTTTCTAGCAGGACTTGCCACCTGTCCACAGTGAAGCCAAAACTACCAGAAACTGGTTTCCTGACCATGGTGTTGCTACACTTAATTGGCCAGCCAGTTGGTTTGACCTGAAGCCCATCGAGCAGGGGTTCCTAAACTTTTCAGCCCGTGACCCCCAAAATTAACCTGGCACGCCATAGACAGCGTTTGGGAAAGGGCAGAGCCTTTGAAAAAAACTCGGAGGGTGATTGGATGAACGTTCTGTGTGTCACATCTTTACGGGCCAATCAGAGCAACAAAACACGTGAAGTAGCTGTTACTGAGGTTCATGACTACCGAGGAGATCTGCATAAGGCCAACCATAGCAACTGTAGATATGTCAGTACACAACTTTTGTCTTTTTTGAAAAAGAAAACAACTCACTGCTGTTCTTTGTTCTTCTTTTAACGAAGAAATGTCATCAAGTTCTGATAAATTTTGCGCTTTAGCAGCATCCACGCTAATCTCTTTCGCCATAACTACACTGGCCTCTTCTCGCTGCTTGCATTGGTCATGACTCCGCCGCATCCTGAACGTACTGCCCCTCGATGCTGATTGGTCGTGTCACTTTCTAACCGGGCCCAAACGGTTCAGACGGGGGCTTTGCAAGATGGATTCGCCAGTGAGAAACACAGAAACGGGTGAATCCATCTGCTTTTCAAGGTTACCCCATAATACCAGCACCAGAGACCGGGGACCCTCACCATCCCTGAAGGTGGTTAAAGCATGCCATGCTTCACAAAGAGGCTTTAAATCATTCTATATTTCTCTTTGATTCTTTGGAGAGCATCCCACAACTCCACCTTAGTGTCTCATGATCCTCAAGGGGTTTCTGAAACCCACTTGGGGAAAACTGCCATAGAGAATCTCTGGGCTATTGTTAAGAGGAAGATGAGAGACACCAGACTCAACATACAGACGAGCTGAAGGCTGATGTCAGAGAGCAACCTAGGCTTTTTAACACCCCAGCAGGACCACGGACTGATCGCCTATATGACTCATCACATAGGTGCAGTAATTTGTGCAAAAGGTGCCCCAACCAAGTACTGACATACCTGAGTAAAAACATGTTTCTGTTGAGGTTTGGATGTCTTATTTTTTATTCTCCTTTCTTACAATGCTGTTGCACGTACAGATTATACAGTTTATCAGATGTCTTTCTGTAGGTTGAAGGGATTATGTAGTCTTAGTTTAGATGGTTAAAGCTGTGTCTAACAGGCTGTTCCTAGAGAATTTATCATTCACAGTATTGTGAATGAACAGACCTCGGGCTGGCATGATTCGGCAGTTAGAATCATTTTCATCTCAGCGTTGCTATAGACTATAATGTAAAGCCTTTACTGTACCTGTAGACATAGTGAATCATATTATATTCTTTGCGTGAGCCCGGACTGATCTGAACCATGACCCCCTTCGAAAACAAGAAAAAAGATCTGACATTGTGTAATCATACAATCAGTTCTGACCACAACTCTTTGTTCCAAGTCCTAAGCAGCTGCTGCTCGCTGCTGCCAATGATAACACGTCCTCTCATATGAATAATAAGTCATTATGGCGAGCATATCTCAGCCCATTTATCCTCCTGTTGCGGTGTTGGGAGCAGTCCAGTGGAGGAGGAAGTGAGCGTACTCTTGGTTCAGGATGCTTTGAATGATGCCATGAAATTGAAACTATCTTTGCTGCATCTCTCTGATTCTTGTTGCTTTTTCATGATTCTCATAAATTGTAAATTTATGTTGTTACTTTATCAGGCGTGAGGTCTGGAGGAAACAAGACCAGGCTGGAAGCTTCCAATTAAAGCTTTAGATGTAGATGATTGGTGGAGCCAGCTGGCAGAAGTTTGGGGTGTTAACTGAAGTTTACTTCCTCCTTTATGACTGTGTGTCCATAAACAGACATAAAACTACGTCAGTAATCACACAGGCCTGCCGTGACTGTTGTTCAGATATTCTCCTGAGTGATATCCAATAACAGTTTATTAATTTGTGATGTGTCTGTGTGTTTGTGTTTGATGATTTGTATATTTTCACTGACAGACTGGAGTGCTCTCCCAGTGTAGGTGTAGAAACAGGCTGACTGGAGCACTGCTCCTTTCCTTCCTCCAGTTTATGGGAGAGGTGATGAAAAGGTCTTGAGTCATTACGCTCGATAAGCAGAATCTGCTCCCTCTGTTTTCTTTCTAAAGGAAGTCTGTGTGGTTAGTTCCACTGCTGTGAAAAGGTACTGAGAGGTTTATAATGGTGATTTTCTCCCTTTATCATGGACATTCATACCCCTTACATACCACCACTCCAACACTTCATCCCTTTGCTTCTCTGTTGGCTTTCACAAACTTCTTTGTATCATTACTCTGCTTCCATACAAGTAAATATGTACTAAATGTTTCAATTCTTACCATAATGATTAGCTAAATTTACACACACATCTAAATAGCAACAGAAAACCTTGCATAGACTGCGTTTGGGAAAGGGCAGAGCCTTTGAAAAAAACTCAGAGGGTGATTGGATGAATGTTCTGTTGTCACATCTTTACGGGCCAATCAGAGCAACAAAACACAAGACCTAGCTGCTAACGAGCTGCGCCCCTACCCAAGGAGTAAACTCCATAAAGAACTGCATAACACGAACCATGGTGACTGCAGACATGTCAGTACATGACTGACAAGGAAGAAAACAACTCACTGTTGTTCTTTGTTCTTCTTTTAACAAAGAAATGTCGTCAAGTTCTGATAAAACTGGCGCTTTAGCAGCATCCTTGTTGCTGCTTGCGACTCTGCCACGCCGAAAGTCCTGCCCCTTAACACTGATTGGTCCTGTCACTTTCTAACCGGGCCCAAACAGTTCAGACGGGAGCTTTGTAAGATGGATTTGCCAGTAAGAAACACAAAAACGGGCGAATCCATCTGCTTTGCAAAGTTATAGAAACATAGCCTGAGGAGCATTTTTCAACAAGTTACATTAACCATATATTGTAGAACAATTTCAAAATCAGAAGTTTTGAAGACTTTGAATATCCCACCATCTAAAGTACAAAGGCCAAAGGTCAATTCTGGATGCTTGTGATGCAGTGTTAATTTCGTCGACTAAAACTGTGACTAAAAATGTTCATCAACAGCCTTTTCTTCCGTGATAAAAACTAGACTAAGACTAACAAAAATAGATCTGTGATGACTAAAACTGACAAAAACTAAGCTTACTTTTCGCCAAGATGACTAAAACTAGACTAAAATGTAATGTAGTTTTTGTCAGGCATTCAAAATCCATGATATTTCTCCATTGTGGGTAAATCTGTCAAAAAACAATGTAGCTGTAGCTATTCTTCCTCTCAGCTGTAGCAAGCAGGGACCCCAGGTTTAGCAGAGTGCAGAGAACACACTACCATGGCTTGGTACCAGATTTAGGCAAGATAATAAATGCTTGGACTAAAAGTATGGACTAAAATGTGAGAACTTTTTATGGACTGAAACTAGACAAAAACTGAAAAGGGTAGAAATGATTAAATATTACTAAAACTGAAAGACATTTTATCTAAAGACTAAGACTAACATTAAAAATAGCTGCCAAAATTGACACTGTTGTGATCTTCAGGTCCCTGGGGGCCACTGCATTAAAAACAGACATGATTCTGCACTGGAGATCACTGCATTGGCTCAGGAACACTTCCAGAAATCATTCTCAGTCAGCACAGTTCACCGTGCCATCCACAAATGACAGTTAAATCTGGATCATAGATAGACATCAAAGATAAAAGCCATATGTGAACATGATCCAGAAACACAATCATCGTCTTTGGACCAAAGCTCCCCTAAAATGGACTGAGGCAAAATTAAAAACTGCTCTGTGGTCAAGTGAATCAAAATGTAAAATTCTTTTTGGAAACAATGGATGCCATGTCCTGTGGACTAAAGAGGAGAGGGAACATCCAGCTTGTTATCCTGGCTCAGGTCTAAAGCCTGCATCTCTGATGGTATGGGGTTGCATTAGTGCCGATGGCGTGGACAGCTTACATCTGGAAAAGCACTATCAATGCTGAAAAGTAGAGAGAGGTTTTAGAGCAACATATGCTCCCATCCAGACAACGTCTCTTTCAATGAAAACCATGGCTATTTCAGCAAGACAATGCTAAACCACATACCACATCCATCACAACAGCATGGCTTCACAGGAGAAGAGTCCAGGTCCTTTACTGGTCTGCCTGCATCCAGACCTTTTACCAATAGAAAACATTGGGGCATCAGAAAAGGGAAAATCCAGCAAAGAAGACCCAGCTGGAATCCTACATCAGGCAAGAATGGGACAACAGATTTTTGACTTGGTAAATGAATAACGTGTCAAACTGTGAACGATGGATGACAGGAAGCTAACTGCTGTTAACTCTAAGAGCAACCAAGAGAATCTGCACCAGAGACAGCTTATTCATCAGGGATATAAAGGGTTAAATGTTTTGTGATCTAAAACCACACAGGAGAGATATTTCTGACATAGGGATGTGGTTTGTTATAAATAAGTCTTTGGGGAAAAGGAAATCACAATAAACACACCACAAGAAGGATGGATTGTCACCCCAGCTGTTTGATTTACCACCAACACCTTCCTGCCTCCATGTCCCATAATCCCTCCACACAGGGAAACACGGCGGAGGGAGCACGTGCCAGAGTGTTTGAATAACCGCCCTGCTCTGTGGGGAAGATTTGGAGCTCAGTCTCACGCCGGCCAGCAGAGTCCCACAGCAACCTGGCCGTGTTTAGAAACTTCATACAGGTTTAGTCTGGAGAACAATCCCTCTGACCAGAAGCTCAATTACGCTGCGCTCAGGTTTACTGTAAATACAAGCTCCAAACTTTGACGAAACGCTTCAGGTCAGCCTCCAGCTGGTGATTACAGATAGGAGAAGTGAGCGGTTTTTAGATGTCTCCTGATTGTGTCAACACCAAAACCAAAATCCCTTTATCCAAATTACTCATCAGACAAAAGGAGTTAGGATTTTATTGTGTTTGAGACGATCTGGTTCAAAGGGAAGAACTGGAACAGAAACATCATGGTGCCACTAAATACCGCTCTACTTACTCCTTTTAGACTATACCTGTCATCTCGTTCCAGCTATTTAAGATGTCAAAGAGGTGACAGAAAACTCTGGGACTCTAAGGAAGAAAACTCAATAACGGAAAATGAAAGCACAGCTGTCCTATTTCTAAGGCAGGATGCATGATAATCAGAGGAATGCTAACAAGATAAAACACTGGGCAGTACATTCATGTAGTTATGGTTAGCATAAAGATTGTCCATATTCATTTATTCCTGCAGTCATGCTGTGCAAAATTCCTGTGCAGCCATTTGTTCTACATTGTGCAATACTCTAACCATACAGTAATATTTTAATTACAGTAAATTAATCATAGCATAACACCATGTTTGTGCAACAAAATAACCTCCATCCTGCATGAGAACATGTGTGCATTGAGTGTATAGTTTTAATCACTATTATGATATAATAGGTTCATACCCCAGTTTGGGGCCTCTATTCCATACAGGTTTAGTTTATTGGTAAAAGAAATAAATTAGCATAAGTCCCAAATTTATCAGTCTAATTCTAGGTTTCCCTCATTTAATACTTTAAACCACTGATCATCAACTGGCAGCTCGGGGGCCAGGTCAGGCCCCCCAAAGCTTCCTGTCCAGCCCCCGAAAGATCATTAAATTCAGAAAAGGAGAAAAAGAAGATTTTAAGAGTATCCTTTTGCTTTAAATGTCTGCAGCTGTTAAATCTATCCCACAAACAATTAACATTGAAATAGTTTTAAATGACTAACCATCTGATCTGTTTTTACAGAAATTTTCTGTCAAAACAAGTCGATATTAAAAAATGGTTAAGGTTGGCAGAAGTGTTGCACAAATTGGCAGAAAAAAGTTGTGAAAAGAGGTTAAAATGTGTCACAAAATGGTAAAGGAGGAAAAAGGGGCAAAAGATATCAACAATTTGTTACAAATGACAAAAAATAGTGCAAGAAAGTAAAAAAAGGGGTTAAAAAGTGGAAATATAGAAGAAAAGTGACAAAAATTGATAATAGAGTGGCATAAAGGGGATAAAACATGCAGAAAAATTGTTTTAAAGGGGGTTCAAATCTTTCAATACTTGGGTTTATGAGGCAAAAGGGGTAAAAGTATCAACAATGGGTCAAAAGTGGGAAAAATGCTTTTAAAGTTGCAAAAATTGTCATAAAAAATGTAATAAAAGGGGTTAAAAAGTGGCAAAAATAGAAGAAATTTGGCAAAAATGAATAAAAGAGTGGCACAAAGGGATGAAACATGCAGGGATTGGGTTTAAAGGGGTTAACATCATGCAAAAATTGGGTTAAAGAGGCAAAGAGTATCAATAAAGTGTCAAAATGGGTTAATATTGGCGCTAAATCACAATTAGGGAGGGCCCATTCTCTTGGATTTTCAGGGGTCCGGCCAATCCTGTTGTCAGGCCTGTCTCCTTGTGGCCTGCTGCATTATAGATATTAGGGATAGATCTCACTGGTAATGGCTCAAAATGTCCTGTAGTTTCAAGGAAAATACAAATACTACTGCAATAATATTTCAGTCAGACCAAAATGTTCATCTCAATGTTGTGTATTTGAAAATCCGGCCCCCAGAGTTTCTGTTGAGAATAAATTTGGCCCTTGTGCAAATGTACTTGATAGCTGACAGCAGGGTAGCTGACAGTTTGATAATGGGTAGAGCTAACCTTGCTTTGCAAGATAGATACGCCTGTTTCCGTGTTTCTCACTGGCGCATCTATCTTGCAAAGCTCCCATTTGAACATTTTGGGCCCGGTTAGAAAGTGACAGGACCAATCAGCATCGAGGGGCCGTACTTTCGGGCGCGGCAGAGTCGTGACGTAAGCAAGCAGTGAAAAGAGGCCGGTGCCAATATGGCGAAAGAGATTAGCGTGGATGCTGTTAAAGCTTAAGTTTTATCAAAACTTGACAACATTTCCTTGTTAAAAGAAGAACAAAGAACAGCAGTGAGTTGTTTTATTTTCAAAAATGTCAAAAGTCGTGTACTGACACGTCTACAGTCGCCATGGTTGGCATTATGCAGCTATGAATAAACTCTCTATGGAGTTCATTCGTCGGTAGCGCTGCACCTCGGTTTGGGGCTACGACGTCACGTTTTGTTGATCTGATTGGCCCGTAAAGATATGACAGACAGAACATTCATCCAGTCACCCTCTGAGAATTTTTTTTTTTCAAATGCTCTGCCCTTTACCAAACGCCGTCTATGGAAGGTATTCCAGATGAATGTGTGAAACAGATCCATCTGGCTTGTCAGGTTAGGGTACAGCCTGTGGTGTATGAAACATGGAAAAAGAGGAAAAAAAGATTGAAAAAAGTTGTCAAATATGAAGCAACACAGAAATAAATAGCCTATGTAATATCTCCAGAGAATGACAGAAATAATACAGTGTAAAAATGAGAATAAAATGTTCATGTTAAAGCATTTTTAAGGTATGATGATGTCATTATGGTGCAACTGTGGCTCAGTAGGAAGAGTTGGTCATCTTGCAATCAGAATGTTGTGAGTTTGATCCCAAGCTCCTGCAGTCACATGTTCAATGTGTCCTTAGGCAAGACACTTAACCCCGGTTTTTGCTGCCACTGCTACGTCAGTGGCGTTTTAATAGGTATTTGTTTACTGATGGCCAATTCTCCAGAACAGAAAAAAGAAGCACCCTCCCAGTACTAAACTATATGATTGGTGCACGACCAAAAAAAAAAAAAAAAAAGATAAACTAAAACTGAGAAGGTCAGCACTCAAAATGTCCTTTAGATCAGTTTATTAAGGCTTTAAGGCACAACGTACCACCTCTAGCCATCAGTCAACGTCCAGGCTTCACAAGAGTACAGTAGGACCAGAAGGACCAAGGACTGAAAGACTCTGACTTTTGTCTGCATGCTCAGATACCAGGAAAACCACACTGTCTTCCTCAGTGAACCCATCGCCCATGTGGGAGTTCAAGTCTGCTGCTGATCTCAGTCTCGCAGTCAGCAGATCGATGGATTACGCTGCTAAGGAAGGTGAACTGATCTACAACTTCCACGCTCTCACCATGCACAGGCAGATTTGATGGAAGCACCCACGGATCCCTAAATGCCTGGATCTTTGTTTTGGCCCTGGAGACGTTCATTCCCATCATTTCAGTCTCCTTACTCAGCAAGTCAGGAGTCCCCACAAGGACATCTACAGTCTTTGCAAGGATCACATCATCAGCAACAAAATCACCCCCCACTTCCACAGCTTTTCTGATCTGGTAACTGCTTTCTGAAAGCAAACATACGCTTATATTTGCAGTTATTACCAATATTTTGTTAGAATAACGAAATCATGTATTGTTAGTACAAAGGATCCACGTTCTTGATTGTATTTCCACGTCTGCAATGGTAAGAGGTTTTATTATAGGGAATGCTGCATATTTAAAATAAAATTTACATGTCAAGGCCCAATTCAGGACAAGATTTTAAGATAATTATAAGCCACGAAGACTGTGCACAAAGGTCACTTTCATGATTAGTCTTCAAACAATTTTTAAGTTTCAATGTCTCCATCAAATACAAACAATCAAGACAAATGTTTTAAGAACAAGTGCTCAATTCATGAGCTCAGCTCAGGAAACAGGACACACCTTCCACACTGCAGGCACATTTCCTCAACAGAGGAAGGAAACACTGAGAGAATTAAGCCTTAATGATTGTTTAAATGGAAACACTGAGGGGTCATTAAAAAGGTTTCTTCATTTTTATCCCAAAGTTTCTTCTGGTTGTTAGGTGGCGCTCAGGATGTGGAGCTGAGCTAAAGAGGAAGAGGCGGGGTTCTTCCTCCGACGGCTGGTGATCTCAGCAGGAACACGGAGAGCTTTAAATGGTATAGAGGGAAATTAAATTCTTTACAGTGTCAGGGAGCAAGACTAGTCAGTGTTTGCTGTCACATTCAGAGAATAAATGCCCTGCCTGTGACCACAGGTGTTTCCCAATCGGCCAGGATGGCTCTGTATCTCCTCTCAGTCTAACAGCTCAGATAATCAGCTGTTTTCAGACATCTTCTGGTCACCCTCGTTCATGAAAAGCTGCACTAACAGAACACATGACGGTGTCGTCTGTGACTGCTCTGAGGTCATTCTTTTCCCCCCTGAGTGGGAACCAGATACTGCCGTTATCTCCGAGTCTCTGTCATGAGAAAGTGAGCCTCACTATCTGTGTAAATAAACCACATGGCACATATTCACACACAGACTCATGGATGCATGCGCTGAGATGTTCCATGTTTTTACGTCTCCCTCTCTGTGGGTATAGTTTTCCTGCCAGCAGAGAGGAGGAAACAGCCTGATGTACGTCTCAAAGCCATCAGGAGAGGAAGGAAGTGGCTTTCTACTGTTTGCTGTGAGCGTGTGAAGGACTTTTGGAGCTCCAGAGTCGCTGATGTGACCTGGACAAGAGATGAGACGAGGGTGGGAACAGGCGGTCTGCTCCGTCTACAGGCACAGTCAGGCTAAAGGACGAATGGAAAGCAGCTCAGACGGCCAAGTTCAGAGCCCAAACTCAAGACATGTCAGTCATTTTCTGACATCTATAAAGTCTCTTGGAGCAAAGACCATTATTTCAGGGCTTCAGAGGTTATTGTGCAGCTTTCTCAGTGCTTAAAATATGACTAGAACTTGTGAAACACTGTCTATGATAGGATTGTTAGCTGCATTTCTAGGCTTAATCCATAAAACTCTAAATATGAGCATAGAAGAATCAAATGCACCCTAAGGAAATACATAGTGAATGAATGACTTTCTGAGAAGTTGGGTTTGTTGTTCTCAGCTCAGTGTTAACACTGACAGATCAGTGTTTCCTTAAGCTTGTTTATGTTTCACTCAGAGGCTCAAACAAGTTACATACATGTTGCTCACATGACCCCTTCTTCTTGAATCATTATCCCTTACTCCGGGAAGAGAGACAGCTCTGTCCACTCAGGGATGCTGTTTTGAGGGGCATAATGCAAGAAAACTGTCCCAAGAGTACGACTGAAAAAGATCCACCAGATTTACAAACTTAAGAATATCCCTTTACCTAAAAAAAAGTTATATCAAGAGGCCAGAGTTCTTGGCATGCTGGTCAAAGGATCGAATCCCTACCTGCTGTTACATGCACACCCTCCCAAAAGTCTCCCCCATGTTTTTTTTCAATGTAAAGCTATAAATAAGTTTACATAGAAAGAAAGGAAGCTGCAGAAATGTAAGTTCAAGCTATTTTGGCTTAAGATGTAAAATAAAGGAAATGGATGTCGGATAAAAAACGACTGTTAGGCCACATGCAAGATATAAAAAAAGCTAATCCAAACTTAGGACAATGGGAATAAAAAGCAGTTGAGTTCCACCTGAAACCCAGGAAGCACCTAAACATCCATCTGTGAAACCACTCATACACAGCGTTTGGGAAAGGGCAGAGCCTTTGAAAAAAATACTCAAAGTGTGATTGGACGAACGTTCTGTCTGTCACATCTTTACGGGCCAATCAGAGCAACAAAACAGGTGACATAGCCGCTATCAAGCTGCGCCCCTACCGAGGACTAAACTCCATAGAGAACTGCATAATGTGACTGTAGACATGTCAGTACACGACTTATGTTGTTTTTGAAAAGAAAACAACTCACTGCTGTTCTTTGTTCTTCTAGCGAAGAAATTTTGTCAAGTTCTGATAAAACTGGTGCTTTAGCAGCTTCCACGCTAATGTCTTCTGCCATAATTGCACCGGCCTCTTGTTGCTGCTTGTTTACATCATGACTCTGCTGCGCCCCTCGTTGCTGATTGGTCATGTCACTTTCTAACCACGCCCAAACTGTTAAGACAGGAGCTTTGCAAGATGGATTTGCCAGTGAAAAACACAGAAACGGGCGTATCCATCTGCTTTGCAAGGTTAGGAAGCACCAACGCTGTGCAAATAATGATTTAATTTGACTTCAGAAGTGTTGAAAAGGTCTTAAAGGTACAGTGAGTAATGTCAGGCCTAGAACCATTTAGCAGTACAAACTTGGTAGAGATTAAATATTGATGTAGGCCTATCTGAATAGGTGTTTATTGACCTGATGGTTTCATTGTTATTGATTTAGAATAAGCTTTTTATTTATACGTAAAGGAGAGTCCCCTCCACCATCTTGGTTTTTTGTATTTTGAAAACATTTTCCAGACCAGGTTTGAGTACAAATACTTACATTTGTGTACACACCGTGACAAATATGAGCTCTTTATAATAGCATAACTGTTCTTAAAATTATTTTCAAAGTCTATTTTCATCAGATGTTCTTCATCCCTCCACTTGACAATTTTTTGGTGCATAGTTTTCAATCTCCTCTACATTTTTCACCCTGATTTATATGAACATATCGACCAACTGCAGATATTGCTCCAACTAAACAACATACATAATAACAGGCTAACAGTATGCCTTACAATGATCCAGAGTACAATATCTGCAATGTTTTATGAGTACAAACATGAGTATTGGCACCAATACCTGATACTGGTATCTTTATCTGTATATCCCATCCTGAAATCCAAGAAGCAACAATTCTATGCAACAAATATGTTGAATTTACTTAAACAGTCACTCAAAAGGTCTTAAAATTATTTTAATCTTATAAAGTTTTCTGCAAACATGTCCACCAGACTGTTTTTCTGCAGTCAGGTGGAATAAATCTGGCATAAAGCCAACTGAAACACAAGCACATATTAATACTCGACTGCTTTGGAAACCAAAAATCTCGCCCCTTGCCATCAGATTCTGTTTTTATAACATCAGCTCATTTCTACTCAAAATGATTTGGCACTACCTTCCTTCTTCACGCTGCGAACAATCCCAGTATACTATACGAGTAGCTCACCAGAAAGTGGCGCCACCTTTAAACAGCTTTTCCATTTTATGATGTGAAATTCATCTATGAAACAAAAACAGTGGTTTACTGTTGAGTATATGTCTAGTTTTTATCAAAGGCTGCTCAATTTGAGCGGGAAAAATATATGTAAGCAGCAGAGGTGGGCAGCATATTTCTACTGGACATGAATATGTCTAGTGGGGCCACACTGTTTCAAACTGAAGTTATATGATGCAGAAATTAAGACTTTCTCTGGCTTTAAAACTGTAGAAAATATGTGCGATAATGTAAAATCTGTAAAACATGGGGGGAGTCATTTTTTAATTCATGTAGACATTTCATTGTGAGAATTCTTCACCTTTAAAATTTACCTAAAACTGAATGAGACCCGGCAGACTTCCTGTAAATGACATTTTAATAAGATGAGTATTTATTTGGCTGTCATTGATCCGTTTGTTGGTTTTTACCCTCAGTAAAAGAGACCCCCATGTCGACAGCGCAACAGGGAGGACGCTACCAGCCAAAGGAGCTTATGCCTCTGCTGCTGAGTTCCTTAATGCTTTTTAGGGGGGGGCTGTTTCAGGGGGTGAGTTCAGGAAAGTGACACTGAGTAAGTGTTTGTGTGTGGGCGTTCACACGGCGCTGTCACAGAGCTGGCTGTGTCGGGTGGCCGAGCAGCGGGGGAGCTGGCCGGGGGTCTGAAGCCGAGCCGCGGAGCGTGTCACTCCGCTGGCCCATTAATCATTCCCAGCATGCCCTGCTCCAGCGCCTCAAAGGGGGCTCGATGCGCCCGCACTAGGTGGTCCCGATGCCACCCTGAGAGCCCCGGGAGTGGGCTTCATGTAGACAGACGGTGGACACAAAGAGTGGAACATCCACACAGACGCACCAACATGTGCATCCATTTCATCCTGGATCAGCGAACAATACGGCGCCCCATGCACAAACTCAAATAAACAGGCGGGAAAACAAACAATTTGATCCGTCTCAGCCACTCAGCATCAACCAGCGACAGCGGCTAATGTTTTCTGCTGTGTTTGAGGCGCTCAGAAAATCAGAGAGAAGGCTAAATAAAAACATCAGGCTGTTGAAGGTCACAGCTTACATTTACTCTTTGAATAAACGCATTAATTCTAAATGCACGGGAACGTTCTGCATCTGATAATAACAAAAGCTTTTTCCATTTGTTTATTCAAATCTAATTCAAATCAAAGGTACAAATGTTTTTCTGCATGTAAAAAGCCCTCGACCTCACTCTGCAAAAAGCACTTTGTAGCAGGACGGGTTACTTTAAACAAAATTCTTCTTTAAAGAAAATGTTTGAAAAAAATGCTCCCTTCACTAACACATTTTTGCTTCATGTGGACATATAATCTTAGCACAAAAAATAAGGAAATTTGTGTTTGGTAGATTATTTCTTTGTTGTAACAATGCTTCTTGGCAATAAATCTTATACTGTTGAAAAGCCTGTTTATTTCCCTTTTAAATGGAGCCACATTTGTAAGGAACATGCATTTGTGGGATGAGCAGCAGAGCTGAGTATGTGGGTTGCACCCATGAAAAATGTGCCAAATCTTCTCTGCTAATGCCAAACAGCTGATTCTGCTGTTGCTATTTACTCTTGTTTTGAGCTTCTGGTACCCCCATTTATTTCTGTTTAATCAGGTTTTCAACTTCTTGTATTTTTGCAGGAGTAAAGTATGCAAGAAGAACTAGAATGGGAAGACAGCAGACATGTGGAACAGCAAGAGCGATAGGAAGCAGCATTTTTGGAGTAAAGCTGAAATGAATTTCATGCTCAATTATCAAAGATATGAAAATCCTTCATCTCCTGGATGGGAAGAAATACAGAGATTCAAAATCTTTAAAGACAATTTCTATTAGATGGCCACGATCAGACTAACAGTGGCATCAAACTGATTTTTTTAGCCTATTTTTGATGTTTTTTGCAACTAAGAGGAGCTGAAGAGAGACAGGAAATATGGGGAAGACGTGCAAGAATAATGTAAATGTTTTGTTTTTCCAGTAATGCACAACTGAAGAGCATGTAAATGTGAGAAACCAGGCTTTTGCTACTACCTGATTAGTCCCAGCTGCTGGATTAATGTGATCAGGTAAACATACCTGTTATACCCTACAGCACTGATCATCAACTGGTGGCCCGGGGGCCACATCAGGTCCCCCAAAGCTTCCTGTCCGGCCCCTTAATTCAGAAAAGATGTTGTGGTTTAAAGAGTATCCTTTGGCTTTAAATGCCTGCAGCTGTTAAATCCATCCCACAAACAATGAAATATTGAAATAGTATGAGAATGACTGAACATTTGATCTGTTTTTACCACTATTTACCCTCATTATTAGTAGATATTTAAAATTAGGGTTAGGGTTGGCAGAGGTGCTGCAAAAATGACCAGATAAAGTGGTGAAAAGAGGTTCAAATGTGGCAAAAATTGGTTAAAGAGGGAAAAATTGGCAAAAAGTGTCATAAATTGGTTACAAATTACAAAAATAGTTTAAAAAAACAATTAAAGTTGATTAAAAAAGTGGCAAAGATATAAGAAAAGTGGCAAAAATGGATAAAAGAGTGGCTCAAAGGGGGTAAAATATGTGGGAGAAGTGGTTGAAATGGGTTAAAGAATGGCAAACATTTGGTTGAGGAAGCAAAAAGGGGCAAAAACTATCAAAAATTGGATAAAAGTGGCAAAAATACAGCAAAAGTAACCTGGAAAATTAGTGAAAAGGTGTTCAAGACTGGCACACATGGGACATAATTGGCAGGAAAGTTGCAAAAAGGGGTTAAAGAGTGGCAAAAAATGGTTAAAAGTTGCAACTATTGTTAAAAAATGTAATGAAAAAATGGCAAAAATGGATGAATGGCACAAAGTGTATAAAACAATGCAGGAAAAGTGGTTTAAAAGGGTTAAAGAATGGCTAAAATTGGGTTAAAGAGGCAAAAAGGGGATAAAATGAGTTAACACTGGTATTAAATCACAACTGTGGAGGGCCCATCCTCTGGGATTTTCAGGGACCAAGCCAAGTCTGTTGTCAGGCCTGTCTCCTTGTGGCCTGCTGCATTATAGATAAGGATAGATCTCACTGGTAATGCCTAAAAATGTCCTGCGTTTTGAAAGAAAATACAAATACTAATAAATAATTTGTTAGCCAGACCAAAATATTGATTTAATTTTTGTATATTTGAAAGTCCGGCCCCCAGAGTTTCTGTGGAGACTAAATCTGACCCTTGTGCAGATGTATTTGGTGAGCCCTGCCCTACAGCTATGTGAGTTTTTCTATGAATTCTGCAGCAAATTTGTCTAAAAAAACCTGAAGTCTGATTTGTCTACATCTCATATTCGGTCTGAATTTTCAAATCTAATGTTCTCACTTCTCTGCTCTTCTAGCTGAGATCTTTGTTTACATTTTGGGGAAACTGCATCATGGGAGTGGCGTTGCTCTGGTGGATCTGGAGAGGGGAGTCCCTGATTGTATCTGCTCGTAATGCTTTCGTTTTCAGTCACATTCCAGTGACGTATGCGTCAAAGCTTCTCCACACCGTGCATCATAAAACAAGCTGATGGAGTTGTAAACGTTCAGTTAAACTCTCTGCATACAGCTCTATGTTCACACCATGATATCCTCCAGCTCACACATGACAGATATGAGCACTAAATCAGGGTTAACACTCCTCTTAAACACTCGCCCACCTCTCCAAACCGCCGTCCACGGCACAGCAGAGCGAGATTCTTCAGTTTACCCTTGGAAGCCTGAGAGAAACCTTTCTGGCTCAAAGCGCCGTGTCTGTGTTGAATTATGAGCTCAACAAAACAAAATCCTCCAAACATGCAGCCTTTACCCAGAGGACACTGGATTGTAGCTGAGCGAGGATTTTTTTGGAGATCCCCCAAACACATCTCTTTGTTTTATGGTTTGGTTGTATACAGAGAGAGCTCTGACCAAAGTCACACAGGCTTATGTTGCAAGAAGGACTGGAGGCGACTCTCAGTGAAGGCCAGTTGCAGACGTATTGTTCTCCGTTTGTAATCGTGACTGACTGAAAGAGGGGTTGAGGAGCCGACCCAAATAAACGCTTCAGTTAGAATCAAAACTATAAAGCTCTTAGTCCCATAGCAGTGGTTCTCAACCTAGGGGTCGTGAAACACTACGAGGGGGTCGCCAGATACCTTAAAAAATAGAGAATACTTCTGAAATAATCTTTTTTGCACCCAATCAATTTTGCACAATTTGGAACCATTTTTGCCAAATTTAATCCAATTTTCATCCTTTTTACCAACATTTTTGTCAATTTCAACACATTTTTGCCACTCTAAACCATTCTTTTCCATTTTAAAACCTTGACACCACTTTTTACTAACTGTTTTGCCACTTCTAAACTAATTCTTGCTACTTTCTGTAAATTGTTGCTTCTGTTGACCCATTATTGCCACTATCAACCCCTTTTTGTCACATTTTAATGCCAATTTTTACCCATTTCAACCAGTTTTCACTGTTTAATATGCCCATTTTCACCAGTTCAACCCATTTCTGCCAATTTCTGCCTACTTATCTGCCACAGTTAACCCATTTTTGTCAGTTTTAAACACATTTTTCCCACTTTTAAATCTCATTTCACCAATTTTTGCCACTTTAAAATTATTTCTGCCACTTTTCAACGCCTTTTTACCACTTTTTGTGCCTGTTTTTGCCACTTCATCTCATTTTTGCCATTTTTTGGTTCTTTTTGCCACTGTTATCAAATTTATGCCACTTCTCAACCATTTCTGCTACTTCTTGAATCCCATTTAACCACCTTTCCCACCACATTTTTTTTACTATTTTTTTTACTATTTTATTTCTGTTTTAAGAAAAGGGATTTACATTTTTAACATGACTATATACTATGGCACAAATGACTGAAAAAAGATATCTGTTGCTATGTTATGAGTAGTTATTAATCAGCTTAAATATAAAATATGGATATGGATATCTAGCTTACTTTACAATGGACCCTGATTTTCCTGACCTCCATGGGCCCCCAGTTTGGCTGGGTCCCCCTTTATGTGCAGCAATGTCTGCACATGACTATTCTTGAATGTGTATGGCTGTGTTCATCCCCCTTCAGGTGCAGTGGGGGTCCCTGGTCTCTGGCACCTTTATTTTGGGGGTCACAGGCTGAAAAGGTTGAGAACCACTGACCTATAGGAAACAAAGTTTTAGTTTGTTAGTTTGTCAGTAAATCTTTAATATCTTCAATTGAAATTAACCATTTTTTCAAAGATTAAACAGTTAAAATGCGAAGTGAAAATTATGTTGATCTATCTGACGTGTATTTTAATGATATAGTTTGACATTTGTCCCATCTGTTAACATGGAGGAGGCGGGGCTTATGAGCTATACTGCAGTCAATCAGCAGGGGGAGCTCTGAATGTTTTGGCCTCACTGCCAGAGAGCTGTCATGTCGTCCATCTTTTTATAGCCTGCTCTTGAATCTCACCTGTTTACTCCTAAAAACTCCAGATTGTTTATTTTAAATTTTTTCCCACATTCTTGTTTATCTTATTTTTCCCTCCTGTTCTTTTACCATGAAATCTTTTTAAGTGAAATTTGTCGTGTGGTTTTCAGGTTAAACTATTTGTGCAGCACATCTGCAGGATGCCGTGTTGTTTACGGTTGTTGTGGACCTCGGGGCCGTCTCTGCTATCACTTATGAGAACGCAAACAAACAAACGCACAACAAGAGCAAGACGCCTGCAATCACTCTGATTTGTTTTCTTTAACTCTTTGCAGACATGTTTATTTTCCTGCTGGATCGAATTCTTCACGTTAAAACTAATTCACTGCCTAAGTTCATCCTCTTTAAGAGTGCCATGAAGGTGAGGAGACTCAGTATCTCTCTGATAGGCCATCCTTCACCTCTATAGTTTCAGCATTTGTACAGATTTAAAGAAATGTTTTATATGTTTTTTAAGTTTAAAGATTCACCACAAGTCTACAGCTTAACTGAAGTATTGTTTGAAGGAAGGAATCGCAGGTGAACATGTCCAGCCCACGAGTGAAATATGCATGCACCAAAGCATTGCCAACATATCTGTATCCTTTAAGTCTCAGTGCATATGCCTCCAGGATTTTACAGTAACCTCCTTTAACCCTCAGGCATCACTTTAATTTACAACCCTTTCGAGTCATTCAGGACAAAAACATCCACTTCCATGATTATATCATGTAATTGCTATGCGATCAAAAAATGTGGTTTTAATGGGAGTCAGTGGGATGTTTTTGTCCACAAGTGACTCAAAAGGGTAGTAAATTTTAAATTGGATGCTACACAAAAACTAGTAATGAATCAAAGCAATATTTTGACTAATCTTTGACATACCCAGGACTGATTTTAAAAAACACCCCCACCCATCCTGTAATCAAACTTGCATTTAAAGGGTTAAAATCCAGAAAATTATTCAATAATTGATTGTTTTGATCAGAACTGAAGTTGATCAAAAGATTTGACCCAAAAAAGCAGAAAAAATATTAATGTATACTATTTTCATTGCCATCTTGGAAGTGAATGTTTTTGTCCTTAATGACTCGAAAGTAGGGATGGGTACCGAATTCTGTACTTTTATAGGCACCCCCGCTGTTTTCTTCTCATTCGCTCCCCTCTTTCTCTCGCTCTCGTACCAAATTCTCACTTTAAACACCGTGATTTTCCCGTTATCATGTGGATATCAACCATGGAAATATAGTAGATAAAGGGACACGTTTGTTCGTTCAACCACCTCACAGACACTGGATTAAGACACGGTACGGACTGCCTAGTGTGACCACGTCCTAAAAGTCACTCTCTATGTCACTAACTTGGCGCAGCTCACTGCTCCTCACTGCTTATTTTCATCGCAGAATAAAACAATGTGCCACTTTCTGTTAACTTTTTGCAGTAGGCTAAATACAAATATAACGTAACGCACCCAGTGTGTGACGTGTTTGACTGATAAGAGAAGAGCAGACTCTGCTCTTACCAGGGAAAGATGACATCTTAGTTTTTTGGAAAAAGAACTGCATGAGGAAAGAAGATGTGCAGTACACGTAGTTCATGGTAGAGGAAGTTTGTTTACTTTCATTTGTAATACTTGAATTGGTAAAATTTTATACCTTTTATTTATTTATTGAGTTATTTTGACTCCATACTCTATTGTTCATTCGTTTTAAACATATTCTCCCTCCATGGACCCCAACACACATTTTTCCAAGTGGGGAAATTAGAGGAATAGGAGGTAGTGGGCTGGGTTTTCATTTGTGCAACATAAAGAAAAAACACTCGGTAGGTATAGTAGTTTAGGTTTTCATGTTGGAATCATTTTTTTAAACACTGATATTTTGATAGTGTTTTGATATTGAAAATTCAGAAGTTTTGAGGCTATATAACATTTATTAATGCCTATTATTCACACTCAAAAGTACCGAAAATGGGTACCGTTGTGTACCGGTAGAAGGTACCCATCCCTACTCGAAAGGGTAGTAAATTTTAAATTGGATGCAACACAAAAACTAATGATGCATCAAAGTCATTATTTTGGCTAATCATGGACATGTCCAAGCTGGATTTAGAAATAATGGCCCAGCCATCCAACATTTGGTGTAAGCAAGATATCACTTATTTTTTTTTGCTTATTTCATAAAAACAACATTGATTTTAAGTAATCAAACTGGCATTTAAAGGGTTAAAATCCTCAAAATGATTGAATGTTTGGTAGTTTTGAGCACAGCTGAAGTTGTTAAGGAGATTTATGCAAGAAAAAAAAGCAGAAAAAAATATTAATCTGTTAAGTTTTTATAGAAGTTTTTTGGAAGTGGACATTTTTGTCCTTAACGGCTTTAAAGGGTAGTAAATTTGTTACACAGTGTTCCCCTGACCTATTAGAGCAATTGAAATTTGCCAAGACAGAAACTTTGTTACAAAAAATTAGACCATATGCACTAACACAGCCAAACTGGTGAGCAGAGAAAGAGGAAAAAATTGTCCAAATGGACAAAAATGTCCCTAGTGATGCCTGAGGGTTAACCCTTGACTTTAGATCCACAGATTGCCAACAGTTGAAGAATTTCACTTTATCTGTTCAGCTATTGATTACGACATATTTCATACGCAGCCTTTTTCAATCACTGTATTGCACTAAATACTGAGGAAATTCAAATAAAAGACCCTTCAAAACAAGAGTCAACAAAGCAAAAACAAGCCCAGAAATAGTCGCTCCTGCGGCTATTGTTGAGTAAACTCTGGGAAAATTAAAACCCTCAACGATGCCTCTGCTTGCAAATCAAATCTGACGGTCCCCTGGTGTTGTCAGAGGAGCCCACATACCGAGGACGAGCCCGAGTATCTATGACATCACTCTGTGCTGACATTCCTCTCTTTGGCCACATGGGTTTCTGCCGTGGAGCTGAAATGAGAGCCAGATGGTGAAGCGGCCCTGACTGGTCCAACATGGCAGCACAGAGTGTCAGTGGTCTCTATCAGACACATTGACAATGAAAGGTCAAATACTAAGAGCGTGAACAGTGAATATGTGACAGCATCATGTGATTCAGATCACCACAAGTGAATTGGATCAATCAGGACAGCTAATTGTAGATATGTCCAATAAAACAGACTGTTTTTGCTGTTTTTATGCAGGTGTGTTTGAATCTCTGAACTCTAACTTAAGGCATGATTTGACCTCAAAGGATGAGAGGACGAGGCCTGATTCAAGGCTTGCTGCAACTTAATATTTATCAATTAAAATCAGCTGAAATGATCGCTACAGTCGACAGGTGTGTGTTCCTGCAGTCTGGCTGAATCATAAGGACACACCACCATATTCTTATCCATGCAAAACAGGCGCTATAGCACATGGCATTATCTTTAGTTCATATATCGTTTTTATGATACTGGTTGCACAAATTCCCAAGGCACACCTAGTCCTGTTTCAAAGCTCATTGGTGTGCCTTACCACACCATTTGAACACCAGTTGCCTTGCGTGTATGTTCAGAGGATGATAATATTACAAAAGCATCCCCACAGCATGATGCTGCCACCACCGTGCTCCACAGTGGGGATGGTGTGTTTGCTGTCTCATCTGATGGCCAAAAAGCTCCATTTTGGTCACATCAGACCAAAGATCTTTCTCCCACTTGACCATGGAGTCTCCCACATGCCTTTTGGTGAACTCTAGTCCAGATTAAATCTGAATCTGTTCTTATCTTTATGGTGTAATGGTAGCAAGGATACTGATTAGCCAGTGACTGGACCTTCCAGACACAGGTGTCTTTATACTGCAATCCCTCAGACACATTCACTGCACTCAGTTGATCCCAATTCCACTCATTGTGAGACTACTAGCACTAATTGTCTGGACCTCTGTTGGATTAGGTCTGTGACTTTAAAGGAGGTGAATATTTATGCAGTCACTCATTTTACTGTACATATTTATGTTGAATTAACATTACTTCGTAGAAATCTGTTTTCACTTTGACATTAAAGAGGATTTTTTTTTCTTTCTTTGCATCAAAAAGTCATTTTATATTGACCATGATTGATTCATAAAATCAATAGAAAGGTAAAACATCCAAGGGCGCTGTAGGACAAATCCAGCCTGTGGCTCCTACCACATGTCTTTCCACACCAAGCCCCAAGATTTGACAATCTTTGCTGTGTAACCAGCATAATTTGTTGGAAACAACTGGTTTAGCTCAAAGACAGAGGAAAATATTGGGCAAAGCCACAGTGACTACAGTGATTTGGTTAAAAGGAGCCTTTTGAGTCTAATATGTGGCAGCCGCCATGTTGAAAATGCTCTCTTGAACTAATTTTAATGAAAAGTGGTGGAGCTGAGGCGGGCGAAAGGCTAAAGCATGCTAGCATGCAGTCACATCAGCCACTCCACAAATGCGCCTCACTTTTACCTTTCTTAAAAGCAAAATAGACGAGATAAAATAAAATTCACTCCCCGTACAGGGTGTCCATGAAGACATAAACCATTTCGACTAAAATTGTTGTATGTTTGAATCGTTTGTTTGTGAAAATCTGCATTTTAACATGGGTGTGTATGTGACTTCTGGTACTTCTGCAGCCAGCCTCTAGTGGTCACTCAAGGAACTGCAGCTTTTGCACTGGCTTCATGTTTCAGCCACTAATCTGACCCTTGGTTTCGACTTTAATAGGACCTGTAGTTATGAGTTCAAAATCCAAACTCCCTCTTAAATTTGTGCTCTGAAATCTCTTCCATCACATTAATCCTGAAACCAGCTGGTTCCTTAAAAAAGCCTTTCTATTTATAGCTCTGCTGGATGGAGCACCAGTATGAGCTGCTCAGACTGGGAGCAGAGCCAGACGTCTATTGATACAATCATATCATAATTCAGAGAACCTGTGGGTGGCAAACATGCCGGATAATTCTCCAGAAGATTTCTGTGTTAGTTCTGTAAACATAAAAGTACTCAGAGCACAAGAAAGTAAATGATTGCTCTTTAAAGTGATCTAAGAATGCTAACGAGACGAACATTTTCCCCTAAAATCATGTCAAAGATGAATGAACTGGACCGATTCGGCCTCCGCTTTTATAAACCAGATCTGTGCGTGGCAGAACGTCAGGAACAACAATGCTAAAATGCACCAAAGTGCTAAATTACACGTATGAGTAACTCCGGCGACCATTTTCAACCTGCCTCAAAATCCACTTGGCAGACGAGAGTTTCCCACAGTTCCCTTCACAGCCCATCAGTCAGGCCGGAGAGGAGCGTCAGGGGTCAGCGCCACGGCGAACACGCCGAGAATATGAAGCAGCTGCCTGAGACTGAAGCGCCTCAAGTGTCACCATATGTGTGTGTGTGTGTGTGTGGGTGTGTGTGTGTGTGTGTCTCAGACTCATTCATTCCTTTACATTAATGATCACGGCTGTGGTCAAACATTATCAGCATCAAAACATCAGACACAGGCGGAATGATCCAGATGTGACGTTCTGGCAACTCCGAGAGAGCAAAGATGAATTCATATGGACATAAACGTCTTTCCAAACACACTTCAGATTGTTAAGAGCTGCACAAAAAACACAAAATCAAACAAATATGAAGAAATAACACCTCCAGTAGTAAACCCGCTATACAGCTGGACATAGAAATGTTGAGAATCGTTGCACATGTTTGCTTTCTTTTTAATTTTATCTCATTTTGCCTCACATTTTGTGCATCTTTCAGTCATTTTAAGAGTCTTTGCATTAATTTTACATCTTGTTTTGCATCTTTTGTCATGTCTTTAATAGATTCAGATCTGTAAAGTTTTTCCAAGTCCTATTTTCCGCCTTAATTTGTGTGTCTGTGTGGTTTTTTTGCATGCATTTGTTGTTTTAAACTCATTTTACATCTCGTGTTGCATGTAATTTGTGTCTTCATTATATTTCCTGTTTTTGTGGTCTCTTCTGCCATCTTAAATTTAATTCTACATCTAATGTTGTGCCTTTCGTTGTTTCCAAAACTCTGTTTTTTATTTCAGATCTTATTTTTCATATAATTTAGTGTCTTTGTGGTCGTTTTGCTTCTCTTTGTAGGTATCAGATGTCTGGTTTTGCTTCTCATTTTGTTCCCAATTTTTTTTCTTTTGAGGTAATGAAATGATTATGTGGCTCTTCAACTTAGGATTCATTCATCCCTTTGTTTTTCTGGCTTAATGAAAAGTTTATGGGTTATTGTTAAATTGTTTTGCTTCTTTATGTGTTTAAGGTGTTTAAGATCTCGTTTTTTTTGTCTCTGAGTTTTGCCTCCTGGAAGCTTTAAAACCTATTTTTCCACTTCATTTTATCTCCATCTCCATTTAAAGGTCACATATTATACAAAATACACTTTTTCAGGCTTTTCTTACAAAAAATATATGCCACTGGCCTGTCCACAATCCCCCAGGAATCAGAAAAATCCATTCCCTCCTCCCCTCTTTTTCTCCACCTTCCAGAAAAGGTGTGCTGAATCAAGCCGTTCTCTGATTTTCCCCTCATGATGTCATGTGGGGAGTTAGCCCCACGTCCAGGTTCAGTTGGCCCTCCCCGCTTGGAAGAAAGTCCCGCCCTCCTCTTCTGATCCATTTAGCCACATTCGTTTCCTTAGAGGTGCGGAGTCAGACAGCTCATTAACTTTTAAAGCCACAGACACAGAAATGGCTCAGAGGGTTTTTAGACATGCAAAAATCCAATACTGGTGTATTTTTTCAGCAACAAACTTCACAGGCATGCTCTGGGGACCTCTGACACCATAAAAACTTGTCTTAAAGAGGTAAAATATGTGACCTTTAAAGTAGTTTTACATGTGTACAGCTTTTTAGTGCATCCCAAAGTTTTTGCATTTCTGGTAGTTTTGCATCTCTAGCATTCAATAATCTCATCCTGCATCACATGTTCTGTCTCTTTATTGAAGATTATCACCTCTTTATGGTACAAGTCTTGTTTTATTTCTCTTTTGTAGTCATCTTGAGTATTTATTGCATTTAAAGTTTTATGTTTCTACCACCCAAATTCCAAAAAAGTGGGGACATTGTGTAAAATATAAATTAAAACAGAATGCAATGATTGTCAACTCTCATAAACCCAAACTCTGATCACAATAGAACGTAAACAACACACCAGATGTTGAAACTGAGGCATTGTACCATTTCATGGAAATATTAGCTCATTTTTCATTTAGAGAGGCAGAGTCTCTCAGAATTAAAGATAGGCAGATGTTAGGGACGAGGCTGAAGGACAGTTTTCCGGTGCTGGTGATCTTCTGACCATCAGAGGCAACTGCATTAAAAACAGGCGTGATTCTGTACTGGAAATCACAGCATGGGCTCAGGAACACTTCCAGAAATCACTGTCTGTCAACACAGTTGGCCGTACCATCATCAAATGACAGTTAAAGCTGGATCATACAAAGAAGAAGCCATACTTAAACATGTTCCAAAGCTGATTTAAAATGGACTGAGGCTAAATGGAAAACTGTGGTCACATGAATTTGAAATTCTCTCTGGAAACCATGGACACTGTGTCCTTCAGACCTAGAGAAGACAGACCATCCAGCTTGTTCTCCTGGCTCAGTTCTAAAGCCTGCATCTCTGATGGTATGGGGTTGCATTGGTGCCTATGGGGTGACCAGCTTACACATCTGGAAAGGAACTATCAACGCTGAAAAGCAGAGAGAGGTTTTAGAGCAACATATGCTCCCATACAGACGTCTCTTTCAGGAAAGCTCATTTAAAATGGACTGAGGCAAAATGGAAAACTGTTCTGTGGTCAGATGAATCCAAATTTGACTCATCAATGTAAAACATTTGGCACAACCTAAAAGCAGCTGGATTTATCAGACAAGAATGGGACAACATTCCTCTCCCAAAACTCCAACATCAGGTCTCCTCACTTCCCAGACGTTTACAGACTGTTGTTAAAAGAAGAGAGGATGCTACACCATGCTAAACATCGCCCTGTCCCTACTTTTTTGGGATGTGTTGCTGCCATCAGAATCACAATGAGCTACTATTTTTCATGAAATGGTAAAATGTCTCAGCTTCAACATCTGATATGTTGTTTCTGTTCTATTGTGAATAAATTATGGGTTTATGAGATTTGACAGTCACTGCCTTCTGTTTTCATTTATGTTTCACACAGCGCCCCAACTTTTTTGGAATCGGGTTAGATGCCTTTGACTTTTCTAGATGTTTTTTGACTCTTCTAGAAAGTTTTTGTTCCTCTGTTTAAAGGTTTGTCTCTTAGTAATTCAGGTTTTCTTCAGAGCTGCTGTGTCGGGGTCTGTGTCCAAAGGTGCCTCTAAGTGTTTAAACTCTAAATCCAGAAGTTCTGGTCCAGAGGCCAAATCCATGACCGTACTGAATCCACCACTCGTCACTTTTCTCCTCTGGTAGACGGCCTGTGCCACCTCTGGTCCGCCCTACTGCTCCGTCTTCATTTTTATGGACAAACTTTAAAGAGTTCTAACTGGAGCTGATCGGAATGTGGACGCCGCCGCCGCCAACACAAACGCCTGTTCACAAAAAATGATGTTAACCCTGCACAGGGAGTCATGGGAAACTGGCTCCGTCTGACTTCCTCCGTGTCACACCAGCCACACCTCTCTCCCTCTCTCTCATGTGAACGTCCTACAGCAGGGAGGAGAAGTCCAGACACATCATTAGCACCATCCACTCTGCTGAATCCCTGCTGTCAGACCATATGGACGCTGCACTCCTCTCAGCCCCGCCCCCATCTCGGCCCCGCCCTCCCCCACCCTGTAAGGTTTCAGGCCAGTGTGTTTTTATTTGCTCTTTGAAAGGATGTCATTTATGGAGGCCCATCTCCACCAGTCAAAGAACAAACCTGATCACTAATTTTAAAAATACGCTTCATTCAAAGTTAACATGTGAGATAAAAAGTTGGAATTATGGGGAAAAAACTGAATCTTTAATCAGAAATTCATAACTGGAAGATAATAAGCCTTGTGAGTTAAAAAGTAAAAATTATGAATTCATAAATTACATTTTGCAAAAGTAATATTCATAATATTAAACAACAATTAAATACTAATAGATAAAAATTATAGGAGAAAATCTAACAATCATTAGACTATAAATAAGAAATATGACAAAACAATGTTTTGAGGATAAAAGTCAATAAGGGATGCAGTCAACAGTATATAATATATGAAATTATGATGCAAGAATGTAAAAATTATGAGATAGATATTCATAATTTTGGGATAAAAAATGCATATTTTTTGGCGCAGACTTTTAAGACGCGCCCCTCATCGTGGGCGGTCCAGGTTTGAGTCTGGCCTGTGACCCCTTTTCCTCCTCCATCAATAGAGACCTAAAATACCCCCAGATAAGTCTTTAAAAAAAACAAAAGTTAAAATTACAACATAAAATGTCAAATTTAAATGGTGAAAAGTAAAAATTCTCATAAAATGAGTCATAATTTTGGCATAAAGTCAAAATATTAAGATTCGGGGTCAAAATTGTAAGATAATAACCCAAAATTCTGAGATAAAATCTAATTTGTAGGATTGAAAAGTCAAATTTATGTAGTAAAAAGTCCAAGTAATGTGGAAAAAAGTCAAAATTGTGACAAATAATCATCATTTTTAGATAATCATTAAAATGATGAGGTAGCAAAGATAAAATATTGAGATAAAGGGTCAAAAATAAGCGAAAAGATTTTAAAACATGAGATAAAAATCTACTTTTTAGATAAAAAGTCAAACTTTTGAAACATAACCATTTTATAGTTTAAAAGAGTTTTAATATTTCTAAATAAAAAGTAAGGATTACAGATTATGTCATTCTAATAAGAAAAAGGTCAAAACTGTGTAATAAAAAATTAAAAGGCTCAGATAAAGGATCAAATCAATAAGCTTAAAAGTGAAAATTGTGAGTTGAAGAACTTATTTATAAGCTAAAAAATCAAAATTATAAGAAAAATTTGCATACTTGTAAGATAAAAAGTAAAACTTAAAACATTAGAATAATAATTATGTTAGATGAAAAGTCAAAACTAAAAAATCAGAATTAAAATTTTGAGTTAAAAGTCAAAAATCATTTGATACAAATCTAAAAGTCAAATATGTTAGATAAATTTCATACTAATGCGATGAATCATGACCTTCTTTCTCTGTGGATTTTGAGTCCATTATTTTGATTTTTGAATTTTTTTATTCATAGATGTTTTTTTCCTCACTGGCAGGACTGAGCCTCCGTACACCATGCTGTTTTATCTCCTGACACTGAGGGTGAGATCAGGAATGCTTCCAGTGACAACCTTTTGTTTCAGTTAAATATGTGAGTATGGTGGCTGTTCAGGGCCAAAAAGGAAGAGACCAAAGAAGAAAAACTTGTTCACTTGTTGTTTGGATCAGCGGAGCATGACAGAGACGGATCCTCTCGCTCTTCCAGGTTTGTTTCTCAGTAGTTTTCAGGCTTAAATGCTGTATGTTGATTTCAGCCTCTCTGCTCAGTCAGAAATAATCATCACAGTAAATAAACGCCCTCAGAATTAAAAAACCTCAGCCCTGGCTTTAAACGATCCCCCCTTTGTCCTCCTCTCTGAATACTTTACAGCCTCCAAAGTGGCAGTTTATACTCTACGTGCCAAAAATGCCAATAAAACCGCCCTAATCGCTCCTCCGATCTGTAATAGCACCTGCTTCTGGAAACACAACACGCCCCTGCAGTCTATCTCTGCAGCTGCACTGTTTCCTTCCTTTTCTACAGCTCGGAAACGCAATTACACATTTTGGACAGGCGCTTTTACTCCGCTGGAATGACTTCATGCACTTTCTCTTCCTCTGAAGGTGATAAAATCAGCTCCAAACAAACTGAAGACTGAGCAGAATGCTGCCATTCGGCTGCTTTATGGAAACAAAACTACATTAATCTGAGCTCATGTACAGGAGACGCTTCATTTGGTCCACATCCAGGCCTGTGCTGAGACGCTTTTAGCAGTAGGCAAAGGCTGGCAAGTCTCTGGAGCCTTGTGCTCCAAGGAGCCTCAGGATCCAAGCATTAGAGGTGTGCATTACAATGAGGTTTGCATCTAATATCATTTTCAATGATGAAGACTGGTATTTTTCATGCAAAAAATAGCACCAAAAATAGAATTTATTGTCTGAAAAGTCCAGATAGAGGACCCCTGGCCCCAACAACAACATCCAAGTCCCTTAAAATCCCCAAAACATCTTCATATCAAGCAAATTTCTACTGTTAAAGCCCTCCAGACATATTGAAATGTTTAATTGGTGAATAACTGTGTGCTAAAATGGCATGCAGTAAACAAAAACAGATGATCTAGCAGAAGAGCAAATATTGCACCAAAAGTAAGCATATGTTGTTTTGTTTTCGTAAGTTAAAGCAGGCCTGGAGACATGTCAAAATATTACAACGAGCTCAGTTTGAGTTATGATGCCCTTCCAAGAGCTGTTGAGCAAGTACTGCTAAGTATTTATTTCTCACATTTGCCCTGCAGTTTTCTAGATGCTTCAAAATAGTTGATTCACTCGCTATGATTGCTTTTAGTTCAATGATGAAGGGCCTTATATTGGACCATGCCTCAGGCTTAAAAATTACTAAAACTGCCCCTGCCTGTGCCAAAAAATCCCTGAAATAACACTTGTCTTGTTTGATGAATATAACACTATTTCCTCTTTCAAGACTGAGCTCACAAGTGCAACAATTTACTAAAACATTTTTCAATTTATTAAATTTAGTTCAACTTCAGAGCATCATTTTTGCATAAATGCATGCCTTTGTCTGTGTTGTGATTGCAGTAGTTTGATGCTTAAACTCCATAAAAACAACACATGCAAGAAACCAGTCTGATTATCCAGTAAGAAATCAATTTAACTGGATAAAACCTCAGTTTTAAACTGAGCTAAATAATTGTTTTACCTCAATTATCAGGATTGTTCTTCTGATTACATTGTGGGAATTTCAGCCTGGGGCCTTCTGTCTCTTATTCATTATACAAACAATCAAACTAATACTCTTATTCAAGGTCTGATTGCTCCAATTAATGCATAAATTACAGCAAAGTAAAGCTGATTATTTCCGCTCACAAGAAAGAACCATTCTCAGAATCTTGTTTTATTATTGTTTTTTCTCTGTAGTTTTTGGCCTTAATTTTATTTGCACATCATTTCTGTTGACCTTTCAATATTTTTAATGTAGTTTTAATCAAGTTTGGCATGGAATTTTGTGTAACCTTGTTGACATTTTGCATGTTTTTGTACCACATTGTAGTTGTTTTTCTCCTTGTTTCATTCTCTTAGTGATATTATTCCTCCTGTCTGTTGTTTTAGTCATTTAAACTTCACATCTCATTAAAACTCTTTTCCAGAGTCATATTACCCCACTAAACCTATTCTTTAGGGAAGTTAAAATCACCCTTGACCATTAGAATTTAAACATAAAAACCAGGATGACAAATAAAAAATATGTAATTGCCACATTTAACTAATTCTAAGATACATTTGACAAGAATGCAATCTTATAATGATGCACACAGTTGGTTTTACAGTCTGGAAAAGGAGGGAAATTGCCTGAAGCCTTGCCCACCAAGGAGCCTCAAGATGTAGACAAAGATGTGCATCAGATCTGAGATATCTATTTCAATAAATAAGATAAGAATTTAAAATGAACGTAAGGTGCCCAGAGTGCATGAAAGAGCATTAAAAGTTCTTTTTGAAGGATCCCTGAGCCCCTTCTGAGGTTCTAGCACCTAAAAAATCCACTATATTTTTAAATCAAGCCATTTTAGCAGGTTAAATTTGCATAGAAATATAAAATTGAGGATTTAATGTTCTTAAATTACATATAATAATTTAAAAATCATGTTTCCTGGCAGAAGATGAAATATTACACCTGTATTTGTGCATGCATTTATTTCTACACCTGACCTAGACTTTTTATTACTCATATAAAAGTGCTGCATGCTCATTTTTAAGTATACCCTGTGATTATTTAATGATGTGGCTTTGCAGCTAAAAAGAGAGGCTTCAACATATTGTCTTTACTTGTTATGATTGCTTTTAGCAAAATGTGGAAGAGCATTTTTGCTCTTTGCCTGAGGCCTGCAAAATTCCAAAACTATCCTTGGGAATAATCACTCCATTTAATTTATTCATTTATCTCCATAACAAAATAAAATACTTTATATTTCCGGGCAAGATTGAACCAATACTGAAAATATAAAAATTGAACTAAAAAAAAAATCAAGAAATCGATCGTCGTTTGTGCGTAAAATTGGTCCTAGAAGTTGAACATTACACACCAGATTGTACCCATTTTTATCCGCACATTTTGCATAGATTTTAATTTATATCTAAGCATGACCTACCAGAGTAAGCCTGTAGATAAACCTGATATTTCCAGAAGAGAGTTAACCACCACTGACCAGTAATACATGAAATTAAAACCATATAAACGAACAAACCACGTGCGCGTAATTCTGTAAAAGTTGACCAAAAGGCGCCAGATTAGACCAGTTTCAGCAGCACTTTTGGGGCGATAAGAACCACATATTTAAGCTCTAAATAGAAATATAAAATCTCAAAAGCTTGGACAGTAAATAGGATGATAAGGGTGGGCTCTTACCGACACACTCGTTGGCCTCTCGTGCCGTGGCGCGCTGCCACGGTCTGTCATAGTGGAAAGGTTTGCACCTGTCGCACTCCGGTCCCGCCGTGTTGTGTTTGCACTCACAGACCAGGTTCCCCTCTCGGTCTTTGACGCACTTTGACGCGTGTCCGTTACACTTGCAGCGACCCCCGACCTGCAGGTCCGACACCGCGTAATAGTACGAGTCTCTGGCCAGCTCCGAGTCGTCCTCGTTCTCGTCTCCGAAGGTGTGCAGCCGGCTGAAGATCACCTTGATGTCGGTGGCCGTCACCCAGTCCTGCAGCACCGGGGAGTTGTCGAAGTCGTGCGCGGAGGGTCTCCCGTCCAGGGTGCTGAAGGCGATGAGCCCGCCGCTCAGCGGGTGCATGTCGGTGTGGGAGTCCGTGCAGATCGCCTCCTGCTCGTTCTGTTTGGTGATCACGGCTTTGTTCTGGCGGTTGTACATCTTCTTACACTGCGTGGAGTAAAACTGAAAGGGCACCCACGACTTGCCGTAGTCCATGGACTTCAGGATCGCCATGGATTCTGGTCTGGGTGAGCAGAACTGCAGGCTCACGTAGGTCACCTCAAACTTCTTCCCTAAAGACAAAGTGAGCGTGACATTCTGTGGGTACTGCATGTAGGTCTCTGACTGCCAGCACGTGAGGTTGTGCGGGTTGTTCAGGTCCGTTAAATACGCGGGAGGATGAGACTTCTTTGGATCCCCAGCATCACATGTGTGACAGTCCCGGCTCCGGTCCTCTCCCTTCTCGGTCACCACGCAGTACCTGGCCGCGGGGCTGCCGCATGTGCTGGAAACGCGCACGTCCTTCCCAAAAGCAGAGTTCACGAAGTCTGGGATGCATCTGCGAGGGTTGCCGTTTTCGTCGTAACACGGGTCTGGAGGGGAGGACTGAGCCGCGAACATGCTGAGCCCGTATCCCCCAAAGACCCCCTCGGTCAGAGCCGACACCATCAGCACGGTGACCCAAAGCCCCACCATCCTCTGCGTGGTCATCCGAGCTCTGCAGGGACTGTCCAGCTGAAATAAAGGCACAAGAAAACAACAGTTAAAACTTAAAAATCAATCATCATCATATGATTGATCCAAATGAAATCTGGTCTCAGGAAAGACACGAAATGAGCAGAAATGTTCTTACGATGCAAAGAAAACTCCACCCAGCTCACAGCGTCCAAATAAACCGCTCCGAATAAAACAGAATTCCTGTGAAATTAGACAACAAACTCCTTTTTACGCACGAAAAACTCCTTTTTACGCACAACAAAACTCCCTTTAACGCATGTAAAACTCCCCCTACACTTCTTCAGACTTTGTCCTTAAAATGAAAAAGTGAAATGTCAGAAGCCCTGCAGCCTGTGTGTCCACTCAGTCACACCTCTGCCCACCTCTATCTCTGTCTGTCCCATTCCTCTCTGTTATAATAGAAGAAAAGAGGCTCCACTCCATCACTGAACACACTGCCTTTTCATTTAGGGAGGCAGAGCTGCAGAGGGAGAGCGAGGGCGACATCTGCTGGTGGAGCATATGCACTACATCTACCATTATGTCAGGTATTGTAGCCATAAATCTGCTTTATTTGTTGTCCCTTCCTTGTTTGTCTCCCACTGTACGGAGGCCCAAGAAGTACACTGCAAAACAATTCACAGAACATAAATTCAATTCAATCACAACAAAATTTACCAGCGCAGAAAACAAAAGGCCTTTCACAAGAAGTTCCTTTTTATTTGTCTTAAATAGAATATTTGTGGGTTTGATTACTTTTTTATTTTAATAAATATTTTTGTATTCAGAGAATTTGTTTTTTTCATCAACTGCTTTTGCGTCTTACAAAATGATTGTTTCATGGATTAAAAAAAGAAAAGTTTTTGCATCTCAGGAAATATTTTTTATTTAACAAGTATATTTGCATTTCAAAAAAATATCTTTTAGAATATATTCATTTTACAAAATGTAAACTAATTTCATTCGTTTTCTGTGATTAATATACATTTCGTAAGCTTTCTAGGGAATTTTCTATAATTCAACCAATCATTTTTGTGTTTTAAAAAATGTTTTTATCATTTTTTTTGCTTTGCAAAACGAATTTCAGTTTCATGAAATGTTTTTGCATTTCACAGAATATTACTTTGTTTCAGGATGTCTGGATTTGTTTCATATATTTTGTGTGAAATAACAAGTTTTAGCATTTCAGGGAATGTTTTTCTATTTTAACAAAGTATACTTTGCATGTAGATAAAGCTGTCAATGGATTTGTTTGTTACGGAAGCCCTAAAGGGCCATATATTCACATATATAATTACTTTGTTTTCCCTTGATAACTAATCATTTCTGTCTGTTTTGTGCAATCTCAACTTATTTTTGTCGTTATCTCGAGATAACGCTGGTTTTCACATGATAGCGACTTAATTTCTGTGTTATCACGTGTTTATTTTGTGTAATAAATACACGGCCCTTTAGGGCTTCCTTTTGTTTGTGTCAGGTAGGAGGGGCAGTGGGAAACAACTGCAGACAACGGGTTTCTAAAAGTTATCCCAAAAGGATAACCACTAAATCACAAGCGATAAATGGGAAAAGGGGAAAACAAAAGCTCAAGAAAACTTGCCCACAACCAAAAAACTCCTGTTCTTGACAATACTGAGCAAAGGGGAAACTAAACCACTGCTGCCATGCAGCTGAAATGAACACAAACTTCTAGGGAGACTGAAAAATGTATCTTTAGATTAAAAAACAAAGATCACCAGACTGGTGCGAAAAGGAGAACCAAAACACTGGTTAATGCTTCCCAGCACTAATAATCTTTAATACTAGGCAACTAGTTATTCTCATAAAATGTAACCAAGAAATATATTAGACGATGCTTATGTGACCTTTAACTTTTACACTCACAAGAAGAAATACAGGGAGATGCTCTGAATGCCTCTGATGGTGAGATAATGAGTCAGCACAGAGAGCTGCAGCCCAGGAGTATATATAAGTTTGCCACACCTGGCCCTAATCAGAGACAAACAGCCTCACACACCTGGTGTTGCAGTGACTGACACACACCTGGGCCTGCACTGATTGACACACACTCAGTCAGTTACCAGGCTGATCTTCCTCACAATTTGAAATTCAAAAAAAAAAAATGTCCTGGGGCTTTTTTTATTTTGCAAATTTGCATGCTTTTTCTTCATATGACATTAATTTGTGTTTGACAAAATGTTTTTGCATTACGTGATTTTTTTTTTCTTCAGAAATCTTTTTGGTTTCATGCAAAACTTTGACAAACAGTGTTTGTGTTTTACAAAATGTTTATGTGTATATGACACATTTTTGTAGTTTTCCTTCAGGGCCACCATAATCTCTTTTCCAGTTTTGACATCAAAGTACAAAAAGCAAGTTCTAAAACTAAAAAGAACATTTTAAATTGTCATAGAGGCAAAATCAAGGGGGATTCTGATATGTTTTGGTAAAGTCTGAGCTTGTAAAAAAAACTGAACTTGCAGAAATATTCTTACAGTGCAAAGAAAACTCCACCCAGATCACAGCTTCCGTATAAACTGCTCAGCATAAACAGAACTTCTTTTCACTCACTTTTATGAGAGAAAACTCATCTTGAACTTTGTCTTTGAGATCTTGAAATAAAAATGAGTCCGTGTCCACTCAGTCACACCTCTGCCCACCTCTATCTCTGTCTGTCCCATTCCTCTGTTATAACAGAAGAAAAGAGGCTCCACTCCATCACCAAACACACTCATTTCAGTTAAGGAGGCAGAGCTGCAGAGGGAGAGCGAGGGCGACATCTGCTGGTGGAGCATATGCACTACATCTGCTGGATTATATTTAAGGTAGTAGGCCAGAAGTCTAGGAGGAAGAAGAAGAAATTCTTTTTGGAAACCATGGATGCCATGTCCTGCAGACCAAAGAGAAGAGGGAGCATCCAGCATGTTCTCCTGGCTCGGTTCTAAAGCCTGCATCTCTGATGGTATCAGGTTGCATTGGTGCCTATGGCATGGGCAGCTTACACATCTGGAAAGGAACCATAATTGCTGAAAAGTAGAGAGAGGTTTAGAGCAACATATGCTCCCATCCAGACAACGTCTCTGTCAGCTCTTGACTATTTCAGCTCGACAATGCTAAACCATAAACCACATCCATCACAACAGCATGGCTTCAGGGAAGAAGAGTCCAGACCTTTTGACAAAGAAGACTCGAGGCTGTTGAACAGCAAGAATCCTACATCAGATAAGAATGGGAAAACACTCCTCTCCCAAAACTCCATCAACCGGTCTCATTTACTGACTGTTGTTCAAAGAGGAGGGGATGCTACGCGACGGTAAACATGGACCTGTCCCTACTTTTTTGAGATGTGTTGTCTCAGTTTGAGCATCTGATATGTCGATTATGTTCTGTTAGTAAAATGTGGGTTTATGAGATTTGACGGCCATTGAATTCTGTTTTATTTACATTAACACAGCGCCCCAAGTTTTTGGGAATTGGGCTTATATTTTATCTTTTATTAGTTCTGACTAAATCTGATCGTCTGATTTCTCTCTAAATGGACCTAAACTGTTGTCTTGTCGTGTTGCTGCTGAATCTTTAAACTTCTAATAAACTGATTCATCAGATGTAGTTTGTTTACCGCTCCAGGATCACAACAGTTTTAATATTCCTGCAGCATTTGAACATCAAACCCTCAGCGTTGTCAACGAGGAGAATGTCTACCTTGTGAGTTTAGAGATCTGTGGTCGGTGTATCCTCGGGGAGACATACTTTTGCTCAATAAATCTATTCAAAACATTCTGTTCCAAACAAGTTCTAGTGTCAGATGAGTTCTGTTTTGTAAAACTCCTCCTCCAGCTTCGGTAGTTTGTCTTATGTAAGCTGCTTCATCACAGAGACTCATTCAGTTCCTGTTTTTTTTTTATTCTTGCAGCGCATGCTCTCCTGATGCTGCAGATTGAGGAGCTGTTTTTAAAAAGATCGACGACAGGACGAGGAGGATGTGGACGCAGTTTCCTTCAGCTCAGACCTGGGATGATCTAGGACCCTGGTTTCTGCTGATAAAGGTAGGATCTATGGCTTTCATTATGGGGTCATTTTTATTTCATTTGTCTTTTTTTAAGTTATAGCATATCAACAGCACTTTAATGTCTCACACATACCAAACAGTTAAATAAAAACATTTTAAGCATTTAATTTGATGTTTTTATACGTTATTCTGTTGAGAGCTGTCTTTACGTAACTTCAGCTCAAACTGCAAAGTGTTATTCAAGTTCTGCAGATTTCCTCTTCCCCTTCTGTTCAGTTCTTATCAGTGCACTCACAATTACACAGCTAAAGCCTGCTCTTACACATGACTGTTGCAAAAAGAAGTGATGACCGTAGACTGTCTTCTAGTCCACGGAGGTCTTTGCTGTGTGCTCTCTAATGCACCGCTTTCTTTCTCCACTTTTACACATGCAAACAGAGCAAAACTTTAAAATAAATACTGTTTCTGAGTAGAGAGATGTCCCAGTAAATAATGGTGAATGCATCATTAGTTAAGTTTGCATGGCAGGTCGGGACAATATAAGCGCACAGCACACAATGGGATAAATCACACCTGCTTCCTCAGACTTACACTGAAGCTGGAAGTGCCAGCAGCAGAAAGAAAGATGCACAGGCTGCATTCATCTGTGCTCTGGAGTCTAGGAGTTAAACTTCATTTCTCTTATAATTAGTCAGCATTTTCTAGCCCAGTTTGAAATAAAAAGCAATGATACTGTGGTGTATAAGTCACTAAAATGAACTTTGCATATCTATGTTATACAGTAGGTTGACAGGAGTGAAATGAGTCCGTTTAAATTTGCAGGTAAACTCATGTGAACTTTCTGCACATGCAAATGTGGGTCAGGAGTTTTGGAGCTGAAACACTGCTGATGCATTTCTCGATACTCGAGTTTAATCTTTTTCATTTTACTTTGAAAGCTCCGGCAAACCACAGCTTCCTGCCCTGCCTTCAGAGGGTTACATTTAGAAAATGTGTGGAGGAAAAGATGCATGTCATTGTTTAACGTGTTTTATCTTAAAATCTGAATAGCAACTGCAGAATGAACAAACTCAGACAGGAAGCACGCAGGTGTGGCATTCTTAAAGACTAGCATGCTAAACACATACTTATCAGTCCTATCTAGATTAAAGCTGCAGTTTTTTCATGTCAACTTCCCACTTGAGGCTGTTTTTTAAAAGTTCTTTGGGCTTTTTGTGCCTTTATTGATAAAGTTGGGCACAAGGACGAGAGAGAGCGGGGAGAGACATGCAGGAAAGGGCCAGACCAGATTCCAACTGGGGCCACCTGCACACATGGGGCGTGCCTTAGACCACTAGGCCACCTGCGCTCCCCACTTAAGGCTCTTTGTGAATAAAACTTTTCCCTTTCAGAATCAAGAATCAGTAGACCTCTTTCCTGCAAGTTTTTCACCAGCCATGACAGCATACACATGAAACACAGTCTACAAAATAACTGTTTAGATGACATAACAGCCCAAAAAATACAGAGGGAAATACTTTAACTTCCCCCCTTTTTGGTGATAGAGAGAAGTTTTAAGGACTGATTTCACTGTCAAAGGAAAAAGAAACCAATTTTGAAAGCTGGCTCTTGTATAAATGTAGGTGATGACCCTGCCCTACAGTATAAGGTGTTAACAGGCAGGGCTAACCTTTACAAATAATCACAGACACGCCAATCAGATCAGTAAAACATATGATATTGTAGGTATGTACCACCCTGAGGATAAAACTACATAACGTAAGCTTGACAAGTATTGCTGTTCTCTATCAGTGGAAGTTGGTCAATCTGCTGAAGTCAGTCAGGATGATGCAAAAACATCTTTTTTGCCTCAAAAGCTTTGAGTGTGGTTTAAAGAAATGCGACCCAGTTCTGATCTGCTGTAGCTGCAAACATGCTAATCCCCTCACCAGTCGCCGTTGTTTACTGCAGGGGTCAGGCACATTTGCACAAGGGCCAGGTTTTTCCTTGAAGGATGCTTTGGGGGCCAGACTTTCAAATAAACTTAAATTTTGATCTAATTAAAATACTTTAAAAATGTTTTATTTATTTCAAATGTGTGCCATTTTTAGTCTCTACAAGTGAGATTGGTCCCTTTACCATAGCCAGCCACAAGGGGGCGACTGAGATATTTTAGCTGAACATCTCCAGGGTTGTAATTATCTCTATCACTGAGTTTGATACTAATATGTGTGCAATAAGAAGAAAAAGTCTATTTAGTGTTAATTCTCAGGCAGGATAAGGCTTCAGGTCAAAATAAACCCATAGTTTAATTTAGAATGAACTCAAAATATGTGTAATATGAATCAAAGACTTTACCAATCCAGATGATTTTTTTTTTTCCCTCAGACCTCTAGTTGACGACCACTGGTTTACAGGCGTGCAGTTACTATAGCAACTCCTGTAACTACCACCTCCTTTACCTCAAATGATGCTGATTGGTCCGGTCATTCTCTGATCAGGAACAAACTTTTCTGGTTGAGGCTTTGCAAAATAGATCTGCTCATGATAGACAATCCATCAGCTTTGCAAGGTTAGCTGTTTTGGACCCCAAAGTGTCTAAAGGGATATTTATTCCCACACTGACATATTGCCTGTATGAGGTGCATGCATATCATAGCCTATACAGGCCTTGTTAAAGGTCACATATTTTGCCCCTTTAAGACAAGTTTATTTTGGTCTCAGAGGTCCCCAAAACATGCCTGTGAAGATTGTTTTAGAAAAACACTGCAGTATTGGATTTTTGCATGTCTAAAAACTCCTCTGTTTCAGCCCTGCTTAGAACAAACTGTTTCTGTGTCTGTGGCTTTAAATGTTACTGAGCTGTCTGACTCCGCCCCTGACTCCACCCCTATCAGGAAATGGATGTGGCTCTCTGGATCCTCCTCTCAGCTGTCAACTGAGAGGAGGATCAGAAGGGGCGGGTGGAACTTTCTGCCAAGCGGGGAGGGCCGACCAAACCTGGGGGCGGGCCGACTCCCCACATGACATCATGAGGGGAAAATCTTAGAACGGCTTGTTTCAGCACACATTTTCTGGAAGGTGGAGAAGAGGGGGGATTCTCAGGGGGACTGTGGACAGGCCGGGGACACATATTTTTGTTATAAAAGCCTGAAAAAGTGTATTTTGCGTAATATGTTACCTTTAAATCGTTGATTATGCCACCCTATATGAGCGTCAGTCGTTCCTGATGCTCATATCTTGGCCTGACGTTCAACAATGGACAGCTACGACCCAGCTGAACCCAAATCTTGATAAATTCATGTAGTCTGATCCAGCTTGAGGAAGGCCCTATTGGATATTTTGAAGATTAATCTTGGTCCTTGGTTAAAATGCAATTATCAATGATATAAAAAAAATTTGGTTTCATCAAACTCTGGTGCCAGGATTTGCCCTGGATTTTACAGTCACTTATTAAACCACCCTTTATTCCCTTATGCATTCATAATAAAGAACTGAAAGGAAACAAGGAAGCAGAAAAGGCTATTTCCTGTTTGGATAAACACAGGTGAACAATGTCATTCAGTTTTATCACAAATCTGCCACAGCTGGGCAGAACAACACAGACATCCTGAGGACAAATATCCCACCAGGGAAGGTTTTAATCCTGATTCAGTCCCTGATGGAGGTCTAATCTGGAGTCTACCACAGTTTCCACTGTAATTGTGGGGTATTTCTCTACCTCAACAGCATCAAAAGTTCCACTGTTGTCCCTTTTCACGGTGCGGTCTGTGTGGTTTTAGTTGTTTGTTGTTAAATGTTACTGACTGCTAGATGTGCTGTGAGTCAGATCCAGGCTGTTATATTTGGTTTGATTTTTCTCTTATTTTCTCTGTAAAACCATACATTTCTCTTGCTAATACTAATGAGGATCCAGTAGGAAGGTGGGCCTTTTCATCAGACTCATCTCCATCCCACCTCTGAGTCACGTAAATCTGGTGCTGGCAGCAGATTTTAAGAATGAAAAAGCAGAAGTTGTGGCAACAGTTCTCCACCAGCTCATCTCCGGTCCTCTCCAACAGTCCATGACTCACTCTCTGGGAGGGAAGTCAGACCGTAGTTTCTTCCCTGACGTCTTTACTGAAGACTTAAACCCTTTACTCTGTCTGATCGGGTTTCAAAAAAGGACAATAATGCAAACGTGTTGGCAGGAGCAATAACAGGAAGCTGGGTGGGCTGAAGAGACATAATAAATTGGTCCACCGGAACAATAGCGGGGAGTAGGTCTGCTTGTTATTCTGGGACTTCCTGCTGCTTTATCTGACGTCTTTCTCTCTGGATGTTGTGATGAATCTGCAGAGGACAACGCAGGAGATGGAGCAGAGCGAGTGCACTGAGGATCGGATCCAGCACATTCTGGAGAGATGCCTGTCTGACCTCGGCCTCGACAAACAACTCTGGAACGGTAATTTATCTTTTAAACCTCTTTTTACTACAGGAATGAGGACTGACATGATGCCACAGTATAAACTCATGGATCACTGGTTTAAGTTGAAAGATATCCTTTCCTGTTTGATACCAAAGAAACACAAATAGAAGAACTAGGTACCCAGTGTTAGATTATTTCTTGTTTTTACCAAAAAAATATGTGCAAAACTCCTTTCATTATAGCAGTTTTGGCTTGTTTGTAATCCAGTAGTCAAGGCAAAGTTTGCCTTTGTAGCACCAGGTTGTAAAATAATCAACAACAGGACCAAGAGAGTTCTTCAGTGTTCAACAAGCTAATAATGACAGTATCGTCCACAAACTCTAAATATAGCAGGTTTCATATGTGCACCTGCAGTTGTTTGTATACGGGATGTACAGGAGAGGAGAGAGAACACATCCCTAGGGAGACTCCATAGATGTTAAAGACAGTTCACTGTTTACTCTCTGAGTCCTGCACATAACAAATAATGCCATTATCAAATTTCAAATGTTTTCATTACTGTTGAAGTCAGTGCTGAAAATATTCGAGGTCTTTGTAAAAATGTTTGGCATCAGGGACTAAAGTGGCCCATTTCCACTTCAGGTTAGAAATAAAGGTAGAGGTGAGGCCCAACAGCTCTGAACAATGGGTGAACACACGGCTGTGCATGTAGTCTGGTCTGGCCATCCATCCATCCATCCATCCACCAAATTATCTATTTATTACCCACTGATTCATCCATCCATCAATCCATGATCCACCCATTCATCCATCCCTTTATCCATCATCCATCCAACCATCCATCCATCTATCCATTCATCCATTCATCCATCCATCAATCCATCCATCCACCAAATTATCCATCCATCAATCCATGATCCACCCATTCATCCATCCATTCATCCATCAATCCATCCATACACCAAATTATCCATCTATTATCCACCCATTCATCTATCCATCAATCAGTGATCCACCCACTCATCCATCCATCATACATCCATTCATCTATGTATTATCCATCCATCCATCCACCCATTCATCAACCATTCCATTCATTCATCCATCCATCCATCCATCCACCCATTCATCCACCTATATACCCATCTGTTGTCCATCTATCCATCCATCCATCATCCATCCATCCATTCATCCATCCATTACCCATCTATTGTCCATCCATCCATCCATCATCCATCATGCACCCACTCATCCATCAATCATCCATCCATTCATCCATCCATATCCATCTATTGTCCATCCATCCATCCATCCATCCATCCATCAACCACCCACTCATCCATCCATCCATTCATCTATCCATTAGCCATCCATCATCCATCCATCCATTCATCCATTATCCATCATCTCTCATCCATTCATCAATCCATCATCTATCCAACCATTCATCCACCCATCCATCCATCCATCCATCATCCACCATCCCTCCATTTATCCATCCATCCATCATCCACCCACTCATCCATCCATTTATCTATCCATTATCCATTCATCCATTCACCCATTTATCCATCCATCCATCATCCACCTATTCATCCATTTATCCATCCACCTATCCATCTATCCATCCATCCATCATCCACCCATTCATCCATTCATCCATCAATCATCCATCCACCTGTCAATCGCAGTGCTAAACTTTAGTGATAGACAGTTTCTCATTTTTTCCAGACCTTTGTTCAGTTACGGTTTGCCAGTTAATCTTGGACTGTTGGAGGAAGCTGTGCTTCTATGTAAATAAAGATCTTTTTCTAGTTTCAGTAGTTTTTGACATTACTGATCATTAAAATAATGGAAAATGATGCTATACTTGGGCAGTATTCTTTCCTTCCCCTTTATTATTTGTAGTCTTTTTATTTCTACTCTTTTCTTATATTTATCAGCAGAGCACTGCATAAAAATCCTTGGATAACCTCACTGTCCTTTTAAATAGTTCACTAATAGCAGCTGTATATATAAAGACTGAGGAAGCAACTCTCAGCCATCATGCTTTAGTGCAGGAGTATATAAGCAGGAAAGAGCTGCAGTAAAACTCTGACAGGACGGCATATGAAGCTTTATTTTTAACTTCACACCTCTGTCAGTGCATTTACAGGGAAGATGATCTCATGAGTGGCTCTTTCTTTAGGGAAGGAGGTGACTGCAAACACACCTATGGGGCTGTTAAAATCTCTCTGAAATATTAAATGATTTAAGTTTTCAGTAAATTTATAGTCCGTTAATTCACCATCAAAATCAGGAACATACTGTTCATCTTATGGACAATAGTAGGAATTGAAAGTGGTGACACAGACGGAGAAATGGGTGAAATGTTGGCTACATAAGGAAGATATTGATGTACTACTTTTTTCCATTTAAATTTGGCAACAAGGGAAATTTGTGTGATTTAACTTTCTTCCAGTGACTCTATGTGTTTTACTTTCTTATGTAAGCATGTTTATTGCATGTTATCAGAGTGAAACCAAAAAGCAGAAATAAGTTCAGTTGCTTTTGTGTGTCTGTCTGACCAGCCGGGCTGTGTATCAACAACTGGTGTTTGGAGGAACTTGTGAAGAGAGATCCCCGCAACTTCCTCATCCTGCTGCAGAAAATACTGCAAAAAACAAAACAGGTACAGAGCAGAGAAACCAGCTGAACTTTCCAGAATGATCAGTGTTATGTGATGAATGACAGAGGCGTTTTTTCCTGTTTCAGGTGATAGAGAAGTGTCAGTATGAAGTGGTGGTTCCTCTCTCTCTGCTCTTCTCCTCCAGCCTCCTCAAAGTGAGTACATTTCAAAACAGGAACAATCACTCTATCACAATTTAACATTTGTATGTCGATTACACAATTTATCGCTGTTAATCAGATGTTGAACTAAGACATTTGACCATTTCATGCTGTTAATTTTTGTTCTTCTCCTTTCTCTTCCTCTCATTTTTTTCTTATTCCTCTTTTTTATCCTTTTTTTCTGGCAGTTTTGATAAATACTTCAGTGATTTCCTCTAATATTTTATTTTCTAATCATCTTGTTTCCAAATATGCTCTATGCATAACCCTGCCTTGGCTTGCCTTGACTCAGATATTTTGCTTATTTACCTTGATTGCTAATTTTATATCTTGCAGGCTCCGTACGTGTCTGCAGACTGCGGCGTGCTGCAGGAGGCCTACCTGCTGTTCCACAGTTTTCTGGCTTGGCCTGAGCCGTGCTGCTCTGCAGCTAAACGCCTGTTAAACATCATCCAACAGGAGCTCAGAGCACCAGGTAACACTGTAAACCTTCACATGCTCTTCTGAATAATGTTTTATAATAATAAAACAAAATGCAATGACTTGTAAATCTCAAAACCTCGTATTTTTCACAACAGAACATAAACAACTAATCAAATTTTACATTTCAAGACAAATATTTAGCTCATTTAGAATTTGATGGCAGCAGCAGATCTCAAGAAAGAAGACACAGGGCAACAGAAGGCTGGAAAAGTAAGTGGTATTTATGAAAAACAGCTGGAGGAGGATAAAAATGGGCAGAGATTTACAGCAGAGATTTCATTTACATCAAAAGATTCAGAGAATCAGGAGAAATCTCTGTAAGCAAGGGGCCACTACATTAAAAACAGACATGATTCTGTACTGGAAATCACTGCATTGGCTCAGGAACACTTCCGGAAGTCCCTGTCTGTCAACACAGTGGGCCATGCCATCCACAAATGCAAGTTAAAGCTGGATCATGGAAAGAAGTAGCCAAATATGACTATGAGGCAAAATGGAAAACTGTTCTGTGGTCACATGAATCAAAATTCTAAACTCTTTTGGAAACCATGGATGCTGTGTCCTGCAGACTAAAGAGGAGAGGGACCATCCAGCTTGTTATAGGTTCTAAAGCCTGCATCTCTGATGCTGAACCACATACCACATCCATCACAACAGCATGGCTTCACAGGAGAAGAGTCAGGTTGATGAACTGGCCTGCCTGCAGTCCAGACCTTTCACCAGTAGAAAACTTCATAAAAAGAAAAATCCGGCAAAGCCGGCCCACAACTGTTGGGCTCCTAGTAACCTACATGAGACAAGAATGGGACAATTTTCCTCTCCAAAAACTCTGGAAACTCGTGTCCTCACTTCCAAGATGTTAACAGGCTATTGTTAAATGAAAAAGGGATGCCACACAATAGGATACATGGCCCTGTCCCTATTTTTTTGTGATAGTTTGCTGCATCAATCAAGCTCAGATGTCTCAGTTTCAACATCTGATTTGTTGTTTTTGTTCTATTGTGAAAAAAATATGTGTTTGTAAGATTTGACAACCATTGCATCCTGTTTTTATTTACATTTTACACAGTGTCCCATCTTTTTTGGATTTAGGGCTGTAAAGAAAGCCAAACAAACTATAGTCCTCGTTCTGGTGTGCAGGAATTGCTTATAATTTTCATTTAAAGTTCTTTTAAAGTTGGTATTTATTAATGCCACCGATCATTAGAATAAGAGCTTGTTTTATTTTCAAACCATTTCTCTTTTAATTTTCAGGTATTTCCTTCCAGAGACTGATTAGAACAGAGCAGGGTCTCTCTGGGGAGATCAACAGCTCTAAAACCATGTAAGTTTAGTCAGACTTCACTCATACCTGTTTAATTTGAATGAAAATGCTTCTGCAGACTTAAACATCATTGTTTTAGTTTTAAGAGCAGATGTTCTGTGCCTTTAATTCATAAGAACGCTGCTGTTAGTGAGCCCAGAGGATGACCTTCCTCAGGAGGTTCAGTCCGTCTCTGAGCGCCTGAGCAGGACCAAAAACTCCAGCAGAGACGTCTCCGTCCTCCTCATCCTCCAGGGCTGTCAGGCTGCTCTGGGCCCCACACTCGACCTGCAGGCCCTCTACAACGTCCTGCAGGTGAGTGAGCGATGTCCGGCTGCATCATCCACCTTTAACGCTTCATGATTTCTAACATTTAGCTTTGTCCAACAGACAAAACAGACAGAGGAGCTGGAGCAGCTGATGGAGGCGGTGACTGACAGCATGGAGAGAGCAGCTTCTACAGCTGATCTCAGCACAGCGAGGAAAAGTTTACAGCTAAGCATGGAGAGGATCGTAGAGAGCCTGTCTGTTCCTGCTGATGGCTGCACTCAGACCGGTAAGACTGAAAAAAACAGGCGAAAACTGTTGACAAAATGGAGGTATGATAGTTTCATATCAAGGCCCTGTTAACCTGATCCAGGTATGAAAATCCACATAATTTCTTTCCAGGATCAGGCAGTCCAGCTCATTTTTTGTCATGTTTTTAAAAAGAAAATCTTAATGGAGCTTAATGTTCTTATGCCAAGGCCGGTTGGGAAAGCATCTTCTCTGCCATGTAAAGCTGTCAGTTCTTAGCTACATCTGAGCTACACGCTACACTGGTGGCAGCCATTGCTATCAGCTTCCAGTACAATTAAACCCCGCCCATAGCTACTGCCTCATTCTCCTCAGATTACTCTGATTGGCCAGGTCAGTCTTAGACCTAGTACAATCATTTCAGAGTGCAGCTTTGCAAGATGGATCCGCCTGATGACAGACATGGAATCTGGACAATCACTAGAAAACCCACCATCGCCACTGTAAAGCACAGTGGTGGCAGCATCATGCCGTAGGGATGCTTCTTCATTCTTCAAGAGTGTTGAGTTTATTTCCTGTAGCTGTTTTATGTGATTTTCCTCAGACGTAAATGCTGTTTTAATCTATCGCCTCCTCTTTTTAGGATCTGTGGAGACGTTCACACTGCCCTTACCTAAATGTCACACCTGCTACTGGGAGAGCGACAACTTTGGTAATCAGTCCAACATGAACCATGCCCTAAATGTTTGGTAACTCACTCTAGATCAGTCTTAAAATGATACATGTTTTCTTATTTTATTGGTGCAGATATCCTGAATCACGTCCTCTCCATCGAGTCCGACCTGGACTCGCTGCCCGACTGCTTCATTAAAACAGAGTACGAGGAGGATTTCAACGACACCAGTGTGGACGAAGAAGACGAACTAGAGGCGAACAGAATCGAGCAGGAGTTTCTAAACAACCGTAATTCCTCTGTGTCCTTGTCCCCCAGAGACTCCGGTAACTTCCTGTCCTCCAGCTGGTCTGTCTTCTCCACGCCATCCGGCTCGTCAGGCGTGGAGAGCGACTTCAGCGAAGACACGACACAAGACGAGAGACGAGACAACCAGCCAAAGCTCAGGAAGAAACCCAAGAAGAAATCCAGATCTCTCTTAGGTGTGGATCGTATCTCCTCGCTCTTCAGGACGCCCCGCAGCCCAAACATCTGCCGCCGCGCTCAGAGTATGGGTTACCGCGGTGACTTCACAAAAGACATTCAAAGAAATGGACCACAGCTAATGGACCCGACAAGAAAAGCCCATCTGCAGTTGTCAAAGACTCCCTCTAATGATCTTTTTCCTCAGAAACATGTCTGCATACGCAGGAGGCCAATCCTGAGCTGTGATGAAGGCGACGTGGTCGACGTGCCCACGCTGGTCAAAGTGGTTGTGTTTGGAGGGGACAGGGAAGCTGGGAGGCTGGCGAGGGCATACAGCGACCTGCAGCAGAGAGAGAGGAAATGTCCCAGACTCACAAAGACATGCAAACTGCAGTTTTACTTCATTCCTATCAGGAGAAGAACGACAGGAGGAAGCACGACGAGTGACGGACAGACGAGTTCAAACAAAAATGCTGTGGTGAGAAAATCCTCCTCTGTCACACCAAGAACGTAATTCAGAACCACTTTAAGTTGCAAGAAAGTAAAGAAACTCTGTAACTGCTGAATGCATAATGCATTAGTCATTTTTTTAAGTCTGCAGCAGCACCTTTAGCTGCCTTCTGTTGGGGTACCAAGCTTACCTATCCAACCCTGAAGAGTGGAGCTTGATTCTTTACTCCACATGCATTACTCAACATGCTTTTTAAAGGAAGCAGATATATGCTATTTTGAAATAAACTTTGTCAGGTTAGGTGACATGACATCTCAAACCAAGACATCCAAACCACAGTGATGTGTCATCTGCAAACATGCCAGTTCTAAGAGCTGGCTCTTTTATGTAGGCTCCTGTTTGAGAGCCAGTTTCCTCTCCTCCCCTTTTTTGTTGTTTAATAGATAACCTGACAGACCAGGTAGACTGTTTCTTATTTCTTTTGCATGAGAGATATGTCACATTCATCTAGGAAACTTCCCATATGAAGGGCAGTGCCGTGCCAAACCAAGCCGTGCTGATTTGCATTTCCATCACGAGTTTGGCCGCGCTGAGCTGTGCTCAAATGGCCCTGCTCATGAGTAAGGCCAAAGCAGGCCGGCCCCACCTTCAAGCGTGCAGAGCTGACGTCGAAGCGCTTCTCGGGGTCTGATTTGCTGGGAGGATTCACCCCCTCTGCTACTGATAAGCCCTCCGTGATCAATTTTCAACCCACGAGGAGACGGAGGAGAAACATTTTATCCCTGCCTCTGCTCCAGCTGTCCATAACTCTGTCAGCATTCACTGTGTGACTTAAATATTTGACACAAGACCAAAACTTGAGATTTTTGTGCATACTACGGTCAGATAATTGTGCACGGCTTCTCACACATGAGTGAAATCAGGAAAGAGCAGGCACAAATCCAGGAATACACCTTTTTCTGCACCTACTAATAACCAAAGTTTGACCCTGTCCCCTTCTTATAGACAATTCTAGACTTTCAAAAAATAAAATGCAAGAGATGTTTGAAACAATTCCTCCATGACAGAGTCTGTCTTTAATTCATTAACTGGCGCTAGTAAAGCATGCTGTTCTCACTGCCCAATCCAAAAATATGATTGTGTTCATTTACTGCTCTTTAGAGACCCATAAATCAATAATAAGGAGACGGTATGTATGCAGAAAAAATCCTCTCCTTTTGTTGATAAGCGTGAACTATTGTTTGTTTACTTATCGCGGGATAAGGGGGAGAAAAAGACAGGGGGAGAGAGAGGGAGGGAGAGAAAGAAAAAAGAGCAGCTTGCTTGCAGTTTGATTTTTGCTTTAACCGGATGTAAAGTCATTCTGATCAGATAATGTAGAGAGATAGAGGAGGGCTCAGAACACTACGTCATCAGCTCTAGAAGCTTCCTCAAATGGGTAGCTCAACTGTGGTGGAAAAGCAAACCCCCTGCTGCGCTGGGCTGCCGTGCTGAGTCAAGCCGAGTCAAGCCGAGCCGCGCTGTGTAATGGAAAAGCCCCAGTTATGGGCCAATCAGAGCAACAAGACAAAATGAGGCAGTAGGCATGTGCAGCTCCTCAGCTCGACATACAGGGGCTGAACAGTGGAGCTCCTTGCCAAGAGGAGCTTTCAGTCCTCTTGTTATATAAGTAAAAGTGGCCCAGTTCTGATAAACCTGCCACTATACATCCGAGCTACATCCGAGCTAATTGCCACAACAGCAGCTTTTGTAAATATCAGCTCACAATCCAACTAAACCCCACCTGTAACCCATAATTCCCACAAACACCGGCTGTGCTGTAGACTGAGCACACTGGAAGCATGTAGGGTTCATGAAGGACTAGTTAGTCTACAGCAGATTTTTTCGCCTTTTAGGGTTTGATTTATCATTCATTTGGACATGATTCCATGAGTTTATTGCTTCTGCCATGGGTGAGCACATTAGGAAGTTAAAAGGTCAATGTTTGCTACAAAAAATCAGAGGTTTTGTTTAAAAATCTGTGGCTTTTCATCTAAAACGTTAACTTTTCCTCATCAGCTCTGTGATGTTCTGCAGAATGATACCTGATGCTGGAAACTTGGAAACTTGAACTTGGCCAATAAGAATTGTCTTGGTAGTCAGGCGGGCTGAGGTTATGTGTATTTATAACAGACAGGTCCCGTGGAGGGCTAATGCTATTCTGGATCGTCCTAATCATCCGCTTCAGAGCGAGTCATTTCAGGGCTTCTATGAGGAAGACTAAAAGACTACAGGTCTCAATTATCCCCAGTGCAATTTATCTGCTTAATGGCAATTAGACTTTAGGTTGCTCTTGTTCTTCTTGCACTATCATTGCTCATTTGCACATCTTCACGCTGCACTTTTGCATTAGTTGGTATTTGCATGGTGATGTTATGTTATTTTCATCATGTCTGACTTTCAGGCTTTTAACCAGGTCTTATTTCACTCCTGAAGTTGTCTATGTGTACTCCTGCTGCAACACTAATTTCCCTTTGAGGGTAAATAAAGAGAATCTGAATCTGGATTGACACGGTTTGGCAGCAGCCAGTGCCAAAAATGTATATATCCCTGTGTACAATAAATCTCCAATGAAGCCGAGTGAATGGCGTTCAGATTTGCACTGGAGCTGGACAGGGCGCAAGCAGTGAAACTGCTCCTATTGACTGAAGAGGGAGCAGTTTGCTCTACTGCATGTTTCGTTGGCAAACCGTGGCGCTACTGTTATTTGTGGAAATTGGACGTAATGATTGCAAACTCATGAAGCAGGTCTTGAGAAGAGTGGGAGCATTCTTCTGTCAGCTTTTAGCGCTGTTCTTTGCTCTTTTTGTAAAAAAGAAATGTGGTCCAGCTCTGATTAAACTGCTGCTATACTTAAGCTACATTCGAGCTAATTGCTATGCTGGTGGCAGCCCTCGCTTTATGCTCAGAGTACAACTTAACCTCATCTGTAGCTACCGACTCGCTCTCCTCTAATGATGCTGATAAGTCAGGTTTGTTTTCAGACCAGGCAGTCATCAGATTGGAGCTTTGTGGGATAGATCTGCCTGATGATAGACATGGATCCATCTGCTTTGCAGGTTGTTTAATGTGCTAAAATCGAGCCAGAATCTCATGGCGCGCCATATCCAAACCAAACAGCCTCTTTAACATGGGTCATTGAATCTTTACTTGTTGTATAGTTGTAATAATATTGTATGGTTGTAAAAATTCCCGCCTGAAATAATTTAAAAAAGTTATGTTAGATGAGTGTTAGACAAGCCAGAGAGATTTTCCTCACCCTGGCAACAAATCAAATTAAAACTGAGGATTTACAAATGGGCTGTTTATCATTTTTAATACACTTCTCTAAAGTAAAATAATACAGAGAATACTCTTGTTCTGATTTCATTGACAGGAGTGTAACGGCAGTGTTCAGGAGGACAGTACGACTGATATCGCTCAGCTGATGGGTCGAATCGACCCGTGGTACGAGAGGAACGTCCTCAGCCTGCTCAGTCTGTCCTCTGATGTCCTCTGTCAGGTATCTAACATACCAACAACATCACATTTCTACAGTTTAATACATTGCCCATCATGTTTAAGTACTCTTCTGATCTTTAACCCAGACTGCCTGTAAAGAAGGAGAGCAGACAGTGAACGGGGGCAGCACAGACAGGCTCCCCCTGCTGGCAGACCTGCTGATTTATTACTGCAGACATGCAGAGCAGCCGGTGCTGCTGCAGCTCTACCAGGCTGAGGTGAGATGGCAGCTCAGAGATAATACTTTTGATGAATATCACTGTGCAACAATAAACTGACTCTCTGTTTGTTCTCAGCTGACTCTGGCTGGAGGAGAGAGGAGGAGGGAGGTGTTCGTTCACTCTCTGGAGCTCGGACACTCTGCAGGGACTCGAGCTGTTAAAGCCATGGGTGAATCTCACAGAAAAACTCAGCAGAGATGTAAAAGCGCTCACACAGAGCATGGTTTAAAGTCTAACGTGTTTGTTTCTCTGTAGGTGCTGCCAGCAAAAGATTTGGAATAGATGGAGAGAGGGAGGCTGTGCCTTTAACACTAAACATCGCCTACAACAAGGTAGAGGTTTTTTCTTTGGAGGTGGTTTGCAGTCATGTGATCTGTAAAAGGTGCAAATGTCAGATGGGGGCAGAAAGTGAGGAACTCAGGTCAGGAATGAGTGGAAATGGAGGAAAGTTAATACGTTACAGCTCTAGACAGACATGCACACCCTCATGCCCATCCCTACAAGTGGGGAGTCCACAGGGTGGTGGCTCCATGTTGGTTCTTTGGACTGAGCCCAACCTGGCCCCATGGAGAGAAGCCAAGAAGGCAGAAGGATGGGGATCGTCTGATGGCCACCAGATGATCCCCATCCTTCTGCCTCTCCAGGTCTGGCTCCAGGGGGGCGCCCCGGTGCCCCTATTCCGGTCAAGGTAACTCGAGTCTGTTGGTTCCATGTCATGAGGGTTTATTGAATCACTCTTTGTCTGGACCTTCCCCCAGGACCAGTTTGCCTTGGGAGACTCTACCTGGGGCTAATGCCCTCAACAACACAATAAGGTGGCGTCGCAGAGGGGGCCAAAAGGCAAAGCTTTCGATTTACCGATTAATCTATGTCACAACCCTCACCTATGGTGATGAACTCTGAGTGAAGACCAAAAGAATGAGATCCCGGGTTCAAGCGGTCGAAATGAGATTCCTCCAGAGGTTGTCAGGGCTCAGCCTTAGAGATAGGGTTTAGGAAGGACCTCGAAGTAGAGGTACTGCTCCTTCATATCAAAAGGAGCCATTTGAGGAGGTTCGGGGATCTGATCAGGATGCCTCCTGGGTGTCTTCCTGTGGAGGTTTTCCTGGTATGTCCAACTAGGAGGAGACCCAGAGGCAGACCCAGAACTCGCTGGAGGGATTATAGATTCCATCTGGCCTGGGAGCATCTCAGACTCCCTCAGGAGGAACCAGAAAACATTGCTAGGGAGAAGGATGTCTGGGCTGACTTACTTTAACCCGACCCGACAGATAAGCAGAAGAAGATGGATGGATGGATGGATGGATGGATAGATGGATGGATGGATGGAAAGCACCATCATAAACATGACGTTTTTGTAGCGTTTCTCTATGCAGATATCACTTCTCGCCCCCTGTCTGGAATTCTCCACTGATGTCTTTTGCAAAGAACCAAAAAATATCTTTTTATTATTGGTACAATGCAACTGACGATAGTGTCACATAGAGTTTGTGCATCATCATCTGCTCTTCTTACACCCGATTCAAGGTTGCTGTAAGTGGGCGGAGTCAGTGGATCCAGACAGAGATGGTTTGCACGTCCATAAATCTTCACAAAGCCTGCAGGAAACCCGAGCTGATCGGTTAGTGAAATTTCCATCCTTTAAACATGTGCTTCAATCGTGCTTCTATATTGTTTGTATTTTAAAGTAAAATTAAATTTCGTTTGTCCAGATTCCAGATCAGAAAGTTTACAGCTGACGATGACTGAAGTCCTGAAGAGGCAGAGCTCCAAGTCTAAGAAGGGCTACAACCAGGTGAGAGGAGATTTTAAACTCTGAATTCAAACACTAAAATGAAAAATTCCCCTCAAACTCTCCACCTTCTCGTCTCGGCAGCACATCTCCGTCTCTGAGGTGAAGGTGGATAAAGTTCAGGTGATCAGTGGAGACGATGGAACGACCTTCGCTGTGTGTTTGGACCAGGATGAGAAGAAGTTCATCCAGAGTGTCACCAGGTAAAACTGGGACTAGGGTCTATAAAATGGTTTAATTAAAGATTTTCATTTGCAACATCCTATAGCATCTCCATTCATAAATAAAGGTACAAAAGAGGAAAGAAGAAGATAGGAACTGCTTGAATTTGCACAAGAGTTGTCCATCATAGAGTGGGTAAAATCCCACATAGAACCAGGACTGTAACATGCAATTTCTCATCTTTTAAAGGTCTTAAAAATCCCAAACAATAATAAGGCATGCATCCATGCTACTTGTTGTCTCTCTGCAGGTGTGAGGTGTCTCTGTGCTGTAAACCAGGACAAGGATCAGATTGGAGATCCTTCAAACCGTCACCAGGACAAGTTCAGCCTCTACACCCGTCCTACTGCTCCCTGCTCTGCCTCCCCATCACCTCCTTCTCCTCGTTCACCTGACACTCGTTCTACTGCTGAACTTAGCCAGAAATATTAAATAAATAAATAACTGATGGATGTGGACTCACTGATGATCCTGATACAGCTGGCCATCGTAGACTCAACATTAGTCTGCTGATAAATCTGATTACTTGATTACGACTGTGTACGATCTCTTCTGTTAAAAGTGTCTAAAAATTTAAGCTATTTATTTTAAAGAAGCTGTAATAAAACTTTTTAAAATATATTTTATGAAGTAAATATAATCATTTTATATTGTATGTCACACATTTGAAATAAAATCCTACTTGTGTCAGATCTCCAAAACACATTTTCTTACAAAATGTTTACTATTGGTGAAAGTTCTGGACTGCAGACAGGCCAGTTCGGCACCCAGACTTTTCTATTGTGAAGCCATGATGTTGTGACTGATCTGGTATGTGGTTTTTTGTTGAAATAGCCATGGTCTTCCCTGAAAGAGATGTCTTCTGGTTGGGAGCATATGTTGCTCTAAAACCTCTCTCTACTTTCCAGCGTTGATAGTTCCTTTCCTTTCCAGCTGCCCACAGAACAGTTTTCCATTTTGCCTCAGTCCAATCTAAATGAGCTTTGGCCCTGAGAAAATGGCAATGTTTCTGGATCCTGTTCACATATGGCTTCTTCTTTTGAATTTGTGGATGGTACAGCCAGCTGTGTTGGCAGACAATGATTTCTGGAAGTGTTCCTGAGCCCATGCAGGGATTTCCAGTGCAGAATCATGCCTGTTTTAATGCAGGGCCCCTTAAGGCCAAAAGATCAGGAGTATTAATGGGTAACCTTCAGCCTTGTCCCTTGCTCACAGAGATTTCTAAAGATTCACTGAGTCTTTTGATGGTATTATGGTCTGTAGATGGTGGGATATGCTACGTTAAGGCACATTTTTCTGAAATTGTCCCACATTTTTTAAACAGAATATTTCTCAGATTGGTGAACCTCTGATCATCTTCAATTTTGAGTCTCTACCTCCCTAAAATGCTCCTTTTATACCCAGTCATGTTACCTAAGGAACTTTATTAGTTGCAAAATGCTTCTCGAGCTGTTCTTAAGTAGTACCACTTACTTTTCCAGCCTTTTGTTGTGCTGTCCCAACTTTTTTGAGATGTGCTGCTGCTGCCATCAAACTTAAAATGAGCTAATATTTTTAAGGAAATGGAAAAAGCCTCAATTTCAACATCTGATTTATTGTTTACATAAGATTATGAATGAGATATGGGTTTATGAGAATTGACAATCATTGCATTCTATTTTTATTTACATTTTACACAGTGCCCCAACTTTTTTGGAATTGGGGTTGTAGGTTATCTGTTGTTGTTGTTTTTTTATAAATAAGTGAAAAAGTGTTTGCTTGTTTGCATTATATTCTTTTTGTCGATTTAGGAGATGCACAGTGAATTTGATGTGGAAAAAAAAGCCATAATATCTGAATTTCCCTGGATGTTTGATTTAAAATGTAAAAAAGAAAAACTGAAGATGTTTCTTCTGAGAGAGGAAAAAAATCAGAATCAGAATCCAGTTTGATTGTCAAGTACATTTTTATACAAGGAATTTGACCTGGTGATTTGGTGCAAAACAAGTAACAGAGGACAATAAAAATATAAAGAGGCTATTAAAAAATAAATATTAAGGGGTTATATTTAAATATATTGTAATAAAAAAGCAAATATTTATATATATTTTTTTTTTTAAACAAAAAAAGTATTTATACAGATACAACAAGGAGAAACTACCATAATTGTGTTTTTAATGCTTTTTAAAAGACGTAAACCTGATTGACATCGTTCTTCCGCTATACTGCGCCTCCACACCGGAAGGGGGCGCTGCAGTCCTCCTGTGTCTCTGATCAGACTGATAGGAGCGCTGTCCGTGCTCACAGCAGCAGGTGTACCTCACCTTAAAGACCAAACGGACTCAGTATCTGGTCTCTGTGGCGGATTTAAAGCTGGAAAATGATCCATAAAGGAGTCTGAAGGCGTTTCTATCGCAGTGGAGGTGAAAAGGTAAAAGTTTAACGTCTTTATTTATTTCTTATCAAAAACAAACTTTACGTGACGTGGACTTTTCTACATCCTGATGATTCCTGTGCATCCTGATCTGCAAGAGTAGTTGACCATCTGCTTCCTGCTTTAGGATTTTAAAACATTATTTAATGTTTAAATGGCAGGTGAAGTTTATTGATTATCGGGTTTATTTAAAGATAAACGTATTTTTAGTTCACATATTTATCTGCTGTTATACAAAGACAGGCTCCGCTTCCTTTATCAGTGCAAATAAGTCAGATATCTGGTTTTATTGTAGGAATGAGGAAACTTTCAGACTCTTCTTTTCAAGATAGAAAACAATAGAAAAGTGGCTTTACTGGACTGAATGAGGAAACAGTGTGACAGACTATCTGTGACTTTAGACCTGCTAAAATAATCAGACAAATAGGGTTTAAAATGAAAGGAAACGTTTAAATAGCAGTCTTCTTTGGTGACAGGTTAATAAACTTTGCTGTGGCTTTAGTTTAGTTTAGTGGTCCATGTATGATCTGTGTCTTCAAATTCAGACCTGAATAACAAGATGATGAACAAATATTTATTCACAGCTTCTGTAATAACTTATTTGTAAAGCAGATAACGTAAAAATAAGTGAAGATGTCAACTTATCAAGGTGTGGGAATTTGATTGTGTAAAGAAGTGTTTTTGGCCACATTTTCAAAGTTTGATATTATATATGAGATATATTGCTCTATTTTTCTAAAGTCAGACTTTTATTAATCTAGCTGCAATCACAATGTCAGGCTCAATCACATTATCATGTCAGAGTTTAGTTAGTTTATGTATCCATGGAGGGACAGTGTGCATTGACGATCATTCATTTACAGTAGGGCTGGGAAATTAACTTCAAACTAGATTAAATCGCAATATGGCCTGCTGCAATTTACAAATTGTAGAAATTGCAATACTTCTTTAACTTGAAATGTGTCAAAATAGCAGACCTTATTATGCAAATATTCAGGTGTCAAGTTTTAAAAACAGTTTACAAAAATCCTCCTTTTTGTGTTATTTTTTTTTTTGTTTTAGTTAAAATGAGTGTCATAAACATGATAATCTTCAATAAAGCAACTGGTATCAAATTTGCAATATGAGCAAAAATAACTAGTTAATTCTATCTAATGTTGATGAATCCTAGCATTAGTTCACAGAAGTCAGACCCTCAGCAGCGGTCAGCTCTTAGCCAGCTTCACGTCCTCCACCCCAGCTGCCTCCTTTACAGCTTAAAGCTCGTTGCACCCTATTGCAATCAGATTATTTTTGCAAATGGTCCAGCCCTAATATATAGTAAATGAAAACATGATTGCACCAGCTTTAGCCAATTGCTAATTTCTTCTGTAGTCCCACATAAAACTGACACAAAACAGAGATAAAAATCCCATATAGAAAGGCCAAACAGCTGACAAGACAAAGTACATAAAATGCATTGTTGATCATTATAGGGGACAATAAATAAGTCCAATTCAGAGGTAAAACAGATGTCTAAAATTTTTATAGATGTATCTTAAATAGATAGTTTGGTTCCCAATGCTAAGGCCTAACACACTGGGTATAATAATGGGTTTATCTATGATTTTAGAGATAAATAATACCACAGATAAAGCCGATGCTGTGAGACAAAACATTATCATGAAGTGGCCAGGATGGAATAGCAGCTATATAGAAATACAGGAAGGCAAAAGTTATGGCATGAAAAAGAAACAATATATAATATTAACATTAATTAGTGCCTAAAATGCAACCATTAGGGAAAACAGGCAGTTAGTATTTCCACAAGGCAGTCTTGTTTGTTTCAGTACAGCCCTGTCATGATTTAGCTCATTAAACTCTGATCTTACACGTTTCCTCAGTCTCTCTATCTTGTTGTAGAGCAGGTTTTTTGGCTCCTATGCTCTTCATTGGGCACGTTTGGCTTTTTAAATGTGGATCAATTAATGACAAAAGATGGAGGAAAGGAAACTGGCACTCAAACAGGAGCGAGCTACAGTGGCTCACATTAAAGAGCTGTTTCCTAGAACAAGCTTGTTCATGAACTACACATCATTATTTAGGTTTATTGATAGTACATCACCATTTTAATTAAAAGCATGTTTGTGTCAAAATGAGGGTTTTTTTATATGTTTAAGTGGCTCAGCTAGCCTCTTCGCCAAGTACAAGCCTCCGCTACACTCTTGTCTCCCTTCATCTGGCGAGGTGAGGTCAGACGTGAGGAGGCATAGCCTTGTGGAGAAGGCTATACTCAAAAGATGCTTCCTGGGGTAGTCAAGCAGCATGCTTTCACTTTCCAGTGAGTGCATAGCTAAAAAACCCATATAGATAGATGCATTTATGACAGTGCACAGTGAATGTAATAAATTAGTTCAAAAACAACTAACCCACAGTAGCATGAATCTGAATATGAGGATGCAGCAGCTTTATGCTATAAAGGAGGAGGCTGGGGTGGAGGAGGTGAAGCAGCAGCGTGCTGCATCAGCATTAATGCAAGCAGGGATTAATGAGAGGGACGCCATGTTTAAATAAACCGCTGTGTTGAGAGAAACAGCTGTGATTGGCTGTGTTTGCTGGGAGGGGATAATCAGGATAAGCTGGCTGTCAGCTGATCACAGCTGGGCGTATAACTACCACGTCCTGCATGAGCTAACGCTGGGCTTCATAAGTGTGACTGGACTGTTGTGCTCTTTCTTGTGTCAACACAAAGCAAATGCATTCTCTGCTTTCAAAATAAAAATGCTAGATGTCTTATTTTGATGAGGGGAAACGGAAACTTGCAGAGCAGAGAACTGAATATTTAATGGATGCAGCGCTCATGGCGCTCACATGCTGCTTTTATTTTACTGAAAAGCTTCCCTAAATATTTCTCACAGGTTTCCAAATGAGATGCCTTTGAGAACAGAAGAATAGTTTGTATTTCTTCCTTTTTATTTACTTCTATTTCTGGTTTTCTCTCTGCCAGAGTCGCCCAACATCTTCATGTGAACAGGAAGCAGAAAAATCATGAGGAGGAACAAGCAGATCGACGTGAAGCGCGCCCTCGCTCTCTCCGGCGCTCTGAACTTCCTGGTGTTCTGCGCCCGAGCGTGCCTGCTCCCCTTTCTCACTCTTTTCTTCAGGCAGCTCGGCTTGACCCCGGCCATGACTGGGGTCGTCATGGGAACCAAACACCTCATCACGCTGGTGGGGAGCCCTGTGGGGAGTCTGCTGGCCAAACACTACAACAAAAGACGAGTGGTGCTGATCTGCTCGCTCTTGTTCTCCGCCGCTGTTCCTCTGATTCTGCTGCTCGTCCCGTCTACAGGTGTGTACCAACAGATGGACGTCTGTAACACGTCTGACATCACCACGAGTACGGCCAAAATCCTTACAAGCAGCGTTAAACCGACCACGGTGTCAGCTAGAACTCGGCCTGAAACCACCACAGCAGTTGCTCCTCGCACTAATGTGACCCACATGCAGCAAGTGAACGCAACGTCAGCGAAAAACACAAACAAAGCAGAATTAATGACAAGCATCTCTGTCACTAAACACGCCCCCAACTCCAGCATGGCTCCAGTCAGGAAGAAGAGGTCCGACTTAGAGCGGCGAGGAATGATGGCATCAGGGAGCCGTTTTGAATTCCTGGGCAGCCTGAAGGTGATGGACCCTCAGCACCAGCTCTTCTTCCTGGTTCTCATCACCGTGTCCGTGTGGGAGTCGGCATCGGCCCCACTGGAGTGGACGGCAGACGACGGTTTGTACGAGTACCTCGACTTTGCAGACGCGTCAGACCGCTACAGCACCACAGGGATGTGGAGTTTACTTGGAGCGGCGTGGGGCGTCGGAGGAGCCGGGCTACTGGTCAGTCAAACACACTGCCTCATCACAGATCAAACCACGAGGAGTGCGTTGTATTTCTACTGCCACGCCGCCGTGGTCGCTCTGACTCTCCCTGTGGCGGTGTTTCTGCCTCTGCACCTGAATAAGAAGCGGGACAAAGCCAACGGGCTCCTCAAAGCGGCGCAGCTGGTCCGAGGCTCCCCGCGCGCTCTGCTCTGTGCCGCCACTGCTTTCCTGGTGGGGGCAGCGAGCTCTGCGGTGGACAACTTCCTCTTGTGGCAGATGCAGGATCACGGGAGCGACGAGCTGTACATGGGAGCGGCCCTCGCCATCGCTCTGCTCTCTCAGGCCGCCTTCCCTCTGCTGGCAGGTAGGAAACGGTTTCAACACTAGAGAGAGATCGTGGGGATTTGTTTTTACATTTATAATATTTACAACTTCAGTTACTCAAAAGGGTCTGTACTTTACAACCACAATTCCAAAAAAGTTGGGGCGCTGTGTAAAATGTAAATACAGGGGGGGATTAAGGGGAGAGCTTTCTTGGGCCCATGGAGGTCAGCAGAATCATGATTCACTGTAAAGTTGATCTGTATTAACCATATTTTATTTTTTTAACCTAAATAACAACCTACTGATCAAAGCAACAGAAATTCATTTTATTTGTTTATTCATACTGTAGTACAATAAGGCATTTTTAAAAATATAGACCCTTTTTCTTAAACAGAATTATGTCCTTTTGTTAATGTTGGATGGGCACAATGATATAAATGATTGGGAAAGTAATGTTAGATTCAGGGCGTCAGAGTGCCAGAAAATTAAGGAGAAGAAACTAAGACAACTTTAATTGGAAAGATGTTTAAATAAATGTGAAAAGTGACAAAGAATGTGGCAAAAATGGGCAGAAAAAGTGGTGAAAATCAGTCATATAGTTGCAAAATGCTTCAAACATGGAAAAACAATGGAAGACAAGAAGCAATAAGGGTTTTGAAGTAGCAAAAATGGGCTATTAGTGGAAAATAAGGGAAGAATAAGCAGTTTAAAAGGATAAAAAAGAAGTATCAAATCAAAAATGGGTAAAAAGAAGAAAACAATTGCGAAAAATTGATTTTAAATATGATGTCAAAGTTGGCTTGGAAAATGTTGAAAGGGTTAAATAGTTGCAAAATGTGAAAAAAAATTGTGAAAATGGGTTATAAAGTGGAAAATGGGATATAAGTGGGGAATATGGGCAGAAAGAGTTGTTTTAAAGGATTTTTTAAAGTGAATGAAAAATGGGTAAAAGGAAAAAATAGAGTAAATCTGATACTAAAAAAGAAGTTCAAAGTTTGCCTGGAAATTTTTTTTTAAGGGGAATAAATAGTTGCAACATGGGTTGAGCGTGGAGAAAAATGGATCGTAAATAGCGAGAAATGGGCAGAAATATGTTTATAAGGGTCAAAAATGGGTCAGAAAATTTAGAAAAATTGGTCAAATGTGTCAAAAATTCTCTCTTTTAAATTGGATAAAAATAAGATTGAAAAATGTGTCAGGTTAAAAGAGGGGGAAAAAAGGGCAACAAATGGTGAAATGAATTTAAATTATTGCAGAATGAGCTGAATATGGAAAAAAGCAGAAAAATGGGCAGGAAAAAATTGTGAAAATGGGTTATAAGTGGCAAATATGGGTAGTAAACATGGGTAAAAGGGGTCAAAAAAGTTTTTAAAAATGGGATAAAGAGGAATTACAGGAGTTAAATGCTACAGGAAAAATGGGTTTAAAATGGCAAAAAAGTGCGAAAAGAGGCAATAATGTGTGTAAAATGGCTAAAGTGTCAGTTTGCCTGGAGAAAGGGGTGAAAATAGGTTCAAAAGTAGCACAAATAGATATTTTCATCATGAGAACCCAACTAAAGCTTGACAGTCTTTTCAGCTCTGAAATGAGGTAACTGTTAGAAAGGATGTCAGCACCAAAGCTACTGATCCAACACACATTATCAATAACTCACACCTGGGGTGGGCCCAGGCTAATCCTGTGGGCGAGCCTGATTGAGAATAAAGTTTAGGTTTATGAGATTTTAAAATCATTGTGTTCTGTTTTTAATTTACATTTTACACAGTGTCCTAACTTTTTTGGAATTAGGGTTGTATCAGGTGTTAAACATTTGAACAAAACCATAATATGGAGTCTTGACATTGTTCCATCTCTTCTTGCAGGTAAAGTGTCCAGACTCCTCGCCCCAGGACGAGTCCTCGCCGTGGGGGCCGCCGTCCTCAGCCTGCAGTGTTTGTATTACTCCTTCCTGTGGGCACCATGGGCCGCGCTGCCTGCCCAGCTCTTCAGCTGCCTCGGCGCAGGAGCCGTGTGGTGGGCGGTGCGGCTGCAGTGCGAGGACGTGTCCACGCCGGGGATCGAGAGGAGCGTGAGGAGGATCTACGGCGCCTTCTGTCTGCACCTCGGCAGCGGATTGGGGAGTTTGGCGAGCGGGTTCGTGGTGCAGAGGTTCGGGCTGGCGTGGCTGTTCAGAGGCGTGGCGGTGTGTCTGATGGGGTGGTGCGTGTGCCTGCCTCTGCTGCAGTGGAAAGCTCCTCGACAGCGGAGGATCAACTACTCGCGGCTTTTGGCGGCCGACGCCAGCGAGGGAAGTGACTCAGAGTCTGAGCAGGAGAGGGACTGGCTGGATAAAGCCATGGAGAACGAGAGGAGCAACAATAACTACGGACGGAGAGTCAACCAGTGAAACTCTGGCATTGTAGAGACATGGACCCAGTGCTGTTAGAAGTTTGACCCCTGACCTTGACATCTTCCCCTGTGAAATGGGACGACCCTTCTAGTTCCTGATATGACATCAGGATAGCAAATGCTTGTTTGATATAAAAAAGACCATAATTTATTAAACTATGTTAGATATTAGATGGTTGTTGTCATTTAAAGTCTTGCCAAAAATTTGCTGGACCTTGTGGGAGATTTCCCATAACTCCTAGTCTTGGTGTGTGCCCCTACTCCTACACTCCACCAAGAATCAGGACACCCTTGTCCTGACAGGTGAATGGGGTAGGTCTAAGTATTTTAATGGGACTGAGCCTTTATGAAAGGACGTGCTCCTACAAACCAAAATTATTTTGAGCCTGACGTCTGCATTATTAGTCAGATATTGCTGACTGATGTCTGTTTGTCTATTTCCAGAGTTTATTTTTCCAAATATGTGCCTTATTATTTAAAGGGGGAATATTTTAACCCCTTTAAGACAAGTTTATTTGGTCTCAGAAGTCCCTAAAACATCCCTGTGAAGTTTGTTGCTGGAAGCTGTCTGACTTCGCCCCTGTCAGGAAGTGGATGTGGCTTAAAATGTGCCTGATCCCCCTCTCATCCAGCTGAGAGGAGGATCAGGGGAAAAGGGTGGGACTTCCTTCCAAGCAGGAAGGGCTGACCAAACCTGGGGGTGGGGCTAACTCTCCACATGACATCATGAGGGGAAAATCTGAGAACAGCTTGTGTCAGCACACATTTTCTTAAAGGTGGGGGGGGGGGGGGGGGGGTGTATTTTTCTGATTGTTTGGGGGGATTGTGAATGGGTCAGAGGTTCATATTTTTGTTAGAAAAGCCTGAAAAAGTGTATTTTTATGTCATTCATGCTGTAATGTTATTCATTTACAGTTAAAACGAGCCAGTTTCAGAAATTATAATAGTAGATTTAAAGCATGCAAAAGTGAGCAAAGATGCACTGTTGGACAAAAGCAGTACTGATGTTTAAAAGAAGTCAGATGCAGCTCTCGGCCTGCAGAGAAAGTTTGCACGTTTGCAGCCTGTCGCTTTTGTGCAATAATGATGCACAAGATTAGCCTTTAAAAAACAAGTTTTTTTTTTAACTAATGCTGTGAATCATGGACTCTAAGGTGACATTCCTCTTTGGTGTCACAGTTTAAGGTCTAAGCAGAAGCCTGCTGACTGACAATCTTCATAAGATAAACAGTCTGGGTGTGGTGACGCTGCCTCGCCTTGTGCACACTTCTTGTGTTAACACCAGGCTCACTGTGTCTGTTGTCTCCACGTCTAAGCTGCTGAAGCTGCTTCTGTGTCCGTCTCCTGCCCACCCATAATCCTCCTGCCTCTGTTTGCTTTATACCACAATGATTGTTCATGCAAATGCACGCAGGCTCAGCTGGCTCTGAGACGCTTCATTATCACGGCTTTACCTGCAGACCGAGTCCTGATGGAGGCGTTAGAGCAGTAATGAGAAAGAAAATTCAACAGTTTGATTTGAATTAGGGAGGAAAATATCAGCTCTGCATCCTGATGATGAAGAGTGACATGTTTGTAACAGCAGAGGGTGGTCATGGGAGCAGAGTCTTAGACTTGTATAAGAAAAACCACAGGTGTGTTGCACCTGCCACTGATGTTCGTCAAACCTGAGCGTCAGGTAGGTTTGTTTATGTAGCTCATGATTAATGATCCATCCTGATCTGATTTAACATGAGACCTAATGAGGACTGACTCGCTGCAGGACACTGCCTCTAGTGGACACTCGCAGATCTTTTGTAGCTGTGTGGTGTTTTCCCTCCTCTCAGAGATCGACGTATAGACGGAGCCGTCTCTCCTGGCTCTGTGGGACTTTCCGACCTGCTGCACAGTGGCAGCTCAGACAGATGCAAACCAACTCCCCGAACATCTGCTGCAGCCCCAGGGGGCCTCGGTGCGTCCCTAACAGCTGAGCTCAGTGATGTGAGCTGGAAGGTTCTGGATGAGAGACGGCTTGGTCCTCCAGGGGAAAGAGCTACTGTGATGGTGGAGATCAGGACAGATTTCCAGGCAGACGTCTGTGAGTTTAGACCTTTATGGGAGTAAAACTGAGAGGATCTGAGCAGAGGGTTAGAGCATTTTAACTGCATGATCCTTAAAAATACAATTTCTGTTTAGTTCAGAACCAAAAACGTTCAATAAAGCTCATTTTTCTGTGACTTCATGCATGTTCATTAATTTTCTAATGATTTGTAAACCTCTTCACTTTAAGTTAATCCGTCTAAATCCCAATCATGTCCACACGTTATCTAGAAAAGTTAAAATAATGCGCCCATAGGGGCATGTTAAAACCATGGTGTGTCCTGTAATTAGCATCACAGGAGTCTCTGAGCTTGTAATCACTCAGTCTGCCTGCCCAAAAAGTAGTCACTGCTGTTTGGTACCACACTGAAGATGGAGCACAGAAAGCTATGGAGACAGTTGTCCCAGGAGATTAGAGACAATTACAGACTAGCATGTTAAAGGTAAAGGCTAGAAGACCGTCTCCAAGCAGCTTGATGTTTTGACTATGCTGTCTAAATACCTGACAGTGTCTGCATTTGAGCTGTTTGGAGAATGTGCATGAATTTCCCTGCGGTTTTCGTCACTTATAAACAAAGAAATACCAAATGATATGTGTCAAATGCATCTTATTTCATTGCTGTGGTGAAGAAGCAGGTATTGATACTGTTTGTTTTTCTTGAAAATCTCTTAAATCATATGGCAAAAACTGGCAAAAATTCTATAACGTATGGAAGCCCTACATGGATACAGATCCATACTTTTTATTTTACTTATTTCTCCTGTGATAACAAATGCATTTCAGTCTCCAGTCGCATTTTCTCAAGATTTCTTATTCATCTGGTTTTCTCATGACAGCAAAGCTAGGTTTCCCTTGATAACAAGGTAATTCCTCACAAATTTACTAAAATTGCATGCCGTTCAGGGAAGAGGGAGTAAAAATAAAATGCATGTATGCACCTTTTTGTATCTTTGCACTTTCTAACATGTTAGAGCTGTGTTTGTGCAGTCGTGTTTTGTTCTGTTTAAGGCCCAAACTGCAGCATTTTTCATAAATAAATGAAAACACATGGGTTGTGATTTCTGATAAAGGGGTAGTGGTGGGTCCGGATGCCCAACCAGTTGAGAATCACTGCACTCGGCCATCTGTGCCCCCCCACCCTAACGGCCACCATGAGTTTTCAAAATGTTATTTTTGACAGAATATTTCACTACCATCGGGAAACAAAAATAGCTTAAGAAGAATGTTTTCATTTTCACACTTTGAATGCTCGACATAGTTATGAACAGCTAAAACATGGCTTTTTTGGAGGCATTTTTCTGTGCAGAAATCCCCTCCTGCCCCCCAACAGGAGTTCTGTGCCGTAGCAAGGCGTCATCTGTAAAGGAACTAAAAGAGGAGGGACAGTTAGTCCTGATTTCAGGGCGTCACTGAAGATGTACAGTTATGATCGTATGTTCTCAGGTGTATGGATGCCCACAATGCACCTGTTATGCAAATGTAAAAACAGAAATGCAGGAGGGTTTCTGAATCAGCCACATACAAAAAATTGTTAACCCAGAAACAACAGGGCCGTTAATTATCATGGAGTACAAAGACATTTTTTGTATTAAAAAGTGGGTTTTTTTAGTGAAAAAAAAAACCTCTTGGGAAATTTTTTAAAAATAAGTTTTTTTTTTTAATTGACAAAATCCCAACATGATATGCCTACATACATTTTCTCTTGACAAAAGCTCTATTAATAAACTATATGCTATAAGGACGGTGCATTAGAGCCACACTAGAAAAATGAATGATAAAGAGGATCTGTTCATTTTCAAGAAAAAAAAAATTAAATTCTCAAGCTTAAAAAGTAGTTAATTTAATAGAAGAAAAACAGATTTTTTTAAAACTTTATAAGTTGAACATGTACTTGAAACTAAACTGAGAATTTTAGATTAAAATGTTGAAAATTCAAAAATCCAACCACTGATTTCAGTTTGGTTTCTTGAATATTTTAACTTAACACTGTTGTAAATTTATCATTTTGAAAACTTAAAATTTTTTAGGTCTCTAATGTCAAAATGTAAGACTTTTAAATTAAGAAAAAAAAATCATGTTTAGTTTCTCATCGATAAATGACTTTTTAAACTGAGTTTTTCTTGTAAATATACAACTGCAAAAACTAAAACAAACAAACAAAAAAAAAAACAACAACAACAAAAGATTTTTTTTCCCAGAAACAATTTTCATTCTTTTTGCAGGGATCCTCTTCATTTTCAAATCATTTTAGTGGCCCTTATAGGCCACCATACATTACATTTTTAATCATGATATTAAAAGGATATATTGCTGCTATCAGGCAGAAACACTGTGTCACCATTTTTCATGATTTGATTTGATATTTTTCCATAAATCAGTGCTACTGTCAGAATCACTCTTTACATATGTCAGTGGGTTTTAAAGCAATAAAAAGTTTTTAAAAATATTCTGATTATAGCCAGTCAGTGTTAAATTAATTTATAGATACAGATTTTTTTCCTTCCTGGACAGTGGTGATTTTGGAGATACGAGGTTTAGGCCTGACGCCAGCAATATCTACATTTAAGTTTGACCTCAGGTTGGGAACCACTGCTAGAGACGGTACATAAAAACAACATAAAGTTAAATAAATCAATGCGTGTCCACTTTGGGCTACCGTAGAAATACTAGTTTAATTAAATTATACTACACTTTTCAGCTCCTGCGTTTCTGCTGGAGTGTTTTCACAGTTTTGTTTTGATTTTCTAGATAAAGTTTAGCCTCTAACTTCTTCTATTTCTGTTTAAAATGTCATCTGTTTCTCTGTGTGCTTGTGGTAAAGCTGTCTCTGTGTGTCGTAGCGTGGATCATCCAGCAGGTGGCGCCTCTCTGCAGAAACAGCTGCTCCTGTCCTCAGATCCTCCTCCTGTGAGTCTGTCCAGCATCTTCAGCAGCTCTGCTCACGTTAAAACGTGCTGCATGCTCTCGGTCGGTGTTACTGAGTGTAGAAGTGAGTGTGTGACATTTTCTGAGCGGAGTGGGTCTAAAGTGTTTCAGTAACATGGAGAAAGAGAGAAAATCCTCCGGACAGTACGGCTCTTTGGAGAAAACACAGGTGGGAGCAGAGAAGGAGAAATCAGGTGAGTTTGAAGCTGATTTGAGGTTAAATTAATCTGAATGCATGCTCGATGCTGTTTGCATGTCAGATTAGGAGATGTGTGTGTCAGGTTAGAGCGAGTTTGAGCAGAGAGAGTTTAGGGTGCAGGAGTCTGCAGACCCTCACAGTCAGCAGGTTTAACTTCTCTGTCAGCAGGGGCTCAGGGTTTTAAACCACTGTTTTCTGCACAGTTGATTGATACTACAGGCTGTTTTAGACTGCACAATCTTATTTTTAATGCACACATTTTCTGCACGATTAATGGACTAAATTTTGCTCTGTAGGAAACATCATCCACACACACAAGGGGGGAATTTTAACCACCTTTCACTTATTTTTGTGCACATTTTTTGTCTCAATGCCTTAAATTCAAGCTGAAAATCAATTAAAATGCCTGATAATTCAAAAGCTTAAAAATGTTCAGATCTAACATTTAGATTTGCAAAGTGCCTGTTTCCTTTTCCATTATTGCCACATAATTTTGCATAAAATTATTTTGGTAGATTTTAATTCTGATGCATATTAACCCAAAAATAATATATGCATTCTTTCTTGTTCAGTTGTACATTTGTGCAGCTAATTTTTAATATTTTTTTCCTGAATGATTTCTGCTTAAATTGTCCTCTTTTGTAAAGGTTTCATCAATGCAATAGCATGAAAAATCATCCCTAAATCAGCCCAGTGGTCCAGTATTTACATGTTTTAACCTGTCAGTCATATTAAATATCCTCATATTCTAAGATTGCATGTCACCATAATTAATTTTTATCTTACAATCATTTCAACCTTAGTTTTGATTAAATGCTCAGTCAATCAAGTCTCTATTGTTTAGCTAAACCTGCAAAAATAAACACTTTTCTTGGGTCCTTATTTAAAACTTATTTAGGGAATTAATGATAAGCTGATTTTATTTTAAGAATTTAACTTTCCCCTCATAATAAGCAGCTGATAACTATTCCTGAAAGAGGGAAACGGTGTTGAAGTTATTTGGAAATAGACGCCTTTTTCCATCTTTTGTTGATTGTCAGACTTTAGTGGCGTCCCTCAGAGCTCAATCCTCGGTCCTCTTTTGCTTCCATTGAGCATGCTTCTTCTCGCCTTGCAACATCTATTTCTTGCATTTATTTTATTTGAATGCTTTTTAAAATGCACATATTGATGCTAACTCCTACTTTTGTTTTTTTTGTAATCCTCCATCATAAAAAAACTGAAAAAAGCTCATAAACAAGCACAGCTCATCATCATAAACTCTTCAAAAACAGTTGATTTCAAAGCTGAAACTGTTTCGTGAAGCTGCTTGAATCCTAAAATCCCACCAGCAGGTGAACTAGATCACCTCCTGATGGGTAAATGCATTTATGTGGAAATCCATGCATTGATGACTAAAGTTGTAATACTGCAGGAACCTGCAGCTCCTCTGGGAGGCTTGTGTGTTTGTGCAGCTGCGATATCCTCAGTGATTCAGAGAGGATGATTGTAATGTCTTTTCACACAAGGTCAGGTAATTAAAAGCCGATCCGAGCTCAACTGGGTGACTCATCGCGGGCGGTGAGGAGTGGGAGGCAGCGAGGGGGGAGGCGGAGGGGGGAGTGAAGATGTTCAGTGAAGCTTGAAGAGTTAACGGGGGAGGAAGGAGCCGATCATGTTAGGATGCTGAAGCTGATCCAGGGTGGTGTTGATGTCTCCAGCTGTGTGTGGAGCATTCACACTCTTTATGAATATGAAGAAACCAAACGGATGTTCAGCTCTGAGTCTTCTGTTGTCATCATTTTGATATATTACTTCTTTTTGATGCCAGGTGTTTTTAAATGACACATTATCTGTTACTTTAAAGAAAGGTAGAATAAAAAAGAACTAAAGCTTTTAGTAGTAACATCACATAATGACCAGATTGTCCTACATGCTGCATTAAAACCTGACAGTGCCGGTGTATTTGAGCTGTTTGGACAACGTGCAAGAATTTCCCTGCAGTTTTTGGTACTCAGAAACAAAAAATACCCAATGCTGGTGGTCAAATACATCTTATTTCATTGCTGTGGTCTAAAAGGAGGTATTGATATTGTTTGTTTTTCTTGAAAGAGCACAGAGTACCTCTGAAGCTGAGCAAACCCTTTAATTGACCTAAAATTCAGTAATTCAACCAATTTATAAGGGATTATTTTTGATGAAATTTAGTTAATTTCTTTGTTTCTTTAAAACACCATAAGTTCCTGTTATCTGTTATAAAGAAGAGCTCAAAAGATGGAAGAAGCACAACAGAATTTAACTTTTTTATTAAGGGTTACTGTTATCAGGTTAATGGAAAAAAAAAAGGTAAAACTGCTGTACTGTAGTGCACATAAAAGCATGAAAATGTGACAAAAATCTGACTGTATGGAGAAGTTTCTATTGCTTTATTTAAAGCGAGTCAGTTTAAACCATCAGTACCACCTATAAACCACAACCTGTTGACCTTTTTACTCCTGTCTTTCTAGATTAAACCTCAACATTAAACCTGTTTATTTAGGGATTATTGCTGTTAATCTGCTAACAGTGGTTCAGGGTTGTTTATGAGTTTAACTTTGCTTAAGCAGTCAGTGTTAAATAAACCCATATTCAGCCTTCCAAAGAACAAGTCCACCAGAGCACATCTTCACATTTTTACATGTTGTGGTTAGAGCGGGGCAACAGTGGTGTGCACAGGCAGGGGGGGCGGTCACCCCCCCTCGTGGCCAAATTGTTGAAAAAAGTGCGCTAAAGTGCCCTCTTGGGAGGCAAAACAGGCGCTAAAGTGCCCTTGAGAGCCAAAACACGTGCTAAAGTGCCCTCTTTAGAGCCAAAACACAAGCTAAAGTGCCCTCCTGGTTGGCAAAACACACTAAACTGCCCTCTTGGGTGAAGAAAACACACTAAACTCCAGAAAACCATTAGAACCATGAAATTCTATGAAACATTACTGTTGCAGTAACTTTTATGTTGGGCCCTTTTTTCTATATCTATATTGAGCCACAACTATATCTCACAGAACCAGTTTGGATTATCTGGTACTAATATGGTGTTAAAATGCACTAGAATACAGGAAATGACATCTACTTCATTGAAAATGTTCTGGGGGAAGACCCCGTAGGGATTTATTTATTTATTTATTTATTTGTGTGTTCTTCAGTCCAGCGTTGAATCTACACAGTTCTTGTGGATGCTGATCCTAACTACAAACTAACATGAGTAGTCTGTCTAGTTAGTCTGTTTTAAGGCTATATAATATGCCACTTGTTTAACATATAAACATGTCTGAAGTGCCCTCGAAAACATGCAAAACTTAGTGCCGTCTTCAGCAGTGAGAACGCGCTGGAGTGCCCTTTTTTTTCTTTTCGCCCCTGTCCTTGAAAAAGTCTGTGCACACCACTGCTGGGCAATTAATCGATAACTAGTTTCAATTGAAATATGTCCTGCTGCAATTTTCAAACCTCATAGGGTGCAATATTTCTTTGACCTGAAATTTGTGTCAAAATACCAGTTTTAAACTTTTTTTTCAGCAGAGATGTTATGCATGACATTATGCAATCATTCTGGTGCCATTTCTTTTAGAATTGTCAGCAAAAATCCTCATTTTGTTCTTTTTTCAAATTAAATATAAGAATGACAAAAACCCTTCAATGCAACAATTCATGTCCAATTTGCAAAACAAGTCAAAATCATCAGAATTAGATATTTTTAAAGAATTGTTCAGCCCTTGCTTGGGAATAAACGAAAGTTGAGGACTAATCACTTATGAAATTGCTATTGCAGTATTGGGGGAAAATATGTAAGTACATTATTTCCCAAAATCGTTCAGCCCCTGTAGTAGTTGTAGTGCCATTTTTTGGAGTATTTGAATTTGCTATATATCAGTACAACCCTTTGAACCCAACTTTAAATAATATATATGTGATAAGTCCATAGTAACAAAGTAAATTGCTCAAAAGTGCAAAAAAAACACAAGAAAAATGAAAAGCATTTCCTACATGCAGAGATGCCATAGCTGTATCCCTCAAAATTGTGATTGTAAAAAGTTGCACAAGTTCATTTCAAACCACAAAAAAAAAAAAGAAAAAAAAATGAGTGTGTTCATGACTTCATTTTTTAAATATACTAATCTTTATGAACCGTGGCAAAAACGGAAATAAAATGAAATTGTGCTTAATTTGCAAAAAGACAGCATGTTTACAAAATAAACTATTTACAGCAGTGAAGTCAAATCTCTAAGCGTGCAAGGTACTTTAGAGCATGCATGTGTTTGCAGAAGACCATGTCGAAACAATAATGAGTGACCTGCAAGAAAACAACACGATAGGCGCGTGCAGACAAACATCATCACGATTATAATGTTTTTAATGTGTGCGCTTTTTACTACATTACTACATTTCTGCAAAAGAAGGAAGGATATTTCTGGAAGGAGACAGTACTCTGGGTCACGCTGAATGTTTGATATGTTAGTGTTACTCCTCCTGTTTTATATGCAAGAAGAATTATTTCTCTATCTCATATGGTTACAATTCTACCTGCAGTCAAAAGTAGATATACAAATGGGAGCGACGGCTCTCCTGCAGGTTTAAAGGAGTTAAGATGTTTATGCTGATGTTTAAGATGCTTGGAGAAAAGAGCGCTCAAAACAAGAGGTAAGGGTAATAGTTAAATAAGGGACTAAGATGTATCTTGAAGACACAGTGCTTGGCCTCATAATCTGCGTTTTTAAACAACATTTCTCTTTTGTTTGCTGATAATAATCCAAACAAAATAAAAAAATCCTTTAGATCTGCTTTCTTACGTGCATTTCTGCAAGGTTTCCATAATAAATAGTGTTCATCCATGTTCTAAAAACACAAAAAAGCTAATAAATTTGTGTCTGTGTGTTTCAGCGGAGGATGTCGTTTCCATGGCTGACTCCACGATAACCATCGAGGACATCGAAGGAGAGCTGAGCAAAATCGAGCGGATACGAGACGTCCTCGTACGGAGAGAGTCAGAGCTCAGATACATGTGAGGGTTTTATTCTTATACTCTATAAATATAACTCAAAACAGACAGTTTTTAGGTATCTGTAATAGGTAGGTATCTGTAGATATCAGATATATTTTCATATTTACCTCCTTGCATGCTCAAAGAAAACTTGGGACAACCTGGAGAAGCAAAATCGTTGACTTCTGATTGGTGAAACAGGTTAAAATGCCCTGTCTGTGACTTTATTTTGGTCATGTTTACATTAAACTCTTCTGACACAGCCTTACTTGTACTTGTTAATGTTGGGTTTAGTGTAGACTTTACACCATTTTCCTATACTTTGCTGCATTCATTTCACCCTCTACCTTTACAAGTCTGCTAGGCTGCCTAGAAGCATCCCCACAGCATGATGTTGCCACCACAGTGCTCCACAGTGGGGATGGTGTGTCTGTGGTGATGAAAGTGTTTTCATAGGTGTCTTGGTGGCCTCTTTCACGAGTCTCCTTCTTGCACATTCACTCAGTTTGTGAGGACGGTTTGAGCTAGGAAGATTTAACTGAACCCTGAGGGATGTTCAGAGCCTCAGAAATATTTTTGTATCCATCCCCTGACTTATACTTTTCAATAACCTTTTCTCTGAGGAGTTTGGAGTGTTCTTTTGCCTGCAAGGTGAAATGGTAGCATCCAAGGGGGTGTTTACTCTTTAAAGGCGCTGCGTTTGTGGCAAACAGGGAAGCCAAAACAGCGTAGATATGACTGATTAGCGCGTTTACAGGGGGTCTCTGTGTTTACACATGTAGAAAAGTTCAGCAATGTTGGGATCTGAACGCACCGCGACACTTTCAGAATCTCTGAGGAGGAAGAGATGATGAACCGTGACTGTCAGCCGTCAGCAGAGAGCAGCCATGTGCGGGACGGCAGAGAGTGTGTCGAGACAAACAGCGGGGTTTTTTAAGCTCCCAGCAGACACACATACATGCACACATCTTTTTCTCTCTCTCATCCTTACTTTTAGTTATGTTTCTTTTTTTCAGCAGAGGCTGTCCTCATTATTTTGACACACAGAGACAGAGGTGTGGGAGCAGAGGCTAAAAACAGTAGTGACCACTACACACAGGCACACGGTGGAACAAAGGAAGCAACTTTTGCCTGAGGTTTTAAGCCTTCAGAATGAGTGATAAGTGTTGTTCCATGGTGACATGTATCAGTTTAACTTTGTGTTTTCACGTCCATCAAAGTTTGCCTGGGTGAAAATGAAGAACAGTCCCAATAATAGAGCCGTCTCCTTCCTGCCTTTAAGGGGTTTCAGTTTGTCTTCATGTTTTCATCAACTTCAATAAGAAGACAACTAAGCTGCACACATTTGGTTGAACAACAAACTTACAGCTTACAGACACATTACTTGTATGATGCTGGTTTTTAATGCCATATCACCTGAGGGGTCAAAGGTCACAGATGTTAAATGTTAGTTTTTGGTCTTGCCCCCTATGTGTAGAGGATTTCTACAGATTCTCTGACTCTTTTGATGATATTTTGGACTTAAATCTGTAAATTTTTTGCAGTTGCATGTTAAAGGACATTGTTAGTAAACTGTAGGACTATTTGTCCATGCTCATTCATAAAGTGGAGAAGCTCACACCCTTCACCTGTTACCAATCCACCTACTTACCTGTGGAATTTTTGGGGAGTTTTTTAAGCATTCCACAACTTTTCCAGTTGTCCTGTCCTTGTTTTTATGGAAAAGCGTTTTGTATTTATAAGTTCCTGAAAAAAATCAAAGCATCTATCCATCTATCACTGTTTGGGAAAGGTGCAGAATATATGAGAGGGATCTGGCTGCAGACCTTATAACTGAGGCGACGTATATTTCAGAAAGGAAGTGCTTTTATTTGCTGGTACTACGCATTTCCTTATATTTTCAGATTCAACTTTATTTATAAACCACGTCTGACAGTTACATTCTTAAAATAACAACATGACAGACTAAGAAACGTTTCATAAATTAAACAGGAAAGGTCAGAGGTCTAATCTGAATTATGCATAAACCTGTTTTAGAAGTATTTATGCAGATGGCAGCTCTCGTTGGCTTTTTTAGCTTTAGCTAAAGCTAACAAAGCTACACTTGCTACAAAATTAATGTTACTACAAAAGCCAATGTAGCTAGCTTTAGCAATGCAAGCTTTTGTAAGTGTAGCTTAAAGCTAACATAGCTACGTGAATAGCTTACAAAGCTTTTTTGTGAGCTAAGCTTTAGCTATGTAGCTCTGTTATCCATAGCTAAGTTAGCTTTAACAAAATGAAAGCGCAGGCACTAACTTAGCTACATTGGCTCATGTAGTAAGGTTTATAACGTAGTAGATGTAGCTTTGCTAGCTTTAGCAAAAGCTAACAAAGCTAAAGTGAGCCATCGTCAGAGTGAACTACTCCTAAAATTGATCCATACGTAGTCTAATCCCACATGCGACCTCTGACCTTTTTCTCTGTTTCATTTATGGAATATTTCTTAGTCTGACATGTTCGTATTGTGGTTATTTCATAAATATAACTGCCAGACTTTGTTTATAAATACAGTTGATTTTTTAAAATCGAAAACTGGAAATACATCGTCCCAACAATAATGGCACTCCTGTTCTGACAGAGACGGCATTTGAGATGAACTGTCTGTTGAAATATGTGGTATCTTACCGTTCCTCTGATCTTTAGCTGGTGGTTTAGTCCTCCAGACTCAATAATAAGAAAATGCCACCCTTGTCACTGACATCCTTGTTTTTACCTGTTTATAAAAGATGTGTTCATCTGTTCTCTAAAAGTTTCTGACAGTCTGGCAGCGCTGTCATTTGGCTTGATTTAACACCAACTAGAAAACTCTGAAATATACGCCGGTGAAATAAACAGAGGACACATCAGAATAAATCACTGTAATTTCAGTCTTCTTTCTCCTTCACTGTTATCATAGAATAGACACTCAGAGCGACATGGTGATGTTCAGAAATAATCTGAGTCAGACGGTGGAATGAGATCTTATTCTGTCAGCGCTGATTCATAAACAAAGGGAAGTTATTTCAGACAATAAACTCACAACCTCTCTCAAATCTGACTCTGTTTTTTCTGTAATAAAAACAATTTCACTCTGATATTTAGAGGAAGGAAATTGCCACGCTGCCATGAAATTATACCAGTCTGCTGAAGAGAAAACCCATTATTTCACTGCTGTAATTCTAAATTATTTTTCAGACTGGGGGTAGATGACATCCTGAATGTGTTTCCTTTTTTTTTCTCCTCCCAGGATGGACGACATCCAGCTGTGCAAAGAAATTACACGACTGAAGACGGAGCTGCAGAAACTCATCTCTATTCCAGGTAAATTAAATGCTGGCAGTGCATATGTGGGACATTTAAGATTAAAAGAGGAACTGCAAATGGAAACGAGCTTGGATAGCATGTATGTAGTCATTTAAGTCAGTGGTTCTCAGCCTTGGGGTCGCGAGACACTGAGATGGGGTCACCAGATGCCTTAAAAATATATATATTTTTTAAGGCATCTGGTGACACTTTACACCAATTTTACCAAATTTCAATCAATTTTCATCACTTTATAACACAAATTTTTGCCAATTATAGCACATTTTTGCCACTTAAATCCCATTTGTGTCAACTTTATACCCTTTCCGCCACTTTTTTACGCCTGTTTTTGTCACTTCTAAACCAATTCATGCCATTTTCTGCCTATTGTTGCCTCACTATTGCCACTATTAACCACTTTTTACACCCCTTTTGCCAAATTAACCATAGTTATACCAATTTTCCTGGTTTATATAAATTTATCATCCCAGTCCACCTAATTTTCCCCAATTTTTTTCACTTTAAAGCCATTTCAGCCACTTTTTAATCCCCTTTTACCACTTTTTGTGCCTGTTTTTGCCAATTGAATTCGTTTTGGGTCATTTTTTTCCACTTTTAACCCATTTATGTTGTTTAAAAATCCAATTTCAACACCTTTTCTACAATTTTTTGCCATTATTAACTAATTTAAGCAATTTTCACCCATTTTAAATATGTTTTTTAACAAAACTTCTTTTCATTTTAAGAAGGCTATTTACTACACATGAATAGATAGAGATATTTGTTTTTCCTTGATTAAGAGCGGTCATTATTTAGGTCAAATATGAAATATGGTTTTCACAGCTTAACTTCACCATAAGTCATGATTTTGCTGACCTCCATGGGCCCCAAGTTTGGCTGGGTCCCAGAAATCTTCCCCTTTATCCCTCTTTATGGGCGGCCTTGTCTGCACTTGACTGTTCTTGAATGTGCATGGCTGTGTTCAGCCACTGTCAGGTACAGTGGGGGTCCCCGGTCTCTGGCACCTTTATTCTGGGGGTCGCGGGCTGAAAAGGGTGAGAACCCCTGGCTTAAGTGACTAGGGATGTGCTTTTCAGTGGGAACAGTTTGAGATTAAGTGTCTTTTACGAGGACCCATGGTCGTGTAAGTCTAGGAGCTAAAGGTTAAACTCCCCACATGACAGACTCTACCTACTGAGCCCCAAGGAAGAAGCATCAAGGTTATAAAGCCTTAAACCTACCAGGACAAGAAAATCATAATTCTGTTTCCAGTGAATGAGCAGGTTTTTAATCCCTACTACAATGGCTGTCAGCATGAACACACTGATTGCAATTGGCCTCGTTCTCCAAGTGTTCTTAAGTAGAAACAATGGGAATAATTGGTTCATATTGTAAATATTGACCTTCAAATGATCTTAACATTTTGTATTGAAATGCAAAATGACACATTTTAAAAATATGACTAAAACTCTGATTAACCATGATTAAAGATTGGATTTGATGATTAACAGCAAATTAAAAAGTTAAACTGGACAGGCCTGCTAAAGTCTGTTCAGTCATCAGTGGTACCATGGCAGCAGTCATGAAAGCTGTCATATTTATGCAAGAATAAAGCTTATATCCAGATCCACTCTTACCTTAAGTTTCCTGCTTTTGTATCACCGAAACACTGAGCGAGCTCTGGTGTCAATGTGAAGTTTTTTTCTGTGACAATTGGACAGATAAAGACAAGTCGAAGGAGGACAGGGAGCGAGAAGAGGAGCTGCTGCAGCAGATCAACAAACTGGTGGAGACCAGAGACTTCCTGGTGGACGACGTGGAGTTTGAGCGGCTGAGGTGAGACGACTCAACATGATAGAATATAGGAGATCCTTTTAAAATGCTGTGTGATCCGTATATAAGCGCTGAATGATAAAGGAGCCAGCCACCTCTCTGATATTATGTCTGAGGTGTTAAATCAGCACACAGGTTATTTTGAGTATCATTTAGATTAAACGTCTTTTTTCTATCCTTTCTGTGCAGTCATAACATTTCAGAGAAAAGATTTGAGTAAAGATGCAACGGTGACTTTATAACATTATCCTCCTAAGGATTTTTATTCCAGCTGTTAGCCTCTAGTAAACTCAAACTCAGCTAAGTGAAATGTAGCAAGACGTCAAAAATCTAAGGCTAAAACTTTAGAGTAATAAAAAAAAATGTTTCTTTTTCCTCCACAGAGAAAGAGAGGAGGACAGAGAAATGGCTGCTTTCCTACAGTCCAAGTTCCCAAAGAAATTACGTGTAAAAGGTGAGTTTTAATGCCTGCATCCACAGCTGCTGTAGTTAATGCTGTCAGTGATCATTATCAATATGAAACTGATGTAGTCCAGGGCTTTCAGCATTAAAATAACTCCTTCAGCGTCAGTGTTGTCAGTGAGTGACCAATCAGAATCGAGAAGGAGGCGGGACTTCTGATAACTTCTTTGTCAACAACAATGGCGTAGGTGGAAACTGATTTGACTCGTCATTTTGAGGTTTCCAGGGTCAAAGCTGCTGCTGATGCAGAAGTACCTAAAGCTACAACATGCATGGGATTTTTGCACTTAAATGCACACATTAGTTAAAAATAACAACTGCTTTTTTTAAGATTAGTACATTAATAATGTTAAACATTTCCAAAAGTTGTCAAAGCCAGAGAAGTCCCTAGCTTTATCGTTGTAACTCCCCTCATGATTTGAACTTTATCTATGAAACCAAAATGTTGATTTACTGTTTAATAAATAAACTGAACAGACTAAGAACAGAGTCCTCAGAGTTCAAAACAGCTGGTGAAGCACCATCGCTCTTGTCATGTTTTTACTTACCTAGTGAGGCAGGGACCAAGCTCTCTACTCTGGCATAAAATCACCTGGTTCATCAGTGGCGTGAGGGGAGTTTGACCATTGACACGCTGCTTCCTGTGCTTCTGCAGCACTTGAGGCACAGCCTGATGCAACAATGTGCTACTGGTGTGCTTTGGGCTTTAGAAACCAAAAATAACTAAATTAACCCATTTGGATGCGCCTTTTTTGTTGCTGGGGAATAGAAACAGTCATCAATATTGATAAACATTCTAAGTTTTTTGGTATTGTGACATCCCAGGGGTGTCAAACTCAATCACAGCAGGGGCCAGATTCTGAATTTGGGTCTAACCTGAGGGCCTAACAGGGTCAATATTTAACAACTGACTGTCAACCCTAAATGATTGTGAGATTATAAGTTTTAAAGGTAAAAAAATGACATTCAAGGTCAAAATAATGTTTTTAAAAGGAAAAAAAAATAGATACAAGTCAAAATATAAAATAAAATTCAAAATCATGATTTATAAAGGTAAGAAAAGAGATAAAAGTCACAGATAGGAGTTGAAATGGTTAGCAAAACTGAGAAAAAATTAGAAATCATGATATTTAACAATCAAAATATGAGATAAACATTGAAATAGTGAGTTCAAATGTCAAATTATGAGATTAAATTTCCATCTAATGAGTTTTAAAAGTCAAAATATGAAATGAAATTAAAAGACATGAGTTTTAAAGGTAAAAAAATCTAGATAGAAGTCAAAGTTAGGAGTTGGAAGAGATCAAAAACATGTGATAAAAGTCAAATAATGACTTTAAAAGGTCAAAATAGGATTTAGAATTTTAAATTATTAATTCATAAGGTAAAAATATGAAAGAAAAGGTTAATAGATGTAAAGGTTAAACTAGTAAATAAACAGTCAAAACCATAACTTGTAGTCATAATTGTAATGCAAAATTAAAAATACAGAGAAGACACAAATTTCTTTTGCGTTCCTGACTTTTTATCAAATTATATTCCGTTTTTTTCTCATTTTTATGACTCAGAAAAGATATTATAAATCATCAAGGTTAAGTTTACATTTTTCTACTGGAGTAAATCTGCAGACCTCCCTGGTGGGCCAGTTACACTAAAAATAACATATGATCTGGTGGGCCAGCTATAACTGCACCACGTGCTGGATTTGGCCCCCGGGCCTTGAGTTTGACACCCCTGTGACAACCCTACAAAAAAACAGAGGAATGCACTTGCTAAGATTTGATTTTTTACAGTCTGTATTCACAGAGATTAGTTTATCAGCTGTTGGCAGGAGCTCGTATTTAATGGCAAGAAAATAAAGCAGCTTATTTCGCTAGATAATTAAGTTATTCATCAGTTTGGTGTAAAATAATTTCCTGCCATGTTTTGTTTTTATTTAGGTTCTTGTAAAGATCACATTGTGGCGTCCAAGTCCCAGCAGACGCCGGCGCCGTTTATCACAAAAACTGGACTCACAATGATGAAGGACTGCTGCGGATTCACCTGCTCCGTCATGTAGCACTGTGTTTGTGGAAACTGAAGATTTAACCTGCCTCCATCTGTATGCATGAGAGAGAGAGTATTTTGTATGTTTGCACCGCTGAGAACGGTTGGTTTCATTAATCATGATATGCAGATCACGTTCAGGTTATGCCTTACAGTACTGTTTGTGATTCGTTGCAGTGAGAACTGTTTACATGTCAGGAGGGAGCTGATTGGTCAGTAGATGTAAAATTGTCTTATGTCTTTAAAGGTACTTATTGATGATAATGGCTTCTATTGTGATGTTTGAGGGAATAAACTGCAGGTTTATCTACCTTTTCTATTTGCTGTAATGTAGCAGAGTGTTATTAAAATATCCTCACAGCCCATGACTACGTTGATTATTGCCATCCATTATTGAGTTAATCGTTCAGTCTGTGAAATGGTCTGTTTTAAAAGTGGCTCAAACACAACAGATTCACTTGAAGACAGTAAGGGTGTTTGAGAGGCAGTTCATTTAATCAGTCCAAAAGTGGGCACACAAAAAGCCAAAAGTCTGCAGACAGGGTCAGAGAAAAGGCAGAAATGTGAGCTCTCATTGCAGCTGATGCAGGCCGTCTCCGCTGGCTGCAGACCTGTGCAGAACCTCTCTCCTCTAGATTTAATGTGCCGGCTGTGAACACTAATCAGACAGCGACACAGTGAATAAAGACAACTCACTGCCAGCCCGCTCTAATTGGACGCCGGTTTAAAAAGCCGCTCCTTTCTGCAGCAGCGTTGGCTGAGACAAGTAACAGCTCCTAAATGTGGTTTCATGCTCCGCCAATTAACGACTTTCTGGTTCTTTCTTTTCCTCCTGCAGCTTTGACCCCCCACCCCCACCCCCGAAAGAGTTTCACATCCAAGACTCAGCAGAAAGAAATCATCTACAGCCAGGCATGTTTACAGAAACGCTGCAGAGAGCTGCACATTATGTATTTTCTTTAAATCTGAATAGATTTACTGTATATGTGCATGTGTATTTATTTACATAACCATCTATTATCTACAATCCTAATTCCAAAAAAGTCGGGGCGCTGTGTAAGAAGTAAATAAAAGTAGAATTCAATGATTGTCAAATATCATATACCCATATTTTATTCACAATAGAACATTTAAACATATCAGATGTTGAAGCTGAGATATTTTACCATTTCATGAAAAATTAAGATTTTTATGGCTGCAACACATCTCAAAAAAGTTGGGACAGGACAACAAAAGGCTGGAAAAGTAAGCCGTTCTAATGAAAAACAGCTGGAAGAGCATTTTGCAACTAATTTGTTTAATTGGCAACAGGTCAGTAACATGACTGGGTATTAAAGGAGCATTTTAGAGAGGCAGAGTCTCTCAGAAGTAAAGAACAGCAGAGTATGACCAATCTACTGCATGTGGAACAATCTCAGAGAAATTTTCCTTGACATTAAATTGTGAAGACAGTAAATATCCCACCATTTACAGTCCATAATATTAGCAAATGGTGGTGATCTTGGGACCCTCAGGGGCCACTGCATTAAAAACAAGCACGCTTCTGTACTGGAAATTTCTGCATGGGCTCAGGAACTCTATCAGAAACCATTGTCTGTCAACACAGTTGGCCGTGCTATCCACAAATCAAGCATATAGCGTTAGCTCAGTCAGCCACAGAGTCCAATCCTACCATGATCGAGATCAGCTGGCACCCAGTTGATGTGCTCTAAGCACACCATTTGCCAATCGCTGTCATGCCGCCTTATTTAAAGTGTCTGGCTAAGCTCTGCTGCGCTTTCTGCAAGCTGCTCTTGCAACCCTCTTCCACCCCAGCTCCTCCTTAATTCTGCCTCTGGCTTTATAGTGTTTTATCTGGGTTTTTGCTGCTTCTCTTTTCTCCCTAAGCTTTCCTTACCCGCAAAGGAAGAGCAGGAACCAGCTGTTCCTGCTTAATGCTTTCCATGTAGGCTTGTGGAGGGGCAGGAGGAGTTTTGTGTTTCTTTCTCTTTTTTGGAGATTTATTTGGGGATTTTGTACCTTTATTTGATAGTGGAGGACAGAGGATAGAGTTGGAAATAGGGATGAGAATGTAGAGAGAGGCATGCAGGAAAGGGCCACAGGCTGGATTCCAACCTGGGCCGCCCACGTACATAGGGCAGGCCTTAAACCACTAGACCATCTGTGCCCCCCTGTGTGTTTCTTGACAGTTAAAGCTGGATCGTGTAAAAGAAGAAGATATACGTGATATACGTGAACAGGATGTAGAAACGTCGCCATCTTCTCTGGGCCAAATCTCATTTAAAATGGACTGAGGCAAAATGGAAAACTGTTCTGTGGTCAGAGAAATCAAAATATGGGATTCTTTCTGGAAACCACTTATGCTGTGTCCTGAGGACTAAAGAGGAGAGGGAGCATCCAGCTTGTTCTCCTGGCTCAGTTCTAAAGCCTGCATCTCTGACGGTATGGGGTTGCATTAGTGCCTATGGCGTGGGCAGCTCTAACATCTGGAAAGGAACTATCAATGCTGAAAAGTAGAGAGAGGTTTTAGATCAACATACACTACCATCCAGACGTCTCTTTCAGGGAAGGCCTTGACTATTTCTGCAAAAACACATACCACATCCATCACAACATCATGGCTTCACAGGAGAAGAGTCCGGGTCCTGAGCGGGTCTGCAGAACAGCTAGAATTCTACATCAGACAAGAATGGCACAACATTCCTTCCCAGATGTTTACAGACTAATGTTAAAAGAAGAGAGAATGTGTTCCATACAGTATCATAGTAAACAGTGAAGAGCCTGGTCCTGACTGCATAGACAGAGTAAATACATTTACCCTCCAACAACCCGATAACAAAGCTATTTAACTGCAGACTGGGACTTTCTCAAACAAGCAAAGACAGAAGATCAAACTGAGTTATGTCGGGTTAAACGAGGCGGTCTCAGAGTTCAAACCTTCACATCTTGTAGTTTATAAAGCGTCTGTGTTTTATGTGCTCTGTGATCACCCACATACAACACAGGGTTTCCTTTTAATGAGCAGAGGTTTTTTTTTTTTAATCTCTGTAGCTGTAAACAGAGGACGGACCGAGCTTCAGCAGTGACAGCATAAAGAATATTCTCCCTTTCTTACTGGGCTGTGAGTCACTGAGTCTGAGTCACACATCATGGCCTTTGTTTAAGAAAAAAGCTAGCCCGATGTCCCCTGAACGCAACAATTCAGAGGGTGATGAGTCTGTAATTCTCTGGAAAACTGTAAAATAATCTTTGTATTACATTATGAATGATCTATATGGGCACAACTGTTCTGGAGGCTTTTGTTAGGAAAACTGGTAGAAAAGGGAGTGATATAAGTCATAGAAGGGACATATTTTCAGTTTATTGAATGATTATTATTATTGCCAAGAATGGCAGTAATGACCCATACAGCTGGACAGACAACCCAGCGACATATTTCCTCTGGTCTCAGCTACCAACAGTATGCAGGAAAAAAAAACAACTAATTTCCTAACTCAGAGAAGGGTAAATATTAATGGTAAGACCTTTCATTTACTATCTTCTTTCTAGAAATGTTTTTATTTAAAATGTTCATTCCAAATTTCCAGATTTACCCTCTTAGCCCCCTTAAATCTACTCTTTATGATTACATACTATAAAAATAAAATAAAGAAGCAAAAATGACTGTTTAAGTGAAAATGGAACTGCATGAAGCTCTATGGTGTTGAAAGATAAAGTGTGGTTACATGTTGTTTTTTATGTTGCTAATTTGTAGTTTAATTGTCATGTGAATAAAAGTTGACATGAGTAAGTAAACGGTCTTTAAGTCCTGAGGATTCTGGATTAACTGGTTGCTGATTGAGAGCTTCAGGTGGTTTCACTCATGTGAAATCCAACAGTGCCCCCTTGTGGCAGAGAGCCACACAACATCCTACTGGAGGGAAAATGAACAAGGTAGTGTGGGATTTTAAAGGTTATTAGACCAAGCTAATGATGTTTATATGTAAAACAAACTGACAGTCACTGACTGGCCACTTTATTAGGTACACCTTGCTGGTACTAGGTTAACTTCCTTTAAGGCTTAAATAGGGAACTTTTATCAAATTATGTTCATTTAAAGGGTACCAACCAAGAAAATCTGTCAGATTTGTCAACACAGAGGGCCCTTAAGTCGGACCTTTGTCAAATTTTGTGCATTCACAGGGCACTAAACAGGGCATTTTGTCAACTTTTGTCCACTCAAGAGGACACTTGGTCAGATTTTGTCAACATAAAAGACACCTGAGAGGGAACTTGGTTAAATATTGTCAACAGTTAGGACACTTAAGAGGGACCTTTGTCACATTTTGTCCACTCAGGGTACTCAGGACAGGAGGGCACTTTGTCACAAGTTTTTTCCACACATAAGGCCCTAAAGAGGGCACTTTTTCAAAATGTGTCTACTCAGAGGGCACTTAAGAGGGACCTTGGTCAAATTATATTTATTTATAGGGCACTACAGAGGGCACTCTGCCAAATATTGTCCATTCAGAGGTCACTTAAGAGTACACTTTGTGAATATTCTCCACTTAGAGGGCACTAAACAGGGTACTTGATGAAATTTGGTCCATTTAGAGGGCACCAAAAAAGGGTTCTTAGTCCAGTTTTGTCCACTCACATGGAACCAAAAAGCACTTCTATTTTGACAACTGAAGCCGAACTTAAAGGGCACTTAATCATGTTAATCTGCCACAGTGACATACAGAAAATATGATGGCTGGTGTCAACTTATTCATGCATTGTGACAGGTTAGGGAGTGGTTCAGCATTCTTTTAGTGTTTTAAACCATTAAGTTACCTAATATTGGGTCTCTGAGACTTCTATTTTTGGTGCCCTGTTCCAGTAGGCTATAATACTGACGTTTAAATCCTTGATTTATAGGTTTTAGCTCAGAGTAGTGTAACTGAGCGCAGAGCCTCTGATTACCAGTGTGTGGAGCACCATCCTCATCCTCCCTCCTCCCTGTCTACAGGCTGCTTTCCCTTTAACGGGTGACGCAGCTCATCTGTTGCCCCACTTTGTGTGAGCAGCGGCGGTGTGCGGGAGCCTGCGGGATCCGTGGATACGTACGGCTCTGCTGGGGGACGTCGGCGCTTCTGTGGGGCCTCTCCGTCCTCATCATGGAGTTTTTACTGGGGAATCCGTTCAGCACGCCGGTGGGACAGAAGATCGGTGAGCTAGAGAGCAGGATTAGTCGTTACGTTGTTGTAATTAACGCTTCAGTCGCCTTTACCGGAGTCATCACGCCTCTGACTCTCATTTTATCTCGCGATGTTTCTCAACGTTCTTATTTTAAATGCTCGTTGATGCACAAGGGTAGTATTTGATGTTGTTGTTTCATTAACGTAATAAATTCGAGTTAAATTAAAGACTGAGAGGAGCTACAGGGTTGTGGTTTGAGTGACATGTCCGCTAAACAATGATGAAGCAGAGGCGGGACTTAGCTGATGTGATGTGGAATCTGATTGGCTGTTTTTGTGTCTGTTTATCCTGCTATTAGCTGGGAGGGACGGTGAGTGACCGACATCCTCCTGACCTAAATTAGACTCACATTGTTGTCAGGACTATTGACTGCTCATGTGTTCTCATTGACTGATGGAAAAGAAAAGAGGAGTTTGTTAGGGATGTCACCAAACCGCATTCTTAAAAGTCGATACAATACTAGGGCTGTGCATCCTCACCGCCTCACCTGGTATAATTTCAATTTCCGGTTAGGATTTGATGCCATGCACAATGGCTTGCATCCTCAGGTCTCTATAATTCCGCTTATGGCCACTTTTTCATCAATTAAGTCAAGTTAGCTGATAAATCTGAACTCTTTGGGATTATTCAGATCAGGGATGGGCAACTTTTTTAACAAAGAGGTCTGCACTGATTTTATTGTTGGTGCTGAAGAGCCGAATTGCTACAAATAGTCAGATATTCTCAGTTTTACCTTCATAATTACAAATAAATCAATATAAAAAAGAAAATATATTGCTTTATTGAGCATTTCTAATGCTAACAATTATGTTTATAGACCCAAGTACAACTAGAAATTGGTAATTAAATGAGAAAAACAGATTTAAATCAATTTAAAGCGGCATTTTAAATGCAGTGAACAATATAATACTTGTTATCTTAATATATTTTAATTGCATCCTTATTTTTTTCTTAAAGTGCATTTTGTGATGCATATTTAAAGCTTTAGAGCAGGGGTCATCGAGTACATACAGGGCCGGATTTAGTCTCAACAGAAACTCTGGGTGCCGGACTTTCAAATACACAGAAATTAAAGAAATGTTTTATATTATTTTAGGCATTACCAGTGAGATCTATCCCTATTATCTTTAACGCAGCAGGCCACAAGGAGAAAGGCCTGACAACAGAATAGGGCAGACCCCTGAAAATCACAGAGAATGGGCCCTCTCCAGTTGTCATTTAGCACCAATAATAACCAATTTTTGACATTTCTAACCCTTTTTTGATACTTTTTGCCTCTTTAACACAATTTTTGAAAGATTTTAACCCCATTTTAACCACTTTTCATGCAAGTTTTATCCCCTTTGTGACACTCATCAATTTTTGCCACTTTTCTTCTGTTTTTGTCACATTTCAACCCCTTTTCATTACATTTTTTCAACAATTTTTGCAACTTTAAACCAATTTTTCCCACTTTTAACCCATTGTTGATACTTTTGCCCCTTGTTGCCTCTTTAACACAACTTTTTGAAAGATTTTAACCCCCTTTAAAACACTTTTCCTGCATGTTTTATCCCTTTGTGCCACTCTTTTATCAATTTTTCCACTTTTTAACCTCTTTTCTTTACTTTCTTGCACTACTTTTTTGTCATTTGTAACCAATTTTTGATACCTGTTGTGCCTTGTTGCCTCTTTTACCAGTATTTGCCACATTTAACCTCTTTTCACCACTTTATCTCGTCATTTTTGCAGCGCTTCTGCCAACCTTAACCTTTTTTTAAAATACCTACTAATAATGACAGTAAATCTCTGAAAAAAACAGATAAAAATGTTAAGTCATTCTAAAACTATTTCAATGTTATTTTTTGTGGGATGGATTTGACAGCTGCAGACATTTAAAGCCAGAAGATACTCTTAAAATCTTCTTTTCCTCCTTTTCTGAATTTTACGATCTTTCGGGAGCCGGACAGGAAGCTTTGGGGGGCCTGACGTGGCCCCCGGGCCACCAGTTGATGATCAGTGCTTTACAGAGACAGTTAAAGCCAGTTATTTCAGCTAATTTATTGCAAACAACCAAACATACACCATTAAGACTTGGAGCCAATTTGCGGGAAGTTGAGGGCCTCATGTGGCCCCCAGACCGCCAGTTGCCCAGCCTTGATTTAGATGGTAACATTGAGATAAATGTAGGGCTGTAAAAAGATTAAGAATTTTAATCTCAGAATTTCTGCCATGAATTGTAAATAATCACACCCCTTTTATTGAATCTTATAACTTTCATTTTGAATTGTTTTTGTGTCATTTTGGATTTTCTGGGATCCTGACTTCCTGTTTGGATACAGACCTGCTTTTAGAGGCAGCAGAAGATTATTACATGGACTTCACCATATAAAAAAGAACTTTTAAAGGATTAAAAATGAAATAAGAGAATTTTAAAAAGGTTTAGATGACTTCTGTCTTGTCCCCTGAGCTGTCTGTGAGTTTTTAAGGTGAAATAAAACGTTAAGGAACAATAGTGGATTTATTTTACATCACTGTGGCTGCAGGGAGACGCTGACGTAGATTAACCAAAGTGTGCCAAAAGGGACAATAAGGCATGTTTATTAATCGTGATAAGATTGATCAATCTTGACAGCCCTAGATGAATGTCAACATTAATGTCTTCACATGATGAACAAATTCTATAAGCCAAGCTGTCGGTGGAAAATCTTCAAGCAACATAAGATGTCATTGCATCACTTAGGGATTGTGCACATCCACATCACAACACATTCTAAGTCCAGTTTAGACCGAAGATTTGCAGCAAGACAGGATGAAACTTGCATCAGGCTTCTCTGCAACACTCTAAAAGCCTACCAGTGCCCACACCCCTCATGATAGATAACTATAACAATACCGGATTCAAGATCAGGGCAAAAATAAAAGTCCTAAGAGGCCATTATTGGTTTATTTCTTGTTTGAAATTATAAGAAAACTCAGGCAAACTCCTGCCGACTGTCTACAAAGAAGAATAATGTTGGTAACCTTAAAAATTTATTCAAAGAACAGGAGTTAAATCGTCTGTCTTTTGACAGAAATTGATTTCTGTATTCTACTTTTTGGTTTTGAAGTTCTGATCATTAGGACAACCTTAGTACATCCTGACACACCACATACACCGGTAGACTGACAGTCTCCAAGGCAGGGGATTTATTCTGGACCACACCACATGCACATGGACCATTGGTTTTAAACTGGTGGGTCAGACTTGGGATCCTAAAGTGGGCCATGAAGCTGTTTCGAGTGGGTCGTGAATGCGTGCCTGGAATGACAAAATACGGCAAAAGCCTTTGATATTCAGAAGAAGTGAGAGGATAGAGAAAAACATTCTTGTGATCCATTATCCCATGAAAGGAGTAAGTTTAGGTTGTTTTCAGAAGATTTCATCTTATCTCCTTTCCTCTGATGATAAAGCTTTAAAGCTTCTGTTTTCCCAAGATAACAGAGTCAGACCAGAAGAAATTAGGCTTCCAAAATTCCCAACCTCTCACAGGAAATGGAGAATAAATGCGTGCATTCTTGCATATATTCACTTATTTGTTTTGTTCTATGTAAGGCTAAATTTGCATTTTTTGTTACCTAGATTTGAGTTGTTAAAATGTGCAACGGTCCTGAGGCCGGAGCAGTTGAGAATCACTGCCATGAATAGTGCTTGGGAACTGCAGGACCATAACATAATATTCTCTCGAGCAGTGATCCTCAACCTTGGGGACAGGACCCCCTTTGGGGTCACGAGACACTGAGAGGGGGTCTCCAGATTCCCTGAAAAAAATAAGAATATTTTTTTAAACTACACTATTGCCACGTTACACCAATTTTAACCCATTTTCATCAATTTCAACACATTTTTTGCAGTTTAACACCTATTCTTGCCAATTAAGCCTAATGTTGCTTCTGCTGACCCATCATTTCCATTATTAACCCCCGTTTTACCACTTTTTACATCCAATTGTTCCCATTTTACCCACATTTCACTATCTGATATGCCTGTTTTTGCTAGTTTAACCAATTTCTGCCAACATCTGCCAACTTTCTCTTTCTAAGTTAACACTTTTTTGCCAGTTTATGTCAATTTTTCATCCCATTTCACCAGATTTCCACACATTTTTACCAAATTAAAGCCATTTCAACCACTTTTTAACTCCCTTTTACCACTATTTATGCCCATTTTTGCCATTGATATAAATTTTTTTTTGCCATATTTATGTTATTGTCGCCACTTCTAACACATTTCTGCTACTTTTAAAATCCAATGTCACCACTTTTCCTGTAGCTACCGCCTCTTTCTCCTCAAATGATGCTGATTGGTCCATTCATTCTCTGACTTGGAACAAGACTCAGCTTGAAGCTTTACGAGATTAATCTGCCTGACGACAGGCTTGGAATCTGGCCAATCCCTGAATTTTGATAGGTTAACTTTGGCGTAGATTGTATCGATATAATTCTATAGTATTAATGCAATCAGGACGGATTGCAGGAGTTAATCTGCAACTTTTGGACTTCCGTTTTTGCTGCTGCTGATTTACACAGGCATCAGTCTGGTTCAATTTTAGTTTTTATCATTTCCAAGTTTAAAAAAAGGAGCTATGAGGCCAAAGTATGTATGCAATTTAGACAAGTGTAGAGGTTTGCCTGCAATTTTAGATGGATAAATTCCTTTTCTTTTTAAAAAATTGTGGCTATACTCCAGTCACAATACAATCCATCATTAAAGCAGCAGAGATTTTATCATTTTAAAGTACATGGTATTAATGAGTGCTGAAGCATTACACATTTTGCACAGATGTATTGCCAATATATGTGTGCAATAAAGACAAAATGCACGAGTTTGTCTGCAAATTTTGATCATTTAGAACAAGAAACATAGATTTTGTTTAACCAAAAGGCGAATTAGATTTGGAATATGTTGCACCAATTGCACAACTACCACTTCATGAGATTTTGTAGAATAAAGAGCACCAATGTTTAGTCAGACTACTCTCAAAGCCCAGTATGAACTGCATTTATATGCCCGACTTTTGCCGAAGCGTGTAAAATATGTCTTTACACAGGATCCTTTGTTGCTCTTTAAAATGTTACAGCTCAAAAAGAGGAATAGTCTGAGTCTAAATGTCTTCTTTCTGACAGAGAGTGCGACCAGTTCCAGCCTGCCGTCAGAAGACTGGGCCCTCAACATGGAGATCTGCGACATGATCAACGGCGCAGAGGAAGGGTGTGTTCATGTGTTTGTGTGTTATCTGTCTGCATCGAGTATGAACCAGTCTCTGGAGGTTTCATTCTTCTGTCTGCTGAAAATCCTCTGATTTCAGGCCCAGAGATGCTGTCAGAGCCTTGAAGAAAAGGATTGTGGGAAACAAGAACTTCAAGGAGGTTATGCTGGCGCTTACTGTGAGTGTTCTCTCAACACCCACATGCTGTAAAGCCACACTGAGTACCTGCTTTATGTATATTTAATGTATATTAGGAATGTTAGTATGCATAAAATGAATGTTGATTCAGTATGTGCGAAGTCGATGTACAGCAGGTAGAAGTCGGGAAAATTCACCATGAGAAAGCAGTTTTATTTGATCATAATTCAATATTTGTTATAAGGCTTTTGTGCCTTTAGTTTAGAGACAGGACGCTGGATATGGGGGTGAACTAGAGCCAGAGAGAGAGTGGGGAATGACATTTGTGAACGGAGCCTCATGCTTGATTTGAACCCTGGCCATTTGCAAATCGAGAACAGCCTTGGTACATGTGATGCACCAACACGAGCGCAAAGCTACCAGCAACTGATTGAGCAGCGAGCTCCTCTTCCTTTCTGGCAAATCTGGTCTACATTTGTGATTTTGAATTGCTAATGTTCTACATTATACAGAGAGAGGAAGAGACAGGGAGACAGAGAGGAGCAGTCTGCAACAGGCAAACAAATAGAGAGAGAGAGAGGGAAAGAGAGAGGGAGTGCCGGTAGTTGCAAATAAGGCAGAGACTGAGAGAAAAAGACATCACCGGGTTGTTATACTGTTGATATACATGTGCTTGATGGTGAAGGATTCATGTCTCTGCTTCACCCTTGGTTACAGCTTTATCCCCTTCTACCTGTTGTATATACCTTTTTGTAACAGTGTTGTATTAAGTCCCTTTATCATCTTATTAAATGCACGTTAGCATTAGGGCTGGGAAATAAAATGAAAATAACATTAAATCGCAATATGGCCTGCTGCAAATTTCAAATAGCAAAATGTGCAATACTTCTTTGACCTGAAATTTGTGTCAAAATACCTGTTTTAAACTTTTTTTTGCAGCAGAGATATTATGCATGACATAGCATGCAATCATTCAGGTGCCATTTAATTTAGAATAGTCTAAAAAAATCCTATCTCCTTAATTTTTGTACTTTTTTCTTATTAAATATAAGAATGACAAAAACCCTTCAGTGCAACAATTCATATCCAATTTGCAATACAAGTCAGAATCATAAGGATTAGACACTTTAAAGAATTGTTCAGCATTTGTTTAGGAATAAAAGAAAGTTAAGAAATAATCACATTTCTAATCGCAATTGCAATATTGCAGAAAAAAATCCTAAGTAGATTATTTTCCAAAATCATTTAGCCTCAGTTAGCATTAGAGTTTAGAGATAAAGAGCAGAGGAGGCAGAAAGCGATATTTCCTCTTTCAGTTCACCTCTGTAAATACAGGCTATACTGGATGATGTTGGTACAGAATTTATATATTCAGCTATAACACAGCAGGGCTGAAACCACAAACTAGAAGACAAAAACACTTCTCTGATGTACGGTACTGGGCAGAACTTGTATGTTTTGGACAAAAGTTGACACAACCCAGGTCGTGCTCTAGTTGTGTTTTCTATTACCAGGGGCATGGAAAAATCATCTGTTGGAAAAACAACAAAATATTTATATAATATAGGATGGAGTATGGGTTAGATTTGAAGAGTAAGCATGGCCTAGGGCATTGGTTCCCAACCTGGGGTCCAGGACCCCCAGGGGCCGCCAACGATCTTATAGGGGGTGCGTGGCTTTGCCTGCTCTGAGGCTGCCAAAATTAGATTTGTAAATACTGACTAAAACCAATGAAAAAGCAGTTATTAAGTAGTTTATACACAAATCTTTTGATAAGAAATGCATGCATAGGCCTTTTTTAGGGTTTTGTCAGTGAAAAAGTTAAAATCTATGTTGTTTTTTTGCTGCCCCACTTTTTCTTAGGTACATGTAGTGGGGGTCCAAGGAAAAATGGTTGGGAAACACTGGCCTAGGTTACTATCTGGGCAGGTAGTAAGGTTGCCATGAGCCTTTGGTGATCCTGTGGATGTCTTTAGATAGTTTTAGTTTTCACAAATCGTTCAGCCCTAGACTGAAAAGGCTGGGTGAAAAGGCCCAGACTAAAGCGATGCTGTCGAGCTTGGCTGCCAAAGTTGTCCCCAGGTTGTGGCACATCGGGCCATGACTGTATTTTGTATATAATAGTAAAAGTATTGGGCTGTGATCATGGAAATCCTATGAATATAGGCTGATGCATGCTGGTCAGCTCTGAGTCAGCTATTCCAGTCCAACATAATGAGATAAAAATAATCTAGTATGCTGCCAAATGCTTGTTATACTTATTTTTTAGTTCATTAAGACTACAAGAGGAGAGCACTGTCACTGATTAGGTTGATCTGAAGATTACAAGTAGTTTTTCAAAAGGTTCAAAAGGAAGTTGTAATTTCATCTGACCAAGATTTTCTCTGGTTGCCTGCAGCTCTTTGATATTCTGGTACAGCTACAGGACACAGCCTTGAACATTGATGCTTTGTTAGCCATCTTGGATTGCTGTACTGTTTTCTACGCTGTGTCCTGCCTCCCATGACTCCCTTTGGAGAAAGAAAACTTCATGCAGTGAAGGGCATGTGAAAGGCAACTCTAGATTTTAGCTGCTTAAAGTTTTCTAGAGAATTTAAAGTACGCTTGTGTGAAAATGTCTTCCTGTTACACTTATGCAGACCGAGGAAACAGCATTGGAACTTTTATTTAAGAAAATGCATTAGGAAAATGACGCATAAACCAAATCTTGAATTTCTCTAATACATCACTGAGCATGCAAATGTCTACTGCAGCTTTATAAGCCTGACGGATGCAGATAATAAAGCCTTTTATGGCTTTTTAAATTTGAATTTATTGTCTTTTTGAACAACTGACTATATGTGATCAGTTAAATAAAAAACATACTCGTCTAATGCAATCTTATTCTTGTACTCCTCAAGTAGATCACTCTGCATTTGCTGTACAGAGAATTATAAACAGGAGTAGATGCAACGATTAAGGTGCTACCTATCGCGTTTCAATGACAGTTCTAGTTTTGATTACTTAACCACAAAGCATGCAGTTCTCTTGACACATTTTTAAGTGCTCCAAAGCCTTGGTTTTAACCACCTTATTAAGTTCTAAAGTGAAGTGTTTTCTTGAATCTCCCTCTTATTCCAGGTCCTGGAGACCTGTGTAAAAAACTGCGGCTACAGGTTTCACATCCTTGTGACAACACGAGATTTTGTCGAAGGAGTTCTGGTGCGGTCGATCATCCCGAGGAACAACCCTCCACTAGTCCTCCATGACCGAGTCCTCAGCATCATACAGGTTAGAAAAATGTTGTAACACACGTTTAGCAACGCCATGGCTGCTTGGAGAAATAAATCAGGGCGTTGCTGTCATTGTTTCAGTCTTATTTTTGTTAGCTTGCTCTCCGGTTTGTTAATAATTTGTGGCTTTCTCTGAATAAGGCGTGGGCTGATGCATTCCGTAGCTCACCTGACCTGACAGGTGTGGTGTCTGTGTACGAGGACCTGCGGAGGAAAGGGCTGGAGTTCCCCATGACGGAACTGGACGGTTATGCACCTGTCAACGCACCAAAGAAGGTAAGAGCACTCAGTTATAAAAACAAGAAAAGAAGTAAAGGAAATAAATCACAATCACAAGAACTGGAGAGTTACTTACACATGAGTTTGACTCCTTGTTTCCACTGTGCATTTACATTTGCATTTGGGATACCAAGTGGTAATCCTTAAACGGTCTGATTAAAGGCTTTTCACACCCGATTAGGCTTAATTGGTTTTGAAAACTTGGAAGACCACAGACTTAAGGATACCTTCTTTTAAACATTATAATCCTGCAAATGCACACGATTGGGCTGCAAGTTCACAAACCTGCTTGTCGTAGGAATTCCCCACAGACATGAGGTCCCACAGAAATGTGCTAAAACAAACGTGACTTAAAAAGAAATTTAAAAAAAAACGAATATGGAGGCTGATATACATCATCAGCAGGCTACACGCTGCTCTCCACTTTCTGTATTTTTCACTCTTCTCCGGACAGAGTTAGATTTATACTCAGTACATTTATGAGCTGTCAAAGTACACACCATCTGGCTGGTGCTGCTTCCCGGTCTGCTTGCTCTTATTGCCTTCAAAGCCAGTCTGATCTGGATCCTTATATATCAGACGTGCTTTATATTTATAATTTAACATCAGGAGGCTCCATCTTTGACTGTAGCAAAGTAAAATAATCCACACATTTAGGGATTATTTGGAACAATAATCGGCTGTGTTTTCTGGTGTTTGGGATCTACCTTTCCTTCATCTGTGCTCATTTCTCTTCTGGGTCTTCTCTGCTCCTTTGCTTGCCAGGCTGTATCTGCAAACGGGCCTACTGTCACTGCTCTTCATCCTGGGCTTATATCCTCCAAACCTCCAATCATCAGACCTCAGAGCTCTGAGATAAAACGAGAGGGGTCCAATGCATTCACTCCCAGCCAGGTGATAACTGGTGTTTTAGGAACTGCAGCATGTTCCTTTAAATATCTGGACTTTTACAGCTAAATGAATACTTGAAATACTCAGCTAAAAATAAAGCTAAAACAGCCAAAATTATGACCTTGTTGCAACTATAAAAGCAGATGCACAGAGTGCTGCATGTTCAGAATTATTCAAAGTGAAATAAGTTAGCTATAAATAATGGTAAAGCTGTTAAAACACCGGTTGTATGCTCGAGAATGACCAAAGACTTTTTAGTAAAACTCTGATTCAGGTCAATTGAAATTGCAAAAATTTATACAATATAAAAGTAACGAAGAAAGTTGAAGTGGATATCTGTCAGGCTTGTCGTTCAGGTTATGCCTCAGTTAGTCAAAAGTACAAATAGTTAAATATTCTGTATTGAAATATTTGACTCCAGTAATGCTAGAATATCTTAATGATAATAAAGCCTAAGGTCATGGGATGCTGCAGGATACTTAAAAAGAATGACGAAGTGAATAAGCTAGCTGAAGCTTTAAAAGTAGTTTGCTTTAATACAACCATGGAGTATTAAATTGGAAAACAAAATTGCTACAACCCCAGTTCCAAAAAAGTTGGGACACCAGTACAATGTAAATAAAAGCAAGAGAATGATTGTCAAATCTCATAAACAGATATTTTATTCACAGTAGAACATAAACGACATATCAGATGTTTAAACTGAGACAGTTTGCTCATTTTGAATTTGATGGCGGGCGGCATGTATCAAAAAAGTTGGGACAGGGCCATGTTTAACGTTGTGTAGCATCTCCTCCGTCTTGGAAATGAGGAAACCAGTTGCCGGAGTGTTGGAGAGGAATGTTGTCCCATTCTTGTCTGATGTAGGATTCTAGCTTCACAACAGTCCTGGGTCTTCTTTGCTGGATTTTTCCTTTCATAATGTGCCAAGTGTTTTTTATTGATTAAAAGGTCTAGACTGCAGGCAGGCCACTTAAGCATCCGAGCTCTTCTACCATAAAGCCATGCTGTTGTGATGGATGTGGCACTAAAGAGACGATGTCTGTATGGCAGCTCTAAAACCTCTCTTTACTTTTCAGCATTGATAGTTCCTTTCCAGATGTGTCAGCTGCCCATGCCATAGGCACTAATGCAACCCCATACCATCAGAGATGCAGGCTTTAGAACTGAGCCAGGAGAACAAGCTGGATGCTCCCTCTCCTCTTTAGGTTTTTTGAAAGAGTTTCAAATTTTGATTCATGTGACCACAGAACAGTTTTCCATTTTGCCTCAGTCCATTTTAAATGAGCTTTGGCACGGGGATGATGGCGGCGTTTCTAGATCTTGTTCGCATTTGGCTTCTTTTTTGCATGATCCAGCTTTAACTTGCATTTGTGGATGGCACGGCCAACTGTGTTGACAGACGATGACCTGTAGTGATTTCCAGCACAGAATCATGCCTGATTTTATTGCAGTCTTATGTACACAGAGATTTCTCAATTTCCTCTAAATCTTTTGATGATATTATGGGCTGTAGATGGTGGGATATTTCAGGTCTTTGCATTTCACGTTTAAGTAACATTTTTCATAAATTGTTCTACAATTTGACGAACCTATGCCCATTCTTACTTCTCAGAGACTCTGCCTGTCTAAAATGCTTCTTTTATTCTCAGTCATGGAACTGACCCATTGACAATTAACCTAATTAGTTGCAAAATGTTCCTCTAGCTGTTTTTTCTATTACCACGTACTTTTCCAGCCTTTTTGTTGCCCCTCCCTACTTTTTTGAGACATGTTGCTGCCATCAAATTCAAAATGAGCTTAAGATTTTCATGAAATGGTAAAATATCCCCCCTTGAACATCTGATATGTTGTTTTTGTTCTGTTGTGAATGAAATATGGGTTTATGAGATTTGACAATCATTGTGTTCTGTTTTTAATTTACCTTTTACGTAGCGCCCCGACTTTTTTGGAAACGTTGTTGTACACAGCACAGAAGAAGTAAGATTAAAAAAGCTACTGAGGCATTCAACTGAGCGTTGAGTATTGAGTTTATAGTAGAAAAAGGTGTTTAAAAACAGATAAGCTGTAATTGTAGTGAACGTGGCCTTGGCTGATATACAGGCAGCTACTAAATCAACAGTAGAAGAAGTCTGTGTTGGCTAAATGTTTCATAATGTATTATTCTCCTATTTGTTTAAACTCTAAATCAATATTTGCCCTGTGCAGCAGTTATTTTTATGTATTTATTCAGACTTCCTTATTGATGTTCCAGGTCAAAAAGCTCAAGGCAGAGCTGGGAGTTGTTCGAACCAACCTCACCATGATGTCAGACATGATGAGTCAGCTGGATCCCGTCACGGTAAAACAAGCAGACATGGAGCTGCTGGAGGTAAAAACAACAGGGACTCAAGTTTCATATATGTGAAGTAACCTGTGCAAGAAAACCCTCCCCATCCATTCATACCTAGTAACAGTGTCTTACCCTTAACTGATCTGGCATTGCATACATTCTGTGTTGCATCTGGCCCCTCAACTCCCCCACCCACACATTCTTTGTTTGGTTGTGTCATTAGCAGTTATACACAGTTTGTAAGGACATGCAAGAAAGGATAGTGAAGATCGTCCCAAGACTCAGCGAGGAGAAGCTAATCGAGGAGCTTCTGGCGACTAACGATGAGATGAACACCACCTTTACTCGTTACCACAGGTTTAATACATTATTCTGGTGTTATTTATGACAAAATATGGAATATGCAAGCTTTATTTCTCTATTTGCTGATGATTAAATGTTGTTCTGTTATTGGCAGGTTTGAGAAAAGATTAACAAATGGTCAAAACACAGCACAAAAGGTAAAAATAAAAATAATATGGAACACTTGGCTTTTATTCTGCTGTTAAAGCTTAACAAACAAGTATTGGTTTTAAAAATACTATTTTTGTCCTTCAGAGCCATACATACGTCAACCTATCAGACCTTGATTTAACAGGAGAGTCTGGGGTGGCGTCAATGTCCAATGATTCCCCACTCAGCCACTCCAAGTCAGACAGTTTGTGCAGTCAGATGGCGAGACTTAGTAAGTACTCTAGTCTTTAAAATTATCATTAATGTGGAGTATCTGTATGCCTTTTTGTAACATCATGTCCTTTTTTCTTTTTTTGCAGGTACAAGTGAATCTGATGACACATTATCACAGAGAATTAACATCCCAACCCAACAAAGACTCAGGTATGGAAAGACCTTGATCTTGAAGGTGTACAGCAGAGACAAGTTACTGAGGCGAAGTGGTCCTAAAATAGGATGGCCATGATGGGATGTCCCATTTTGTCCAGGACTGTCCCATTTTCAGGCTCTGTGTCCCATGCCCCAACAAAAAAACCTCTTATGCATTAATATGTCCCAGTTTTGGTCAACCCCTGCGGGTAAATTAAACACCAAAACAACTGTTTTCCATCTGCTGAGGGACTTTCCATTCATTTGTACTATATCAGGATATTACAACTCAACCTAAAAGGCTTTCGGGTTTTCCCCAAGCCCCTTTAAAGGTATAGCTTTAAGAAGTTGATTGATCATTGTTTTCATCAGTTTTACTCCCACTAATCCAATTTAAGTCCTCATAAGATTTGTAGCACTATTTCAGTTTGTCAACAGATGGTAATCCCTTTCATGGCAGTTAACCAAAGTGCAAATCTTTATTTCAGTGAGCAAGATGAAGCAACAGTGGACGGCCTGGCTCTGGCTCAGAACAGCAGACTACAAAACCCTGGAAAGGTAAACGTCTAACACAGAGTATTTATGGGGTTTAAAAATTATCCTTCAGCTTTTTATCATTTGTTGAGTGGATGGATGGATGGATGGATGGATGGATGGATGGACAGATGAATGGATGGATGGGTGGTTGGTTAGTTGGTTGGTTGGATGGATTAATGGATGGATGGGAGTTATCAGTATCAGTGCATGGATGGATGGATGGATAGATGGTTGGTTGGATGTATGGATGGATGGTTGGATAGATGGATGGATGCGTAATATCAGTATCAATGCATGGATGAATGGTTGGATGGATGGGTGGTTGGTTGGTTGGTTGGATGGATTAATGTATGGATGGGTGATATCTGTATCAGTACATGGATGGATTGATGCATGGGCAGATGAATGGATGGATTGATGGACGGATGGGTGACATCAGTATCGATAGATGGATGGATGGATGTATGGATGGATGGTTGGGTGGATGGATGGATGTGTGCCTAGATGGATGGATGTCATTATCAATGCATGGACAGATGGATAGATGTCTTTATCTATAGGTAGATGTGTGCATAGATGGTTAGACGGTTGGATGGATGGATGGATGGATGGATGGATGGATGGATGGATGGTTGGATGGATGGACGTGTGCATAGATGGATGGATGTCTTTATCTATAGGTAGATGTGTGCATGGATGGTTAGACGGTTAGACGGTTGGATGGATGGATGGATGGATGGATGGTTGGATGGATGGACGTGTGCATAGATGGATGGATGTCTTTATCTATAGGTAGATGTGTGCATAGATGGTTAGACGGTTGGATGGATGGATGGATGGATGGATGGATGGATGGATGGATGGATGGTTGGACGTGTGCATAGATGGATGGATGTCTTTATCTATAGGTAGATGTGTGCATGGATGATTAGACGGTTTGATGGATGGATGGATGGATGGTTGGATGGTTGGATGGATGGATGGATGGACATGTGCCTAGATGGATGGATATCATTATCAATACATGGACAGATGGATGGATGTCTTTATCTATAGGTAGATGTGTGCATGGATGGTTAGACGGTTAGACGGTTGGATGGATGGATGGATGGATGGATGGATGGTTGGATGGATGGACGTGTGCATAGATGGATGGATGTCTTTATCTATAGGTAGATGTGTGCATGGATGGTTAGATGGTTGGATGGATGGATGGATGGATGTTTGAATGGATTTAAATTGTGGTGTAATGAGAGAATAATGTTTTTCAGTAAAAACAGTGAAGGAAAATTAAAGTTGCACCAACTCTCAGAGTGAAATCCTTTTCAACAATAAAAGAATGCATTAAATTCTATAAACTCTGAGCTGTGAAATTTTAAATATAAACATGCTTTACTAGAGAGGTAGATCCAGCTGTTGATGTCAGTATAAGTTCTACTGCATCTGTCTGAGCTGTTGAGGACCAGAGTTAGAGATTGGTTAGAGGCGTTGCTGTTCGTAGACTTAGATCAAAAAGTCTTTGAAATGATATAATAAAAGTTTGTTGGTTGAGTTGCTGTGAAACATTTCTCTGTCTCAGTAACATTTTCCCTCCTTATTCGACTCTCCGTGTTTGCATGAAGGATGGCAGCCCAGCCTCCACCTGCAGCTCTTCACCAAAGTTAGATTGGATGATTAAGAGGGGAATGGTGGGTGTGTGTCCAGAATCTGGTTTTACATGATTCACTCTCCACTCCCTGTGTTCCTCGGTTCCTCATGACGATGCATTTTACAGTTTCTGTGGTGTCACTCGCTTCTGTTTGGGTCTCTATTTTGGGTTTGATGGTTGAGGATTATTTTGTTTTGCATGTTTTTATTCATGGTGAAGACAATAAAGTGTTTTCAGTTCAAGTTTGTTCCTTCTCCATTCAGAGCATGATGGGTTGATGTGCCACATAGTTGTCATACTGGTCTTGCTTTGCTCACGGACACGTGGTTCTTCTTTTTTTTTTTCTTTTGTGGTTTGGCAGCTTTGTGACATCTTCATACCAGTGATTATTTTCTATATTTCACTCAGATTATACTGATGCTCTGCCTTCTTTCTCAGATTCCTATCAACCAGTCCAATGTTATGGATGATATTGAGAAATGGCTGGCGCTGGATGATGAGGTAAATATCTGGATCACTAAATAAGAAAATAAATATACAATATGACTTTATCATGTAGCTACACTGCACTTTTTGGGCACTTTTATGTCTTTAAATGCCAAAAATAAGTTTACGGTTGAGTTCAGCCTTGTTTTCTATTGAAACCAGGTCAAAACCAGCCTAACTTTATTGATTTTTAGCTTCATTTATTTACATGATCTTTCGCCTGAAACCTGAATGTAGTTTTGTTTTTGCAGAGTAGCTCATAAAAATGCCAGTATGGTTCTGCTAGTTCTTAAATCCATGAGTTTTTGTTTTCATTTTTTGATGCTTGTTTGTAACCTGTTTAATTCTTTACTTGTACTCTAGCGCCATCATCTGGTCACATATTCAAACAACCCATAAGCTGCTTTTTCTCCCAGACTTTGCAGACAAAATCTCCTAAAGGGAAGGTTCCTCTTTTAAAGCACAATAAAAGTTTTTCATACTCAGACAACCAGAATAAATCAACTTTAATGAAAGACATTTTTCTTTAAATGGGTCAAAATTTGAGGCAGGAAATAAAGACGACAAATCTGTTATATAATAAATAATACAGAAAAAGACAAACAGGACAAAATGCACCTTTAAACTGCAAAACTCTGCATACTTTATATTTAAAGCAAAATATCTTTTCTGTTTGTGATGCAGTACGATGACTTTGAGGACCAAGATGGTGTGACCAGTGAAGGTGAGTCTTTACAGTTTACACCAAATCATTACTGATTTTCATTATTTTGTATTTTACATGCACTTTTTTTTTATCATTTGTGGAATTTATGGGTTAAAATCAAGACTGAAGACAACTGTGTTCATCCCTCTATAGGCAATTAGTACATAAAAGACTTCCACTATACGGACAAAAGTATTCAGCCACAGCACCACACTTGACGTCACTAATCTCTTCAGAACGACACATTTAGGATCACACATGTTTACAGATGGAGTCTGCACGGCTAGGTGTCTGATTTTATACACCCATGGCAACAGGTCTGATTGAGCCACACATCATTCAATAATTAACAGGTGTGGCTAAATACTTTTGTCCATATAATGTATGTGAGCACATGCTGTATGTATTTTATTTGGAGTGTGTAAGGCTGCACTCTGCTCACAGACTACCTCATAAAAACTATTTGGCTCCACATGCAGAAACAGGCTTAAGTTGAGCTTCGGTTCACATTTTTCAATATCTGTGTGAACATAATTCTGCATTTGAGCTGTAGAGGGCGGTAGAGGCTTCTCTCTCCTTTCTCTTAACTCCACATTTCATTTATTAAATCAGTGAAACACAACCACTGGCTCTTGACCCACATGTGGCTCTTTTTTATGTCTTAAATTGAAATATGATTCCCCAGAAAACCTTAGAAATGGGGAACTCTGACCTTTGAAATTATCCATTGCAAGTCATTTTAATCAGTTTGTTTCAAGCACTTATACAGTAGGATTTAATTGTCAATCTTTTTTGTTGTGTCTGTATATTTCTATTGCCCTTATTTGCAATCTCTTTCCCCCTTTTTTCTGCCAGTTTTAATTCATTGTTACTGCTTTAAGCCCATTTTTTCCACTTATTTGTTGTCACTTTTAGCCTAATTTTGCCACTTTTATCCTGCTTTTTGCCATTTTTTGCCACTTTTGCCCATTTACACTGCCTTTTCCTTTTGCCATAAAAATCCATTTTTTCCTATTTTGCCAGTTTGTCATCAGTGACTCACTTTTCAACAGGGGTTTGCCATGTTGTGCCTATTTTGCCCCTTTTCATCAATTTTTTACACTTTTTTGCCACTTTTTGACCAATTTTGCCACCTTAATTTTTTTGTCCCTTAACCAAATTTTCACCCCTTTTCACCCATTTTGACACTCTTTTAGTGCTTTTGACCAATTTTGCCACCTCAAACATAATTTTATTGCCCCTTAAACCAATTTTCACCCATTTTGACATTTTTTTGCCACTTTTTGACCAATTTAGCCACCTAAAACTTAATTTTATTGTCCCTTAAACCAATTTTCACCCCTTTTCACCCATTTTCGACACTTTTTTGCTGCTTTTTGACCAATTTAGCCACCTTAAACTTAATTTTATTGTCCCTTAAACCAATTTTCACCCCTTTTCACCCATTTTCGACACTTTTTTGCTGCTTTTTGACCAATTTAGCCACTTTAAACTTAATTTTAATGCCCCTAAAACCAATTTTCACCCCTTTTCACCCATTTTAGACACTGTTTGCTGCTTTTTTGCCAACTTTTCTCCCCACTTTTGCCACTTGTCACCAAGGGTTTTCCATGTTATGTCTATTTTGCCCCTTTTCACCCATTTTTGACACTTTTTTGCCGCTTTTTGACCTATTTTGCAACCTTAAACTTATTTTTATTGCCACTTAAACCCATCTTTGCCATTTCCCACCACTTAGATTATGGCTCTTGCAGATGTATTTTTCAACAATTTGGCTCTTTGGTTGGGTAACGCTGTATTAAATAAACTGATTATCTGACGTTGTATCATGTCGTCTGACCCATCTTTCCTCTCTCTGCAGAGTTTGACAGGTTTTTGGAAGGAAGAGCGAAAGCAGCCGAGCGTCTTCCGTCCCTGAGCGGTGCTTCTCAGGAAAACAACCACTCCGAGTCTTAAGCTGCTAAACCTGCCATACTAACAGCACTCATGAAGCATCAGCTAAGAGGTCAAGATAAATCCTAAATTAATGGTTAAATGGCACATTTGATGTGGGAATATATCCCATGTCTGAGGGAGGGTGTCGTCGTAGCTGTGTATTATGCTCTTTACTGGGGAAAAAGTGTTTTTTAACTGATAAATAATGTTACTTGATCGAGGACCGAGTTTTTTTTTTAGCTTAAACCGTTACGAGGGTTCGTCCATGTGTTGAATGCAAACATTTGCACATTTTATAAAGTTACATTCCTGCTGTGTAAGGAGAGGATGTTGTTACAGGAATCGTCTTTTGCTAAATAGATCATGTATTATATTGCTGTAATATAAATATTGTCAAATATTGAGCGGAGCCGCCCTGTGGAAGTAGCACACACTGTAAACTTGTATGTAAGAGAAGATAATTACATAACGTAAAGGTGTGATGATGCATCATTATTGATGCAGGATGTTCAAGAAAACTGGAGGTTTTTACTGCGTCCAACTTCTCTGGTGAAGACGTCTTACTTGAAACAGGAAGTGATGACAGACTTCTGCTGTCATGGATTAAAATGAAGCATTTACCTGGAAGTCTGGCTGTTTTCATGCTTATTTCAAGCTGTGCATTAAGGTTTCTCAAATATGATCAAATAAAAGGCTTTGCAGGTACGGCTCTGCTGCAGTTTCTTAAATCTGGTGTCTGTTTTGAACTCAGTGACTTTGGCTGCCTTTATTTGGCTCTGTTTTTTTTTTCAATTATCACAGAGATTCACAGTCTCACAGGTTTATAACTAATTAATATAACAGGTTTTCAGAAGGCTTTAAAAATGTAGTCAACTTTTTATTTATGTTTCATATGTTAATGTACTGGAATTAAAACATTTAATAAAAAAAAAATGAAAAATATAAAAACATAGCCAAGACAATAAACTTGTGTGTATTACCTTTTACAGTACAGAAGTGTTCCTGTAGAAGAAAAAAAACACACTGTAGTATTTAAAATAATAATGGACCAGTTATGGAAGCCCATTTTTGCCAAGAGGAGAAGAGAAACAAAAAATTTAGCATATATAATTCAATACAAGCTAATTTTAGGTAATGATTATGAAATTATAAAGTAAGGACTGTGAGATAAGAAAGTCAAAATTATTAAAACCCAAATTAAAATGAATAAAAAAAGTGATACTTATGGCTATAAATAAGAATTATGAGTCAAAAAGCTAAAATAAGAGGACAAAAAGAGGAATTTAAAAAAGGCAGAATGATCTAATACAATTTTACATCTAGATAAAAAGTCAGAATTATGAGATGAAAAGTTGAATTAATTTTTTTTTTATTTTTCAATTTCAGTTTTCTTTATTGGCATGAACAGATCAGTTACTGCTAAAGCAGTGTAAAAAATGCATTAGATATTTACACAAAATACACACAAATAATGTGTAGTGAAAAATAAATTCATGATCAAAACAGAATTATGAGATTAAAAAGTCAAAATTGAGAGACAAGAAATTAAAATCATCATATAGTAAATCATGATTTTGAGATAAATCAAAAGTAACTTATCTTGATTTTGACATTATTCCTCATAATTTTTTAACTCATACTTTTTTATTCTCATTATTGTGATTTATCTCAAGGTTTTTGTTTCTTTAACTCATATTTTTGACTCTTTATCTTATCATTTCGATTTAAAATTTATATTTTTTTAATATATATTTTTTTTCTTTTTATAAATGGCGGGACTGGGCTTCCATAGATAAACTACCCTTTAATATTGTGTTTTAACGATGTCGAATTTTACATAAGGCAACATGTTGCTGCCCGAGTAAATATGAACCACTCGGTAAATACAATCTGAATTCTGATTGGTCAAAATAAGCCACCTGGCAAAATCTCTGATACCTGATTGGTCTATCACCCACACGCCTCCCTGTGTCATAGATGTTACATGACGTAGCCACGCCTGGTCTCTGTGCTTTACGTTTAGCGCTCGTGCTAGTTTGACACTCTGAAGAACCGTCATGTCTCTCGGTAAAGCCGCTCGGAGTTTGGTGAAACCGCTCCGGGGCGTCCTCCGGCCTCCAGCCCAGGGTCTGAACCGGAGCTTCGCCGCTGTCGCTGAAGCCAGAGCGGTGCTGGAGAGCGAGTTGGACGGTATCCGAGCGGCGGGGACGTGGAAGGCGGAGAGGATAATCACGTCGAAGCAGGGACCGCAAATCAACGTGGACGGCAGCCGGAGCAGTGAGTCAAAGTAGTCTGTGTAACGGACGTTTATGCTAATGCTGTTATAATGTCAGCTAACAGTCTGTAAACATACAACTACTACATTAAATAAAGATTACAGGCCCTTTTGTTTGTCAGCTGGCGCTCTGCCACAATCAAACCTTGTTTTGACTGAACGACAGTTTAGCAAAGTCAGGTAAGATTACTGGGGGACACGCGCTGGAAGGATAACAGTCTGTTTAACATAACTTTATAAAGTCTTTACACTTTACTTGTCATTAAATGGTTAATATTTTCATGTATATAAAGTCTTTTAACCCTAGTTCTTTAGTGTTTATTTGCCTCAACTGCATTAATGTCAATTCTATATATTACATTAGTTAACAACCCTAATTCCAAAAAAGCTGGGGCGCTGTGTAAAATGTAAACAAACAGCATGCAATGTTTGTCAAATCTCATAAACCAATATTTTATTCACATAAACAAGACATCAGATGTTGAAACTGAGGCATTTTACCATTTCATGAAAAATACTAGCTCATTTTGAATCTGATGGCAGTAACACAACTCAAAAAAGTAGGAACTGGGCACCAGAAGGCTGGAAAAGTAAGTGGTACTCACGTAAAAACAGCTGAAAGGAGCATTTTGCAACTAAGAAGGTTAGTTGGCAACATGACTTGTAACATGACTGGGTAGTAAAGGAGCATTTTAGAGGGGCAGAGTCTCTCAGAAGTAAGGATGGGGATCAATTTTCATCTGTGTATCTGGAGACATCTCTGTGCACATAAGACAAGGCTTAAGGTCAAAATTGGATGCTGATGATCTTCAGGCCCTCAGGAGCCATTGCGTTAAAATCAGACATGACTGCTGTACAGGCCTTTCTCAACAGAGATGCCTTCTGGCATTATTACCGGTGCTTTCAAAAAGCTTTGAATGTAGCCAAGGATTGTGGTGAATATGCACATCTTTAGCTATCCCTGCACAAATAATCATAAATCCCTCGGCAGTCATAGGGATGCAATATTTTTGTTTTCTTATTTTACAGGGGTGACTTAAGACTTTTTAAATGTTAAGGATCCCTTGACAGACAAAAGGAGTCATGTTATTTCAAACCAGACTGGGTGATTATGCAGCCAGAGATCCTAAAACGTCTAAAAGAATCAGTTCACCAGTACAAATGTGACTCTAACTGCAAAGAAAAAGAAGCACTGCTATAAACACGTTATTGAAAAGTGCCCACTGCAGCAGCAGCTTATCTTCCACCTGTTTGCCGTCCTGCAGAGAGCCTGTGTTGTGTTTACTCTGCAGGGTGAACCTTTGCCAGAGATTGACTCTGCTGATTTATGAACAGCCCTTTGACTTCAGGCCATGACCTCTCGCATGTGAGAGTCACTTTGTTTTTATTCATCTGGATGGCAACCACAAAATCCCAGGCATTGTTTTTCTGTCGTTTTTTTTTTTTTTGTTCTGTATGCTGCCTCTATTGTTTTGGTTTGGGCTTAAATTACACTTTTTTTGGCAGAAAAAAAGGAGTATTTGAAAGAACAGTGTGGTGTAACAGACTCAGATAGGGACCTTTGCACCTCAAAGATACAATATGGTGAACTTCTGCACTGAAATGTAGACATTAATTAAATGCTATATTTATTAAGTTGACTTCTTAGATTACTTCAAACAGTTCCAACATCTTTCAAAGCCAGAGAAGTTTTTATTTTTTATAGTTGTAACTGAAGGCTTTTGAGCTGCAGAGGCAGGAATGAGACGTACTCCATAATGTGGCCCCACTAGACATTTCCAAGTCTAGTCGAGACACACTGCTCAGCTCTGCCGCTCTCACAGCTTAAGTCTTGATTGTATTAGATAACTGTTCAATAAATTGACACTCCATAAGGTGTTTTTACCAAACAGGTAATCACCGTTTCAGTTTCATGGATGAATTTCACGCAATGAGGGAGAAAAGCGGTTAAACTTTGCCTTCTTGGTTAATGCTGCAAGCTTTTCCAGAATGCTTTGTAGCTTGCAGCACGAGCCAGGAAGGCCTCTTTTAACCGCTTTTCCCCCTCATAATGTAGAGTTCATCCATGAAAAGAAAACCCTGGTTTACTGTTTGCCTCATGGCAGTGGTTCCCAAAGTTGGGGTCAGGACCCCTAGGGGGGTTGTGAGATAGTGAGATGGGGTCGTGGAATGCTTTCCATAAAAGACAGAGAAATTTCATACGCTTCAAAATCATAAATTTCAATTATTGTTTTAAAAAATATTGATAAAAATAAGTTCAAGTTGAATTACAAAAGGAGTTATTAAATCATATTTGTTCTTAAATGCAAATAAAAGTTAAAAAAAACCACCTAAAATGCAAGTTTTGTACATGATGCTTTGTGCAATATCATGCACTTAATCTCCCTCAAGGGAAGATGGGGGTGTCCGATCTCTAACGCCGTTTTTTTTTTTGGGGGGGGGGGGGTCACAGGCTGAAAAGTGTGGGAACCCCTGCCTCATGGTGTGAATTTAGACAGAAACCTCAATTTTGAACAAGAATCTACTTGTCATCTTTTGCTATTGCTTTGATTGAGAGCCCCACTCTGGCAGACTAACCTGCCAGAGTGGCGTCTAACCTTTCCTGTTCTCTGATATCTCCCAGCTATATTAAATTTCTGTGCCAACAACTACCTGGGACTGTCCAGCCATCCGGAGGTGGTGCAGGCAGGGATCGACGCTCTGAAAACATACGGTGCTGGACTGAGCTCTGTCAGATTCATCTGTGGCACACAGGTGAGACAGATAATCAGTAGCAAATTTAGACACAGAACAAAGCATAAGCATGTCTGTATTTGAGCGTTTACTTTCTGTTTTTAGGATATACACAAGAATCTGGAGAAGAAGTTGGCAGAGTTTCATGAGAGAGAGGATTGCATCCTTTATGCCAGCTGTTTTGATGCCAATGCTGGACTGTTTGAGGTCTGTTGTACTTCATTTATCACTTGTCATATGAAGGATGTCTCCATTATAAAAGTAATTCAATCAAAATTAGTAATATGTTTATATCCAGCATGTTCTAAAGTGATAAAATGCATTATTAATGGTTGATTAAATCAAAAAGTACAAAAGCTGTCCAAAAACTGCACATATTAACTCATATATATGTCTCAAAGATATAAATATCATTGTGTTAATATCACAAATGTGCAGCAAATTTTAGCACCAAACATATTTGTGCGGCTTGGACAGTGTGCAGGAATGACACTGCTTTTTTTGGCAATGTGAAACAGGAAATTAGCCGATGGTTGATGCACAGGATTCTGTTTTTGTTGCCTCGTGTGTCATTTCTTTTATCTTGATAACCCTAATAGATAAAGCATGATTTTTCCTCTTTAACACAGGTATTAATGGGCCCAGACGATGCAGTTTTGTCTGATGAGCTGAACCACGCCTCCATCATCGATGGGATCCGTCTGTGCCGAGCTAAGAGGCTGCGCTACAAGCACATGGACCTGAGTGACCTGGAGAACAAACTCAAAGAGTCTCAGGTAACTTTCTGTTCTAAATCCCAATAATTGCTGCTATATTTTCATCTGTATTTATGCAGCAGATCATGAAAAGTGAGTATTTTCCAACTTGTCTGGAGTGATTTTAAATATTTGCACTGTTTTCAGTCAATAAGGAGTTCAGCTTTAAGGTACTTTAGGTCATCAGTCGTAAATCTGCCATCCTTGCACTGCATTAACGACCGTGCAGGTGCAGAAATGCTGATATTGATAAGGCATTTTGAAAGTCCCCCTCATCATTTTTGGCTCCTAACGTTGTCAGTTTGAGTTTTATGGTGCATTAAAAACCAATTACCCTGAGGTTACGGGGTCAGATGAAAGCTGCAGTATTGATAAGCCAATGATGGCTCCTCTGTTTCAGTGACTCTTGTTTTTCCTCCTCAGTCATCTCGTATGCGCCTCATCGTGACCGATGGCGTCTTCTCAATGGATGGAGACGTGGCTCCTCTAACAGGAATCTGTGACCTGGCTGAACAGTATGGAGCCATGGTGTTTATCGATGAATGTCACGCCACCGGGTTCCTGGGATCCCGAGGCAGGTGGGTTGGACTCTTAGTGACCCATAAATCAGAAATTAACCACCACTTTGTTTATCTTTAAACCAGTGATACTCAACACGTGGCTCTTGAGTCACATGTGGCTCTTTTGTGTCTTAATTGGAAATATTATACCCCCGGAACACCTTAAAAAGGGAAACTTTGACCTCAGAAATGATCTATTAAGTCATATTCATCAGTTTACTTACATGTCAACCATTATTTATGTTTTTGTCTGTACATTTTGACTGCCCTTATTAGCAATTTTTCCTGTTTTTGCCACTTTCAATCCAATTTTGCTGCTTATAGCCAATTTTTGCCACTTCTTTGTTCTGCTTTTCACCAATTTTTATCGCATTTTTGCCACTTCATCTTGCTTTTCGCCCATTTCTTTCCTACCTTTGCTACTTTTTGTCTATTTTAGTCACTTTTCACTCATTCTTTTGCTATTTTTGCCACCTGTAACTCCTTTTTTTCACCACTTTTCACCTATTTTTGCCACTTTCTACACTTCATGCCACTTTTTCTCTCAATTTTTACCCCTTTGTCACCCATTTTTGCCACCTTTAATTTATTTTTATTGCCACTTTAACCCTTTTTTGCCACTTTTCACCACTTAGATTGTGGCTCTTGCAAAGATATTTTTAAACAGTTTAGCTCTTTGGTTGGGCAGGGTTGAGTAACACTGCTTTAAACCCTTTACATTGATGGTATTATTGCCGTAGTATTTAAGATGATTAAAAGGAGAATAATTCCAGACAGATCTTTTTGTAAAGGGTTTTATGAAGTGGAATTATTCTGGAGATATCATCAGTGTTTAAATTATGTACAAAAACACTGTAATTAGTGCTAAAATTGTTATTATTGAAATATAGAAAGAGAAAACTCAAGTCTGCATATTGTCTGTGACAGAATCTTTTTGTTGATTCAACCAGAAAATATCAGCAAACTGACGGAGCCTTTTTAATGTTGTGCTTTGTTTTCCACCATTATTGTGAAATGATCTGATGCAACTTCCCTCTTTGATTTCAGAGGAACAGACGAGCTCCTAGGAGTGATGAACAGAGTTCACATCGTAAACTCCACCCTGGGAAAAGCGCTGGGAGGAGCTGCCGGTATGTTTCCATCTGATCTATGACTTCACTAATCCACAAGAGTCAGCTCTGAGTATCATCCACGAACAGTTTCTGACTAATTTTATAAAATCAATGGGTTGGTCAGAATTCACGTGGACTGTCATCAGGCAGATCCACCATGCAAAGCTTCATGCTGATGCATTTGATCCTAGTCAGAGAATAACTGGACCAATCAGTGTCAAGTGGGGAGAAGGAAGTGGTATCAGTTTATTTGAAACTGCAAACCTGGAAACAAAGGCGATCAGTGCAGAGATTAGCATGGATGCAGCTATAGCAACAGTTGTATTAGGACAGTCACCCTATGAGTTTTATTTTGAAAGGTTCTGACCTTCCAAACACCGTCTATGGGGTGTTGCCCAGATGGATGTGAAATACATCCCACACCATGAACACATGAAACAGTCTATCTGGCGTGTCAGGTTATGTTTTACAGACTTTATCCAAATTCTCTGAAGTCATGGTGAGCTAATATGTGAACACAGTAGGAAATATTCTGGAAAATTCATTGTGAGTGAGCAGACAGAGGAGGTGTTTATATCCTGCAAACAGTTAGAAACTTGTGCTACGGGAGCGCAGATGGTCGAGTGGTTTAAGGCGCTACCCATGTACGCGGGCAGCCCAGGTTTAAATCCAGCCTGTGGCCCCTTGCCCCATGTCTCTCCCCACTTTCTTCCCTGTTTCCGAGTCTATCCACTGTCCTTCCTCTATCAAATAAAGGCATGAAAAGGCCCAAAAATAAATCTTAAAAAAAAAAAAAAAAAACTTGGGCCATGATTGTGCACACAATTTAGAAGCTTTAAACTTTTTTCTGCTCACCAGAGTAGTCTTTTCTTTAAATATTCAGGGATTCATGTGTGAAAAGGGCTTTACGAAGGCAGTGTAGCTTATTTCCTGCTGTTTCCAGTCTGTATGCTAAGCCTAACCCGCTGTTAGATGCATCTTTATATTTGAATTAGAAATATGAGTGATATCTTTAAAAGAAATAATAATAATAATATCTTGAATTTACATAGCGCCTTTCAAGAAACCCAAGGACGCTTTACAGGAACACATAGAGATGGACAAACTATGTGAGGGGTACAATGAGTGTAAGGGGTGGTTTAGTGAAGACTGTAGGCTGTGGTGAAAAGGTGGCGCTTGAGACGTTTTTTGAAAATGTCCAGAGATGGAGCGCTACGCACAAATTTCCCAAAAATTACTATAAGTCTAGCAAATGTTCCTCATTACAGATGTATTTTTAATAATCTAACATTGTGTCCTCCAGGTGGTTACACCGTCGGCCCTAAACCACTCATCGACCTGCTGAGACAGCGCTCCAGACCTTACCTGTTCTCAAACTCGCTCCCCCCTCCGGTCGTCGGCTGCGCCACCAAAGCCGTGGAGCTGCTGCTCGCCTCCAACGAGATCGCACAGAGTATGACGGCCAAAACCATGAGGTGAATTACGTCTTATTCACAGAGGACGTTATCACACTTCTGTTGTTTGGTGTTCAGTACTTCAGGGTTAAATATTTTACTTTTCTAGAAGCTTCTGAGGAGTTTGATGCTAAATAATCTTTTTATAATCATTTTATTTATTTTATTTTCTAATTCATAAATGCAGATTCTTTTTGCTTAAGCCGTAAAATAGCAGAAGCAGAAGGAAGGAGAAACTATAATCATATCTGCCTTTTATTTTCATAACTAAATGAGCAGATATGTGCACTGATGGTTGCATTGGTTTAAACGTGTGGGAGGAATTATTGTAGACTTTTCCATCTTGATTCCTGATCTTATAAGCTACCACCCACATGCTGCCTTCAGAGCTTGTTATGTAACTGTAAGCCATAGGGTTAATTTAATATGCTGTGGCATAGATCAGTACACATTTTAGATGCTTGATCTTGAGGAGACTTCATGAATATAGCTGTGGGAAAAAACATGAGAATAGCAGGAATACTGAGTGTCGAGTTGGTTTATCGCTGAATTTTGGCTTTGAAATAAACAACAGGCATTTCAGCAGTGTACTTGCATGGCTTTAAATTGTGCCTGAGAAACATAAATACAAGTTATGCTGTCCTGTGTTAAGCCATACTGTTGCAGGGAGCTTACATACAAAACCTGCACGATTTTATTTTACACACCCAGTAGGATTATTGCATTCAAATCTTTGTTTTTCTTTTTTAATCCTGTTTTTTATGCTTCTTTCTCAGGTTCAGAAACAAGATGACACAGGCTGGTTTCACCATTGCAGGCTCGGCTCACCCGATCTGTCCCGTGATGCTCGGCGATGCTCGGCTTGCCTCTCTCATGGCCGATGATATGCTGAAGCTCGGTGAGACACCAGTGTGACCAGATGCACATAAAAAACTGCTTTATCTAGGATGTTTTACATTCATACTGAGCTCTTTTTACTTGTCAACTCCTATTAGTAGATTAATAATACATGTACTTGATGCAATCTACTCAAGGAAGATGACACAGAAAACATAAAGTCATGTATACAGATCAGACCAAACCAGTTTGACTGCAGGAGACATAAAACAAGCTCTAACCAGACGTCTTTCTTCCTCACAGGAGTCTACGTGATTGGATTCTCCTACCCAGTCGTCCCAAAAGGCAAAGCCAGAATCCGCGTCCAGATTTCCGCCGCCCACACAGACGAAGACATCGACCACTGCGTTGAGGCGTTCATCCAGACGGGCAGAAAACACGGAGTCATCTCCTGAAACGGACAGTGAGGATTGTGAAACATATGCACCGTTCAGTCTGAACTACAGTGAACGCTCGCTCTGCAGATCGCTGCTGCTGCCTGTAACCCAAGACCTGCGAATGCTTCAGACAGAAATATTAGTTACATGTGTAGGTCAAAGGAGGTGATGTTATTTAGTGTGTCGCCAAGCTGAATGAAGCTACGTTTAGATGTTTGTATTCTGATTAAAAGGGCTGCTAAAGTTTGAGATGTGGGGTAAATGTTTGCTCTCTAAAGCCTATTTTTCTAGTCATCATGAAGCCTAATGATGTTAACAAATTAGAGAAAGCATCTTGTAAAAAACAACTACAATTTTAAAATTCATCTCAAGAAATCAGTTAAAGTTTAAATAAACTTTGTCTCCTAGTGAGAGAAGGATTTTCAGGAATAAAGGAACCTTACAGTGTTTCATCACCCCCAGCCAAAGATTTTACGCTTCTCCTCAGAGAGAGAGGATTGCATTGCCTTTTTTCAAAGATGCAGTTTTGCAGGTTCTGTATGTGGAATAATGTAAAAATATTAAAGTTAATTCTTGCTAACAAAGGATTTCTGTGTTTTGTTGCTTATCTTTGACGTCTGAGTGTCACCGTGCAGCCTGACAGATTGTTTCTGGAAACATTTCTTCATCTTAAATCCAAGTTTGTCATTTTTATTCTCAATTTTTGGACATTTACTAGTTTTAAAGTCAACTAGTATTTAATATGAACCGTATTACCTTTTAATTTTATTTTTTCATGTCCAAGCTCAAGACCTAGCAAGTGTTAGGGCCTAAACAGTAATACTTTTATGAGAAAAAAGGTGTTTCAAAGCTCGGCAGCCGAGCAAAAGCTGTGTCTGAGTTGTAAATAATTCAGAAATTACATGACAATATAACAAATTGGTAAAGAAATTTTCCTTTGGAGTAACAGGGATTGCATTTGGGTAGGAAAGTACATAAATGCTGCATTACAATCTGTCTTGTACTTCGGTCCGGTAGGTGTCAGATGTATTGGTACTGGTACTATGTTGGTACCAGCTTTCTACACTCATCCCTAGGCGAGCAAAAGTTACATGTAAAGTTTAAGTTTAAACATATTTACTAATTTATATGCTGTATTTCACACTGTTTAAATGGCATGTTCTCCCAATGTTATCACGTATCTCAGTCCAATAATACTTGTGTATATTTTTAGATTAATAAAACAAGGGACTATAAAGAAAACAGAAGAAGACAGAAATTGTTATGTGAGGTGAAAAAAAGAAAACCAAATCATGTTTAAATCACTGAATTTTCTACGTGTAAATTAATTTGTTGTGCCCTTTAACACTTTACTAGATTAGTGCTGCAACTTACAGTATGACGCCTTAAAAACGTGAAGATAAATCGCTGCGTCAACAGTCTTTCGGATGGATAATACTGATATTTAAAGTATTTTAGGTAGAATATAGAGTTCAGACAGCTGTGCTGGTCGTGGTTCTTTGTTTTTAATGTCTCCCCCTCCCTCTCTTGTCATTTTCGCGCCATAGTCGCTGTCACCCCACCTCCTTTTGAACGTCCTGCCTCTTTCATTCTGCTTTAACCAATGGCAACAGATCATAACTGTGTTCGGCCAATCAGAGAAGAGAAAAGGGGCGGTACTAAGCGCGACTCGCGCGAAACAGACAGGAAAGAGTTCCGTTTTTCCCGCGAAACAACACACCGTGGAGCATTGCATCCAGCCTGTCATACCAGCTCCGTCTTTGAGTTGTAACTCCTTAATAATTCAGCGTTTAGGTTTTATTTTCGACCAGCTCTGTTTGTAAGCTCCTCTGGTTCAATATGTCCGGATTTGACGACCCCGGAATTTACTACAGCGAAAGTTTCGCTGGAGAAGGATCCGTGGATGAAGGAGGACAGAAGAGGAGTCAGATCAAGAAACGGTTCAGAGAGTTCCTCAGACAGTTCAGAGTGGGGACAGACCGAACCGGATTCACTTATAAATACAGGTACGTTAGTAGAAACGCAGAATACTTTATATCGGCTGATGTATGAATGACGTGCAGGTGGACTAAAGTAAAAACTTACTTTCAAAACCCAAAATACCGGTGTAACAGAAAACTTGGGACTCACAATGAAAACATAACATAAATATTCGGGCTATGTGCTGTACCAAGCTAATGAGGTGTATTTATTATGAGGGGTGCGCGATGAAAGACGGAGAGATGTCTGAGGAAAGCTAACCGCCGGTAATTTTGCCACAATTTGGGTCAGTGACGTCAGCAAAATAAGCGTTCGAGACTCGTTTTTAAATGTTTTATTTTAAAATAAAAATGGACATGTAAATGCGTCAATCTGACCTATGGAGTTAAATCCTTTACATAAAGTTTGAATGGCGTTTGAAGGCAGCGGACATAAAGCAAGCACGCGTATCCCTTGCTGGACGCTTTACTGTTGCATCATGGGAAATGTAGTGTTAGGCTGTTAGAAGTGAAGACGCGTTCTTAAGCTCATAAATCTGATTATGTCTTGCGATTTTAACTTCTCTTACCTAAATAGTTGCGTAAATAACCCGTTCATTTTGATATAGGCATTCTAGTAAAAATTTTAAATTAGTTGCAAGACGTAGGATGATGATAAAGCGACATTAATCATCAATGAAATAGAGAAATGGAAACTCAAATTGTGAAAAATCTATCTAAAACATTTTCATATTGCTCATGTCTTGTGGCTGGTTTAAAAAAAAAAAAAATAACCCTTTGGTATTTACCAGAAAATGTTGTTTTAATTTGCTAAATTATTAACACGTTTCTGTGGTCGCAAATCAACAACATGTGGAAGTTAGGGACAAAAGTGACATTTTTTTGTGTATTTTATGTTAAAGTGACAAATATGGTTTACAGTTACACCAAGGTGCTTTCTGAAATGTTATTAATCAAGGTAATATATAGGTAATGTAATGTTACTAAGAAAATAGTTAATATCATTGCACTTGTGTTGATGAGAAATATCAAAGATAATATCTCTGTAACATCTCTTCTTTACTCTAAATGCAGAGATGAGCTGAAGAGGCACTACACCCTGGGCGAGTACTGGGTGGAGGTGGAGATGGAGGATTTGGCCAGCTTTGACGAAGATTTGTCTGACTGTCTGTACAAGCTGCCAACTGAGAACCTGCCACTGGTGAGTCTTGGTACCATCCAAATTCTGCTGATTTACTGATGGATGATGCAAACAGAGAGAAAATATTGAAATTCTTGTGAGAACCCTATTCCTGACAATTTGTTCTATTTTCCAGTTGGAGGAAGCTGCCAAGGAGGTGGCAGATGAAGTGACCCGACCCCGTCCCGCAGGCGAGGAGACAGTCCAGGACATCCAGGTCATGGTGAAGAGCGATGCTCATCACGCCTCCATTCGCAGCCTCAAGGTACCAGCAAACTTTAACCTCAATATTCAGCCATATGTTTTTATTAATTTCATCCATTTGACCCGGTTTCATCCTCTCTCCTCTGTAGTCAGAGATGGTGTCTCGCCTGGTCAAGGTCCACGGTATCATTATATCTGCCACCGCGGTAAAGGCGAAAGCAACCAAGGTGTGTCTGCAGTGTCGCGGCTGTCGCTCTGTCATCCCGAACATCCCCATTCCTCCAGGCCTGCAGGGCTACGCTCTGCCGAGGAAATGTAACAAGTGAGTATGAGAGTCTTGATCAAGGATGGTGAGGGAAGATTGGTCAGGGGGAGGGGCGAGACTTTAATACCTTTAATACAATGTAAACAATGTTCTCTGTCTCTCAGAGAGGATGCTGGGAGAGTGAAGTGTCCTGTGGATCCATACTTCATCATCCCGGACCGCTGCGTCTGTGTCGACTTTCAGACTCTCCGCCTACAGGAGTCTCCTGATGCAGTCCCTCATGGAGAAATGCCCCGACACCTGCAGCTGTACTGCGACAGGTGAGCAGGCTTTACCTGGAAAAACATCTATAATACTCAATGTAAAGGGCTGTTTTTCCTTCAACTGTTATCTTCTTCTCAGGTATCTTTGTGACCGAGTCGTCCCAGGGAACAGAGTGACCATCATGGGAATCTTCTCCATCAAAAAGATGGCGGCGGCTAAGACCGCTGGTAAAGAGAAGAGCGCAGGTGTGGGCATCCGCTCGTCCTACCTGAGAGTGGTCGGCATCCAGGTGGACACAGAAGGAACAGGTAAAGATGAGCACTTTAAACCTTAAGACACAGGGTTTTAAGTGAGTAGCAGGAGGATTTAAAGTCCTGGTTTGTGGTTTTTCTTCCAGGTCGAGGTGCTACAGCGTCGGTCACCCCACAGGAAGAAGAGGAGCTCAGGGCGCTCGCTGCTACTCCGAACATCTACGCCTCGCTGGGTCGATCTGTCGCTCCGTCTATTTATGGAAGTGATGATCTAAAGAAGGCAATCACCTGTCTGCTGTTTGGAGGATCAAGGAAGAGGTGAGGCTCAGAAAAACTACATTTCCCAGGAGAACCGGAGCAGCAGAGCTCATCTAAGTAAACTAAAGTCTTAAAATCAGCTCTAATATGAGCGTTACATTTGTCCTCTCAGGCTTCCTGACGGTCTGACTCGTAGAGGAGACATTAACCTGTTGATGCTGGGAGACCCGGGAACCGCCAAGTCTCAGCTGCTCAAGTTTGTAGAGAGATGTTCACCCATCGGGGTAAGCGCTGTCCTTTATGGTCAGATTCTCATTATATCCTGTTCTGTTTGATTCATGTTAATTTATTATTTGTGTCATCAGGTGTACACCTCTGGTAAAGGCAGCAGTGCAGCCGGTCTGACCGCCTCCGTTCTGAGGGACCCGCACACTCGAGGGTTCATCATGGAGGGCGGCGCCATGGTGCTGGCTGATGGTGGAGTTGTCTGCATTGACGAGTTTGACAAGGTGAGATTTACTGTTGCACAGGGACCTTAAAAAGTCGAAGAGTCTCAAACACTAGACTTCAGTCTTATGCTCAAATGTAGGCGAGCTCAGATTTAAGATAAACCTTTTTTTCTGAAGGGTGATTAAATACATTACTAAATCTACACCATGTATTTATAGTTGTTGATGCATTTTCTCTAGAGGATTTGCTCTAGAGATCAATCATGGAATTCACAGAAAGATATTACATCTGAATCTATAAATCATAAATGCTAGAGAGGATAACAAGGTGGAAAAACGCAAAATGGACTTCAAAATGAAAATTAAAAATTGTTTGCAGGTCAAATATTGAAGGGTAAATTGATAGATATCCATTAATCACCAATGTTACAGGGTGGCATGCATTTCTGTTTGCTTGTGTATTATAAGGGTCTTTAAATGGCTGGTATTAGTGTTTTCACATCTGTGACGCAACCCTGATAGTAGGGTATATATTCACATTTATTTCATGTTTAATCTAAATCCCAATTAACTGGTGTTGAGGTACAAATAAAAGTAGGATAGGTAAATACAATCTACAGAGCAGACTGGGGATGGCAGTACAAACAGGAAATATGAACAAAAAAATCAACATCAAAGTTTTAGATGCCGGAGATTACAGCCACATTGACATACAACCCATTAAAACCAAGGAAGACCACTGAAAGGGGCGAGGCTGGGAACCACTGATCTATAGGATGCCGTTAGAAACATAATTTTTCATTTATAGCACAGCATCTATTCAAATTTTAAAAAGAAGTGTTTTTAACTATATACAGTCATGTGCATAAGTTGTAGGCATGTAGGGCTAGCGTGACCTTGGCCAAGGTCAAGCTCGATGGCATCTCTTCTGTCCAGGCCTTTTTACACCTGGTAATACGCCTGGAGACCACTGGTAGTTTTCAGGCTCTTTGGACATCCAGAGCATGACCATGGAGTTGTGTCAACCCCACTACCCACCCAAGTGATACCCAAGGCTGTGCTTACTCATCACATCCAGCCCTTACGCAACCCCAAAGTTGTGGACTTTATTTTTTCAAATGATTATTTTCCATGTGTGTGGCCATGTGTAAGGACATCTAGAGCACAAAGGGGATTGTATCAATCTTTCTTCGGAAGGTGCACGTAGGTGGCTTACCCGCCACATCTGGCCTCCATTTTTGGCCCAAAACATGCCTTGAAGCTCTGCACAGAACTACGTATTTGTAGACAGAATTGACAGTTGTAAGGTGCTGGAAAAGTTGCTTGATAAGGGTTAAATATCACCTTGGAACAGTTCAAGAAACCATGAAAATATTGTTAAAAGATGGGCAGTTTACTAGCTTGGTAATTGACTTAAATCAGAGGTTGAAAGCAGATCTTTAGTGTGTGAATGGAGGAACTTGCAGGGTGAGATAGGACTTCAATTAATTAATTTTTTTTAAACTGAATTAATATAAATCAGTGTGCTAACTTCTCCTTATTCACTGGCCTGTTTTTAGTAAAAAGATAAATTACAAGCCGCTTCTTTTCGTTGTTCAGATGAGGGAAGACGACAGAGTGGCCATTCATGAAGCCATGGAGCAGCAGACCATCTCCATCGCAAAGGTACGTGCTTAAAGAGTGTTTTAAACATTATTTTCTGTTTTCATGGAGAGTTTGACCAATAGTCTCTCCTCCTCCTCAGGCCGGCATCACCACAACCCTGAACTCTCGCTGCTCCGTCCTCGCTGCCGCTAACTCCGTGTTCGGGCGCTGGGACGACACAAAAGGCGAAGACAACATCGACTTCATGCCCACCATCCTGTCCCGTTTTGACATGATCTTCATCATCAAAGACCAGCACGACCAGCAGAGAGACATGGTGAGGACATCTCTGACTGCTTCTTCTCTGCTTTAAATCTATCAAATCAGTGAGTTAATGTTTGAGATCTTCATCTGTTTTAGACGCTGGCTCGTCACGTGATGAACGTCCACCTGAGCGCTCAGACTCAGACTGAAGGCGTGGAGGGCGAGATCCCGCTGGCCATGCTTAAGAAATACATCGGCTACGCCAGAGCGTGAGTGCCAGCTTGTATCCCTGATACGATGAATCTTCGTTTATCTGTAAGTCACTCTGCTCATTCATATTCTTGCTCCGGATGTTTTAGTAAATGCGGCCCTCGTCTTTCTGCTGCTGCTGCGGAGAAACTGAAGAACAGATACGTGCTGATGAGGAGCGGAGCGAGAGAGCACGAGAGGGAGACGGACAAAAGGCCGTCCATCCCCATCACAGTCAGGTACTTTACACTTTAAATCTTTACCTTACCATTTAAAGGCTTAAAACTGTTAAATAATCAAAGTTCTGTTTTCTCCCATCAGGCAGCTGGAGGCCGTCGTTCGTATCGCCGAGTCTTTGGCGAAGATGAAGCTGCAGGCCGTCGCTGGAGAGGAAGAGGTCGATGAAGCTCTCAGACTCTTCCAGGTGTCCACGCTCGACGCCGCGCTGTCAGGAAGCCTCTCAGGTATGTACGCATGATGTTAAATGTGAAGTTTTTCTCTAGAGCTGAAGGAGTAGAAATGTTAGCATTAGTGTTTGATGACGGTAGCTGATAATGGCTTTAATCCTTTAATTACAAATTCAACTGGTCCAAATTTTAAGATTAAGAAATGTACCTGGACCAGACATGCTTGGCCCAATAAGCAGCCAATAATGTCAAATTTCAAACCAATACAGATGAATTTGAGCACAGCCTTGAAAAACAAAAACAAAAAACTTTTTATTCATAGTCTGTCTTTTAAATTTGCATGTAAAAGTGCATAAAAACAAAACAACAGAGCTGTATTTGAACATATCTAAGGTAGTAGAAGTGTTTTTTTTTTCACTTGAATAAAAATAAATATAAAAAATACAATGAAATTCTGTAGATAGTAATTTTGGTCACATCTTACCCAGGCATGCATAAAAACTAAATTTGCACCGTTGTAGATAGAGTTGAAAAGGACATGTTTTATACTCGGTATTTTGGGGCTACTTCTGTCAGCATCGCTCACCACACTTCAAAGCAACGCGGTGCATTGTAGGTAGACTGTTGCTGGGCAATGCGGATTGTTGCGTTCACGGTCTGAAATACTGTGGGAATTTATGAAAACTTGCCCTCTGCATCTCTGGCATGACCACAGTTCTGGGCCACTTGGGGGTTGGTTCTGGGCCTCATTTGGCCCCTGGGGCGACTAATTGAACAGGCCTGCTCTGGGTTTTTGGGAATGCCAGTCAGATTTTTAGGAGTGGTGCTGTTTGGCCCTAGCTGCCACTGGCTCCGCCCCTAGGATGTTATTGGTATCGCTACTTGCTGCCAAAACTCATCAGGGAGTTCGAAAACAACATAATGTTGTTTTGATTGGAAACATTTTTTCCATGTCACAAAAGAAACATCATTAAATTCTTGTCAAAATGTTTGTTTACATAATTAGTATGGTTGCACCATACTGATGTATGTTTTAGATTACAAATTCATGCTGCTGATAAAGAATTGGATTGCTAAATAAGCTCCTTGAAAGATAAAAAGTCATTATAAGATTAAAAAAAGTCAAAATTATGAGAGAAAATCATGATTAGGACTTTTTTTATCTCAAAATATCTCATTTTTTATGTCATAGCTATGACTTAGGATTTTATTTTTTATTATTTTTTTAAGAAATCCCTATCCTTCACATTTTTCTTTAATTGATGTAAAAAGGCTTCTGTAGTTAAACCTTGCACTCTTGAAAAAGTAAAGTATAAAAAAGAAGAATCTGTATTACGCATGTCTTTAAACGAGGCATGACAGTTGTTTTCTGTTGTTAATATTTCCGTCTACTTTCTGGTCTCAGGAGTGGAGGGCTTCACCTCTCAGGAGGATCAGGAAATGATCTCACGTGTTGAAAAGCAGCTGAAGAGACGCTTCGCCATCGGCTCACAGGTTTCTGAACACAGCATCGTCCAGGACTTCACCAAACAGGTCAGTACGAGGAAAAATAAAGGGAAGGGGAAAGCTGAAGAAATAAACCTCAATTATTCTGTACACCACTGTGTAACAAACAGGTCATCAAGCTTTGTCATATACTAATATCATGGCTAAATTCATCTTAGAATAAATCTTTAAAATCCATTTTTCTCTCTGACAGAAATATCCAGAACACGCCATCTACAAAGTCCTCCACCTGATGCTGAGGAGAGGCGAGCTGCAGCATCGCATGCAGAGGAAAGTCCTCTACAGAGTCAAATAGAGGAAACCAGCTCTTATTTCACACCTATGATGTTAATGTAAATAGTTTTGATCTACGTATTCTCTGTTTTTGTGTCAGGACATGTTGGAATGATTTATGCTCTTAGTCGTGGTGAAAATCTGGGATTTATTTAGTAAATGAATTCATAAAAAGTAATAAAATAAAGGCGTCACTGTTACACACAGATGTTTAAAGGTGTCTGATATGGAAGCATTTGAAATAAAGTACTTAAATAAAAATAAGAGCGCTGGTTTTTATTTAATAAAGTTCATGAATATGACAGGCTGATAAAAACATCAACACTTGGTTAATTTTACAGAACATAAGGTTAAAATGTTACGGTGATGTCATCAGTATGAGGAAACTGTCCTTTATTTGATTATTGTTACACTGAGGGTGGAACCAAAAAATGGCTACATAAATATATAACAAAAAAAGAAATGTACATTCATATTTTGCATAAACATCAAATATTAATCTTTTAAACCCTTTAAATGTCAGTTTAAGTGAAAAAAAATCTCAGATGTTTGGTGCAGATGGCCTCCTGGTCACGCTCCACGTAAGCCTGTGGTCCAGGTTCAAGTCTGGCCTCTGCTTTCTTGACTCCCACAGTCTCACATCCCTGTGTCTGAATCACACTACTGTCTTCTTAATAACGACCAAAATGCCAAAAAGTGTTATTAAAAGAACCCTGATGTAAGGGGAAAAGCCACAAAAAGTGAAGTACTCTGTAAATACAGTATGCAAATTAAATTTCCTAGAAGGAGAATATGTCAGCCTTGGATACATAATCACAAGAATACAATGATTTTTATGTATGATTTTCTTTAAAGGGTTTTCATAAATTGTTAAACTCAAGGTGTAAGTGGCCAAAGATGGCCACCATTCATAAACAGCAGTACAAATATTTTACATTAAAAAATGTTTCACTCTTTAGCATCAATTTTGTTTTTATCAAGCTCAGACCTGATCATAGAAATCAAACACTGATTTTCTGAGGGGGGGATTTGACCCTTGCAATACCAGTTTAACTACTAAAACGCTGAATTTTCTACTTTAAAAACACTTTATTTTCATACACTGTGAAAATTAGATTTTATTGTAAGTGATTATGACTTTGAATGTGATAGTGATGGGCAACAATTTTGATTTGTAAGCATTTTTTCTTTTTTTCACAAAACTGTTACACTGAAGTTTTTGTGGCCAAAAATGACGGTTATACATAAATAGAAAAAAATATATGTTTTTATTATGCACTTGTTTTGCATTTACTTTTTAACCAAGGTCAGAGCTCATTATAAATAAATGTTTTAAGTTTAAACAATATCAGACCTGCTTGTACATGTCAACTGGAGTAATTTAACCCTTTAAATGCCAGTTTAAGCAAAAAAAAACAAAAAAACAAAAAAAAAACAACCAAAACCCCAAAAAAACAACGAAAAAAAAAAAAAAAAACCCAAAAAAACAACCAAAAAAAACAAACAAACCTGATGTTTGTGATGTAAAAAACACACAGAAAAGGAAGTATTTCTGAATACATGCAAATTGGATTTCTCTGAAGTTGTTAAACGGCCTTATATATTTTAAAAATGAGCAAAAACTTTGGTTTAATGCATTATTTTTGTTTATTTTCATTATGTTAATACATTTCCACAGTAGTGCCCATATCGGAAACCAGGAAAAAACAGGCAAATATGTGAAAACCTCTGACATTTAGTAACAAACAGGAAAATCTTTGAAGCAGTGACCCCAGAATGAAACTCTAATATCACAGAATTCATGCTTTTTACTGCTGTGACTGGAGGGTCAATCATTGTGGTTCTGATGGGTTTCAATGGGGCATTTTTGGCCACTAACAGCCTGAGTGTGTACAAGTGTCTAGAGCTTATTACTGACCTGTTACAGGCCCTGATATAAAAATATCTGAATTCTATCAGGAAAAAAATACCCTCCAAAATGTTAATTATTCACATTAAAATAATCGAAAAGAAATTTTAAAAAAAGACCAAAAAAGCCTCAAAATGACCTGAACAGCCTCTAAGAGTTGATGGAAGATAGTATCAAAAGGCACTGACAATATGAAAAACTGCATCTTATTTATAATAAATCAATCAATAAACAGATAGTGGGCAAACTCACTGTCTGTGTAGCACAAATATGCTGGTAATATTACAGTAGAAGCACTTCTGCTCAATGTAGACCATGAGCTGTAGTTTAGCATCAACTTTAGCAACTAATCATCAAGAAATAATCCAGATCAACAGTCTAAGACTTCTTTTATTGCCATAGTATTATAATAGATATTGATTTATTTGACTCTAATTCCATCACAGATGAAAAATCTGGTATCATAAAATCATAAATATACAAAAGTGATAGGTAAAGTGCTGCATGTGCATGGTAACATGTTTAGGTCTAAAAGGAGTAAATTCCCACTCCAATGGTGGTCAGTGCTACACACAATCCCACGGTGAGCTGCATGAGGGGGGAAGAAGGGAACATTGAGGTTTCGACGCTGCTGCCTGCTGATTGGTCCGCGGTTTCCGCTGTAATACTCAACATTTTCTGCAAGTCATCAAAAACCTGGTGAGAAAGAAAAAAAATAAAGGTCAGCAAGCTGTGGACGCCCTGCAGATTCACTTCCTGTTTCTGCTTAATTTCAGTGTAATGTTTGGAACATGTTCACGTGGCGATCACTGTCCTCTGTAGATGTGCTTTTAAAAAGCTCATTCCCTTATAAGGCAAATTCAACGCTAGGAGTGAAGGGAGTCAGCCGAATTAACAATAATGTTTATCAGCAGTTAGTGAGATAAACCGTTTAATTCCAGGACATTTAATCATACTTTAACATATGTCAGAAGTTTAATATTTCTCTGTAAAGTTAGATTAGCTAGAACTGATGTAAGCCAGACTCTACAACCCTAATTCCAAAAAAGTTGGGGCACTGTGTAAAATGTAGAAAACAAGTTAAATCTCATAAAATCATATTTTATCCACAGTAAAACAAAATAACATGTCAGATGTTGGAACTGAGACATTTTACCATTTCCTGAAAAAAATCAGCTCTTAAATTTTATGGCAGCAACACATCTCAAAAAAGTTGGGACGGGGTAACAAGGCTGGAAAAGTAAAAGCTGGAAGGTTTTTTTTAGAACTAATTAAGTTAACTGGCAACAGGTCAGTAACATGACTGGGTATAAAAGGAGCATTTTTTGAGAGGCAGAGTCTTTAAGAAGTAAGGATGGGCAGAGATTCACCAATCTGTGAAAAACTGCATCTCAAAATTGTGGAAAATTTTGTGAAAATGTTCCTCAATGTAAAATTGCAAAGACTTAAAATATCCCTCCAAATACAGTCCAAAATATCACCAAAAGATTCAGAGAATCTGAAGAAATCTCTGCGGGAAGGGACAAGGCTAAAGGTGCTGGTGACCTTTGGGGCCCTCAAGGGCCACTGCATTCAAAACAGGCATGATTCTGCACTGGAAATCCCTTTATGTGATCAGGAACACTTTGCTGTACCATCCACAAATCCAAGTTAAAGCTGGATCATGCAAAGAAGAAGCTCTATGTGAACACATTCCAGAAACCCCACCATCTTTTCTGTGCCAACATTCATTCAAAATGGACTGAGGCTAACTGGAAAACTGTTCTGTGGTCAAAATTTGAAATTATTTCAGGAAAAAAGTGGCCCCTGTTGACTTTATAGGACAGGGACGGCCCAGCTTGTAATCCTGGCACAGTTCTTAAGCCTGCATCCTACATCAGACAAAAATGGGACAACATTTCTCTCCAAAAACTCCAGCAGCTGATCTCCTCACTTCCCAGACGTTTACAGACTGTTGATAAAAGAAGAGAGGATGCTACACAATGGTAAACGTCGCCCTGTCCCAACTTTTTTGAGATGTGTTGCTACCATCAAATTCAACATGAGCTGATATTTCTCATGAAATATTAAAATGTCTCAGTTTCAACATCCGATATATTTTTTATCTTCTGCTTTTATTTACATTTTAGACAGCGTCCCAACTTTTTCTGAATCAGGGTTCTATATATAAAATATTAGTGTTCCAGCTTTCCTCCCCATACGTGACAAGGATACCCGACACTTAATCCCGCGTTTGTCTCCTTACCTGAATGTTGAGCTCGAAGGCAGCGACCGCCTCCTCCAGCACCTCCTCCTTCTCCTCCTCCGTCAGCTCGATGCTGTTCATGCGGCTCCTGTACAGCTGCTTGAAGCGGTTCGGGCTGGTCACGCCAGGGAAAGAGAAGAAGGAAAGTCCCTCTGTGCCGCTCAGCCCTAGAGATTTCTGGGTAATTTTTCCCAGCACTTGACCTCCTGATAGATCTCCAAGATAGCGAGTGTAGGCGTGGGCCACCAACAGCTCCGGCTTCTCTCTGCCGATCTGAAAAAGAAGGACATTTTAGCTGCAATTTACAAGAGATACAGCCTGTTACCACTTTATAATGAGCAGGTAATTAGCCTGCTCACTTCACATTATCATGTTTATCTGTCTTACTCTGAGCGGCTCAAGTATCTACAAAATTTCACCCTCTTGGATGTTTTGACCTAATTCAAGAGAGGTCCAGCCAACTAGTCAATCAGGATTCCTGGCTACCATTACACCATGAAGACAAAAGAACACATCAAGCAACTTAAAGGCTATTGAAAAGTGTAAGTCAGGGGATGGATGCAAAAATATTTCCAAGGCTCTGAACTTCCCCCAGAGTTCAGTTAGATCCATTATAAAGAAATGGAAGGAATATGAGTTTGCATGTGTAAATCTGCCTGAATCAGGCCGTCCTCACAAACTGAGTGAGAAGGACAAGAGGGAGACTAGTGAGAGAGGCCACCAAGACACCTATGACTACTCTGAAGGAGCTCCAAGCTTCAGCAGCTGAGATGGGAGAGACTCTGCAGACGACAACTGTCGGCCGGGTTCTTCACCAGTCAGAGCTTTATGGCAAAGAGAACTCAGACTCAGTCTGGTCTAGGGTTCACCAAAAGGCATGTGGGAGACTCCATGGTCAAGTGGGAGAAAGTTCTTTGGTCTGATGAGACCAAAATGAGGCTTTTTGGCCATCAGACAAGACGCCAAACACTGCACATCACCCCAAAAACACCAGCACGGTGGTGGCAGCATCATGCTGTGGGGATGCTTCTGGGCAGCTGGCCCTGGAAGGTTTGTAAAGGTTGCAGGTAATATGAATGCAGTGACAATCTTATTCAGTCTGCAAGAGAACTACGGCTCAGGGGAAGATTTATTTCCCAGCAAAACAATGAGCCAAGCAAACAGAGGTAGCTACCTCAATCTAACAGAGGATAGGGATTGGGCTGTTAGTGCCGTAGTATAATAATGATAACTGAAATTCCTCTTCTCAGCTTACCTTTCTGAGTCTCTGTTCATATCTGTGTGTGGCTGCAGGAACGATCACTCTCTTCCTCCACTCCGAGCCGAAGAAATACTCCAGATCTCTCTCCAGTGACTCCAGACGGGCAAGTTCCTGAGGGAAGTATATTGGCGCAACAGCAGGGTGGGATGAATTTCTGTCCATCTCTTCTTCCAGCGCCCTGTAGATCTCATAGAGGGAGCAGAGCAGCACCTGATGGGCAGAGAGAGGCAGATAAGTACCTACGAATACCATGATGATGAGAGAAAGTTTGGTTGTACTGGTGCTTACCTTGTACTGTGGCAGGGTGATCTGTCCTTTCTGGTAGCTCAGCATCAGCTGGGTGTTTTCAGCTCGGACGTGGTTGTCTTTAGTGGCTGCTTTAATCTGCTCTGATAAATCACTGTAAAGAAGGAAAACGGTCAATATTTAACAGGAAACTTCTGACATTCTGACAAATTTAAAGTGGCAGAGCACTATTTAATTTTCCTCTTCTTGTTGTCCTACCTTCCAACTTCTCCTTCATCGTTCTTCCTGGCGCTCTTCATGTTCTCCATCTCTGCAGGCTGGTCTTTCTTTGTGCCGGCTGCTTGGCTGCTCGTCTTCTCTGAGTTGATTTGTCCTCTGTGGCTTCACGACTCCGTCCTGCCTCTTTTATACACACATGATGTCCTGAAACCGAGGCAGCTGAGTCAAAAGGGAAGTGAGACTACTGAGTCACATGTTAGTTTACTGAGGGCTAAACATGATGAAGCAGGTTTTTTTGCCTGTGGTGTAGAATCTGAAAACATGATGAGGCAGAAATCCAAGTGACAAACTTTTAAGTTATGGTGAAAGATTACTCAGCAATGCAGACTAATCAGAAACAGAATCAGCTTTATTGGCCAAATATGACTCTGGTTAGCTTTGCTCAAGAATTAAACATAAAATATGAAATAAATAGATTTCCCTTAAACAAAGTGAAATATCTCAACCCTTTTATGTTTTAGTCTTGATGATTACAGTTTACAGCTCACAAAAATCCACTCTCTCAATTTATCGCAGTACAGTCCAATTTGCGAAGGTTTCCTGAACCTTCTCTCTCTCGCTCTGCGTCAGTACACAAAACCACAATCATGGGGAAGACTGCTGACTTGACAAATGTCCAGAAGACAATCACGGATACCATCAACAAGGAGGGTAAGCCACAGAAGGTCCCTGCTGAGAGTGCAGGCTGTTTTCAGAGTCGGTATCAAAGCATATTCAAGAAGGGTAAGACACAAAAGGCAGCTGTTGGAAAGGCCTGGCTGTTCTCAGAGGATATATTTCAGCCTATTTGAGGAGGGTAAGCCACAGAAGGTCATTGGAGAAAGTGCAGGCTGTTGTCAGAGTCGACATCAAAGCACATTGAAGGAAGGTAAGCCACAGAGGGTCACTGCTGAAATGGCAGGTGGTTCTTAGAGTCTGTATCAAAGCATATTCAAATAGGGTAAGCCACAGAAGGCAGCTGTTGGAAAGGCCTGCCTGTTCTCAGAAGCTTTATTTCAGCCTATTGGAGGAGGGTAAGCCACAGAAAGTCAATGGAAAGGGGACGGTTTCTTAGAGTTTGTATCAAAGCATATTAAATGAGGGTAAGCCACAGCAGGTCACTGCTGAAATAGCAGGTTGTTCTCAGAGTCGACATCAAAGCATATTCAAGGAGGGTAAGTCACAGAAGGACACTGCTGAAATGCAGGCTGTTCTCAGAGGCTTTATTTCAGTCTATTTGGGGGGGGGGGGGGGGGTAAGCCACAGAAAGTCAATGGCAAGGGGACGGTTTCTTAGAGTTTGTATCAAAGCATATTCAAGAAGGGTAAGCCACAGAAAGTAGCTGCTGATAAGGCCAGGGGGTTCTCAGAGGCTTTATTTGAGCATATCAAAATAGGGTAAGCCACAAAGGGTCACTGCTGAAATAGCAGGCTGTTCTCAGAGTCGGTATCAAAGCATATTTAAGGAGGGTAAGTCACAGAAGGTCACTGCTGAAAAGACAGGTGAATCTCAGAGGCTGTTTCAAAGCAGATTCATGGAACGTTGACTGGAAGGGAAAACTGTGATAAGAAGAGGAGCACAAACAACAGGGATGAGCTCAGCCTTCAGAGGATTGTCAAACAAATCAGATTCAAGAACTCCTGCAGTGACCTTCAGTGGCTTACCCTGCTTGAGGAGGGTGTCTAATATTATCTTCTAGACATTAATCATGCCAGCAGTATTCCCTGTGGTTATATTTGTGTGTACTGAACCAGAATGGCAGAAAAAAACTCAGGAATCCTTTGCAAATTGGACTTTTCTGCAATATTCTTATACTTTGAGATAGTGGGTTTTGGATTTTTTGAGCTGTAAGCTATAATCATCAAGATTAAAACAAATACAAGCCTTCAAATATTTCACTTTATAATGATGAATATAGAATTTATGGAAGTTCCACTTTTTGAAGTAAATCATGGCATAAAAAAAATAAAACAGTTGATGTAAGTGAATTGATTTTTTATTTTAAATTATTTAGTGTGGTAATTAGTTTAACTTGATTTTAATATTTATTCTGAGAGAGAAATAATCTTAATTAATGTTTATCATGAAAAAATGGACGAAAAATAAATGATAATAATTTTCCTCTTTGGGATTCCGTACATCTGAATAGAGTTATTCAAGTCTTTCATACCTTCATTCATCAGGCCCCTCTAGTCTTAAGCACTTAGGTTGAAAGTATGAACAAAGCTGGTTACTTCAAAGAAGTGTGATCCTCGCTCTATAAAGGGATTAGTGTCCTTTTCTTTCTGTCCTCTTTTCTCCTCTCTCTTATAATCACACCCCCTCTCTTACACAAGCAGCCCTCCGTTGGTCTCTCCAGCCTGAGGGGGTCGGTGTTGGTGTTGGTGGTCTGCTAGTGGACCTCCAGAGAACAGATCCTCGGAGATAAACACGGTTATAATGCTAAAAACCAAACATGTAGCTAACTCGACAGCTCTGCTACATGCTAATTCACAGATGTCGGGTAGGAGGGATCGTCTGGACTAGAAGGTAAGGCTGGTCTCCATGTTTAAACTTAGCCTCCTTTAGCTCGAGCTCACATCTGGTTCAGCGGGAGATGGCATCCGTCACATCCGCAGCAGAGCGCTCTAACATCGGCTGTGGAGTTCATGTAGAGCCGGGGGTTTCCCGCTAGAGTTTAGTGCTGTTTCCGAGCACATTTAACCCGGTTTTATAACTAAATTAAAAGATTAGATGTCAATCTAGCCAACCAGCTGCCTATTTTTATAGCTGTAGTGTTAAAAGCTCCAAGATGCTGAACGATAGTCCCATCATGGCCCCGATGCTAGATTTAACGGATTATGACAAATATGTTCAGACATCACGTTTTAAAATCACACAGTATGTATTATTTTAGGCACCGAGAATGACGAAAAGTACCGAACATCAAAATTAATTGTGTTTATGTCTTAAGAAAGGTGTATTACCGAGGAACTAATCCATCACTGTCAGACAAAAACACTGGCAACCATTGTTTTTGAGCAATTTAGACAGAATAATGGGGTTTACCTGCAATATTTAATCACCGGGAACAAGAAATGACCCACTTAAAGGTGTTATATTCTCATTTTATTGTTGCTGTGATAATAAATCAATTCTAACTGTTCTACTCATACCATATATCATATTATAATTCAATCTTCTGTAATAGTGACTCCACTATTACAGAAGTTACAGTATCTTGCAGTTTTTATGGATTAGCCTTTCTCTTATGTATGATAGCCCTTTTCCACCACTTAAAGATTGAAAGAGAGGGAAACTGAGGTAATTATTTAAAAAATGGTGACATTACTATCAGATCAAAAAGTCAAATAGTTACAGAAAAACCCCAAAAAGTAGGTCAAAGTCAGATTTATGAGGGTAAAGTTGAAATTATGAAATAAAAGTCAAAATAATGAGATCAAATTTTGGATTTGGTGTAAAAAATCATAATAAAAGGATTTAAAGAGTCAAAACTATAGTCGTAATTGTGAGCTGGGGTTCAAAATCAAGAGATTAGAAGTCAAAGTTATGAGATTGAAATTAATTATTAGATTAAAAGGTAAAGTTATGAGATTAAAAGTCATTATTACAAGATCAAAAGTCAAAATCATGAGGTTTAAAAGTCATTATTATGAGATTGAATGTCAAAATCATGAAATTAAAAGTCAGAGTTATGAGATTAAAATTAATTATTAAATTTAAAGTCAAAGTTATGAGATTAAAAGTCATTATTATGAGATTAAAAGTCAAAATGATGAAATTTTAAGTCAACCTTATGAGATTAAAAATCATAGTTATGAGATTAATAGTCAAAGTAGTGAAGCAAAAGGTAAAATGAAGTAAAAGTCAAAATTGTGAAATTTAAAGTCATAATTATGAGATAAAATGTCAAAGTTATGAAGCAAAAGTTAAAATTATGGGATTAATGTCAAAATCATTATATTGAAAGTTATAATTATCAGATGAAATATCAACTTTCAAGAAAAAAAGTCACAGTTATAAAATAAAAGTAAAAATTATGGGATTAGAAATCAAGATTGTGGGATTTGAAGTATGAATTGTTAAATTTAAAAGCCAGACGGTATGAGGAATAGTAATGCATAATTATAAAAAGTCAAAAATGGGACGAAAGGTCAGACTTTTGAGAGAAAATGTAAAAATTTTGAGTTGAAATGTTGAAATCACGAGATTAAAGATTCAGATTTATAGATTAAAGGTCAAAATTGCAAGATAGTATGTCATAATTCTAAGATATGGAAATCATGGAGTAAAAGGTCAAAATTATGAGTTAAAAAGTTGAAATTATGAAATAAACGGCATATTAATAGGATCAGATCAGATCTGTTATATTGTATATTAGTTCTTACTGATTACCTCTTGTCCTAATCAGATGATCGTGTCTGGACTAAATTATTGTTATAATAAACTTTAACCATTTCTCCTTGTGTTCTTCAGGCTATGGAGTCCAGCCTTCCTTATTACATCCTCTTCATCCTGATTGGCTGTGTCCAGAGCTCTCCTGGTAACCACCACCACCATAATGGCACCAGACTCTACCAGTACTGTGTGCTTGGAGCCGGGCCTGCAGGACTGCAGATGGGTTACTTCCTCCACAAGGCTAAAAGGGACTACATCATCCTGGAGAGGAACTCAGGACCAGGCAGCTTCTTTCACAAGTATGAAACTTTTTCAGACACATCTAATAGATACGCATGTGGCAGTCTTTAATGTAGTTTCACACTTCACTACTTTTTTTTTGTTTTTTGTTTTTTTGTTTTTTAGGTATCCCAGGCACAGAAAGCTCATCAGCATCAACAAGATCCACACGGGACGGCAGAACCGAGAGTTTAACCTGCGCCACGACTGGAACTCACTGCTGAGCGATAAACCCGACCTCTTGTTCAAGAGAGTCAGCAGTGAGTTTTATCCTCCTGCAGATTCATTTCCGATCTACCTGTCCATGTTTGAGAAGGAGCTCGGCCTGAAGGTTCAGTACGGAGTCGATGTGGGACGAATCAGGGCGGTTCAGTCAGCGACCAGCAGGAAGTACATCCTCACAGATCAGTATGGGACAGACTACACATGCAGGTATTCTACATCACACTGAACCAGAGATGCCACATATTTTAGGATTGTTGTAATTCTGTCTTCTCTCCGTTAGCGTTCTCCTGGTAGCCACGGGTTTGTGGGTTCCTCAGAAGGTGGAGTTTGTCGGCTCTGAGCTGGTGGAAGGCTACGAGTCCATCTCGACTAACCCAGAGGACTACAGGAACCAGGCTGTGCTGATCCTGGGGAAAGGGAACTCTGCTTTTGAGACGGCTCAGAGCATCTTAGGAAGTGCAAGTCGGGTGCACATGCTCAGTTCGAGTCCTGTTAGACTGGCCTGGCAAACACATTATGTCGGAGATCTCAGGTAGAGTGAAGAGCTGATGTTTCCTCAGGTGGTTAAATCTATATCTGGACTACTGACACTTGGAATAATTGAGACTTTACAGCTGTTTTTCACTGATATAAGAGTTTCTGTATGAAGTATTTATCAGACACTTCCAGGTGTTTAAATGCTCATTCAGACCATTTACATTTCATCGTACTTACTAGGAAAACTACAAGCCTTATTCTAAAAAAGTCCGGACGCTGCCTAAAACGTATAAAAAAATGCAGAATGCAATGATTTTCAAATTTCATAAACCCATATTATTCACAATAGAATAAAACAATATATCAGATTTTACCATTTTATGAAAATATAAGCTCATTTTGAATTTGATGGCAGCAACACATCTCAAAAAAGTTGGGATGGGGTAACAAAAAGCTGGAAAAGTAAGTGGTAAAAATAAAAAAAAAAAACAGCTGGAGGAATATTTTGCAACTAATTTGGTTAATTTGCAACAGGTTGGCAACATTACTGGGTATAAAAAGAGCATTTTACAGAGTCTGTCAGAAACTGCAAAAATTGTTTCTAAAAATTGTGGAACTATTTCAGAAAATTGTTCCTCAATGTAAAATTGTAAAGTCTTTAAATCAGTGTAAGAGCAAAGAGCCAAATTGTATAAAAATACCCTTGCAAAAGCCACAATCTAGGTGGTGAAAAGTGGCAAAAAGGGTTAAAGTGGCAATAAAAATAAGTTAAAGGTGGAAAAAATGGGTGACAAGGGGTGAAAATTGAGAGGAAAAGTGGCAATAAAGGGTAGAAAGTGGCAAAAATAGGTGAAAAGTGACCAAAAAAATGAGTTACAGGTGGCAATAATGGACAAAAAGCAGAAAAAAATAGCAAAAAATGAGTGAAAAGTGACTCAAGTGGTTAAAAAGCAGCAAAAATGGGATAATAGTAGTTGAAAAGTAGAACAAATAAGTGGCAAAAATTGGCTAAAAGCAGCAAAATTGGATTAAAAGTGGCAAAAAGAGGAAAAATTGCTAATAAGGGCAATCCAAAATATACAGACAGAAAATAATAGTTGACATTAAAGTTTGACAGTTAAAGCCTACTGAATAGGTGTGGGAAATAGACTGATGAATATGGCTTGATAGATCATTTCTGAGGTCAACGTTTCCTTTTTAAGGTTTTCTGGGGAATAATATTTCAGATTAAGACATAAAAGAGTCACAAATCATTATGAAAAAGCCCCATGTGACTTAAGAGCCACGCGTTGAGTAACACTGCTTTAAATATTTCACCATCTACGGTTCAAAATATCATCACAAGATATAGAGAATCTGGAGAAATCTCTGTGAGAGGGGTGGAAGGTCAATATTCTGTACTGGAGATCACTGCATGGGCTCAGGAACACTTCCAGAAATCATTCATAGTTGGCCGTGCCATCCACAAATGACATTTTAAAGCAGGATCATGCAAAGAAGAAGCCATATGTGAACAGGATCCCAACAGACCGCTGTCTTCTCCGGACCAAAGCTCATTTAACATGCACTGAGGCTGAATGGAAAACTGTTCTGTGGTCAGAGATGCAAAATGTGAAATTATTTTTGGAAACCATGGATGCCGCGCCCTCTTTGAGAGGGACCATCCAGCTTGTTCTCCTGGCTCAGTTCTAAAGCCTGTATCACTGATGGTATGGGGTTGCATTAGTGCCTATGGTGTAGGCGGCTTGTTTGTGGTTGATTTGCATGCAGAAGTTCATGAGTGTTAGTAGAGTGCACAAACAATGGGATCACAATGTTCGGTATAAAAATAGCTCTCAGGGTCCTTGAGTCTTTTTGAAGTGTGCATTTGTTCTTCCGGTTATTCTTCCTCTGTGTGTCCCTGAAGTTTTTGCCTCTTTAAAAGTCTAAATGCAGCTCAGCTGATTCAACAGGGAATGTTTTTAAAGTTATTTTTTGGCTGTCTGTCTTTATTGAGAGGACAGGACAGTGGACGGAGTAGGAAGTCAGGGAGGGAGTGGGGAATGATGTGGGAAAGGAACCACTTCAAACCTGAAAATATAGAAAAATCTAACTCAACCTCTGGTTTTGATTTAGCCAAAATCTTTGCCCATCTTTAAGAGTCTGTTTGAGCTTTTACCCTCGCTTATTCAGTATTCTCTACCTTGGTACCCGTGTTTAGTATTGATTGTCAAATCAGTCAAGCTGCTCCAAATTTTCCATTTGTCTCCTTAAACTTCAGTTTTATCCAGCGTTATCACCAACACCTAGAGAGGAGTCATCGTTTTAACTTTGTGATAACTTTACCAGCTGCTCTGTGTTGGATTTTTAAGCATTGTTAATTGAAAATGTCTTCTTTTCTCCTCAGGGCTGTGAATAACGAGCTGTTAGACACCTACCAGCTCAAGTCTCTGGACGGTTTGGTCGAGGCTCGTCTGGAGAAAATCGTCATCGCTCAGAGGAAGGAGCAGAGCAGGAGGAGGTCGGGGAAAGAGAAGAAAGGACAGCTGTATTTGACTCTAAATAAATATTTACAGAACCAAGAGGAGAAGAACAACTCTGGAGTGACAGGAGAAGAACTTCCAGGGTTTCACCATGACAACTTCTCCATGAGGAAGCCGTACGACCGTGTGATTCGATGCCTCGGATTCAGATTCAACTTCAGCATCTTTGACAGGTACAGAAACACATTTACAACCTATCAGTCTCATCCTCTCATGGTTATCCTTTAAAGATTACATTTTTAAATGTCTCCACAGCTCTGCCTGCCCACCCAACAGTGAAAACGCCAAAGGGAGGTTACCTGGTGTGACAGCTTGGTATGAAGGGAAGAGCACTCCAGGTTTGTTCGTGCTGGGAACTGCTGCTCACTCCAGAGACTATCGAGCGTCTGCTGGAGGTTTTGTCCATGGGTTTCGCTACACAGGTGAATCTTACAGAGCGCTTTTTGAAATCTAAAGTCGATCACAAAGGCAGAAATGAAGCAGACTTGTCACACCATTTATGCATTTGTTTTAATTATAATTACAAAAACATAAACAAGGCAGGAGGAAAATGAGAGTAAAGGCTGTCATAAGTTAGGGAAAATCATCCAAGTTTATACGTATAAGTAGAGAAAATATAGAGACCAAATAAGAGACCAAAAGCATGATTTTTTCTGTGGTTCTGCTACTTGAATATATTTTAAGTCTAGGTTTATTACCTCCAAATAAAGGGGAGTTAACGATCCGATCTCTTCACCACAGTGCGAGCCGTTCACCGGGTTCTTGAGTGGCGTTATCATGGTAAAAAGTGGCCTTCCACCCGGCTGTCGACCTCACAGCTGCAGTCGTGGATCCTGAAGCGGGTTGGAGAAGCTTCCGGGCCGTACCAGATGTTTGAGGTGCTCGGAGACGTCATACTTCTTCGAGGGTAAACAGATGCCATTTTTATGTACAGCTCCAGTTCCAAAAATGTTGGGGCACTTTGCAAAATGTAAATAAAAATGCAGAATGCAACGATTGTCAAATTTCATAAACCCATTTTTTTCACAATAGAACATAAATAACATATGTCATTTTACCATTTCATGAAAAATATAAGCTCATTTTGAATTTGATTGCAGCAACACATCTCAAAAAAGTTGGGATGGTGCAGCAAAAGGCTGGAAAAGTAAGTGGTTCTAATGAAAAACCGCTGGATTAGCATTTTAGAGCTAATGAAGTTGGTTGTCAACAGGCCAGTAACATGACTGAGTATAAAAGGAGCATTTCAGAGAGGCAGAGTCTTAAAAGTAAAGATGGGCAGATGTACACAGAAAAGCTGCTGCCTTCTCTAGGCCAAAGCCTGTTAAAAATGGGCTGAGGAAAAATGGAAAACTGTTCTGTGGTCATTTTATCAAAATTTTAAATTTGTTTGGAAACCATAGCTAAAGAAGAGAGGGGCCATACAGCTTGTTCTCCTGGCTCAGTTCTAAAGCCTGCATCTCTGATGGTATGGGGTTGCATTAGTGCCTATGGCGTGGGCAGCTGACACACCTAGAAAGGAACTATCAATTCTGAAAAGTAGATAAAGGAAGGCCTTGACCATTTCAACAAGACAATGCTGAACCACATACATCCATCACAACAGCATGGCTTCACAATAGAGGAGTCTGGGTGCTGAACTGGCCTGCCTGCAGTCCAAACCTTTCACCATTAGAAAGCTGAGTGGCTAGAGTCCTACATCAGACAAGAATGGGACAAAATCCCTCCCCAAATTTCCAGTAGCTGGTCTCCTCACTTCCCAGACGTTTACAGGCTGTTGTTAAAGGAAGAGAGGATGCTACATGATGGTAAACATGGTCCTGTCCCTATTTCTTTTAGACGGTTGCTTCCATCACTTTCAAAATGAGCTAAAATTTTTCATTAAATGGTCAAATATCTCAACATCTGATGTGTTATTTAAGTTATATCTAGAATTAGATGTGTGTTTATGAGATTTAACAATCATCGCATACTGGTTTTATTTACATTCTACACTGCGTCCCAACTTTGTTGGTATTGAGGTTGTTCCACTTCCCCCCAAGACATCACAGTTATTGCTGCTGACATTGCCATCCTTCCTCCCTCCAGCTCTCACTGTGAATATCTGGAGGAGTTTCCCCTCCAGGCTCTGCCTCAGCTCACGTCGCTCTCAGGTCGTGAAGCGTCCGATCACGGACTTATTGTTCTCCTCATGCAGTACGGGAAGAAGAAGATCGATTTCCTGGGGCGGAACAGAGCAGAAACAGACTGGACCAAAGCCTGGAAATCCAACTTTCTACATCCTGTTTTATATTACTACGACACGCTCCCTACAGGTCAGCAGAAGCAGGACTAAATCCTACAAAATGTCTCTTTAATGCTGATAAATTTCAGTCAGAATCAGGGAAAATTATTCACTTGTTACTTGAAGAAACAGCAAAAATAAAAGTGTTTTTTTCTGTCACTTTAGATGAAGATATGAAGTTCCGTCCTCACGGCTGGCCTTTACCCAGACCTAAAGCTATTCATCACATGGTGGAGGATTTCCTCACAGAGTGGGACGGTCCTGTTTCTCACATTCAGCCTCTGAGACGCTTCCTGGAGCACGCCGTCCAGACTGACCTCAGAGCTTTCTATGCAGGTGAGGATTAAAGGCTGAACTTCTATTTAACAGAATGAAAAGAGAAGCAAACACTCAGACTATGGTAAACCATGATAGTCCAGCTCTAACACAGACAAAGCCTAAATATTTAAGACAGGAAACAGATGACCTGTTTCTTTCTCATTTTCAGAATCATGTTTCCGCTTCTCCCTCACCCACCGAAAGCCGCCGATCTTCTGTCAGCGAGGATACTTGAAGCAGCAGGGCGTCGTTCCCAATCATCAGCTGTGGCAGGATGTTCACGCCGCAGGTTTGACTCCCACAGAGGCAGAGCCAGACACGCCAGGAGCTGACCACACTTTCCCTCCCTACCTGACACGGGCTGGAGCCTCTGTGTCTTCAGGACTGAAACTTGACCTCTGAATGTTTCATGATGCTGTTTATGTCCTTCTACCTCCATTATCCTGAAAGTTTCCCTCCAATTACATCCAACAGCATGCCATCCTACAGATCATTGGCTCCTGTAATGCACTCACTCCACAAATCCTTCACAGGTTGAGCCAAAGAATGTATTTCCTGTCTTAATTTTAAAACACTTAGGGGTCCAAAACGGTCAAATTATCTTGAATTTAAATCTGAAGCAACAGAGATTAAGAAAAGTATGAAATATTGAGATATGTGTATTTTTTCCTTCTTGTAATCATCTCAGAAAGTCTGCTGTTCATCACTGGAGAAGCACTTTGTCCCTTCAGAGCTCCCTTATTTTTATTCTTCACTCAGTATTTATATACATCAGAATAATATGCAGTTTTCATATCATATAAATACAAAATAGGTGAAGCTTTATTGGTGGAGGGTTTTAAATGATTATGTTTGATGTTTTATCTGAATAAACGGTTTAAAGAGAGAAAAGTGTTTTGTTTTTTGTATTTTTTAAATTCTTGATCACATTGAAAGGGGGTATAAAATGCAACCCAAATTCCAAAAAAGCTGGGATCCTGTGTAAAATGTAAATAAAAACAATCTTTTGATATTATGGACTGTAGATTGTGGAATATTCGCAGTCAATTTCAAATCAAGGAAAGTTTTTCTGAAATTGTTATTAAATTTTTAGACAGTTTTTCTCAGATTGGTAAACGTCTGCCCATCTTTACTTCTAAAAGACTCTGCCTCTCCAAAATGCTCCTTTAATACCAAGTGATGATGCTGACCTGTTGCCAGTTCACCCAATCAACTGCGAAATGCTTCTCCAGCTTTTTTTTTGTTAGTACCACTTACTTTTCCAGCCTTTTGGTGTCCCATCCCTACTTTTTTTAGATGTGTTGCTGCCATCAAATTCAAAATGAGCTAATATTTTTCTGTAAATGAAAAATGTCTCAGCTTTAACACATGGTATGTTGTTTATGTTCTATTGTGAATAACATATGGGTTAATGAGATTTGAACATTATTTCATTCTGTTTTTATTTACATTTTGCACAGTGTCCCAACTTTTTTGGAATTGGGCTTGTGCATGTATGTATAATGTACATATATTACATTTTCTAGTCTTTTTGTCTGACTTTTAATGGTCTTAATGTTATAAAGTATAATTGCCCTGTACATGAATTATGCTACTGATATAAACTTGACTTTATCTTGTTTATTAATAATAATATTTTTAAAAATCTTAAATCTGGACCTTTTGCCGTAAGGGGGGGCTCTTTCCCCTCCAACCCCTCTTGGCTACGGGCTTGTTTTTGTGGCTAAGTGATTATTGTTTTGAAAATAATATTAGTTTTTGATGTAGTACAATAAAATGAATTTTAAATAAAGATTTTCAAAAAAGTGAGCGAAACGAGGCAGTTTGATTGGCTGTGCGGTTGCGGAGCTCTCATTGGACAGGTGCTGCTGACCAACACAGAATCTGATTGGTCCTCGTCGCTGTGTTGCTGTATTCTGTCCAGTAGTGTAGCTTTTTACTACCTGTGTTCGTTGAGATGGAAAATGTGAAATAGGGGACATTTTGGTGCTAAAAAGGAAGGTTTTCTTTGACTATTAGAGTATTTTAAATTACCCAGAGTTAACGGAGGATAATGGGGGAGCTTCTGCGTTCAGAAGCCGTGGGATGGCCTCAGGCCTGCAGACGGTAGATGTAGAGTTATCGTTAATAACAGTTTTATTTCCTTTTAGCTGTAGCTGTAGTAGTAATGCAGAAGCTGTAGTGTAAACCAGCACCCATATGCCACGGTGAAGCATGGACGGGTGGAGCCCAATCGTAGCTACATCCTCAGACAATGATCGCTCCAGCTCCGAGGGGGAGTACATGGTGGAGCCCGGAGCCGGAGAGGAGCAGTGGGAGACGGGCAGAGAGCTGCGGACTGACGGGGAGACGATGATGGAGGACGGGGGCTCAGCTGCTGTCGGGTTCGGGATCAGTGGAACCGGGGAGGGGAAGGTGGTGCTGGGTCGGTTCGGACAGAGAGACGATAAAGAGCTCAAGTACCTTCACCTCCTGTGGGAGCCCGGACGAGCCGAGCTCAGCCCCGGGGGAATGTCGAGCAAGCTGGGGAAGATGACAGGGAGCCGGGCCAGGAGGCACCAGAGAGCCGTGAGGAACCTCGGTCCTCTGGGCCAAGATATTTACGGTAAGATGATAAAAAGAGAAATTAATCTAGTGTTAATATAGAGCTGGGTCATGTGGACCTAAAAGTATACCTCGATATTTTTCAGCTGAATGGCGATACACGATATCACGATATTTTGATGTAAATAAATAGCAAATTGTTATTTTGATACCAATAACATGACTTTTGGTAGAATTGTTGTGAAATTTTAGTTTTTTAATTACCAAGAACCCCTGAATTGCACAACTAGTTGTCAACATTTCTGCATATTAAAGTAGTCATAATTTTTTTGCATTTTTGAATATGGTGTGTTTTAAAATGATAAAATCTCCATAATCTTATGATAAGAGGTATCAAACAGTACATAAATGTAATAAGCTTTTGCCATTTATTAAAACGTAAAGACTGAAAGTGTGGTTGAAATTGCAAAAATATGTTGGCAGCATATATTGAAGTTGTCAAAATATTTAAAGATTATGAAAATCTCCTTTATTTCATTGATCAATTTCACTAGAAAAGGCAGAAACAAAAGTATCCTCAGTCATATTTTTAAACTAAAGAGTGAGAGGGCTCTGTCTGGATTGCACAATTATGTTGGTAACATATGCCATATGGGGAACATATGGAGCCTATCCCAGCTGTCACTGGGCGAGAGGCGGGGTACACCCTGGACTAGTCGCCAGTCAATCACAGGGCTGACATATAGAGACAGACAACCAGACACGCTCACACTCACACCTACAGCCAATTTAGAGTCATCAATTAACCTAATGAGCATGTTTTTGGTGGCGGGAGGAGGCCGGAGTACCCGGAGAGAACCCATGCATGCACGGGGAGAACATGCAAACTGCACAGAAAGACCCTGACTGGGATGCGAACCAGGAACCTTCTTACTGTGAGGCGACAGCGATAACCCCGTGCAGCCCTCTGATCAGAAAGTACAGAAACATAATGATCTTCAGTCACAAGGAGAGACTTTACTGTCCAAATTGTACAAATATGTTTGCAGCATGAAGTTGTTAACATTTTTGTTTATTTTTAAATTATCATATCTCCATTATCCTATGATCAGTCATATCAAAAAGTACACAAATTTTGCAGAACTTATTTAATACATTAATTCATTGTTACACCTCTAATCAGTATGGTTTGATTTTTACTAGAATAATATCACAGTTTTAACTTCTGGTATTGTGACAGCATTAAATCAAACATGTTAGGATAAAACAGTTCCACCACATTGTAACTCAGGCACTGTGTGTCTTATTATGAATAAATATAATAGTTCAATTTTCTGACTGCTACGGTTCTTGTTTGAGTGATCCCTGCTCAAACAAACACTCCTTTAAAATAGTGTGCCTGTTAATAAACTGTGTTTGTTTCTCTGGCCCTGTTCATCCTGTCATAACTCCGTATTTACATCCTTGTCCCTTTAAATGTCTCCTAACCACAGCTACAAAGAGACTGAGAGAGGCAGCGAACAGCAACGACATTGACACAGGTGAGATTAGCTTTAATGCGTTGCCTTATAACGCCATGTAAATGTTAAATAAGACCGAAAAAAGCTGATGAAGTTTTACTCTTGCAGTTCGAAAGCTCCTGCAGGACGACATTGACCCGTGTGCAGCAGATGACAAGGGGAGGACAGCGCTGCATTTCTCTTCCTGCAACGGCAACGAGGGCATTGGTAGGTCACTGATAAGAAATTCAAAACAGCTCTAATAGCAGCTGCATGAGGTCAGTTATCAGCTCAGCCTCTGTTTACTATGTTATCTATGTTTGTGTTTTATACACTTCCCCCTATTGTGCAGGACATATTAGAAGGATTGTAAAGTCTCTTATTTTGGGATTCAGGGATCTATGATGCCAAATAACCACATTTTAACTACTTCCTGTCCTTTTTTCATCCTGACTGCAGTGCAGTTGTTGCTGAGTCACGGCGCTGACCCCAACCAGCGAGACAGTCTGGGAAATACCCCCCTCCATCTGGGTAAGACCAAGAGATCACCTCAGCCTGTGAAACCTGCAGCTCTGTGGTCACTAGTGTTGACGACTGTGGTTTCAATCTGACACACCAGTGTGCAGCTGCTTCATTTCACATCAGTTAACTCATGCCAATACACTGTAACACATAAAGCTAGATCTTAGAGGTGTTTTTGCATGCAGTTTGTGTTTTAAAGCCTTGTTCATGTATTTATTTGACCACTTCTGTAACCTGTTTCTGCAGCGGCCTGTACCAACCACGTGCCTGTAATCACCACTTTGCTGAGAGGAGGTGAGGACACTTTAATGGTGTTTAATTCTTTGTGAAATATTTGTTTCACTTTAAAGGAGGGTCATGGTAAGTTAGCTAAGTGAACTAAAACAGCATTTTTACCTTTGGAGTTATTTACAGAAACTCCAGATCAGTGTTAACGCGTGGCTCTAGAGCCACATGTGGCTCTTTTATGTCTAAATGTGAAATTTATTAATTATTCCCCAGAAAAACTTCAAAAGGGAAACTTTGACATCAAAATTATCCATTGAGGTTTTTTTTCCCAAACTTATACAGCAGGCTTTAATTGTCAACCTTTTTGTCTGTGTATTTCCTTGTCCTTATTTGCAATTTTTTTGCCCCTTTTTACCCTTTTTGCCTCTTTCATCCTGCTTTTCACAAATAGCATTCTTTTTTTCCTTTTTTGCCACTTTTTGCCCATTTAAGGTGCAGTTACATGTCACTTTTTCCCATTTCCCCCACCTTTCTGCTGCTTTTTGCCAATTTTAGTCACTTTTCACTAATTTTTCCCCACCTTTTTGCTGCTTTTTGCCCATTTTAGTTATTTTTCACTCATTTCCCCCCACCTCTTTGCTGCTTTTTTACCATTATTGCCACCTGTAAGTCATTTCTTTGTCATGTCTTACCCATTTTGGCCCCTTTTCCCCACATTTTTTGTCACTTTTCACCCAGTTTTTGCCATTTTCTGCCTATTTTGCCACTTTCACCCGTTTTTGGCCACTTTTTTGCAGCTTTTTCACTTATTTTGCCAGCTTTAACTTACTTCTATTGCCACTTTCACCCATTTTTCACCACTTAGATTGTGGCTCTTGCAAAGGTATTTTTAAAAAAAAATTCGGCTCTTTGGTTGAGTAACACTGCTCTAGATATTTGCAATGTGCACGGCTGGCTTCTTATTGCACTGTTGTAAGTGAAAAATGCAACCTCAGCAAAGCCAGTCAGATGAACATAAAGATTATCCTAACTAACCTGAGTCTTTATGCAGCTTTAATGAAATTCAGAGAGTGTTATTAATTATAAACTCTTTATGATTTAAGTCTAACTGAGAGATTTTGCCTCTTTTGTCTCTGAAGGAGCTCGTGTGGACGCCCTCGACCGAGCAGGCAGGACGCCGATGCACCTGGCACGCTCAAAGCTGAATATCCTCCAGGAAGGAGATTCACGCAGTTTAGAGACACTGAGAGGGGAGGTCACACAGGTAGAACATCTGCTAACTCACCTGGCTTCTTTCTTCTATTCCTGATATGTATTAAACGAGGATTATTTGTGTCTGGCTTTTCCTGCAGATCATTCAAATGCTGAGGGAATACCTGAACTCGATGGGACAGAGTGAAGCTAAAGAGAGGCTGGAGCACATTTCTACACAGCTGCAGCACACACGCACCAAAGAACAGGTGAGATCTAATTCCTCAATAATTCCTTTATAAACATGTGATAAGGTTGTCATGATGCTCAGTTTTTAAACTGAAGTCTTAAGCTCTCTATGTTGGAAACTTCATTGTTTCAACAGTCAAAATTTTAAATCCTGCACTCTACTGAAATGTTCCAAACATATTCATCCATTTAAGAATGTGTGCATGAGTTTGCCTGTAACTTTGAATGGATCCCTGCAGAAGCAGCTTTTATTAAACGTTTGTGTACAAGATCTAATTGGAAATTTTAGCTAATATCTACAAGTCTGTGTGCATTAATGGTAAAGTTACAAAGAGTGGAAGGATGCTGATGAGCTGCCGCTCTGGCCAAAATCACCAAAAAACATTCTAGCTCAGTGAAAACCGTTGCTGCATGCACACAATAGAAGATTCGCCCCTCCAGTTTTGAGTAAAGCATTCTTAGACCTTAGCTCCTTTAAGAAGGACTTGCTGGTTGTACCAGCTAGGAGGCTACAGCATAACAGATGGGTACAGTTTCTCTGCTGAATTTAGCAAGTTTTGGGAAAAAAATGAAACACAAAACAATGTTGGATCAAATGTATGCACTATCAAAATTTTTTGAAGCATTTTATTTTATACCCACAGATTCTCTGTTTTTGTCACTATTTTGCAATGCTTTGGCTGCTGGTAACTTGTTCTTTCATTGCCATATAGTGGAAAAAAAAACAGAAGCTTTCTGGGTATAAGATAAAATGCTTCAAAAATTTTGATAGTGCATACGTTTGAGCCAACATTGTTTCGTGGCCTACTTTTACCAAAAACTCTTTAAATTCCACAGAGAAACTGTACCCATCTGTTACACTATATAGCCTAGCTGCCTGGCCGGTACAACCAGCAAGACCTTCTTAAAGCAGCAATGCTTACTAAAAATCACAGGAAAAAATACTGAAATATCCCTTTAAAACAGAGCAGAGATTGACCAGCAGTCGACTTCTTCTGTCCTGGGTAAAATATTTTATTTGATTAGGCAGTTAGGTGCACTACAACCCAGAAATAAATTTATAGGACTCGACAGATAAACAATGGCTACTTATATATGTTCTGACCTTTTTATATGCCAACGGTAGAGATGCGCAATATCCATATAATATCAGTATCAGCAGATATGAAAATTCCTGCTGATATTTACAACCCATATTTTTAGAAATCTGTCTTATTCAGCTGTAAATGTTGGCTGTGCAAACAAGAAAACTAGTGGAGTTTTAGGGTCATCCAACTGACCTACATCAGCTGAAGTCTGTCTGTATTTATCATCATTCCTTACACTTTACAGCGTGTTTTTAGGACTAAAGCATTAGGTCTAAACTACATTTAGATATTGGTATTGGCGTCAGTACCAGCGACAAATAACTTGTAAATATTGACATAGTGGAGATCAGCATAAATCTGGTCATCCAGTGTTTGTCAACAGGCCTGATATTGGCCAGTAATGATGTTAAACAGATGCAATGGTGCATGCACGCTCTCTAGAAAACCCCCTAAAAACAGACTACAATTGATTTACCTGTGCAATGGGTTCATGATAGTTTCTGCACTCTCTATTGGTATTGAAAAGTATTAACAGTTTTTACAATCTTAACATACAGATGTAAAAAAAAAACAGGTATATTATTCAGTACCATTTATTTTGACTTTTACGTGTTGATAAATGTATTTCTAACCTGTGTATTTTGCTTGTTTTTCAGGTGGATGAAGTGACGGATTTATTGGCCAGTTTTACGTCTCTCAGTCTACAGAAACAGACTTTGGGTGACAGGTAGAAGACGGTGTTAAGAGCTGAAGTACAGCGTCTGCTCCGCTAGCCTCCGTCCAGACAAGAGAGTTTATCTATGGTGAGAGGGTTGTTCTAAGTTGTAAAGAAAATATCATCCACAGTATTAGTAGACAGTCACATTTGCATCCTCTGTCTTGTAAACAAAGGAAAGATGAATATTAGGGCTGTAACAACACCTGGTGATGCAATTAAAAAGAGAATAAAAATATAGATGATTTAAATCAATTGAAAGCACATAAATAACTTAAATGCTTCTTTTTACCAGCAGAGGGTGCGCTCTGCTTTTCTGCTGCCCTTTTTGACATCAGTGACAAAAAATAGCAGCATAAAAAATGAGAAATATTACATTTTGGGATTTTACAGCTAGAATTGAAATGAAAGATTTGTGTTTACATAAATTTACTGCAATCCAGTCTTTTTTATTAAATTAAAATCTCTCCAATCATAGAATTAGTTCGTAAAATCATGCTGGGCAATCAAATATGTGCTTTGTATTGTATTGTATTGTGAGATGAGTGCATTGTTACATCTAACTCTTCAGCCCACAACCCCCAAAGTAACAATGATCAAGACCAAGGACCCCCATGGTCACTAAGGGTGCTTGAGGCATAGCTGTGCCATTCAAGAAAAGCTAGTGCAGACCTAAATTTTAAGGATTTTGTAAACATTACTTTTATTTTTAGCATAAATCTCACCAGATGACCATATTTTATTTCAAATTGAACTGATTGTATGCATATATTTCTAAAAAATGGGAAAAACGTACAAGTTAAATCTATTTTAAAATATATTTTTTAAGGCATCTTGCAACCCCCCTCAGTGTTTCGTGACCCCCAGGGGGTCCCGACCCCCACTTTGGGAACCATTGCCCTAATCTACAGTATTACTAGACAGCTACATTTGTAAACTAAGGATTAACGTTAGTTATTTTGTTGGGATTTAAAGTTTTGATGAAGCCCGACTTTAGCTACAGGAATTGCTAACTGTGCTAAAATATGTTGTTATGTTGGTTTAAGTTAAATCATATTTAAATGTTAATTCCAGTACAAAGATATTGCATATGTCTGTTAAAATTCTGGATAGAAAACACCATTATGTGTGAGCCTTTCAGAAAAAGGACAAAGAAAAACCAGCTAAGGGGAAAAGCCATTAGCAGGAGGCTAACGGGCAGAAGCTAACCTACAGGTGGAGGCTGGCTTCAGCTCTTTTGTGTGCGTGTGAGACGGACTGTTTGTTTGTACGTGAGTGTTTATGTTAGTCACTGAGATGTGTTGACATTTTCTCTGTTTGCCTGCCAACAGTAGCTTACTTTGAAGATAATTATGAGACGTACTTTTCATGAAAGTATTGAAGTTTCCACAGTGCTATTTTCACTTTTCTTATTGACAGCATCTTTGTATCTTGTTGCCTTTTTCTCTTGCATGTCCTGTTTTTATGTGAAATGTGCTGTAAAAATTGGTTACGCTGTTGATGAAAATGAAAATGTGTGAATCAATAAATCAATATGTTTGGCTAAATATTTGATGTGTCCTAAGTATTTCATGTTTTCAGAAAAGAGTGCACAGGAGTTAGGTGTCTAAGAAGTTTGTGTGAAGGGTTTGCCTGCATTTTTCCAGTTGAGCAGTCTGCCAATCAATTTGTGGAATTTAGACACTGTGCAGAAGTTTGCTTGGAGTTTTCGTGTATCTATTCCTCTGCTGCACTCTTGACTTTTGTGAGAGATGTAATATTTAAAAGATCTGGTACATTAAGATGCTTTTGATCATTCTGATTAAAGGAAGGGGTTTTATTATTTAACAAACAATTGTCGAATAGTACTGAAAGGAAATGGACAGCCTTGGTATAAAAATGTAACAAAGGAAAACACAAATTCCAAAAAAGTTGGGACCCTTTGTCAAATGTAAAGAAAAACATAAATGAACTCAACCCATATTTTATTCTCAATAGAACATAAACAACATATTAGATGTTTAAACTGAGACATTTTACCATTTCATGAAAAATATTAGCTTATTTTGAATTTGACACATCTTGAAAAAGATGTCCCTGTTGCCAAAAAAGTAGGGACAGGGCAACAAAAGGCTGAAAAGTATGTGGTATGGGAGAAGAACAGCTGGAGGAGTACTTTGCAACTGATGAAATTAATTGGGAACAGGTTAGTAACAGACTTTGAATATCCCACCATCTACAGTACATAATATCAACAGATTCAAAGAATTTAGAGAAATCAATGCTTACAAGGGACAAAACTGAAGGACAATATTGGATACTCGTGATTTTCAGGACTCAGGGGCCCCTTCTGTACTGCACAGTTGGGCGTGCCATCTTCAAATGCAAGTAAAGCTTTATCATGCAAAGAAGAAGCCATATCTGAACAGGATCCAGAAACGTTGCCATCTTTTCTGGACCAAAGCTCATCCAAAATGGACTGAGGCAAAATGGAAAACTGTTCTGTGGTCAGATCAATCAAAATTTGAAATTCTTTTTGAAAACCACCAAGGCCATGTCCTATGGACTAACTAGGAAAGGGACCATCCTGCTTGTTATCCTGGTACAGTTCTAAAGCCTGTATCTCTGGTGGTACGGGGTTGCATCAGTGCCTATGACGTGAGAAGCTTACACATCTGGAAAGGAACTATCAATGCTGAAAATTAGATTCAAGAGGTTTTAGAGCAACATATGCTCCCATCCAGACAATGTCTCTTTCAGGGAAGGCCTTGGCTATTTCAGCAAGACAATGCTAAACCACATACAACATCCATCACAACAGCATGGCTTCACAATAGAAAAGTCCTGGTGCTAAACTGGCCTTCATTCAAGAATGAGAAAACATTACTCTTGCAAAACTACAGCAACTGGTCTCCTCACTAACCAGACATTTACAAACTGTTGTTTATAGGGGAGGGGAGATTAGCTACACGACGGTAGACATGGCCCCGTCCCTACTTTATTGTGATGTGCTGCCATCAAATTCATAGGGGGGGGGGGGGTGAATAACATAGGGGTTTATGAGTTTTGACAAGATTGAATTCTGGGTTTAATTACATTTTACACTGTGCCAACTTTTTTAGAGTTAGGATTGTAAATGTAGGTTGTTTTATTGAGATATGGAGTGATTTATATAAGTATCTTGTGATGAAAGTGCTTGTAAAGCCATGATAGCGAATAACTTACAGTGGTTTTATTGACATTTCAAGTAATTATCCAGGTTTATTGGAAAACCAGTGTTGCTGTCTCATGATAATGATACAAATAAGTAAAAATCTCGAGATTTACTCATTTTGACGGGAAATCCGAGTACATTTAAATGAATGGATACTTAACCTCTATTTATAACTCATTTAAACAGGCATTTTAACTGAGGGGACTCTAACGTTGACGTTTTGACAGTAGGCTACAGTAGCAATCGGAAGAGCTAATATGCTAATTGCTAATGTGGCTGCGTTTCCTCGACGCTGATTGGCTGCCTACCCCAAGGCCCGCCCCATCACAGAAGCGTATTGTTGTTTCTCCGATAATAAAAGATGGCGGCCGGACCCGCGTAAATTGGACACCCTGTAGAGGTAGTATTATTTCCAAAACACATCATTTTATCACCTCTTGTTGTTCATGAATAACACATGCTACTTTATACGAGTCAATGAGCACATTAGTATATTAAAAACCATGTCCGCCATTGCATTTTGCGCTTCTGTGCCACCCGCGGCCTACATGTGGGTGAAAGCCTCGGTGTTTCCTGGGCCGCTCTCACCGGCGAGCTTAGAGCCAGTTCGGTGATACTAATAAGAGTCCTGGAGATGATTGAGAGCAAGGGGAGTCTAAGTAAATGGAGAGGGGGTGTGTTTGTGTATCTTTATGAAAGTAGGCGGGAATTTGTTAAGCTAACCTGGTTTTATATCCTTCGTAGGCGACACACGAATTATTTTTGTGATTTATCGTAAATTGGATTTACCGCAAGTTAGAACCAGTTATCTCCTTGAGAGTAGTGTTATATCCAGGTTACTGCTGCTCCAGGTTTGACTCCATGTATGTGGGACTGTGTTAGCCACAATATAACTACTAAGGTGTGAATGCATTAGTTATATCTGAGTAACATTACTATAATTAAAATGCCACAATGTAAAGGGCCTATGATAGATTTTACACCTTCTTATAAGAAGGCTGTCAACATTTTTGATACCTAAATGCTTCGATATACTTTGTTTTTTTTAACCATACAACCCTCCTTATTTAAATAAATCATAATATTGAAAAGTACCACGTCTGTATCATTAAAAAGGTATACTGTAGAGGAATTATTCAGTCACATAATAGCAGTCACAAGCCTACAAACTTTTCTAACACATGCAGTACAGACAGCCTGCAGGAGTTTTCCTGCAACATTTGGTGATAAAAAACAATCTATCAAACAACACTGGCTGATCAAGAGTTTTATTTATATATTACATTTTTCCAGCTAACTTATTGAACTTCAAAATCCTGTTACATGACAACTCTGTTCTTCTTCTTCTTCAGTTACTGAAGTTTACAACAATACATAGGCTTTACATCAGTTATTTCCACTTTATTATTGCCTAACTAAACTCTTTCTATTCAAGGGTGACTGGAGGATGCTCAGATTGTCAAATACTTTCAGAAATTGACACTTTGGTCCATCAAATGCTTTAAATAATTACATTTACTCAGATTACTGTAATTGAGTGGCTTTTTGTGTACTTTCTACTTGTTTTTTTCATGTCAGTGACATGAATCTGGCTGTTAACTGACTGCACATGACAGTCACTGGTAAATTGTAAGAGACTGATTCCACATCACATCTAAAAACAGCTGTTAGATTTATCATAGAGCTGGGACTAAATAAATAGTCTGGATGGAGATCTATACTCTTATGTTGTAATTGTCAATAAAGAAGTAACAGGCCAGTGCTTTTACTTTTACGGACGTAAATTTTAACCAAAGTAACTGTACTTTTACTTTAGTACAATAGTCATGTGCTTTCTCTCCACTTCTGATGCCATCTGAAATCACTGAAGCATCAATAAAACTAGTCTATTTGTTCTTAAGAGGAAGCAACCCACCAAAAATGTGGATCTTACAGCTGAACACTGGCTAGATTGCATCAATAGCAAATATAACAAAATTATTTGTACAGTTTCTACAGTGGGAAGGATTAAACCTACAATATGTTGTCTTTTAAAACCCCCAAATTATCCAGTATTGCATTCCTAGGAGTTCTGTTTTTGGGCTTTGGCATTTAACAAATTTTGTTATTGGTTTTATTTTCTGATATTTTTGCAAAGTTAAAAATTATGGTATCACAATCCTGACTGTATTTGTTGTGCCTGACTAATATCACAGTAGTGGAAATGTTAATATAAAGGACTTTCATTAGTCTATCTCTGTTTTTATTGTCTTGCCTTAACCAGTTTAATTTAATGGGGTTCTGAATAGAGCTAAACAATTTGCAAAAATAATCCAACTGCAATTTTTTTTTCAAGTATTGTGATTTCAATTTGATACGCAATTATTAAGAAGCTTTTTGCTATAAAGGAAGAGGCTGGGGTGGAGGAGGTTAAGCTTTGCCAGCAGCAGCGTGATGCATAAGCATTGGGATTAGTGAGAAGTACATCATATTTAAATACACCACTGTGTTGAGAGAAAGAGCTGTGATTGGCTGTGGGAGCTGGGAGGCTACATTTGGTGTCAGCTGGCCATCAGCCAATCACGGCTAGGGGTACGACTTACGTGAACTAATGCTAATTGCAATTATTGAAAATATGACATTAATTGCTTAATTGAATGGAGATTATTGTTTTTATGTCACTCGTTTTAATTTTGAAAAACATACATAAGACGCAAAAAAGGCCTATTTTTGTAAACCATTTAAAAAATTACGCTCAAATGTTTGTAAAATGTCCATAAAATCTCTGCTGCTGCAAAAAATGAACGTATTAAACTGGTATTTTGACATATTTCAAGTTAAAGCAATATTGCAACATCTGCGATTTGTAAATTTCAGCATGCCATATTGCGATTAAATCTCATTTACAATTAATTGCCCAGCCCAAGTTCTGAATGTATTATATACTTTGTTGTCATTCTGTTTGAACAATACAGTCCATTATTTTAATGATCACTTCTGGTATCGAAGATATTCTTAAGTTATGTAGCTATTCCTTAAGAAAGAAAACTTAGAGAGGGAATGAATCCTTCAAAAACTGCAAGCAAATAGCTGAAATCTGTCTAAATTGCACCATCATGAAGCATTGCTAAAGTATTTGTGCACTTAAGAGAGCATAGAGGAATCTGCACGCCAGTTTTGGACAGCAAACATCAAGAAAATGTCTTCTATTTATATTAAAGTGGTATCAAAAATATTTTTTTCTAGTATTATAGTTTAAGCTCTGGTATTGTTAAAACTCTATGTCATTGTCTGACTCTTAACTGATTTTATTCGTGAGTGTCTTGAAGAGATATAATAAGCACCTTCACTGTATTTTCTCTCTGTTTACTCTACAGGTTATAATTCTACCTTATGTTTTCAGTGACAAACTGGGACAAACAATCACGCTGACAGAGGAGGGACCATGGCTTTTGAGGAGATAAAGGGTAAGAAAGGAATGAGTAAAACTAATCTGCACAATGCATGGAGTATTCCTTTCTTTGTACTTAATATGTTAATCAAATAATTGCATTTTCCCACTGAGAAACATCTATTAGTACTGACAAAAGCATTTAGTGTGTCAGGTTGGCTCAAAGGTTAGGGATTATTATTAGGGATGCAAAAATGCACCAGTTTAACATCAGCTGATATTGGCCCTGTTAACAGTGTCCACTGGCCAAATAAGGGTGCAAGAACAGATGTCAGCTACCATTGTTTATCTGTTGTGTTCAATCCAATTAATTCTGGCACCTGGTCTATCTAGCTGCTGAATCAAATAAGAGATTTTTACAGCAGAGAAAACATGACTTGTTGGACAAATTCTGATCAGTTTTCATGGTCAAATGTGAAAGTAAATTTGGCATACTAGGAGTTTTACAGCTAAAAAAGTAGTAACAGCACCATCAGTATTGGTATCGGCTTTCTTATGTTAAACCGGTGTCTGCCCTAATTTTCACAATAGATTTATCTCTAATTATAATGCTCTTTATGTTTTCTAGACATGGGGATGGACGGAGAGCGAGGCCTGGTAGCGGGTCGGAGCCAGAGAGAGAAGAGGCGGTCGTATAAAGATCTGCTGAGAGAAGAAGAGGAGATCGCCGCTCAGGTCAGGAAGTCTTCCAAGAAGCGGCCCAAGGTAAGTTACCTGTCCAAATGAACATGATTTAACTGATCATTTTTGAGAGTGAGAGTTATGTTGATAAATGTTTGAAATCTTTTGAAGGATTCAGAACTTTTCATGCTTGGAGGAGACTCACACAAAAAGAAGAAGAAACATAGTGATGACTACTATTACAGAGGTAAGCTGTTTTTTTTGTTAGAATAGAAATCTTTCAATATAAAATGTGACATAACTGCAACTACTTTTACACTATCTGCATAAAATAAAACAACATAAATGAGGGAAAATCATCAAGTTGCTTTGAGGCTTCAGCACAACCCGTAAGATTAAGAGTTTTTAATCAGGATCTAACATCCTCTTCTGTTTCAGAGCACGATCATTCAGGTCCACCTCCTCATAAGAAAAAGCACAAATCTGCAGACCGCTCCCCGACCCTTTCCTCCCCCTCATCCTCCCACCCTGCGGACACAGCCATGGGCCTCCTACAGGCGATCACTTCCCCTCTGGCCACAGGTTCAGACCCCAGCCCCCACCTTCACAAGAAACCTTCCTACCCCTCCTTCTCCTCGCACTCCTCCAAAGACCGTAAACGCGAGAGCAGCGGCGGCGGCAGCGGGAGCAAAGGCAGCCACTCCTCTCACTCCCGCCCCATGTCGTCGTCCTCCTCCTCCTCCAAGAAGCATTCCTCCTCTTCCTCCAAGTCGTCTCTGTTCCACGGCGGAGCTCCAAAGGAGGAGCCGTTAACGTTACGAGAGGCTGACGGGCTGAAGATGAAGCTCATCATGTCGCCGGAGAAAGAGGAAGGAGAGAGCTTCCCATTCACGCCTCATTCTTCAAAAGGAGGCGTGAAGAAAGAGAAGGATCGAGACAGGATGCAGATGTCAAAGTCGCCGAAGAAGAAGCTGCAGCAGAGTCGAGATCCGCTGCCTGTGGTGGGGAAAGAAGTGGAGGTGGAAGGTGAGAGATTACTCTTCATCTAACTAGCAGAAACATGTCATGCTTTCTGGTCCTTTTTTACATAGCAGATTAAATTATTTGGATGCTTTAGCTCTCTTTTCTGTCAAATTTCACTGCTGTTGTGGTGCAGATGGCCTACATTTTAGGTCTTATGTATGGAGGCTTCCTACATATCATTCACCACTCTCTCTTCCTGACTTCCTACCCTAGCCATTGTCTTGTTCTCTCCAAACAAAAGTAAAAAAAATCTTAATTTCACTGCTGTGTTCTCTGTTATACATTATGTCTTGTACAGGCCATTATGGAGGGGGCATGGGAGACGACAGCTCCTCATCGGGGGGCGAGCTGGAGGCCGGTGAACTGGTCATAGATGATTCGTACACGCACCTGTCAAAAAAGAAGAAGAAGAGCAAAAAGAGCAAGAAGAAAAAGGACAAAGAAAAAGACAGAGACAAGGAAAAGAGCGGGAAGGACAAGAAGCACAGCAAAGGGTTTGGAGGTGAGTTTGCTCTGTTTAAAAACACCCTGAAACTTTATTTTTCTGTGTTATTCACAGGCTTTAATCAAGTAAAAGTCGCATACAAATTTTGGTTATGCACCAAATCAGTAAATCAATGAATATGTCTCCCCTGAGTCCAAAATCAAGCAGGATTTAACTGCAGAGTGCACTTGTCCAAAGAAGTCTGCATCATTGATTTATCTCTGCTAATTTTCTGCAGACTCATCGAGGAGCCACAGCCACTCCCACCCCACAGTCACTCACAGCTCTGTGGGGCCGATGTACGCCATGGGGACGCCTGTGCCTCCACACCACCATCAGAGCAGTGATGGCGTACCAGAGAAGAAGAAGAAGAAAAAGGAGGAGAAGGATCGGGACAAGCACGAGAAGGACAAAGACAAGGTAAGAGTTTATCTATATTACATCTCTAAATCTGATTTTGTGTGCTTCACTGTGAGTTCTTTGCACATTTCTGCACACATTACACAGCTGTTGCATGGCACTTATTTAAAAAAAATTAGGTTTTCTCAGTCTTTGTTATGATTTTGCTCTAAAACACTCAAATTCCTTGTATGTTAGCCTGCCTGCCTGGCAGTTAACCTAATTCTGATTCTGTTTACTAAGATTTCCTGCAGGATTAGTTGCTAAACTTGCAAAAGAATCCATATCTTAACACCTGTCATACTTTTTTGTCTTGCTACCTTTGCAAACTCTCATGTACCAGCTGAAGCCAGCTTGTTTTCCCAAAAATTATCTTTTCTTGTTCCCTGTCTGTTTCTTGTATTGTTTGTTAATCCTTCTTCCTCTTGTAGCCGAAGAAGAAGAACACGACAGCGTATCAGGTGTTTTGTAAGGAGTACAGAGTCAACATTAATGCAGAACAGCCCGGACTAGGTGGGTGTTTTCATCACATATAGTGAAGCTCTTCTAAATGTCTTTATCAATTACATGCAGATTTTAAAGATTATTTCTGATTTTCAGTGTTTGGTGAGCTCAGCAAAAAGCTGGCCGAGGTGTGGAAGGCAATGCCTGAAAAAGACAAACTGGTGAGTTATTTCCTTGAAAGTTTCTAATGTTTAGAGAGCTTTTGTTATGTTGTGTCACAGATATTGTGATGCACTGAATGCATGTTTTTCCTGTGCAGGTTTGGAGGCAGAAAGCTCAGTATCTGCAGCACAAACAGAACAAAGCTGAAGCCACCACGGTCAAACACAAGAGTGCCAGCGAGGGCAAAAGTAAAGGTAATTATTAACTCTAACGCAAAAGAGTTAACGCATTTCCACAGATATCAAAACACAAAAAGAGTCAGCCTGAACCTTTCTGTAGAAGTCTTAACATGTTCATAAAGATATATTCAAACCAGATACATCCATAGTAGCATAGGATCATGATTTTACTCTTCTGATTTCAGTTGCTTTGCCCTTATTGTTAACTTCATTCTTCATGCACGCTTCTGAAGGCCTAAGTTTTATTTCAAAGCTGTGCAGAATGAAGCTCAGGATCTTTTTTATCAAACTCTCAGATTCAATGCTAAGAGGTACGTTGAATTATATTCATGCAGGGTTCCTGCAGATCCTTGAAAATCTTAGGAAGTCTTAAATTGCACATTTGATGTTTGACGCCAAAAAGAGTCTTAAAACAATTGGAGCTGCTCTTAGGATCCTTTAAGATCCCTCACATATTCTTCACTCTGTGTTTGAGTGGCTACCATCAGGTCGCAGACTGCATTGTCCAGGCTGCAGGGCTTCCTTTGTCCCCGCAGCTGTCCAGCTCCTGAACTCTGACCCCTCTTTACTCCAGCATCATATTGGTGCTCTGTCCCACAACAGACAGCGGGACTCCTCTACTGACTGGATAAAGCATTTTAGCGCTGAGCATCACGGGGCAATACCTCCCATGCTTTTTGGTTTATTTTGTTTTGTTTTATTTTGATTTGTTGTATTTTAATTTTTTGATATATTTTTTATATTTAATTGCATTTTATTTTGTTTGATTTTATTTTTATATATTTTTTATTTTTTAATTTAATTAACTTTTTAAAAATTATTTCTTGCAATTTGCACATGTTGTGTTTTTGATGTCGTGTGTCCATGTTGCTGCTCTCTGTGCCTTTTAATTGCCCATCAGGGACAAATAAAGTGTTTTGAATTTATTTAAATTGAATAATAAGTTAGATTTTTACAAGTTAGTGGTCTTGAATTTGAGAGAGCACTTTGACTAAGACCTGTTCTTATCTAGTTGTTGTTTTGGATCCAAACTTAAGTGATTTTTATCATCTTTCTCCATAAATTGTTGCATAAATACTCTCCGTAATTTAGAGAAGTCAGTTTTGGGTGTTCTAAATTTCCTGGAGGAGCATCCCAGACCCCTCTGTGATTTTATCTGACTCATTTTGATTTAATAAACTCTGAACTGTTGTGAAAAACTCATACAATTCTTGAACATCTGGGCTACTGGGTTGCCTACTTAAAAATCTGTGCAGGATTTCCCTGACAAAATGTGTTACTCTGCTTTTTAATAGTTAGACCTGTTAGAATCAGCTCAGCACACCTGCAAAAAAAATGCAGGTTTGTTCTGCTCTTTGGCATTTAACATTTCATAAACAGTTCATTTAATCAGAAAATTCAGTCTTGGTCCAGGGTACAGAGAAATATCATACCTCTTATTTTCAACTATTTAACCTGCATTTTTCTCAGTTCAGAAGTCTTAAATCTGATTTTTAAAAGTGTGTAGGAACCTGCTATGTTTTTTAAAGTTCAGAATCATGGGTGTAATGGTATTTCGCTGATCCTGTTTTCACCTCTGCTATTACCTCTAAAGACGGCACAGAGGGGGCGGGTCTTTGTCCCCCCTTTGCATTTCCATAATCATAGTGAAGACCAAACATCACAGGGTGTAATTGTCACGTTTCTGTGATATGGGCTCTGTTTTCTGCCTTTTCATTGTAGTTTTTCACCACTTTTGTTTTTCTCGTTTGTCTAAAGTTGTGGGATCGGGAACAGGGATGGTCTCTCCAAACAGAGCGCCCGGCACGCTGTCTCTGTCTCCGGCTCGAGTCCCTGACGTCGATCCCATCGATGCTGCGGCTCACTTGCAGCTCCTGGGAGAGTCGCTGTCTCTGATTGGACACAGGCTCCAGGAAACAGAGGTAGGCGCTGACTTTAGAGCTTAAACACAACATCGTCTGTTTAAAATGTCATACAGATGTTTTATCGTTACGCAGTGGATTAAGGGAGAGTTGTTCTGTTGTTTTAGGGGATGGTGGCGGTGTCCGGGAGTCTCTCCGTCCTTCTGGACTCGATCCTGTGTGCACTCGGTCCGCTGACCTGTCTCACAGCACAGATACCAAAGCTAAATGGATGTCCTCGAAACGTCCTGGTACCGTATTTACACTCATAGATGTCACATGAACATAACTGCATGTAACTTAGTCTTCACAGTAAAACGTTTCTTTTTCAGGCAAACACGTTGGATAACATCGCCTACATCATGCCTGGACTGTGAGACAATGAAGGAATCAATGTGAACGGATCATGAATGGGATGTTAAACGGAATGAACCTTGGACTTTAATTTAAGCCACTGCTGACGTCTGAAGACTCAAATATTTTTAGTGTTTTTAAAGTGTATTTTTTTAAAGACCTGGTTTGTTTAATTTTCTAATTGTGATATTTTATAATGAAACATTTTACTGAACCTTATAATCTCTCTCTCTTGGCACGTCTGCTCCTTCAACTGTTACTGTACGGTGTGAGTGTGATGTCTGTTTGTATGAGGCTGTCTACATATTTGATTTTTTATTACTGAAATGTACAGAAACATTTAAGGCGTTTTCTTTGGTTATCGACTGGATGTAATATATTTGACACATGCTTAGATTTTCTTTTACTGTGTAAAAAGTGCTGTTTTTTACATTTGATATTTTACGGTGCAGCATTTAGACTTCTGTAGATTTCAGAGGTGCTAGAATTCAACTTAAAAGTTTTAATCAGGAGCTGTAAAAACAAAAATCACCGACGGACATTTAACAAACAGGGCATCATTAAAGAATGATCTGTTCCTAAACTTTTTGTTTCTCATATATTTATTGAGTTTGGAATATCTGAGTCAGTTAGAATTTAAACAAAACTATATTAACATATTTATTTGGTAGATTTTAAGAAATTATTTGTGCAAAATGCTGCAAAAGTCTTAGTCTTTATTTCCAGTTGTGGGTTTACTTTTCTGTGCATTCAGAAGCTCTTTTCAAAAACACTAAATTCAGCTCCATTTCCTCTTTCTGTGGGTCATTTCTGAGATGTTTCTACACCTTGAAGAGCTCAGAGACAGGATTGTTGACAGGCACAGATCCAGGAAAGGCTGCATGAAATTCTGCTGTTCCCAAGAGCACAGTTGTCCCCATAATTCTCAAATGGAGGAAGCTTGGCACAAGAACGGTGGCCAAGAACCTGATGGTCACTCTGACTGAGCTCCAGAGATCCTGTGTAGAAGATGGGACAAAGTTCCAGAAGGACAACCATCACTGCAGCCCTCCATCCACCCGGGCTTTATTGCCGAGTGGCTGGACAGTCTTCTCATCGCAACACACATGAAAGCCTGTTTGGAGTTTGCAAAATAGCCCCTGAAGCACTGTGAGAAACAAGATTTTCTGGTCTGATGAAACCAAGATTGAACTGTTTCGCCTCAGTTCTAAATGTTAAACCATCCCAGCAGTGAAGCAGGGTGGTGGCAGCATCATGCTGTGGGGGTGTTTTTCAGCAGCAGTGACTGGGAGACTGGGAAAGCTGAATGGAGCAAAGTACAGAGATATCCTTAATGAAAACCTACTCCGCAGCCCCCAGGACGTCAGACTGGGCCAGAGGTTCACCTTCCAACATGGCATCGACCCTAAGCATGCAGCCAAGACAACACAGGAGTAGCTTAGGGACGAGTCTGTGAATGTCTGAGATTAGACCAGCCAGAGCCAGGACTTGAACCCAATCAAACACCTCTGGAAATCCCTGTTAATGGCTGTCCATCCAGCCTGACTGAGCTTGAGAGGATTTGCAAAGAAGAATGGCAGAAAATCCCCCAATCCAGGTGTGTGAAGCTTGTTGGTTCATATTCAAAAAGACCAGAGGCTGTAATTCCTGCCAAAGGTGCTTCAACAAGTACTGAGTAAAGGGTCTGAATACTTTTATAATAAATAGAATTAAAAAAAAAAGTTTTCTCTTTGACATTATGGGGTACTGGATGACTTAATGAGGGAGAAAAAATACATTTGGTATGTATTGCTTATGAATACACTATTTATTTTGCACCAGTTAGGCAGAATAGCCCATAGATGGTCTTTACTATATTATACAGAAAAATAAACCCACTGCTCTCATAAGGACATATTTTATTCTGAAAACGACTTCCCTTTCAAGCACATATTCTTTCTTTCTTATTTATTATTTATTATTCTTATTTATTATTATTATTATTATTATTAAGAAATTGAAAATGCATAAACCAAATGATAGCTGGGGTCAATTTAAAAAATAATACACACTTATTTTTATTGTATAGGTCTTCTGAAATGGCTCCAAACTGTCACTGATAAACACTGGTGGGCTGAAATCATGAAAGGAAAACTGTGGAGTCATTGGACAGGGACGCGGGCCTCTGCTTGAGAAACCCTGCAGCCGCTTGCAGTGAAGTCGAGTCAGGAGTCAGGCAGGTCTGAGTCAGCCTGACGGATCCAGGAAGTGCGTTTATTTCTAATTTTAACACTAAAATACGACGGTGAACGGAGGCAGAGATGTCTGCAGCTGCTTCTCAGACAGGTAGGATGGAAAATAAGCATTTTTAATTATTAAAAATACGTTTTTGTGCGATGTAATAAGGGAAAAGTCAGAAATGGGCGGCTCCTTTTGGCGCATGTTTGGAGAAATTAGCGAAAGGTAGCGGCTAAGGGCGCTGCCGAAGACTAGAAATATGTCTGGTTTAACTTGTTTTTATCACCGAGTAATACCGTTAGAAACATCACTTTATATGTACTACAGAAAATGATTATCAGGTAGTTTCGAAGTCAGAAAATGACACAGCTGTTTGAAATTCTTTCTCTAGACAACGGATTATTAGTTTATACAAAGTTTAAAGGGTGAAATATGTGCACTTTAAGTTTGTAAAATATGTTTATTGTTGTATTTCCTCTAAGAGCTCATGCTGGTGGTGCTGGGCCGGACTGGGGAGGGAAAGAGACCCGTAGTCAGCACCATCCTGAACCTACAAGACAACGAGGAGGGCAAAGAGGCTGCAGAGACCCAGAAGTGCAGCAAACACAGAGGAGAGGCTGCAGGCAGAAAGGTGAGAGTAACAGGAGCTAAATCAGACTGATATGAGCCAGAGAAATCATTACATCTTAGAAATCTCACTGAGAGCAACAATATTAGAGTTTGTCGTGTCAGAGTTGATCTAATGGTGGAGTAACAAACAAGGAGGATGATGTCTATCCCATTTCCACAGAGTGTCGTGGCCCCCTGCTTTCAGCACCATGTAACTTTGGTTCTCTTGCAAGATTTTTAGTTTATTTAACTCAAACCCAAAAACATTAGAAACGGAAAATTTGACCTCAGAATTATCTATCGCAATTTGTTTTCCACACTTAAACAGTAGGCTTTAATTGCAAACCTTTATTTTTGTCTGGATATTTTCATTACCTTTATTTGCATTTTTTTTAACCTTTTTTTTGCCACTTTAATCCCATATTTTCCCTTTTTCACCAGTTTTTGCCTCTTTCATCCTGCTTTTCACAAATTGCATTTTTTTTGCTTTTTTGCCAATTTTTGCCCATTTAAGGTGCCTCATGCCATTACATGTCATTTTTTTTTTTGCTAATTTAAGTCATGCTTAACTCATTTTCCTCCACCTTTTTGCTTCTTTTTGCCATTTTTAGTCACTTTTCACTTGTTTTACCTCACTGTTTTGCTACTTTTTGCCAACTTAGTTATTTTTTCACTCATTTCCCCCCACCTTTTTGCTGCTTTTCTGCCAATTTCAGTCACTTTTCACTCATTTTCCCCCACATTTTTGCTACTTTTTGCCAATTTTAGTTATTCTTCACTCATTTTCCCCCACCTTTTTGTTTCTTTGGCCAATTTTAGTTATTTTTCACTCAATCCCCCCCCCCCCACATTTTTGCCACTTTTTGCCAGTTTTAGTTAATTTTCTCTCCTTTAAGTCATTTTTTTTTGTCATGTCTCAACCATTTCTGCCACAATATCTCCCAATTTTTTTTTTGTCATTTTTCACCCAGTTTTTGCCATTTTATGCCTATTTTACTCCTGTTCACCCATTTTTGGCCCCTTTCTTGCAGCTGTTCACCTATTTTGCCAGCTTTAACTTATTTTTTTGCCACTTTTCACCATTTAGATTGTGGCTCTTGCAAAGGTATTTTTCAACAACTTGGCTCTTTGGTTGAGCAGGGCTGAGTAACACTGTTTTGCAGCAGGGGATGGTGAAGATAATTTTGCTGCGGAAGGCACAGTTCTTCTTTTTGTACCATGGAAGAAAGTGGTCAGTCAGAAACTCTATATACTTGTCCGGGGTAATTTCCACGTCTTCAGGGACCCTAAGGGGGTCCACCAGCTGTCCTATCTGTGCTCTGAATCAGCCAAAAATTTCTCCACAGTACGATGATCATGCTTACATTTTCGTGAAATATATGCATAATAATTTGGAGCGCGGTGTATGACATGTTTTAATGTCCTCCTTCTCTCTGCAGGTGTCCGTGGTCTCCACTCCAGCCTGGTTCAGCTCAGACTGCGACCTAAATGATAGAGGATATCACATTTCCTCCTTCATCGCCTTATCTACCCCCGGACCTCACGCCTTTCTTCTGTGCGTCCCTGTGAATCAGCCAGCTGACGGAGAGGCTAAAGCTCTGGACGTCCTGGAGGGGCTGCTTGGCCCCTCCGCTGTCAGCACCCACACCATCGTTCTCTTCACCCACACCGAGGAGCTGGAGGAGGATGAGCAGCTGGAGGATTACCTCGTCACTTGGAGGAAGGATCTCCAGCAGCTGGTGGGGAGATGTGGAGACCGATACCACACCCTGGAGACCCGAGGAGGAGACGCAGAGGAGAGGAGAGCGGTGGAAGAGCTGCTGGAGAAGGTGGAGGAGATTGGGCTGGATCACTTCAGCTGTTGTCTGTACGAGCAGGCGGAGAGGAGGGTGAAGAAGAGACAGGAGGAGCTGGTGTTGAAAAACGACCACGTGGAAAGCACCACAGAAGAAGAAATGGAAGCAGTGAGAGAGGAGGCGGAGAGAAGCATCGAAGACTTGGACGTAGATGTGAAGGGATTTTTCCCCTCCGTCAGCGTCTCCGCCTCCTCCCCTGCTCCTTCCTTCTTCTGGGTTTTGTGGGAGAAGCTGGCTGGATGGGTGAGTCGTCTGCCCAAACTGGTGAGGCGAGAGGCCTTACTGGGGGCCCTGGTCGGGCTGTTTGTGGGCGGCCCGTTTGGGGGGATAATGGGGGCCACTGTGGGGTCGGTGGCGACAGAGGTGGCGAGAAGAAAAACACAGAAACAGAAATAAGAACTTTTCTATCTGCTTAAATTTGCACCTTTAAGTCACTTCACTGTGTTCAGCTCTCTCTGTATCACTGAGCTATTAGCTTAGCTGCTAACACCTTTAAAGACAGTATTAAAGCTCCAACACTGAGCACCAGCACCAGTGAGATTACACCTAAGGCTATACCTCTTTCTAGGCAGACACACTGATGCTGTTTTCACACATGCACGCCTGGAAATGTCCAGCCCCAGGCTATAATGATATTTTCCCTCCTTTGCATTAATGCTACATGTTTTTGGGCGTTTACAAACTACAAACGAACGAGAAGGAGGAACATGTCTGCTGATATTTGCAACCAATACATTGGCTGTAAATATCAGCTATATGTAGGAATACGTTTGTAAAACGTCAGGAATAAGGATGCACAAATAAAAAGACTTCAGCCAGTGTAGGTCTGTGGGACCTGCTTACATTTTACAGCGTGTTTTAAAGAGTTAAGCTTGTCTTAGGTCTGGACCACATTTATATATCAGTGTTGATGTTGGTATCAGCTGAAATTGACTTGTAAAATCGGCATTCCTGCAAAAATCCAATATTGTGCATGCCTAATTCTGAAGGACGACACACGTTAAAACTGCTTTTGCACACTGGAGAACCCGACTCCTTGCAGAAATGTTACTAGGAGGCTGCAGGAAACAAGTTTGAATGAAATCAGGGTGAAAAATGCAGCTGTTTGCATGCTCACCCCAAATCTTAAGGGGAATTTTTAGGAGTTGGTGCATGTGTGAATACAGTCTGTAATATCTAAATGCCTCTACAGTGGTTTATAATTCATGTTTCATGGATCAGTAATCATTTTTCTTTGTTGTTGGTTATCCCCCTGCAGTATAACCTCCTCCTATATGTATTTTTACCTAGTATAAAGGTATCAATCTTAATGGATGAAGTGCCTGTGTCCACAGCCTCTTTATTCCGCTCACAACAATGTAGTCCAGCAGAGTCAGCACTCAGCATTTGCAGCAAAAACCTCAGCATCAGCCAATTTTCGTCTCATGTCTTTGATCTACATTAGGGAGACACGTTACTCATCTTAGATCAGGCCTGTCCAACCTTTTTCCACTGAGGGCCACATACAGAAATATACAGGGATGTTGGGGCCACTTAAATATCCAGAAGGTGAGGTATATGGCGTTTATTAAGTCAGAAGCAGAATAAAGGAGGAGCTGGGGTGGAGGAAGGTTGCAGCTTGCAGAGAGAGCCGCAGAACGTGAGAGTGATTGACCAGTGGTGTGGTTAGAGCAAATCAGCTGGTTGTCAGCTGATCGGGGCAGAGCTTGACTCCATGGCCTTTTTATACTAACACTAAATGCTCGATTTAATGGCTGACAAGGCAAAGAGAAAATCATTTCAGGTTTTTGGGGATGCCAATCACATTTTGGGCACCCCTGTTTGGCCCCTAGCTGCCACTTGCTCAACCCATGGAATATTATTGGTACTGCTCTTTGCTGCCAAAACTCATCAGGGAGTTAGAAAACAAGGTATTATTATTTTGATTGCTAATATTCCACCATGTACAGTGTTGTCCCAGTTCAGTCACAAAAGACACATCAATAAATTCTTGCTGATGTTTGTTTACAGCGTTAGCATGGAAGCACAATCTTCTGCTGAAACTATGAAGTACAATACAGTGAAACACAAACTCCATGTTTAAATGTGGGACATATTTAATTTTATTTCTAGAATTTACTGTGAGCCCATCAAATTGGGACCAAGGGAATATGAAAAAATGGTCACATGCAATAAATATATCATTATTCATCCGCAATGCAGGTGTTGTGCTCAGAAAAGCATCCAGACAATCATGTGCCTGTCACTGGCACCTTTTTATAAGGAAAAACAGCATCCTGATCAGATTACTGTCACTTTTTCTACGTCAGGTGAAAGAATTTGTGTTTTTATAACTAGATAAGAATTTTTTTTAAAACTTTTTTTTAATAAACATTTATACAGTAGCTACATTAAAGCACACATTACAACCAATGAGAATAATCCACCTCTAACTAATCTGAATGACATAATTTAACAACATGATGGGCACATGATTCACAGGATGCTTTTCTGAACAAAACACATAGACGGAGTTATGCAAACGAATAATATCAAACTGCTTGTAGCTATTTTTACATGTTCCATTCTTTGATCCAAGTATAAATATCCAAAATAAAAAACAAATCCTTGATTTGATTTTGTTTCAGAAATTAAAGAAACCATTTTTCATTTATTTGTTACTCAGTAAACAATCAAATATCAACTAAACGGATGATACACAGATTATGATCAAGCACTGTGATTTTGTTTTTGTTGTGAGACATATTTGCACCATGAATGAAGTTATCCACTGAGTTAGAGTTCCTGCCTGTGACTTTAGGAGCTTCTAAAGGAAGTCCCTAGTGCTTATTCTTTATCCGTATGAATTAACTTTTACTCGGGTGTAATAGTCGTTTACTTTTCCACCTCTATGTAATTTCGGACACTGTGGCTGTGTCCAAAATCACTCCCCATTCACTATACAGTGCACTTTATAGTGAATACGCCATTTTGTAGTGGTGTCCGAATTCTGAGTGAGTATTGTTACTCACTTTGGAGTGCACTCATTCTATCCCACAATGCATCTTGAAAAGTAGTGAACAGCCGATGCTCACTAGCCCAGCAATATTTACCATCATGCATCGCTGTTGCTGCTCTCAAACATGACGGACGAATAAGAGGAGCAGAGAAACACATATAAAAACTTTTAAAATGATTTTTTCTTTGTTGATTTTAACCAAAGTATTTAATCTGTAAGAAAATGTTAAGGATTCAAAACAGAGCAACTTTTTCCCCTTATGAGGATTACAAGACATGAGAACATGATCTTTATGCAAAAATAAGTGATAATACACAAAAATGTATATTATTATGCCACTAAAGACACAAACTTCTTCATCCCTTACTATTTTTTTTTGTGTGTGAAAATACGTTACGTTCAGTATCAGTTTTTAGTGAAATTCTACTGTTAATTTCGATCCTCCACCGTTGTCATGGAAATCTACGAACTGTTGTTGCTAAACATTGTAATTGTGAGACGGCGATGACGTTATTTCCTGCGGCCAGAGCCGTGTCTGAAATCATTTTTGTGTTTTGCAGTTGAGTCTACTATATAGTCCACTTTATGCTGCTCACTATATTATGGACAGGGAGTAGGGAATAGGTGTGTGGTTTCGGACACAGCCACTGAGGACATCTGTGCAAAATCTGAAGAAATTCCCTCTTAGTACTCTTGAGATGTTGCATTTACAAGTAAGGGATGAACATTGGGTCTAATGATCTTGACCTCTGACCTATGAGCTCCAAAATGTAGTCTAATCACCCTTGATTCAGGGTGGATTTTTGTGCAAAATTCTGATAAAGTTCCTTGAAGAATTCATGAGATATTGCATTCACAAGACAGACCTGGAGGAGCAACCTAAAACAAAATATAGACATAAAATTGAGCATTAAACTGCAGGAGGATTCACAACAAACAAAAGAGAATTTACAGCTTTATCAACCACTGAAATTTCAAGTATAACAACTCTAAACCTCTTTTAAACTCTAAGACAGATTACTTCAGATGGCTGTAACACTTTGATAAAGATGTAATACTATAAAACATCCACAAGGTGGAGACACTGACCTTTATATGGAGGTGTTTAAATGTTTAAAGACTTTATTCTGCTTATGAAGCAAATAAAAGCTGCTGTTAAAATGATGATTTACTGTTATTTTCTGAGGTATTTACATATGAACTTAGTGAACTTTCACAGAGTTTTAACACATTAAAGAGAAGTTAAATCACTTTAAAGATGTTTTGCAGTAACTAAAGTTGAGTTTAAAGCATAACTAGTGCATGCATTTAGCTGTAAACGGTGTCAGCTATGTTAAAGATGAAGAAAACTGTGATGCAAGAGGTTAAATCCATGGATTCTTGCTGCAGAGCCTCCTCCTTTTCTCCTCACAATGGCCGGTTATGTCTCTGACATTGATGTAATTGATACTCTGCTAAAACCGTCAGTCATAACCCATCCTTACATCTCTTTCTCTCCCTCCGTCTCCCTAAAAAAAAAAGGCCGCTGGCTCTGCCTCGGGAACAGCCGGGCGTTTCCGAATGTGGGTGGTCCGGCTGGGGTGGGAGAGAGCGAGTGAGCGAGAGAGAGAATTAGCTCTCATGTTTCCCAAAAAGCAAAAGGAGGGAGGGCGAGAAAGAGAGAGTGAGTGAGAAGTGGCGAATGTGAACGAGAGTCAAAGAGAGAGAGAGAGAGAGAGCAGGCTTTAGGACTACATCTGTCCTCCAGATGTGGCCTCCACAGTTGTCTAAAAGAGGAAAAAAAGGTTTAAAAGTGAAGGAAAATTGGTGCTAAACAGTTTTTTATTGTTAGGGATTACACATACAGTATAGATGGCAGAGTTTTAAGAATCCAGCGCCTGGATGAGACGCCTTTTTCTCCTCTTTCTGCAGAGAAACAGCACACTACACCCTTGAAGTTAATGGATACGAAGGAACACCTGTCCAAATATTATTCAGTCTTAGTGGATACACACCGAGAGGAGGAGACGGAGGGCAAAAGAGGCGAATTAATGAGAACATTTTTGGAGGTGCATTTGTTTTTGTATCAGAAGGAATGGGACGTAAAAGTATTAGGTAGAAAAAAAAGGACGGGAGATAAAATGATGATTTGCATGTGTGCACAGACGCCAAAATCTGCACAAACATTTGAGGGAATCACTGCTGAGCCTTCATTAACACACAGGCCGTAACTCCTGCTCCTCTCCCTCCCCGCTGAAATAAATGTTGTTTTTCGGACGTTGTGGTCCCTCGCTGGAGTTTAAGGCGGGTAGATGTGGACGCCCGCAATATTTTTTTGTTATCATCGCGCCCCATGGTCTGGAAAAAACAGCAAACCAAAGGAAAATAAACAAGATGACACACTTTTTCCCTGAACTGTTTCCTGCTGCTGATGGTTTACAGGAATAATACACTCCGTGGTTTAATGCTACAAATTGTTTTCACACACGCTCTCATATTTGAACCGTGTCACAGCAGCTGATATTTAACATTAAAAGACTCGATACAGCCAGCACAAGTCTCACTATGAGTCAAATATACAAAAACCTGCTGTTAGAATAAAATCAAAACAGATTTATGATCGACCTCCTGAGACTGGAGCTTTTGTTTGGAATGCATTTTTAGTTTCTCACTGTTATTTTGGAGAGTTCGGGCCTGGTAAATATAAAAGCTGAGCCAGAAGGTTATGTTTCATATGAGGACAACAGGCTTATCTCACTGTACAACAAGTTTTTTTAAATTTAGTTTTTTATACACTTTTGAGTGTTTGAGGCCAGATATGAGCCAAATTTCACTATAAGTTCTGGAGGTGTTTGAAAAATTCCCTTAAAAATGACCAGAGATTTTCCAGACATTACAACAAATTTCTGTAAAATTCCAAAATTCCTTAAAAAGTATCTCAAGATATAAGGTTTCAGTCATTTCTGAACAAGCCTAAAGATAGACAAATTTAACCAAAACATTTAGAAAAATGTTCCCACAAAATTCCATGGAAAATTATGAAAAATCTCCAAACAAATACTCTTAAAATTAAGTGAAAATTCTGCAAATTTTTGATGAAAATTCCTTACACAGATTTTAAAAACTAATCCCAAAATGATAAGAATTGCCCCCCCAAAAAATCTTAATTTCAAAGAGAACAAAACAAAACAAAACACAAAACAGATCCCCCAAAATTTCCAAAAGATTCCCCTAAAATCTCAATTCAGATTCTCCCAAAATTTAAAAATAAATTCCATGAAAAATTACAAAAAATGTCCAAATAAAATTTCCCAAAAAGTCATGAAAATTTAGGAAAATTTTGAAGAAAATTCCCCCCACCATATTCCCAAAAATAAAAAAAAATTAAAAAAAATAAAAAATATATTAAATAATCTTAATTTCAGAGAAAAAAAAATACATAGGAATTCAGGAAAAATTGAAATTTCCACTAAATTACCAATCAAATTGTCAGTAATTTACCAAATAAATAAATAAAAATTCCAAAAATGAACAAAACTCCAAAAACAATAGAGGAATTCTTTAAAGAAAACAAAAAAGGAGACCCTTAAATAAGTTCATTAATAAATAAATGAAAAATCAAGATAATTTCCTAAAATTTCAAAGCCTATTTCCATCAAAATTTACAAATAAATTCAAAATAAATGGCAAAAAAAAATTCCAAATAATTTCCCTAAATTGCATAAATTCAGTAAAATTTCAATTTAACCCATCCCCCACCAAAATTTCTAGAAAATTTCCAAACTTAATAATATTTATCTGAATAATTCTTTTGGTAGAATTTATTTATATGTTGTAGTTTAGCCAAAATGTCATAATGCCCTCATACGTGCAAGTGGGGTCACATGAGGTTAGAAGTAAAAACAACAGAAAATATATCAAATCATGAAAATTAACGTCCGTAATTCAAAGAGAAGAAGCTGCACACGTCTGACAAAGAAGCAGGCTTTAAAAATACATTAATGATCTGTCTTTATTCTGATGTGCAGCAGAAAAATGCACCTAAAGTAAAAGTTCAGCTCTCAAGTTCAACTTTCAACTTCACAAATTTAAATATGAATAAATTATTCAATGAGGCTTTGCTTTAGTTTGCTCTTCACTTCAGTTCCTACAACACTAACATCCAACCAACATTAACAGTAATGAGAAATACATGAGTTTATTTCTTCGAGAAGCGTTCCTCTTCACTAGTCCTGTTTATCAGGTTTCTCTGTGCACTTCTTTAGTATTTTTCCTTCAGATTTCACATTTGTTCCTGACGTAGTTCTTCACACAAATCCAAACCGTAAACAACAGACACAGGAAAACAAAAAGCGAAAACATTCCACAACAACAGCTGACATAGAAAAGGACATACAGCGTATGCAATACCTCATTATTAGATATTCATTCATCCTCATAAACGTCCTGTACAGAGACGACACGCTTCAGAGCAACAACATGGAGCTTCTCACTGATAATCTGCAGCGATTTAAACCAACATTTGTGATGCCGAGACGCGTTCCCAAACCTGGGCCTGGACGGTTTCAGTCCTAATCGTCATATATCCGCTGTTAGAAAGTTACCAAACTCAAAGAGCCAGGCTTCTGTTGAGAAACAGTTTGGGTTGTAAATTAACCAATCTGACAAAAATCATTCTTGCAGCAGCCTCTCTGTGTCTTCACGAGGTTAGCCGTGAAGCTCCAGGAGAGAAACTGGACACGCAGACACAAATCCTCTTCAAACTCAGTACGGAAAAAAACACAAAATAACGGCTCAATAACACACCCTCTAGAACTGTCATAAGATAAGATGGTCTTTATGGATCCCTAATTTAGGGGAGTTATCATTTCAGCAGTTTAAAAGACGTCAATTTTAACAATGACGATAAAAAATAATAATAGGGGAAAAAGAAAACTACAGTTTATGGAAGTAAAATAAAAGACGCACATGCATGATTACAGCTGCAGAGCTGAAAAGTTAAGATGTGATTGCACCATATAGTAAGATAAGTATGCACAGTAAAACAAGGCTTTTATTTTCTCCCCTACCTTTATTTAAGCCAGGCCTCAATTTCAAACAAAACTCATGCACAGCAAAGATGGAGAGACTCTGAGTCTACGCCAGGAACAATATTTAACCACGTTCATTATTGGTGTATCAATACTCAGAATAAAAACTTTTATGCTGGTTATAATGATGAAATATGTTTTTTTTTTCTAAAGTCAGGGGAAAAATCAGCGTTTTGTTGCATCAGAAATAAAACAGTGTGCTTATAAGCCAAACTGCTGACCACTTTAAAGACGGCTTTTTTACTGTGGTATTTATAATGTCGACAGGTTTTTCCTGAGTGGTTAAACTTTCAGACATTCAAGTTGCTAAAGAGATCAGGATAAAGAGCCTGAAGATAGACGAGTAAAGAACTTCTAGTTCAAAGAATACGTGTTAAAATTTCACATCAGAGGTGTAAAAAAACTTCTGCTGCAATGTCTTTTTATATTTGTTTTAATAGCTGTAGGGGTTTAAAGAAAACAGATACCTAAATGCACAACACATGTTTTTCTTCACATATTTTCTGAATTTAATAATCTTCTAGGGAGCTATAGGGGACCTGAAGTGGCCCCAGTTGATGATAACCGTACTAGACCATCTGCAGCTCTCTTGCTGCTTATTTATGATCCACAAATGATCCAAACAGTAGGGGCTTCTAATTGAGATCTGCCTTTACTTGTGAAAACAAGCTCCAGTTAAAGGGTTTTCTGCAGGTTTTCAGTCGTCCAGATAAACTGGAGACAAGATGGCACTAAACAAAGGCAGTCTGCCACAAACCTCGCTGTTTTGGCTCTGAGGGATAAGAAGCTGCAGAGGTATGGAGCTATTGTTGTTGCAAAACTATCTGCACACAAACCTGCACATGTGTGTGCACAAATCCACAAATGTGTGTGAAGATCAGCGATGCATGCAAAGATGTGCAAATCTGTAAAGACCCACAAATCTGCAGCCTTCCATCTGTGTGATGCCTGTGCTGTGAGGAAGGCAGTCTCGCCTGTGAGTCAGCACTGAGGGGAACAAAACCCAGTCCTTATGCTTACAGTGCACATTTGCAGATTCGTGCACGCATTTGTGGATCTTTGTATAAATTTCCAAATCTTGTTACTGACTGTCAAGTTGTTGCATGCATTTGCAGAACTGTACACGCATTTGCAAATCTACCTACGCATTTGCAGATTCGTGTACAGATCTTTGTGAGCATTTACAAATAGTTTTGCAACAGAAATAGCTCCCTACAGGGGCAGAATTCATTTCATGCAATGATTGTAAAGTATGCTCCAAATGTATGACAGCTAAACTGAATTAGACTGAATGGTTTGACCACCAGTTGGTTTAAACTGAACTGGTGCAACTGGACTTGGTTAAGATATTGCACTGTTTGTATCACCAATAAAAGGGCCAGGCCTTTATTATTCTACTTGCAAGTAAGGGCTGTATCTGAGCTCACATTGCAGTAATATATGCCATTGATAAATACATCAAATCATCTCTGAGGTAAAAACACCCAGACACAGCCCTATAATGTGCACACCTAAGATGCAATAAACCCACATTATAACCTATTTTTATAATACTATATTACAGTTAGATAAAACAAAGGAGCCAGAGGTTTTACTTCTAATTTTTCTAGATTAAAAAAATCTAAAAAAAAAAAAAAAAATCCTAAAATAAAACATAAAGATCTTTGTAGAAGAAATGTATAAACCTATTATCCCTCAGGCAGTTTAAATGTGTAAATCTGAGCCCATCAGTCCTGCTGGAGTTTATTTCTGACCTCAGGGATCTCTCTCTCTCTCTCTCTGTATCTGATCTCTCGCTGTGTTTTTCCAGCAGGGCAAGTCAGCGGCGATGTGTCCGACTCTCTCCTCCTCTCTCTGGGTGAGCTCGATGTGAGCCCTCTCATCTTTTTCCCATTAGAGCTGTTTGCATGTTCCTTCCTAGCGTGAGCGTGTGTGGCTGCGATTGTTTATGAAGCAATGTTTGCCCCATCCCACTGAGTTTCTCTCTCTCTCTGTCTGTGTTCAGCGTGGGTTTGTGGACAAATTGGCCAGAATGTCACAGAATAATAATGATAATAATAATTACATGTTCAGGTGTACTTTCTATCATTTCAGTGAGCAGAAATGCAACTATTGGCAAAATATACACTTAAGAAGGCTGTGATTTTCTTACGCTAATTTTTCAGATTTAAACTACGTCGTGATAAAGCTTTTCAGTAGTAGGTTTCCATCCATGAATGCCAAAATTAAAAGCAAGGTTTTTAAAATCCTGCAAAAGAAAATGCACATTTTTAGTGTTTCTCTCCACTAATGTTACATGAGTATTAGGAGTCAACAGGCTGAGCAGTAGGTGGCGCTACCTATGAAAGAAATGCATGAACACTGCAGATGATGAGGGATTCACAAGTAGACCTACTGGTACAGTGGCTGTAAAAATACTCACACTTTTACTGATTTTATAAATCAATCATGGTCAATTGGTCAAATTATAATTTGGCTTTTTTGACAAAAAAATTCTGAAAAAAATCCTCTTTAATGTCAAAGTGAAAGCAGATTTCTACAAAGTAATGTCAAATAAATAAAAATATGTAATATAAAATAAGTGACGGCATAAATATTCATCCCTTTTAATTTAGTATTTAGTGGAGTCACCTTTGGCTGCAATCACAGCTCTGAGTCTGTGTGGATAGGTCTCAATCAGACTCATAGATCTGGACACTCAAGCTCTGCCAGGTTGCACAGGGATCAGGTGTGAACGGCCCTTTTCAGGTCCAGCCACAGATTCTTGGATTGAGGTCTAGGCTTTGACTCAACCACTGCAGAACATTCCCCTTGTTGTCTTTGGAGCTTCCTCTGTATGCTTTGGCTCATTGTCATACTGGAAGATAAATCTTCTTCTGCTAGACTAAACAAGCCACATTCATTTTACCTGACTGCTGGGAAGCATACCCACGGCATGATGCTGCCACCACGGTGCTCCACAGTTGGGCTGGTGTTTGTGGTGATGCTAGTTTTTGGCATCTTATCTGATGTCCAAAAAGGCTCCAGTTTGGTCTCATCAGACCAGAGAACTTTCTTCCTCTTGACCATGGAGTCTCCCACATACCTTTTGGTGAACTCTAGTCCAGATTGAATCTGAGTTTTCTCTTTCCCACTCTCCCATAAAGCTCTGTCTGGTGAAGAACCCCACCAGCAGTTGCTGTCTGCAGAGTCTCTCCCATCTCAGCTGCTGAAGCTTGGAACTCCTTCAGAGTAGTCATAGGTGTCTTGGTGGCCTCTCTCACTAGTCTCCGTCTTGCACGCCCACTCAGTTTGTGAGGACGGCCTGATCTGGGCAGATTTACACATGTGACTTCCTTCCGTTTCTTAAAGGGGACAATTTTTCGTTTTTTTTAGTAGGTCTATTTGCATATCCGGAGTGCTTCCCCACCCCTTAAGTGTGATTATCGACAACTAAGTTAATGTTTTGTAACGTGCAGGAATCAGAAAATTACTCTCTAAATGAGCTGTTTGGATTTCGGGTGATTTGAATACTCCCACCCTCAGGCTGGTTAGCTCCCCCGTACTCCGCCAGCTACCTGAACTCGCCATTTTTTCTCGCTTCACTCGTACTGGACAGACTGACCGCTAGCATGTACAACCACAAAGACAAGCACTCCTGCTCTGTCGTCAGATGCACGGATCCTCATGTTTCGGTACATCGCCTCCCTACCAAAGAGGATAGCAGAGCAAAGTGGTCCTGAACCACGATCAGAAAGTTATGTCATCCAAACGAGTAATGTAAATAAAGCTAAGGCGTTATGACGAGCTAATGCTAAGCTAGTTAGGGTTAGCGTCACCTTTGTTGTGTAAATAAGATCCTCTGGGTCTGATTATAACCATAAAGCTGCTCTAAAAGATTCACTTACAAACTGTGTTTCCTTATTCGTAACTTTATAATCTTATCTTTTGATTATCAAGAAGAAAACATCATGCAAAAATTTTTTTTTGCATGACATATATTTTTCAACAACCTTTTTTCTGAGTTGCTTGGGGTGTTCCTTTGTCTTCATGGTGTAATGGTAGCCAGGAATACTGATTAACCAGTGACTGGACATTCCAGACACGTGTCTTTATACTACAATCACTTGAGAGATCATGATTGATTTATAAAATCAGTAAAACATCACAATAGACGAAGCATTAGTAGTCGTACGTATTTCAGACACAGGCTTTGTCTCCAGAACACCAAACAAGGTGCCATGGCAAAAACAGGGAAAAAAGACACAACAGGAAAGAGGCCTCCAGATAACATAAATAGAAAATTACACACAGCTGCTGAGGAGGAACACAGCTCACATCGGCAGCTGAATGGCCAAAGGGAATAGGAGCGGTTTGACTCCATTGAAGGTGTGCTGGCCTAACTGACCAGCAGGAGACTGATTCTGTCACGCCGGGTCGTCCTGACCCTCGCCCTGTCCAGATGTGGAGGAGGAGAATCTCGCATGGACAGAGACGAAAAAGAAGAGGAGGAGGACAGGGCCGAGACACTGGCAATGCTGTGTGGTCTGGTTCAGGTTTGTACGCCCTGTCTGTTTAAGGAGGGTTCTAAATATGGTCGCCACATTTGTGTCGTTTCTGTACAACCCTAACACACGTTCTGTCACTTGGAAACCAAACAGGCATTTTTGGAGGACTAACTCATAACCCGCGGAGACACGTCAGAGTCAGGCGACATGAAAGGAGATCAAGTTTATTCGCCAAATGATAAAAAAGCAGCGAGGAGGAGGGAAAGGGCAGCGACGTTCATGTCTAACAGGCTGCTGTATTAGCCGGCGGTGGGAGGTTGACTGAAGGAAAGAGGGAAACTTTTTACAACGTAGGCCGTCTGTTCTAATGCAGGCCTTTATTTTCCTATTCAACTCTATTTATCCAGAACTTTCACTCAGAATTTAGTCAACCTTTTCAGATATTTTCCTATCTATGCTGCAATTCCAAAAAAGTTGGGACACTGTGTAAAATATAAATAAAAACGATACAATGGTTGTCAAATCTCATAAACTCACATTTCATACACAGTAGAACTTAAACAACATATCAGATGTAGAATCTGAGACTTTTTACCATTTCATTAATAAAATATTAGCTCATTTAGAGTTTGATTGCAACAACACATCTCAAAGAGTCGGGACAGGGCAATGTTTACCATCATGTAGCATCCTCTCTTCTTTTAAGAACAGTCTGTAAACTTCTGGGAAGTGAGGAGACAAGTTGCTGGAGAATTTGGAGAGGAATGTTGTCCTATTCTTGCAGGCAGGCCAGTTTAGCACCTGTACTCTTCTACTGTGAAGCCATAAGCTGCCCATGCCATAGGCACTAACACAACCCCAAACCATCAGAGATGCAGGCTTTAGAACTGAGCCAAGCTGGATGGTCTGTCTTCTCTTTGGTCTGCAGGAGACGGTGTCCATTGTCTCCAAAAAATTTAAAATTCATGTGACCACAGAACAGTTTTCCGTTTTGCCTCAGTCCATTTTAATTGAGCTTTGGTCCAGAGAAGACGGTGGCGTTCTGGATCCTGTTCACATATGGCTTCTTCTTTGCACGATCCAGCTTCAACTGTCATTTGTGGATGGCACGGCCAACTGTGTTGACAGACAATGATTTCTGGAAGTGTTCCTGAGCCCATGCAGCGATTTCCAGCACAGATTTTAATGCAGTGCCGCCTTACTCAGGACTTCCACCATGGTTTGACCATGTGCCCCGCCTTCCATCAGCACCTGTGGACTATGTTTTCAGTGTAAAGTTGACCTGATTCAACAGAGGTCCAGCCGACTGGTGCTATTAGTCCCATAATTAGCAAAATGGTGATCACCTGGGTGCAGCAAGTGTTTCTCAAAGATTGTAGTCTAAAGACATCTGTGTCTGTAAGGTCCAGACACTGGTTAGTCAGTATTCCTGGCTACCATTACACCACGAAGATAAAAGAACACTCAAAGCACTCAGAAAAAAGGTTATTGAAAGGTATAAGTCATTCAAAAAAAAAAATCCAAGGTACTAAACATTCCTCAGAGTTCAGTTAAATCCATCATTAACTCATTGAATGCCATTAACGTATATATATATGTCAAAGTGTTTTTCGGCGGCTGGCACAAGGGGGTGCTTTCACGCTCCCTGTGAGTAATTTTGGGGCTTCTGGGATACGTAGTCAGAACACTACAGTCGGAAGAGACGGTAGATCAAAGCCACAGAGCTCAGAGGTGGAGACCCTGGGGTCAAAGAGCAGAGCGATAGTTATGGAGGTAATCCAAGCTAAAGTTCTAAAATAGACGCTGGAAGAAACTTTGAACTTTTGCCTGAGAAATCGCTTACTCACTGAAACCGACACTGAACTTAACAACAGTGAATCCAGGGATCAGAGCGTTCATTCATCTGCCTGTGCCGGCCAAGAGACTAAAGAATGTCGTAAGGTCTCCCCTGTGCGTCGGAGAAATAAGGCAGCCTCTCACCAGGTGGATGCATACAGCGTCGACACTTCAGAGACGGACTTTTCCGACCCAGACTCTGAGGAATGGCTGCCCAGTGAGCGGAGAGGATCTTGTTCTCCGTCCCAGAGCGATGGAGGTAAGTTAACGTTAGGAACCCACTGATTATTCAGCCAGATTTATTAATGAAACCATCACTCATGCTCCTGTGATTTCAGAAGCAGACTTGAGAGAAGAGCAAGCCCCATGCAGTTCTACAACACCGTCTGTTGGCAGAAAAAGAGGTCAGAGCAAAAAAATTCTATAATATATGTTTAAAACATATTATATAGATATTATATTACTTCTATAATTTACAGGCAGTGCCAGGGGACACACAAGCAGGAGAGGACGTGGGTGTATAGGGGGGGTCACGTGGAGGCCGTCCAGTTTCAGAGTGTAATGGCATGACAGTGACTGGAAGCACTGTTATTTATTTTACATTAAAATAACATTTGTGATACAATTTTCAGATGTCTTTTATGTCATTGAAGGTAAAATTATAACATTCAAATCACTGTTTTGCTTGACAGACTCTCACAAAAATGCATTTTTCTCAGCTTTCTAGAAAACAAGTGGCCTTTTGGTGAAACTAGCCTCTATTCAGCTTCAAATAAATGAAGAATGGAACAAGGTGCCAACAAACAGTTTTTTCCATGATGAAATAGAGAGTTTCTTCTTTCATCTGAGCTATTTTGTGTTTTCAGAGTCATAGTACAAAATATTCTGTGGGTCTTGAAAGATGACTCAAAATGACCAAAACGCTGGCACAAGCCACTTTCCATTTTATAAAAGGGCTGGCACTCAATGAGTTAAGAAATGGAAGGAATATGGCACATGTCACAAACTGAGTGGGCGTGCAAGAAGGAGACTAGTGAGAGAGGCCACCAAGACACCTATGACTACTCTGAAGGAGTTCCAAGCTTCAGCAGCTGAGATGAGAGAGACTCTGCAGACATGCAACTGTTGGCCGGGTTCTTCACCAGTCAGAGCTTTATGGGAGAGTGGCGAAGAGAAAACTCAGATCCAATCTGGACTAGAGTTCACCAAAAGGCATGTGGGAGACTCCATGGTCAAGAGGAAGAGACCAAAATGAAGGCGCCAAACACTGACATCACCACAAACACACCATCCCCACTGTGAAGCATGGTGGTGGCAGCATCATGCTGTGGGGATGCTTCTAGGAGGCTGACCCTGTAGGCTTGTAAAGGTAGAGGGTAAAATAAATAAGGCTGCTCATGTCTGATCCCTGTGCAATCTGACAGAGCTTGAGCAGTTTTGCAAAGAAGAATGGAGAGGCAGTGTTCAGATGTGCAAGCTAAATTCTGATTGATTTATAGAATCAATGAAAGAGGTAAACATCCAAAGACATGAATGTTTTTTAAAGGCACTGTGAATTTGCCAGACTTCACATAGACTCTATAAAGGTACTGTCCTCTCTTGTCGATAAGTTGAGAACTGTTATCACGAGGATTGTTTGGCTCTGTGGTGAGATAACGCAGCATGAAAGACAAGGAAAGTTTAGCCTCTGATTGTGTGACATCTTAAACTTTCCCGTCTGAAACAGACGCTCTTTGAGGGCGGCGGGGGGGAGCGTCAGTCAGGACAGAAGAAGACTCTCTTTGGGTCTCGTATGGCCCCTGAGCTCCCCATAATTGATGAATGGTGTGGTCCACATTAAGTGACATGCGCCGTTGGCTGTAAGTGGGTGCGATGATTGGGGGCCCCTTTGAAGCCGGGGCCGCGGGCTGTGTTTGAACCGTCAACAGAGACTTCTCCTCTCTGTAAAGGACACCAGCCTGCGGTTTGGTCGTAAATGCACAAACAAACGCACACATGTAGACGTGCGTCGTGTTGCAGGGTTTGGGGGAGGTGATGGTATTATTCCTGCTGTAACACTGACTTAATTCAAGTCAGATCTGACCCCAGCTCGTTCCTCTCCACTTTTAGTCTTTTGGATCAAGTCTTAATCCGTCCCTCGCCACATGAAGAAGAGGCGCACAGAGGCTCTGAACTCGCTCCTGCCACATGCATCAGATGTCACTCAGGCACATCTGCTGTCATGCAGCTTCTGACGCGGATCGCTGTGTCGTATGAAAGCTAAAAGGAGCTTAGCGGAGGCCCTGAGAGAGCAGAGCTGGAGACAGACGAGCGGGGAGATTGGAGCCACGTCTCGTTTCAATACAGTACGCACCGTCAACCTGGAATTGATCATCTGTTGTTTTCACAGATCCACAAACCCAACAGATCCCTCGCCAGGAAACCAAAGGAGCTGACCCGAGACACCACTTCAGAGTCTCTGAGCGCAAAACAATCTCTAAATAGGAGCGTCTTAGGAGACACTTTACTGTAAGCTATGACTAACAAAGCCAGAGCACCTCAAAACAACACTGGGAAGCATCCAGCACAAAAAAACTCTGATCAAGGCCGAATTATTGTCGTATCCGTTCAAAGGACGCCAAACCCGAAACACACGCTCCGCTCATAAACGACCTTGAGCCATCGAAGGACCCAGGCGAAGCGTTCAGGGCTTTTTCCAACAAGTGAGAGCACCAGACGGTGCATCATCGCAGGGAAGATTCACTTGCGGTTTGCTTGACGTTTGGCGTGGGTCGCGGTCCAGCTCAGTGGAAACACAGAGGAGGCCCCTGGGGTGGCGGATGCTACCGAGCCCCCCCCCCCCCCGATCCTTCGAAAGGAAGGAAGACTCGCCCTTCAATCTCCATGTGAAATGAGAGACAGGCTGTCGGTGCACGAGGACGGGCCTCTGATTTGTTCTGTGGTCCCTTTGAAAGCATCCTGGAGCAGAGAGGCGCGAGGGAGACGAGGAGTAAACATGACAGGATGGAGGAGAAGAGGATGAAGATGTGAGGCAGAAGAGTCAATGTGGAAACGATAAGACGGTGTCAGAGAGGGCCGATGTTTCTGCTGTTATATCTTCATTTTTAAACCTCATACTCTGGCTGAACACCACTCTGGATTTCATTAGAATAATCTGATTTAACATTTCATCATAAAACTTTGCAGAGTTCCTTTCTTCCAGCCCAGTGAAACACCTTTATTGTTCTAAGATTTCAGTAATGGAAAAACAGATCATAACTTATTTTAACAATTTACAAAAAAGTCTTTCTTCTCTACAGCAGCTGTTCCCAAAATCCAGTACGCTGCAGCTCTGAAAATCCATGAGACCAAAATCCCATGAGACAAGACTCAAATAATTAAATTTCTTTACCATATTTTCTTTTCAATAAACAGCAAATTTCAAAGCCTTTCAGATACTTTAACATTACTCAGTAATCCGGGCGGGGCCGCCCACAGATTTGTCTGGGCCCCTGATAGACCCGGAGGATCGGCCCTCCCTAGTTGTGATTTTATCAGTGCATGTGTGTTTTATCAGTAGCATTGGTGCATCCTGGCTAACAGTTCCCTCATGTTGGAGCTTAAAAGTGTGTCAAGACTGAGTTCTGATGTTGGAACTACTTATTGGTGGTCAATTTTAACCATTTTTGCCACTTTTTTCACATCTTTTTGCCACTTTTTAAACCACTTTTTGCCCATATTTGTATTTTTGGCTCATTTCTGCAACATCTTTTTTTTTGCAACTCTTTGTTTACTTTGGCTGCTTTTGCCATTTTTTTCTGCTTCTCACCCATTTTGCCACTTTTTGCTCATATTTTGCAACTTTAATCTGGTTTTTGCCTTTTTTCCACCCATTTCTGTCACATTTTGCCCATTCCTGCAACATCTTTTTGCCACTTTTTGCTGACTTTAGCTGCTTTTAGATACTTTTTTTCCATTTTTGACAGATTTTGCTGCTTTTTACCCATTTTGCCCCTTTTTGCCCATATTATGTCACTTTTTTGTCAATCCATTGCCACTTTGGTCTGGTTTTCACCCTTTTTCACCTGTTTCTGTCACTTTTTTAATTACTTTATGTCCATTTTTCCTGTTTTTCGCCCATTACTGCTAGTTTCAGCCCATTCCTTGCCATTTTTTGTCAATTTCTTTATGCTCACTATATCACTTTGAGCCTGTTTTTCCCATTTGTGCCACTTTTTACCCATATTTTGCCACTTTTATCTGTTTTTTACCCATTTCTGTCACGTTTTGCCCATTCCTGCAACACCTTTTTGACACCTTTTTGCTGACTTTAGCTGCTACATTTGTAATCAATTCTTGCTGCTTCTCACCTGCTTTGCTACATTTGGCCTGCATTTGTCCTTTTTTTGCCACTTGTATCTGTTTTTTGCTCTTTTCCACCCATTTCTGTCACTTTTTAAACCATTTTTTGCCATTTCTAGAACATCTTTCGCCACTCTTTGCCGACTTTAGCTGCTTTTAGACACTTTTGTCCATTTCTGCCTGATTTTGCTGCTTTTTACCCATTTTGCCCCTTTTTGCCCGTATTATCTCACTTTGATCTGGTTTTTGCCCTTTTCACCCATTTCTGTCACTTTTTTTTAAACCATTTTTTGTCCTTTTTTTCTGTTTTTCACCCATTACTGCTAGTTTCAGCCCATTCCTTGCCAGTTTGTCAATTTTGTTTTTGCCACTGTACGCTCACTATATCTCTTTGAGCTTGTTTTTCCCATTTAAGCCACTTTTTGCCCATTGTCTTTTGCTACTCCCTCCTGCTTCTATACCACTTGTCCCGTTGCAAAAGACAGGGTACAGCCTAGACTGGTCGCCAGTCAATCACAGGGCTGACATACAGAGACAGACAACCAGACACGCTCACACTCACACCTACGGCCAATTTAGAGTCATCATTAACCTAACAAGCATGTCTTTGGTGGTTGAAGGAAGCTGGAGTATCCAGGGAGAACATGTATGCACAGCAAGGCCCTGACCGGGAAGCGAACCAGGAACCGTTTTGCTGTGAGGCAACAGCGCTAACCCCTGCGCCACCATGGATGAGAAATGGTAAAAATTAGGCCATCTTTGCCATTTTTGCGTTTTTACTATCTTAACTATTTTTACTATTTCGTGTGTTGTTTGTCATTCAGTGTACAGAGGGGCACAACGGCTGACCACCTGCTGACTACAGCTGCTCCTATTGGTCGGATGGATTTCTGACATGTTTGATATTTGGCCGTACGACTCCAGACACTCCCACAGAGAGAGCAGAACCATGAGCAGAATCCTCAACTTTGGAGCATTTTCCCCTTGTTATAGTCAGACATTGTCTCAAACCACCATCCATCACAGTCTGTCCTGACTTCACTCATACAGTGTGAGCACTCAAGTGGTGCACAACCATCAGACCATCAGACCTTAGCACATTCCACCACGACTATTACAGAGTCAGCCTGAAATGGCACAGTGCATGCTGAGCTTAAAGTCCCTGTAAAGTGCTAAAAAAACCTGTATTTTAGGTTTGTTGTTTGACAGGCCACTGTGTTATGAACCATCAGCCCACATTTCAGTCATGAAAAACATCTCTAAGTTTATGAAATTAAGCTTCAAAATCACGAAAATAAGGCAGTAAATCTGCTCTAGGATGGTGTGGGCGTGTCTGTTGAATGAGCTGAAGCCACGCCCACTCAGGAGAAATGCAATCCTCTAAGTTTTAAAAAATGCTTCTGATCAGAGCTCAGATGCCTGGCTTTGTGTGAAGTTTGGTATTAAATTTACTGTTTTCTGGCACAATTTTCTCTGTTATTTTACTTTTAATGACCCACGGTTCACTGTGGTGGATAGATTTGTGAAATTTACCTCACAATGAAGAAAAATCAGAGCTTGTAGCTGGCTTTTAACTTTCACTGAAAGCAGGGAAAGTTAACATCCACAGTGACTATGAAGAACAGAGGTGGACATGCTCCCATGAATAAATAGATAAATCACCTCATAACTCGACTTTTATGTATATGCAAACAGACTGACTGATGCAGCTAAAGCACTAAAGTTCAGGGACTAGACTGACTAGATTTGAGTCGACTCGATGTCTCTTGGACTGATGATTTGAATCATTGACTTTTACGGGGCAGCACTCGTCAAAGAAAAATAAATACATGCAGCATGTTGGAATCAAGGGCATCAGCGTCAAAAGATAAATCAGAACTGTTTCCGAACACTTCTTTGGAGGGGTGCCCTGTCAGACAGAGCATGATCAAAGTACCCGTTGATCCCCTCCCATAACATCCCCGTACATAAATGTGTTTCAGTTTGTGCATGGTTTGTGTCGAGGCGTGGGCCGGCAGAGCGACGGAGTGTGTGAGAGACAAATCGTGAGAGAAACAGACAGATTGTGGTCGCTCTGATGTGTGTTTGCAGCTCCGTCCTCAGAATAGATACGAGGTGGAAAAAAAGGCCGAATCACAGGACAAATGTCTGTGGAAACCACTACAGTAGGCCAGTGTGAGCGTGTGCTTTAGAGCTGCAGCTTGTGAATGGTTAGCACGCTCTCATTCAGACTGCCGGGCTGTCAGTCATCCTCGGTGATGAAGCAGAGAGAAGGTTTTTATTCTCTGGAACCTCCAGCTCAGCAGACAACCGACACGCCTTTAAAGGGAAACAAAACAGCCAGGACCACATCTAAATCCTCCGTCCTCTCCTCGTGTGTGATCAATGTGCTCCCCATATGTTCACTCTTTGTTTCTAGAGTCACTCTGCTGCAGGGCGGCGATCTTTTTATCCCTCATTGCTCTCCGTAGGAAAGGCAGCGAATGCTGACAACCCATCACTTAGCACTGGCATGATGGCTTCTTTATCGATGGCATTCAGAGCAGTGTTAGACGAAATATAAGGCCTAGATAAATCAAATTATATGGTGGCTCTAGGGGTCAACTGCAAAAACATTGCACGCAAAATGCAAAAAAATTTAATAAGACATAAACATTTAGTGTAAAAGCATTCCCTGATTGAGTGGAAAAAAGATGCATAAACTGTAATGAAATAAAAAAAATCTTATGAGATGAAAAATGCTAAAACATTTCAAACGATGCAAAATGAAATGCAATTAAAAGAAATCAAGTACAACACAAAAACATTTAATGAAACCAAAATTCCCATGAGATACAAAAGCATATCATGAAAGGCAAAAATATGATATGCAAAATCATTTTAATACAGTACTGTGCAGAAATTTAAGGCGTGTCTGGGTAAAAAATTGAGGCTAAGGGAGGCGTAGATGTGCCGAGTGAGCCCACAAGAGGGCAGCACTGAGTTGGGAAGAGGATTGACACAACCCTGCTAGTACTCTGGATGTCCTTGCATATTACCAGAGGCATGGGAAAATAATCAGTTGAAAAAATACCAAAGTCCACATCTTTAGGGCAGCGTAAGGAGCCGATGGGGAGAGTAAGCATGATCTAGAGCAGTGATCATCAACTGGTGGCCTGGGGGCCATATCAAGGCCCCCAAAGCTTCCTGTCCGGTCCCTGAAAGAATTATTGTTTGCAACTTTTAAATCCATCCCACAAACAATCAATATTGAAACAGTTTTAGAATGACTTAAAATTTGATCTGTTTTAACTGAAATGTACTTTTCAGTGATACCTATAATATATTTTTAAAAAAGGGTAAGGTTGGAAAAAGTGTGACAAAAATAACGGGTGATAAACGTTAAAATCGGTTGTAGAGTGGCACAAAGTGACAAAAAATGGGAGAAAAAGTGATAAAAAAGGTGGAAAAACTAACCAAAATGGGTTAAAAGAGTCAAAAAATAGTGCAACAATGTAATGAAAAGAGATAAAAAGTGGCAAAAATGGATAAAAGAGTGGGTAAAACATGTAGGAAAACTGGTTTAAGAGGGATTAAAATTTTGCAGAAATTGGTGAAAGAAGAAAAAAGTGGCAAAAATAATTCAAATAATTCATGGCAAGGGGTTAAAAAGTGTAAACTAGAAGAAAAGTGGCAAAAATGGATAAAAGAGAGGCACAAAGAAGAAAAAACATGCAGGAAAAGTGGTTTAAAATGGGCTAAAGAATTGAAAAAAAAAAAGAGTTTAAGAGGCAAAAAGTATCAAAATGGGTTAAAAGTGGCAAAAACAGCAGAAATAGCCTGGCAACATTGCAAAAAGGGGTTAAAAAAGTGGCAAAATGGGTGAAAGGTGGCAAACATTGATTTAAAAGTTGCAATAATTGTTGAAAAAAATGGAATGAAAAGGGGTTAAAAAGTGGCAAAAATGGATAAAAGAGTGGGTAAAACATGCAGGAAAACTGGTTTAAGAGGGGTTAAAATCTTGAAAAATTGGTGAAAGAGGAAAAAATGGGGAAAAAGTATCAAAAAGGGGTTAAAAGTTTCAAAAATGGGGGATAGATAAGGATAGATCTCACTCGTAATGACTCAAAATGCCCTGCGTTTTGAAAAACAAACAAACAAACAAACAAATAATAATAATAATAATAATAATAATAATAATAATAATAATAATATAATATTTAAATCAGACCAAAATATTTATTTAATTTTTGTGTATTTGAAAGTCTGGCCCCCAGAGTCTCTGTCAGGAATAAATCTGGCCCTTGTGTAGATGTACTTGATGACCCCTGATCTAGAGTATCATCCTGCTGGGTAATAGGGCTGCCACAAGCCCCCTAGATGTCCCAAGGGCCCGAAAACCACAGATAGTCTCAGGGTGTATTACCAGTGATGGAAAGGCCTGGACTAAAGAGATGCTGTTGAGCTTGACCTTGGTGTTTACACATCAGGCCCTGCATGCCTAAAATATTTCACTGATTATTTTATTTAAAAAATGCTGCTTATGAGAGGTTTTCATTTTTCATTAAGTGTTTATGTTTCCAAACATGTTTTTTTAAATTTGACAGTGTGTTTTTGTTAGTCATATATACATTTTTATCTCTATTGAACATTTTCATTGTATTTTGTAACATTGTATTTGGAGAAGAGTTTGACATTTTAGTTATTTATTTAACTTTTACTTAACCAGATAAAACCCACTGAGATCAAGATCTCTCTTACAAGGGCGACCTGTCCAAGAGGTCAGCAGCACACGTCATAATAAATAATACATTTCAGATTACAACAATAAGTTAAAACAAACAGAACTTATGAAAGGTGAACATTTCTGTTTTAAGGGAAATGTTTGCATCACTGAAATGCTTTTGTTTTTGCACCTAAGGACCTCTGTAAAACATAGTACTACACTGGAATCAGAAAAAAAGAAGAAGAGGCACTCCTGGAATTTGAAACAAACATTAGTGTAATGCAATACCATTTCCTGAAATGATAAAACACCTGATTAAAAAAACATAAAGGAACAAAAATTGAATTCAACAAAAAAGCTTACAAAGATGCAAATCAAAACATGAAAGGTAAAAACTTGACCAATGCAAAAACGACTTCATTCAATGCAAATATATTTAATCACACACAAAAAATGATTTGAACAAAAAAAAAATCTTATGTGATGTGAAAGCATGAAATCAAAGGCAGAAATATTTGTAACCTAAAAAATAAAAGAAAATGGAAAAAATAGTGAAATGCAAAAACATTTAACATCACAATCATATGAGATACAAACAAAGCATGAAAGGTAGAAACATTTCAAATAATGCAAAATGACTTCAGGCAATCCAAACTTCTATTAAATGAATCACAACACATTTTAATTAAATGAAATATTTCATGAGCTGCAAAAGCAAAAAAATGTTTGCAACTCATACATTAAATAAAACGGTAAAATATCTGAATTGCAAAAACATTTTTGTGAAAAATCAAAATAAAAAAAAGTGACTTGCAATCTAATTTACATATAACTTTGATTCAAAAATACAGCTGGGTAAAAGTTTCATTAAGGGTTTTCATCTCCCAACGTTTTTCTTTTATTTCATTATTTTTTGGTTTCATTTAACTGCTTTTGTGTTCGTTGATTTTTTCAGATTTTGTTGAATGTTTTTGTGTTTGGTGAAAAATTTAGCATTATAAAAATGCATTTGCATTTGTACTTCAGGGCCTCTGTAAAACATAGAAATGTAATAGGATGGGAAAAATGAAAAAATGAAATATTCCACGTATTTAAAACAAATCTTAAATGAAACAAGAGAAGAAGTAAAATGCAATAAAAGTTTGTGAAAAACAAAAAATATCTTGGAATACAAATGTTGTTTTTTTAATGTTTTAGTGCTAGTTTTTGTGTTTTTAATTGTTTTTGAGTGTTGTTGACTCTTTTCTCCGGTGAAAAATTTTGCATTTATTTAAGTGACATTTTTTCTATTGCATTTAGTGAAATGTTTTTGCAGTTGACCTCTGGGGCTACCATGCACCACAATAATGAGCTTGGATTTAAGAACAAAAAAAAAAAAAGAGGTCCTAGCATAAAACAGTAAAAACAGCCAAGGTTTAAAGGAAAAAAGAAAAAAAATTAAAAAGGAAAAGTCATGAAATGCTGTTGTTTCATTAATGTTTGAATTTATGTTTATTTATAGCGATTATGAATACATCTGCATGTAATGATACATATTTTTTTAGAACTGCATTTTTCCCACTAGGTCACCGTACAATACAGAGATATATTGGAAGTAAAACAAATAAAAGAAACAGTCCTGGCATTTGAAAAAAGGCAAACATTAAATGAAATCTAAAACAAACAACTTGTGAAACCAAAATATATCATGGAGCAAACAAACAGTACAAAATATTGCGTTTCATTGAATGCTTGAATGTTTCTGATTCAGGAGGTTTTTTTTGCCGTTAGGAAATTGTTTTTTGCATTTGGCCATCAAGATTTCAAACTCGACACCAAATGTCCTCAGACATATCTGTCAGCAACCTTCTGATTCATAACAGGAAGGTGATGCCAAACCAAGTTTTCCATTTATGAGTCAGCTCAAAGAACTCAGCCACAGAGCTTATTATGATAATTAAATCTTATATTCAAGAGAACAACACACAACTACATCTAGTGATAATAAAAACATGTGTCAAACCTTAAATAGTGAGTAGGGTGGTGAGGAAGAATTCTGTAATATTGCACGTATTTATGCCTCCATGCCTGCAGTTATTATTGTCCGTCCATACGTCTGTCTGTACGTCTGATTCTTGGGAAACAATATCTCAACAAAGCAGAACCTCTCTGACAAAGTAAAGGAGGCTAAAAGATCTCCAACACATCATGGCGCCATTTAAGGAAATTCAAGAAAGAAACAGTTACTGACATCTATCAGTCTGGAGAGGCTTTGGGACTCCAGCCAACCACTGTGAGGGCCATTACCCACAAACGAGGAAAACTCGGAACAGTGGTGAACCTTCCCAAGAGTGGCTGGCCGAGCAAAATGACTCCAGGAGCGCATGGACGACTCATCCAGGAGGTCCCAAAAGAACCCAGAACAGTGTCTGGCTCAGCGCATTATCAAAGATAAAACTCAAGGTATAAAAAAGTTAATTTTAAACACCTATAAAATTATATTTATGAATGTTTTATCCCACTTTTCCAGTAATTTCCCCTAAATAACACCCATTCTTCCTTTATCAATCAGAAAAATCTTGTTAGCTTGAATTATTTCATGTCAATCTAAGCTGTTTGAACAGCTTTCTCTCCAGTCATTTAGTCAGAGTTACATCATGTACGTTCTGGTTCAGTCGACTAACAGCTATATTTAATTTGATAAATGTGATTAGTCGTTTCTCCAGATGAGACGATGCTTTGACTTTGGCGAGCAGACCCCGGCGATATTAGACATCATCAACAAACGTTACTGTTGTTTCTAAGATGACTTCATTTTAACGCTCGACGCCAGGCCGCCGTCACAGCCGACATCTGAACGCAGCGTCAGTCAGTGAAATATTACAGACGAGCAGCAGGGATCAGAAAAATGGATCCACACGTTCACACGACCCGGCTAATAATTAACGGATGCTATGACTCAACGTGGTCGCAGAGCGGTAATTATCAGAGCAGGCTGTCATATTTATTTAAGTAGGAAGCTAAGACGGCTGAAGTCAGGCCGTGTCCTGTGTTAGATCGTGTCAGATTGAAACCATGCCACATTAAGCAGACCCCCCCCCTCTTCCTCGGCTACAGCTCTCTGTTGAGGCAGGGTGGTCCTGATTTTGGCTCCGGCCCTCTGTGTGTGAGAGAGACTGTCACAACAACATGACCCCCAGAAAATCTCTGACATGGACTCTAAAACTCCACTCAGACACGCATGGGCAGACCACAGAACTCACACTTAAACACACTGAGCTCTGAGGTGGTCAAAATGTTCAATACTTTCAGAACTTTTCTAGACCACGTGTGTTCATGAGTGACTGGATCGAAAAGTGCCAAACCTTAAAAAATGAAACCTCAGCAATTAAGTCACATTTCCAACCAAAATCTATGGCCAAGACAATTAAAAAAGGGGAGTAATAATCATACAAATGTCATACATTTCCCCAATGCGATAACAGATTTCCCACAAATGTTATAACATTTGATGGGATTTATTTCTTTTGTAGGAAGGTAAAAATCTCTAACTTTTAAAAATTGCAATAATTTCCTACAATAAATAAATAAATAAAAAATAGGAACATGTAAACTGAATGCATTCATTGTTTGCTTTTGAACAACTGCCAGTGGGTTCAAGTCAGCTTAAGCTAAAATCACATAAAAATATGTAGTCAAGGCAATCCTTCGGTTCACCATGAAACAGGAAGTAGTCTTAAAACACTGGTAAAGCAATGAATCTTCACAGAATGGATTAAATTTGTCAAAACAGTGCTTTGAGGAAATTTCAACTTAAGCTTAAGCCAAATCAAAAAACATAGTCATGGAAATTTTTCGGTTCACCATAGAACAGGAAGTAGTCTTAAACATTGGTAGAGCCATGAATCTTAGAAGAGTGGATTAAAATGGTTCAAACAGTGCTTTGAGGAAATTTCAACTTAAGCTCAAGCCAGATCAAAAAATGTAGTAATGGCAATTTTTTGGTTCACCATAGAACAGGAAGTAGTCTTGAAACACTAGTAGAGCCATGAATCTTAGTAGAGTGGATTAAAATGGTTCAAACAGTGCTTTGAGGAAATTTCAACTTAAGCTCAAGCCAAATCAAAAAACATAGTCATGGAAATTTTTTGGTTCGCCATAGAACAGGAAGTAGTCTTAAAACACTGGTAGAGCCACGAATCTTATCAGAGTGGATGGACTGTGTCAAAACAGAAACATTGTCCACCCAGTAAGTTTTACGGTCATACACTAACTTAACATTCCTGCCCCCTCAAAAATGTTTTTCATCTCAGGAAGTGTGTACCCTGTACTTTTAAGATACAGTAATTTGCTATAACAAAGAGAGAAACTAAACTTTAAAAAGCGGACACAGCCTTGTCTTGTGACTAGTGTTTACGTGCAAAACAGCTGCTTTTGTCAGGTCTCTTTTATCTGTTAAATGACAAACCCCCTCTGAGGGTTTAGTTCAAGAAGAACCTCTTGGATTTTGCAGAATTTTCAAAATCTGCACTAATTTCCCACAAATGTATTAAGAACATGTAAACTAACTATTTGTGGTCATTATTGGTTGTAGGATTTTTAAAACTGCCAGTGGGTTCAAGTCAACTTAAGCTTAAGTCACATCAAAAAATGTCATGGTAATTTTTCTTTTTGGTTTGCCATGAAACAGGAAGTAGTCTCGAAACACCAGTAAAGCCATGAACTTTAGCAGAATGGATGAAATGTGTGAAAACAGTACTTTGAGGAAATTTCAACTTAAGCTCAAGTCAAATCAAAAAATGTTGTCATGGCAATTTTTTTTTTGGTTCGCCATGAAACAGGAAGTAGTCTTAAAACACAGGTAGAGCCATGAATCGAAGCAATTTCCAATAACCTAGAATCCCTGTCCACTCTTAAATGTTTCTAGTCTCAGGAAGCTTGTATCCTGTATGTTTAAGACACAGTAGCTTTCTTAATCTGGAGAGAAACTTAACTTTGACAAGTCAGCACAGCCTTGTCCTGTGAGTTGGGTTCTTGTACAAAAATAGCTGCTTTTGTCAGCTCTATGTGATCTGTAAAATGACTTATATTTAGATCAGATGAACACCCTCTGAGGGCTTAGGTCAAGAAGAACCTCTTGGATTTTGCAGAATTTTTCAACATTTGCAATAATGCCCCACAAATGCATTAAGAACATGCAAACTAAATAATTTTGGTCATTACTGGTTGCAGCTTTTTACAACTGAGAGGGGGTTCAAGTCAGCTGAAAGTATGTAGTTAACTTTTTTTGGTTTCGCTATGAAACAGGAAGTAGTCTTAAAACACTGGTAAAGCCATGAATCTTAGCGGAAAAATGCATCAATACAATGCTTTGAGAAATTTTTAGATAAGGTAAAGAAACAGTGTTAACTCCGCCAGCTTTACTGTTTTACAGTAACTTGAAATAACAAAAACATTGTCATGGCAATGTGTTTGTTCGCCATGAAACATGAAGAAGTTTATTCAATCTTTAAACCCTCATAGAGCCATGATAATAAGCAGAGTGGATAGCACTGAAATGTAAACAAAAACTGTATGCAATGATTTGAAAATTCCAAAAAAGTTGGGGCACTGTGTAAAATGCTGATAAAACACAAGTCAATGATTGTAAATCTCATAAACCCACATCTTACAGTGGAACATAAACAACATCAGATTTTCTCCAGACTCTCTGAATCTTTTGATGATATAAAGACTGTAGACGGTGGGATATTCAACATCTTTGAAGGAAAAATTTTCTGAAATTGTTCCACAATTTTTAGATGCAGTTTAACCTCTGCCCATCTTTGCTTCTAAAGGGCTCTGCCACTCTAAAATGCTCCTTTTATACCCAGTCATGTTACTGACCTATTGCCAATTAACCTTATTAGTTGCAAAGTGCTCCTCCAGCTGTTTTCCATTAGTACCACTTACTTTTACAACCTTTGTTGCACAGTCCCTACTTTTCTGAGATGTGTTGCTGCCATCAAATTTAAAATGAGCTAATATTTTTAATAAAATGATAAAATGTCTCAGTTTAACATCTGATTTGTTGTTTAAGTTCTACTGTGTTAACTGTACAAATATGGTGGCAATGTTGTGGTACTAAAAACAAGAAACACCATATTTGGTGTGTAGAACTTCTTTTTGTTACTGTGATATTCAGACAAGCACTGATTTTGTTCTTCTTGTCATGTTGAAACTAAAAGTCGTGGTTTCTCCTCAGCCCTCCTCCGTCCCGTCTGCAGGGACAGAAACAACAATGCCGCCATTGACACTGACCCTAACCTCCATCACCCTCCCACGTCGACCCGGCTCTTCTCTGGCCACGGGGAACAAGAATGCGGTTCAGGTGCAGGCCTCTGCTGTTTCCAATTAGCCTGGTATAAATTAGCATCACTCTCTCCTGTCCTCTCTCCAAACATCGCTGTCTCTTCATCCCTGTCGACCCTCCACACTCCACTCCTCCTCTGACCTCCCGCCTGCATCGCTCCGCCACATAAATCCTCCTCCTTTATGGCTCTGTCGACAACCTCTGCTCTCCTCTAACTCATGCTCGCTGCTGTTAAAGTGCAGTGGCTTTGGAATCCAACCCTCCATTTCAGTCAATGAGAATATAAATCCAGTCCACATATCATAGTTCTGGTTTTACTGTACAGTCTACTTACTGTAACTTCAGAGACGAGGACATAACCTGACACATGGGCTCCATACCACCGTACGGCGAGCTCTGATAAGGTTTCAGCCAGACTTCGTAGAGGAAATGTAGCTTTATTCCCGGACTTATTACACGGTGCGTTTGCGAGCTTTAGCTTCCACAGGTCAGTCTGTTAAAGTGAGTGTTATTTTTCCAGGGCGGAGAGATTCGGCCGCAGTGTAGCGGAGTCGGACCTGAGGTCACGGCGGGACTGAGAGTTCACATCTGTTCAAATAAATCCTCCACTGTGCCATCAGCAGTAAAAACACACACAGAGACACACACGTGCATGCAGCGGAGGAATGTAACTCTCCTCAGAGCACAGCCATGTTCGACACTGACACACATTCAGGGGTTTATTATCAGGATTTCTACTTATTTAAGAAAATTCAATCATTGGATTTTACAGATGTGAAATTCAGCAGCTGGCGAGGACAACATCTGTGCTAAAACATGCTGCAAACTCACAAACATGCAAATACAAAAGTCCAAAACAAATGCAACAACTGAAACGAGCTGCAAATTAAAGAAATGTGCTGCAAAAGACTGAACAAACTGCATTCAACTTTCATTAGGGGTGTACCAGTCCAAAGATGTCACAGTTCAGTTCGTACCTCGGTTTTTAGGTGACAGTTTCGTGCGGATTTGGTTCATTGGAGTATAAAAGCATAAAGACCCAAATCATGTACCTAATTCTTGGTTTTGCTTGCTCATTTTTTTAAGGTGACAGTACTGTAGTTTATATTTTGCTTCATTGAGTGTTATTTAGAACAGCGGTTCTCAACTGCTGGGTCAGGACCCAAAATTGGGTTGCAGAGCTGTTCCCAGTGGGTCACGAATGTGTGCAGGAAAAATAAAGTTAAAACATCTAGGAACTGCTTTTATTTTTATGTTTTCTTGGACAGCAGAAAGGACGCCAACAATGCTTGACAGATTTTTCTGACTTAATTGGGAATTTTCTCCACGTTTTATCAGAAATCTTCAAGAAATTTCCCCCGAAACTTTCTCGGAAGACTTGGAGTAAATTCCCCACTTAGGTTTAGATCTTTCCCTCTATTTTAGGAATTTTCTGTGGGATTTTACCAGATACTTAGGTAATACTCTCTGGGAATTTTCCTGCAAATCTAAAGACATTTCATAAACAATTACGACCTTTTTGGAATTTTCAGCAGTAATTATTTTCACAGCAGTATTTTCCAGAAGGTTTAAATGAAAATTTTTGTGAATTTACCCTGGAGCATATGGGAAATTTGGGAGCCTTCCTGGAATATGTTTGGAATTCAGGCCTTGTCCACACGGAGACGAAAACGATATGTTTCTATTTTATTCTGAAAAAGTTTTCTGTAAACACAGGATTTTTTTCTGTCCACATAAGCACGTAACCACTGAAAACGACTGAAATCGCTGTGGTGCGTATGCCAAGCCTGTACATGGCGCTGTAACGCTGCCACGGGAATGCACCGAAAGAGAGAAGATCACAGAAAACTGACACAAACTTTCTAGTTGGCCTTCTGGTTGTTCTCTGCGTTGGATTTAAGAACATCTGGTATATGCTGTTCTCGGTGGTGGTAAAGGAGCATCAGATTTTGCTGTAAAAGCCATAACAAGCTCAGTAGCTTCTGCAGCACGAACACACCCCCGTAAACCGCCATTGTTGTTTTGGTTGGATACCAAAACAACAATGCGGGGTAAGAGGACTACACTATGTGTGACGTAATCATTTAAAGAAAGCTGCTGTTGGCTGTCCACATGGAGACAAAACAGTAAGCGTTTACAGACTTGTTCCTGGATGTCGTACCAACAGCAGCGGACACCAGCAAGTCATCTGACCCCTCCCTCCAGGCCTAAGGTTCTCAAACTAGACTCCACTAGCCTCCCTTCACCTGGCTAAATGATGCTAGACACTATTAGGTGATATTGATCGTCTCCACCCCAGGTAAATCTGTTAAACTGTACTAAAAATCTATTTTTTGTAAAGTGTAGGAATGGTACTCTATGTGTGTAGAACTGCAGCGTAGAGGTCCATTCAGACCTGTAAAGTTCTAACTTTCCTTTGTTTACCATTTCTAATGGCTGTCCACCAATAAACATCAGGTCCAATGATTGCAAACAGCCAATTAGGGTCCAAAACTAATGCATGATTTTTAACATCAAATGTCATGCTTTATTGTCCCTTTCAGCACACTTTGGTTAATCCACGCCACGCTTCCTGCAGCCACAGTGATGTAAAATAAATCCACCACTGCTCCTTACGGTCCTATTTTAATTTTAAAACTCAGTGTTTCTGTTCAGTGTTGCTCCAGCTCCTGTAATGTAACTCAGTGGCGCCACACAGTGGTGAGAAGATTTCACATCATTCACAGGCTTTCTTTCTCTTCCCTCCATGGCCGACTTTACCCAGGATACAACTGAATTCAAGTGAAATTGATTTACTGGAATCCAAATTCATTAGAAGTTAAAGATAATACTATATTTTCAAATCAGTATCTGTTGAATCACCACTGTTGATTTTGTTTAAAGGATCTGAATATTTCCTTAACTCCACAGAGAAGTGTCAAACACGCTGACACGTTTTCTCCCATAAAAACCCTGAAAAGTTCGAGAAGTAACAGTAACTCATCACTGACTCCATCTTACATTCCTGACCTTGGCACCTGTCAACTGTTTGGATTTTATTTTTTATTTTTACAAGCCTGAGCGGCTGTTACTGAGAACACAGCACACAGGGGGGGAAATTTACAGAGCGTGTCCTCCCCAGGCCCAGCAGGATCAAGTCCTCCCAAGGTGTAGCACGTGTGTTTGTGGATAACTATATTCCTCTCGCACCACCAGAGCTCCACTCAGAGTCTTTTTACTGAGTCCAGGACCTCTGAGTGCCCTCTGAGCTTCTCTTTATGATCTCCAGCTCATCTCTCAGCTCCAAGAGAAAACACGAGCAGAGTGCTCGTTTACAGGACTCCTGAGGAAACACAAAGAAAATAAGAGACAGTTTAGACAGGTTAGTTTAAGGCTTCTGTTTACTGGAGGAGAAAGAGGCTGATAGTGAGGTTAAAGGATGCAGAATCAATCAGCAGCCATGTTGGAATTTACATGTGATCAGATTCTTCAGTGTTTTACAACTTGAACAAAAAAGAACTGTCTAAAGAGACGGACGACATCCCCAAAAGTGAAGCCAAAACTCGTGGAGCTCCCCCTGCTGACTCACTGCAGTATAGGTCATAAGCTCCGCCTCCTCCATGTTAACAGATGGGGCATTGGTTACAATATAACATCAAAATACATATCAAAAAAGTTTCTCGAATGAAGTTTCTGTCAATAGTTGTTAGAGTTATTTATTAAATGCATTTGAAAAAGAGATTATAACTCCATTACTGACAACTATGTGGACAAATGAGCCTCTTACAGTGCTCGAGGAACCATACAAACTTTTTTAACCTGAATTAAAAACTGAATTAAATTTATGCTAGATGAAACGAGACATGCACATTTCCAAAAAGATTAACTTTTGCATTATCTGTCCAGAAATTATTTTCCCAGAAGTCTCGGTGATAATCAGGGTGTTTGTAGTCAAATGTGAGATAAGTATGGCTGGATTTTTTTTCTCCGATATAATTTTTTTTTTTTTTTTTTTTTTGGCTGTTCACCCTGCAGTCAAATCACAAAAGATCAGATACGTATCTGATTAAGAACCAAAAGCTACGTTCACACTGCAGTTAAAGTGACCTGAATCTGACGTTTTTCCTCACGGGACTCATGTCAGATTTTTTCTGACGGCGTAAACAACACAAGTGTTTCTAACCCCCAATTTCCATGTAAAGCGTGCGTGCCGTGAAACACCGGCGAATCATACTGCAGAGCACATCGCTCCCTCTCTAGTCTATCAGAGCATTTCCATAGCCGGCGCTCCAGACAGGCGGTGGTGCGTGCCTGGACGGACACCTCGCTCCGCTTCGTTTCAGATACGCTACAGGTCTATTTTCAGCGCTGGGCGCTGCCAAACCTCATAAATTCACTGTCGTTCAGAAAGCACCAACCATGGAAATCACAAGCGTAGAACATCCGGTTCTTTCAAAATAAAACACAATGCACAGACTCCCGATCATAAATCATCACTTTATCAACATTATGTCTAATTATGCAGCGAAAGCAAAGGGTCACTGAGAGGTCAGTGGGTCACAGAGCTACAAAGGCGCCATTGATGAGGAAAAGTTAACTTTTGGGGATATCATTATTATTTAAAGGATGATAAATTAACCCCAAAAGGTAAAATAGTCCGCTGCTGACGTACTATTCCTGCGTGAACTCACGGTTCTCCTGTGATCTCTTCCTGCCAATTAGGGCTGCATGGCGCAGCGCTCGAGACTCGCTCCCAGTGGGCGAGGTCGCTCTCCTTTGGTCGGACCAAACCCGCGACCAAACCAAATCAGATGCGCATCTGATCTTTTAGAAGTCAACTGCAGTGTGAACAGCCAAACAAAAAAAATCTGATTTGAGAGATCAGAATTGAGCACTAAGGCCTTTAGTGTGAACGTAGCCAAAGTGGCCTGAATCTGATTTGAAAAGGTCAGATTCAATGTGACTTGTGCTGTTCACACTGTTAGAAAAAATCAGATTCAGGTCACTTTTAACTGCAGTGTGAATGTAGCCTTTGTGTTGTTTTACTCAGCAGTGGTTTTGGCCTTGGAACTCTCCCATGATGCCACTGTTGCCCAGCCTCTCTCTTATTGTTGAATCATGAACTCTGACCTTAACTGAGTCAGTGAGGCCTGCAGGTCTTTGGATGTCGTTCTGGGCAGTTTTGTGACCTCCAGGATGAGTCGCTGTTGCACTCTTGGAGTCATTTTGGTAGGCCGGACACTCCTGGGGAGGTTCGCCACTGTTCCAGGTTTTCCCCATTTGTGGATAATGGCTCTCACGGTGTATCTTTGGAGTCCCGAAGTCTTAGAAACGGCTTTTTAAGCCTTTTCAGACCGATAGATGTCGATGACTGTTGCTCATCTGGTCTTGAATTTCTTTAGAAGGCGCCATGATGTGTTTTTCAATTCCAGGTCTGGCAGTAATCAGGTTGGTTTGGTGTAAATGTAAACAGATCTGACCTGTGTCTGCATGGCTCAATGCAAAAGTCCCACACCTTTTTGATTCTGATTGGTCAGTGAGGGGGCAGTGACACTAATGATCATATCGAGGTTTCAAAAGTTGAGCCATCTTCTATTAAATATAAAGGACCTCTGAAGAAATTCTATTGTGGGTAGCTCTGATTTTACCACTTTCTATTTGCAGCCTTTCTTTCCTCACTGCTTCAGCATTTCTCCCAGTTTCCTTTATTTATATTTCAACAATCAAACAGAAAAGCACCCATGTGTATTATAATACATCTCAAGGAAACGTCAGCTCCAATCACGTTATTAATATGTTTATGAATTTCCAGCCAATACGGCACAACAACCGGCAAGTCCAGACAATATGGAAGTGATTATCCGGCATAATTTCCAACAACTGCATCCAATCTACAACCTCTTTTTTTTAGCTGGGGTGGTAATAAAACCTAACAATATTTTCCAACATAATTCTGCTCCTATTCAAAGGCCTATTGTGGACGAGGGTTTCAGCGAGTTAAATCAATCGATCAGAGGGGGAGGAGGGGGTGGGTGGTGTTTCAGAGGAAGCTGCAGGTGTGGAGAAGAGAAAACACAATCACATCTCAAGTCAAACAAACGCTCCTCCGCTGATGGAGATGGATCGAGGGTCAGCATTCCAGTCCACGCTGGAGATCTCCAACGCTTATCCCCTCAGGTCTCCTCTCTCTCTCTTCCTCTCTCTCTCTGCTTCTGCTCAGCCAAACATCTGGAGTCAGAGAAAGAGAGAAAGTTTTAAAGGGAGAGGGAAGGATGGACGTCAGGAGGTCAGGAGGAGAAGCCAAAGATGTTAAACGGACAGGAGTGTTTATGTTAGAGGTCTCTGGGGGAGGAGGGAGCTACATGAGTTAGCATGTGTCGATGGGGAAAGTTCACAGCCTCCTTAAAGCTGCCCTTCATCTGTCTTCATCTTCATTTCTGTCGTCTCTTTTAACATTTTTTAAACAATTCACCAGATTCACTCAAGAGGACGTCCCGCTCTGGTAGGAAAGCTGTTATAACCTGATACCATAGAGTGTGTATTGAGATGGGTGTAGCAACAGCCGCCTGAGAGTGAAGCCAAACAATCAGGAACTGCCTTACAGGTCTCCCCCTCCTTCATGTTAACAGATTATACTAACCCAATTCCAAGAAAGCTGGGGTGCAATGTCAAATGTAAATAACGAGTTTATTCTGGATCACTCTCATCATACATTTAACCGTTTTATGGCAAAATGGATCTAGAGATTTACTTGGCAGACAAAGTTCTGCTATAAAGCTTTGACTTTCCAGGGATTGCATGGCTAGAAACCCCCATATGGATAGATACATTTATGACAATTTATATTGAATACAACTAAATTGGTTAAAAGCAATTAATCCATAGTAGCATGAAACTGAATGAAGGTGCAAATGGCTTTATGCTATAAAGGAGGAGGCTGGGGTGGAGGAGGTGAAGCTTCACCAGCAGCAGCTGTAATGCAAGCTAGGATTAAGGAAAAGTTTGTCATATCTAAATACAACACTGTGTTGAGAGAAAGAGCTGTGATTGGCTGTGGGAGCTGGGAGGCGATGATATGGATCCGCTGATCACAGCTGGACGTAAAACTAACGAGTCCTGCATAAACTAAAACTTTTAACATATCAGATGTTGAAACTGAGACATTTGACCATTTCACGAAAAAATATTTTGAATTTGATGGTGGCAACACATCTCAAAAAAGTTGGGACAGGGCAGCAAAAGACTGGAAAAGTGGTACTAATGGAAAACAGATGGAGGAGCATTTTGTAACTAACTGGGATAATTGTTAACCTTGCAAAGCAGATGGATTCACCTGTTTCTGTATGTCTCATTGGCAAATCCATCTTGCCAAGCTCCCGTAGGAACCATTTGGGCCAATCAGCGTTGAAGGGCAGTACTTTCAGGCAGGGAGTTGTGATGTAAGCAAGCAGCAACAAGAGACCGGTGCAATTATATCGGAAGAGATTAGCGTGGATGCTGCTAAAGCGCCAGTTTCATCAGACCTTGATGACATTTCTTCATTAAAAGAAGAACAAAAAACAACAGTGAGTTGTTTTCTTTTTAAAAAGAAAAGAAGTCGTGTACTGACATGTCTTCAGTCGCCATGTTTGGCGTTATTCCTCCGTAGCTGCGCATGCCCACCTCAGTCGCAGCTACATCACGTTTTGTTGCTCTAATTGTCCCGTAAAAATGTGAAAGACAGAACGTTCATCCAATCACACTGCAAGATTTTTCAAAGCCTCTGCCCTTTCCCAAATGCTTAGTATTGAAAGTTTTCCTGATGGATGTGTGAAACACATCCATCTGACGTGTCAGGTTAGATAATTGTCACAATGTCAGTAACATGACTGAGTATAAAAGGAGTATTTTCGAAAGGCAGGGTCCCAGTTGGCAGAGGTTTACCAATCTTTGAATATCCCACCATCTACAGTCCATTATACCATCAAAAGATTCAGAGAATCTGGAGAAATCTCTGTGGGTAGAGACAAGGCCAAAGGTCAATATTAGATGCTTCTGGCCCTCAGGGGCCGCTGCATTAATGCTTTAGAGCCTGATTATCTCAAATAATAGTCAGAAAGTTCTCACTTTTTGGAACTGGGATGTTATTTAACTTTCTGCAGAAAACCAAAAAACAAACATTGCCATCACTTTTGATGCATAAGGCAATTCTGGAAATTGATTATCCACTGGAAGGTATTTTTACCAATGATCCAATTGTATTTAAGAGGTTTTTAAGGAAATTAATTATCGTGCTGATAAGAAAGAGGTCTAACAAAACTGTGTATCAAATATGATACAATTGGCTTTCAGGGTTTAAAAACAGGCATGATTCTGTACTGGAGGAATTGCTTTGCAGATTCATTTTTTTAAGACAGGTGTGTCAGAGGGCAAGGTATACAACAAACAATTCAAAACAAACCCCTGCACACTGTGCAACTTGGTACTAGACCTTCACCATGCAAACCTGCTGATGGTCTTTTTTGTAAGTTGGACAGTGTGCAGATGATTCTGTACTGGAAATCTCTGCATGGGCTCAGGAACACTTCGAGAAATCACTGTCAACACAGTTGGTCATGCTGTCCACAAATGCAAGTTAAAGCTGGATCATATAAAGAAGAAGCCATATGTGAACAGAATCCAGAAATGCTGCTGTCCTCTCTGGGCCAAAGCTCATTTAAAATGGAGAACTGTTCTGTGGTCAAATGATTTAAAATTGGAAATTCTTTTTGGAAACTACGGACGCTCTGTCCTGTGGATCAAAGAGGAGAAGGACCATCCAGCTTGTTATCGGTGCACAGTTTTAAAGCCACAACCTATCTGCCTATTGATGGCTCCATCACCAATGTCTCACCCCTATCCACTGTCCTTTCTTGAATAAAAGGACAAAAATCCCAAAAACGTATCTTAAAGGCTGCATCTCTGATGGTTTGGGGTTGCATCAGTGTCAATGGCGTGGGCAGCTTACACGTCTGGAAACGAACTATCAATGCTGAAAAGCAGAGAGGTTTTAGAGCAACATATGCTCCCATCAAGACAACGTCTCTTTCAGAGAAGGCCTTGAATATTTCACATACCTCATCCATCACAACAGCATGGCTTCACAGGAGAAGAGTCAAGGTGCTGAACTGGTCCCATAGACACCAATAGAAAGTTGAGCAGCTAGAATTCTACATCAGACAAGAATGGGACAACAGTCCTCCCCAGATTTCCAGCAACTGGTCTCCTCATGTTTACAGACTGTAAACATGGCCCTGTCCCTACTTTTTGAGATGTGTTGCTTCCATCAAATTCAAAATGAGCTTATATTTTTCAACACCTGATATGTTGTTTATGTTCTATTGTGAATAGAATATGGGTTTATTAGATATGGCAATCACTGATTCAGCATCCCAGCTTTTTTGGAACTGAGGTTTTAAACAGATAAGGATGTTCCTTAAAGCTTTCTACTGTGGTGTGATTTCACTGACTGACTCTTCAGTGTAAGCTAAAGAAAGTGCCGCCGCTGCCTCTCCCTATCTAAATGTAAATAAAGCCTGAAGTGAAGCGGACTGAGCACGCTCCGTCCGTCCACAGCTCCGTCTCTCTGCTCTTTGTCGTCTCTTCTTCTGTGATTGACGGTGCTGAAACCAAGCCTCTGAAGGAGTGAGCGTTGTTATCACAGGCGGCTCATGTCGAATCTGCGTTAGAAAAATAAACCTCCTATGTGTTGTGACGCTTCGGAGTTTCGTCACCAACAAACTGTGGTTTGGTGCGGATCAAACGGTGCTCTCGTTTTTTGAATTTATCATTCAGCGAACCCGCCCTCATTAGTCAACGGCACTCAGCACGTTGTAGGGTCTAATTCTGCGGGGCGGCCCGAACTTATCAGCCTTCATTTCAGCATGGTGGGCTGAAAGTCTCTCATGCCGTTCCAGACTTCTGACAACAGCCCCGTTTATTTATTGACTTCATTTCGCTTACAGGGCAGACTTTACAGCTCCCACGAGTGATGCAGAGTTAATGTACAACTGCTCATAGCTGGTGAGTGTTTTTTCACTCCTCCTCCTCCTCCTCCTCTGAACTCTTCTTAAGTGTTTAAACACTCGGGTAATGACGTGCTGTTGTGGAAGTGAAAAACCATGTGGGAGAAAAAAAAAGGAAAACATCCATGCGGGTTAGAGTGAACCACCGAGGACGGGATGAGAGCGAGGAAGGCCCTGTTAATCAAAATGAATGAGAGTCTCTGAGGGCCGCAGTGTCAACGAGGCCGCTGAGGAGCCCTGCAGCCTCCCCTTGCTTTGGGAATGTGGAGCTCTGTGTGTAAAAAGAGATGCAGACCAGGGATGAACAAGGATGGACTAGGATCCTTTGCTAGAGTTACTAGTCTTTTAAACCAGTTGTCCTTCCTTAAATTATTTACGCATTTTTATTGTGAGTTTGTCTGAAATCTTTGGGGAATTTTCCCCATTTTTTGGGGAGTTTCCTGCCAGCATTTCTCCAGATTTTGTGTTATCTTCTGAGGGACTTTAAAATGTACCAAATTAATCAGTAAATATCAGGAGGAACTTTCATCAGTCGTCTCCAGAAAGATGTCGGTGTAGGTTCTTATTCACCAAGGTCATGGTCATCCACATCTTTGTCAAAAAAGCAACTGGTCCTAAATTAGGTTTTTGAAGACTGAACTGAAGAGGTGGAACATCCTCAAGAATCTAAATCAAGTCCGGTTGCCCTTTTGATCAAAATTTGGATCTCCAGAGAGTTGTGAGTTATATTTTATTAGGGTCAGTGTATTTTCTGGCAGATCCATTTCCTGGTTGAAACCAGACTCAAAAAATGGGAGAAATTCTTGTTATTCCGTTTTTTTTTCCATTTTTGACAAAAAGAAAAACAAAAAAAAAAGGAAAAACAAGCCATTTTTTCTTTTTTTCCATTTTTGACCACAAATGGAATAAAAGCGGAGAAACAAGTGGTTTTTCAGGGTTTTTTTTCCAATAGCGTGCATAGATGATCAGCTGACTGGGGCAGAGCTTGACTCTGTGACCCTAAACGCTTGATAAACTTTGTGGAATAAATAACAGAGGCTGTTTTCGAATTGGCTTACTGCATACTCCTGCCAAATGCAGTATGCAGTATGTATTGCGCACTGCGTACTGCATTCAACAGTAGTATGCAGTATGACTGCCAGTCAGACGCTATTGTGTAGTATGCTTGGCCCGGTTTAGCTGGTTTCCAGTATACAGAACTATGTCATACCATGGTCAATATCCATTTACGTACAGAAAAAATCTGGGAAGTGTTTTTGTGATTTTTCTGGATTTTTACAGCCATTGTTTTTAGCTTAGCATGTATAGGGCAGTGAATTGGACATACTTGACAGCACCTTTCTGGCCATTATGAGCCATAACTGCAAAACAAAAACAACAGTTACCTTCTTACAACTTATTTCGCTATAGTACATGTTAAAAAGGTAAAGATATAAGGTAATAGCACTTTTTGTAACTGTCAGCCGCCTCAGTGAAAGTTCCGCCCCTCTCCGCTATTACGAATTCTGACCCGGTGCTTTGCATTGTGGGTAACAGTAGGCGAAGCAGACTGGTCCGATGCATACTGTGAAATTTTCCTGAATCAGTACGTCATCCCGGTATTTTTGGCATATTGCAACTTTTGCATTTGTTCGCATACTGCATACTACATTTTGGGCAAATCAGTACGCACTGCTAGTATAGTAGGTGAATTCAAAAACAGCCAGAGTAAAGATGTGCTGGTGACAAACCTGTTCTATGAAACGGCTTTTTAATGTGAGCCATGGTAGCTAGCTCCTGTTTGAGTGCCAGTTTCCTTTCCTCCATCCTTTGTTGTCATTTGATCCATATGTAAAAAGCCAAACTGGTATAAAGAAGAGCAATCAGCTCTAAAACGCTTGATTTTACAGCTGACAAGGTAAATAGACGATCATTTCCAGGTTTTTGGAGATACCAATTAGATTTCAGGGGGCGCTGTTTGGGCCTGGCTGCCACTGGCTCCGCCCCTGGTATATTATTGCTGCTTCATTTCTAGAATCTGCCGTGGGCCAATCATAATCGGGGTGCGGGCAGCATGTCTGGACACCTCTGGAGAAGAGCTTTGGGAGGTGGATCTACCTGATGACGGACATGGAATCTGGACAATCCATCAACTTTGCAAGGTTGCATGCACACCGCCCCCTACTGTCAGGACTGTGCACACAGTAGACCATGGTAGACCATGAAAAGAAGCTACCTGCATACTATTTATAAAAGTAAAGTTAAAGGGGCCATGGACAGAACCTTGAGTCACTCCCTCATTTATAAAGTTTGAACTTTGGCTGCTAACTTCTATTGACTTTGGCCTCATGTGAAATAATTTATAGATCATCGTCCTCCTGTGTTATCAAGGAACACTTTACTGCCCTTTCTTTTTGTAACTTTAAAATCAGCTGGGGAGTTGTTATCTTAAAGAATTTGACCCTCAAACACGTGAAATATGAGCTTTTTTTGGCCCTGATAGTTTGATAAGAACATGAGTGTTTTCCTCGGCTGAACATAAATCAGATTGTTTTGGAGCAGAAGGCATTATTGGCATCATTTCATTAAAATAATCGCTGGTGGCTGCAGCTTATATTTCCCAACAGTCATTATCGCATTGCTCTCTTTTGCCTTTTGAGGCTTATCTTGTTTTTCTTTTTTCATCCTGTTGCACTGAGGCCGTGTTTCTCCCCGCTGCCTCTCTCACAGAACGCCTTCAACTCAGCAGCTTTTTCAAATTTGGGGCTTGCGACACTCAGCCAAAAGCCGCAAATTACCCCCCTCTAGCAGCAGCGAATTAGGAACAATTTTGTGTTAGCTATAAAAAAAGAGAGAGAGCGAGAGAAGTGAGGGGAAAATATAGCTTACACCAGGGACCACCAACAGAGGCAACATGGGACGGGCGGCTCGTGGGCCGACAGTTTGGGTGGCAGGGCGGTGCTAAACGCAGCCTCAGTGATCTTCACTGCAATCAATCCTATCATATCACATCTACATGGAGCAGCACAACAGCCATTACAAACACAAAGCAGGGAGAAGTGGATTTATGTCGCTGTTCCAGGATGTTTGCAGGCCTTTGGATTGGCTTAGCAGTGCTGTGAGCACACAGACCTGCAGCAGTGATTAAAAAAGGCCCGGCTGTCCTCTGGCGTTCGCTCTGGTGACACTCGTATTAGGTGACTGAAATTTTCAGTCTCTCCTCTTCTAAGAGGGTGGGATTTTTTTGATTTCCCCCTGCGATGCGGTTGGTCCCTCACTAATGTTAAAAAGCCTTCTTTTTTCATGTTTCTGACAAAGCGTGAGGTTTGGCATGCCCACTTAATCTGCTCTCCTTGAGCCAATCCATGTTTTTCCCATTCTGGCACCCCGCTCGCTCCCTTTTAAAATCCATTTCCAAGTTGTAATATGCCACTGCAGACGTTATTGAGGGGAGAAAACCAAATGTTAAGGGGGAGAAAGTGCAGACGGCGAGAGGTAGAGGGGCAGGTTGCCAACGTGGACCTGGCCGGTTTTCAAATGTCCCCATTGCCTGGTGAGGAAGGCAGACCACTTTGTCTTCATGTCGGGGTTAGTGACTCTCATTAGACTGTTCCTCTGTAATAAGAGCCCGTACGGTTACAGTCTGACCCCGCTACGACACGTCTTAACCCACATGTTAATGAAACTTCCTGCTCCCTCGTTTGATTAAATGACACCAGGTTTGAAGTCTTTGTTTGTTCGGCTAATGGCTCTCATTTAGACCTCTAAGTGGTTTTGGGGGGCTGCTGTTGGTGACATCACGCTCATGCCGGCGTTTGATGTGAGGCCGCTGCAGGGTGAACTCATTGGTACCTGCAGGTGGTGGAGAATAAAAACCGCAGCAGAAACCTACAGGGAAGAAGAAAGAAGCAAACTGCAGTTCCTTCAGTGGCCACTAGAGGCTGACCCCAAAAGTGAATCAATCCCTATTAGGCTCCATTAGTAAAAGCCCAAATCTGCCTCCAACCAAAAGAAAAATACAACAGTGATGTTATTTATGTAATGAAAAAAATAAAACCTTGTTAGTAAGTCATAAATATGAGATATAAAGACCAAAGTAGGAATAAAAAATGTTCACTATTAGATTAAAAAAATAAGTGCGATAATGAGATTAAGATATAAAAATTCTAAACTTTGGACACAAAGTAATTTATGAGATTGAAAGTATTAATTTTGAGACCAGATGTTATAAATATGGGATTCAAATTTTAATACTTTGACAAAAGTAACATATAATAATACTGTGACTAAATTATAGGGTTTAAAAAGTCCAAATTATGATATGAAAAGTCATAAATATGACATAAAAGTTATGTTAATGAGATATTTGTAAATGATACAAAAAATAAGATAAAAAGCCCAAATAATAAGATTAAAGAATTATTTATGACGGGGGTTTTCAAACTTTTTGGGGCTAGGGACCACTTACAGGGCAGAAATGTGTGACAGGTGATAGCTTTAGGTAATATCTCACAATCATATCTGAGTTTTTATTGGCCAAAAGCTAAACTATGTGGGAGTCATTGGTTTAGTATGGTTGTTTTATGGCGCTTTGGTCCCTATATGTATTTATTTGATTTTTAATTACATTGCATTACTTTGATAATTTATTAGAAATTATTTTGCGGACGCCCAAGCTGTGGCTCGTGGACACCAGTTAAAGAACCACTGACTTATGAGACCAGAAATCGTAAATATGGGACTCAAAGTGTAAATTCTAAATAAAGTGTAATCTAATAATAATATGTCTAAATTATGGAATTAAAAAGTCTAGATGAGGAGTAAAAGTCTAAATTATGATATGAAAACTCACAATTATTATATTAATGTCATAATTATGAGATATTTGTAAAAGGATAAGATAAAAAGTCTAAATTATTAATTAAAGTCACAACTATGATGTATCTAAATTATGAGATTGAAGTCTTAATGTTGAGATAGAAAGTCATAGCTGAGGATATATGTATATAATTATGAGATTAAAAAGACTAGATGAGGAGTAAAATGGCCAAATTATGATATGAAAACTTACAAATATGAGATCAGTGTCATAATTGTGAGATATTTGTAAGAGGATAATATAAAAAGTCTAAATTATTTTAAAAAAGTTATAACTTGATGGATATAAATTGTGAGATAATCTAAAATAATCTAAAAAAATGAGATTAAAGTCTAAATACTGAGATTAAAGTCTTAATGTTGCGATAAAGTCATAGCTGAGATTACATGTCGAAATGATGGGTTAAAAGTCATAACTGTGAGATATTTCTAAATATTAAGATCTATTCTGAATTATGAGATAAATATTATAAATTACAAGATGAAAAATCCAAATGGAGACACAAAGTCAAAACAATGGGTTTATGTGTCTTTAGTATGAGATCAGAAATCTAAATAATAATAAAAAAGTTCAAATTAAGAGATAAAGAGTGAAAACTATAGATTATATGTCTAAAGTATGAGATCAAAAGTCTAAAGCCAGGTGTGGCTCTTTTGTGATGATTTGTGGCTCTTCTACATCTTCATTTGAAATATTTTTCACACAGAAAACCTTAAAAAAAAAAAAAAAGTAAACTTTGACCTCAGCCTGCTACACTCTTGTACAGCTATAGCTTTAATCGTCAACTTTTATTTTTTATCTGTATATTTTTATTGCCCTTATTTTAACCCCCCCCCCCCTTTTTCCTTTTTTTTGCCACTTTTAATCATTTTTTTCTGCTTTTTAAGGCCATTTTTACCACTTCTCTTTGCCACAATTGTCCTATTTTTGGCCCTTTTTTAACCAATTTTTGCCTCTTTTAACCTGCTTTTTGCTATTTGCAATCCCCCCCCCCTTCACTTCTTGCCCATTTAAATTGCCTTTTGCCATTAAATGCCACTTCCTTCCCCCATTTTGCCACTCTTGCTGCTTTTAGCCCATTTTAGTCACTTTTCACTCATTTTTTGCAATGTTACCATTTTTGCCAACTGTGACTCGATTTTCTATTCATTTTGCCACTTTTTCTGCTATTTTTACCCAGTTTTTGCAATTTTATGCCTATCTGCCCCTTTTCATCCATGTTTTGCCACTTCTGTGCCACTTTTTGAGCATTTTTCCCACTTTTACTTAGTTTTGTTGCCACTTTAACCCCTATTTGAAACTTTTCACTATTTAGATTGTGGCTCTTGCAAAGGTATTTTTAAAGAATTTAGCTCTTTGGTTGAGCAGAGTTGAGTAACATTGGGTTAAAATTATGGGATAAAAGTCAGAAGTATGAGTTAAGTCGTAATTATGAGAGAAACTCAAATGAATGAGATTAATCATATTTATGACTTTTCTTCACATTCCAATGACTTATCTCATAATTTTGACCTTTTATGTTGTAGTTATGACTTTTTATCAAGTGTTTTACTTAGTCTCTTGTTATTTCAATTTTTTTAACATTTATAAATGCTTCACTTTTTTCTTTTCTACGTGGCAATAATGGGCTTCCATAGAATTGCTAATATGTACAGCAGATGTTAAACTTATAAGGTAGAACAGTATGTTTTTTTATGTCTTAGATTTTCAATAACTAAAATTACCCATGATGAGACACATGGTGTTTGTGCCTTTGGAATCTTCATCTTCTTTCTCGTGTTTAAAATCTTTTCTTTTTTTAAAGTAGACTTGTGGCAGCTGAAAATATTTCTACGAGGAGTTTCGTAGGTGCTTCAGCTGTCATGGAAATTTCTGTTGAAATGAACGGACTCACATCAGTAACTGTACGTACGTGGAAACAGCGGTGTGTTTGGATGGATTCGTTCCTCCTTTGGACAACTTGTAAAAGTTCTGGAACTTTTCGCTACTCTTCATTTTTACATAAACAAAAACTAAATAATCAGAAATCTGACAGCCCTGTCTGAAAACCAACACAGAGGATTAAAATGTCGACTCAGCTAATGCATGTACTGAACGTTAGCCAATTTATATGGTGCTCTGGGTTTTGTAAGCATTTAGAGGCCATTTAAGAAGTCAGTTTTTATTCACTCTGCAAAACCATAGACAGTTTAAGCCTTAGGTGTAGTCCGAATGCCTTAACTCTGACGCAGGGGTGTAGCTAGGGATTTTGGGCCCCCAGAAAGAATATTAACACAGGGTCCCTCTTAACCAGCTAGCCAAGCAACAAATCATTTCTTTTTTTTTTTTTAAAGATTTATTTTTGGGCTTTTTTGTGCCTTTATTAGATAGAGGAGGACAGTGGATAGAGTTGGAAACAGGGTCAAGAGTGGGGGAGAGACATGCAGTGAAAGGCCCCAGGCCAGATTCGAACCCGGGCCGCCCGTGTACATGGGGAGCGCCTTTAACCACTTGGTCACGTGCTCCCCGCAACAAATCACTTTTGCAAATATCTATGCATTTTAATGTATTTTTGAACCGTTTATGAGCAAAATTTTTACAATGGTTAAATTAAATTTTCTTCGTCATTTTGCAGCGTTGAACTACACCATTTTGATATTTATAAGGGCAGAGCAAGGGCCCCCCAATATTGAACTTTACTCTATTTGATACAAATTTCAGTCTGTTGACTGATCCATTTAGTCACTGTTGATTTAATAATGATGCTAATTATTAAGAAAAAAATTAGAACACATTTTTCATAGCAGGCTTTTCAAGGCCCCCCCCCCCCACTGTAGACCTGGATACCCTTTCCCCCCCGCTGTGCAATGCCCCTTCCCTGGAGAGGCATTACGAAGCCAAACGATTGCTACCTCCATTATAATGATGACTCTTCTTAAGGCCCTGGATACAGACGGAGTCTTCTGTCTGTGCTCCGTGTTCATTTTGTCCGTATTTCTGCACGTTTCCATAAAGCTTACGAACCAAACATAGCAGTACCACCAGAAACCGTGGGGGCAGTGTTGCTGTCACTAACCGATACGTAGCTCTAGTGAGACACAAAGAAGAAATAACAATGACGGAACTTTTTGAGGAAAAGTTTTGCGAGTTGGTTAGAAACGCTGCCTCCGTTTGTCTTTTATGCAAGAGGTACATTATCAATACCTCCTCCACAGTTGCCATGTTTGTTTTGAGTTTGTTGTTGTCATAAACCTTTGACTCTAGGCTGCCCCCCCTGGTGGATGTATTGGTTAACATCCATGCCAACATAAAGGATGCATGGAAGTATGTGAGCAGTGACGGTAACATCGTTTGAAAAGGATGTATACATTTTCGTACGTAAAGGGAGTATAAGTGGGCCTTTAATGTACACCTGTTAGCAAGCCTCTTACTCACCTGTAGCTCCACCCCTTGCCCAAATATGGTCACTCCTGACTCCAGAAACAGAATCACCATTATGCTAGACAAGATAAAACTTTAGTACTTCTAAAACTAGAAGACTTTGGCACCAAATATTGGCTCCTGACTTCTGCACCCATGTTTAAATTCTACAGACAGAATCTGGATTTTTAGAACTTGTTGCACCCACTGATCTTAGAAATAAGAGATTGCATCATACAATATTAACCAAGAATTAAAGTGTGGGATATTCTGTCAAACTTAAGTGGAAACCAACACTGCGAGAGAGAGAGAATGTGGAGCTGACAGCTTCAAAAAGCCAGTCAGCAAACCAACAGGTGACGTCAGTTTCTTCTCCGTGGGCAGGCGGAGGGCAGAAGGTTGCCAGCCGGGGAAAAGTGTAGCAACAGTAAGATAAAAAACTAAGAGACGGAGGCGGGAGGGGGCATAAAGTCAAAGTGCCCACACAGGGAAACACGTACAGTGGCTGCTTCAGAAACAGAAAACAGGACGATCTGCTCAACACAGACGTGGATTTAGTGAGGATGCTCTTCCTCCAGGAACGCGGCTCAGTCTCAGGGTAAGAGGAGAATATCAGAGGTATATTTTTAAAATCATTCAAACATAAAATTGAAGTATTTAAAGATGTAATTTTAGAGCATCTTTCGACCATTTCCTGTTTGCTTGTAGTTGCTGGTGTTTGTCTTCTGCTCCTCCGTCGTCGCCACTTTTCATCTTGATTTTATTGTCCCCTCTGCCCCCAGCTGCAGATCTCCCCGCTCTCGCTCTCTTTATTTTCTCCCACTCCCACTGAGCGCGTGGCTGAGGTGTGAGATCATTCTCCTTCTGGGTGGCTTTCCTGCTATATGTCACTGTCATCTGTTGGCACTGAGGCTCGAGGGGGGGTCCCTGTTTCCAAAAACACGCCGCACTCCGCTTCACCACCCGGAGAATAATAAATTCTTGGGCACGAGACTAGAGGAGGGTGCACCAGCGGAGCAGAGAGCGTTTTACTGGTGTTGGCAGGGTAACATGGACCGGTGAGAGAGGAGGAGGGGGGTTAAGGCTAAAGAAGGGGGGAAGATTTATAATTGAATAACTCCCCTGAAGCAGGGCAGCGGGGATCGGCCCTGCCAGGAAAAGCAAACGCCAAGGAGCGAGCGAGGCCGGTGAAAGTGGGCTGTTAAAGTAAGAGGAGGGAAAAACGTCAGTGGAGAAGAAGGTGTGAGGTTTACGAATGATAACTGAAAAACCACAACACCGAAGCAGTCATGACAACACAACCTTTATCGGAACATATCAGCCTCTTTAAATCAGAACACGACTGCTGCGGGGTTCAGCTGCACGGTAAAAAAAACTCTGGGTCAACTTCACTCATGATTGTTAAATGCAACAAGCTCATGTTGGGTGCAAAAGCATTCAAAGTTGCAAAGGAAATACATTTACAATCATGCAAACTACCTGCAAAGCATGGACCAGAAAGGCCACTTTTAACCGCTTTTCTGCCTCTTATAATGTAAAATGCATACATGAAACCAAAACACCCACCACATGGAAAGAAGTTTTTACCAAACAAGTCGGAACAAGGTGCAAGCAACAGATGTAGGCGGAGCCACTTGGCTCGGATATGTCTAGTGGGACCGTATCGGTTCAGAAGGGTTGGCGTAAGGAGTTAAAGGTCATGCAAGGAGCTTTGGCGACAGAGTGTACAGCCAAGGGCAGAGAATAATCGTGGTTCTTCGCAAGTAAGCTGCACTAAATATGAATGAGGTACAGCAACAGAACAGCAGCTTCCTGTAATGGATCATGCTGCCTTAGGTTGCAATCTTTGACGGAACATGCAACATTGCCCTGGCAACGGCAACCCTATCATTTTTGCAATTCACATATCCATAAAGCATTTGGCTTCATGAGTAAAGAAGCTCCTCCGGGTCCAACAGTTGCTCACCCAGCTGATGTCTACCCCTACATTCTGGTCCAGAGAGTTCTGGGCAGTGTGGTGCCTCCACCTCTGACTTCTTCCCAGTTGATTCTGGAGCGAGGCAGGGGTGCGTCCCAGCCCCTCTTCAGTGCCTGTACAAACTGGATAACAGGGAAGGTAACGGGCAGCGAATTGTGGGGTGTCCTGTGATGTCCAGATCACTAAACTGAACTTTGCTGTTGATGCTGGGATCCTTTGTGAGGCTCTTAACTTAAGGAGGTGTGGAAGCTGTAGAGCCGTTCACCTAGCTTCTAATCCATCTGTAACTGCAGCAGCATCACCTTTATTTTCACTGTACATACAGCAGAAAGACAGACTGCTTGCAACACGATCAGCTCTCTTACTGCTGATGGTGATATCAGACTTTAATGCAGATTAGTCACTGTAATGAGAAAATGTGTGGGTTTGATTTGCATGAAAGATGCAGAAAAAGCAACCTGACACGCTTCAGGTCACATGACTGTGCATGTGCAGGTGGCCATTGCAGCTGTGAACAGCTCTAAATACAACTAAAGCAAAATATTCTACAGATAGCAGCATTACGGATCCATAAAACGTCAAACCCTCAGCTTGGTTGCTCAAAAATGTTAATCTGCATCAGAAAATTTCTGATCTAAGTGGGCACTTTCCTGCAGGAAACCAGGATGTGTTAATCTAGTACACTTTTCATACTTTATAAAAAAAGAAAAAAAAGGTTTAACGTCCTGAGACCCTGCGTGCACATATGAGGACATTGTTAAAATTTGGCTTTCCTGCAGCATAGAAATTTTAACTTCTTTTTTTGGAACTTTCATTAGAACTTTGGGAATTTATTTTTTTTTGAGTTTCAGAATATGATTGATTTTGGGTGGGGAATTTGTTTAAAAATATTCATGGAATTTTAGGGGTTTTATTTGGGGGAAGTTTTCGGTGGAATTTAGTGGCAATTTAGTTGTATTTTCTAGGGAATTTGATTAGAAATTTCAAGGGATATCTGCTTTGAAATTTGGGGGAATGTGCCTAACATTTCATGTAATTTTTTTGTAAAAATGTCTTGTTTTATTTTGGGGTATTTTTAAAGGGATCTTTGAAGTTTTACAGAAAGCTAATGTATTGTATGTATTGTATTTTTTTCTTTTTATTTATTTTTTTACTTTCATGGGAATTTTTTTGTTGTTTTTTTGTGGTTTGTTGAGGAATGTATTTGGAAACTCGGGTAAGTAAATTACTTCAAATCCTTCTGAATTTTAATAGAATTTTTAGGGACTTTGTTTGGATGTTTGGGGATTTTTTTGGTAAATTGTCCATGGACTTTAGGATTAATTTATTGGTAATTTAAAAAATAAATTAAAGGGAAAAAAAAGAAATTTAAAGGGATATTTCCTTGGAAATTTGGGGAAATTTGCCTTACATTTTTCTGTAATTTTCATGGATTTTTTGGGTTAAATTTCATGTTTATTTTTAGGCCTTTTCCAGAAGTATTTACTATAACATTTTGGAATATTTGGGGCGTTTTAAAGGGTCATTGGAGTTTAACAGAGTGCTCATGCCTTTTTTTTATTACTTTCATGAGAATTTTTATTTTCTTTTTAAGTTTTTGGAATTCAGTTAGAAAGTCATGTAGGGAAATTACTTCAAATTTACGTGAATTTTCATGGAATTTTTAGTTACTTGTGTTTGGGGATTTTTTTTGGTAAATTGTCCATGGACTTTAGGAGGAATTTATTGGTACAATTTGGGAATATTATAAGAAACTTTAAGTGACATTTGCAATGAAGTTGAGGGTAATTTGCTAGAAATTTTGCAGGAATTTTCATTAAATTTTTGGTGAAAATTTCATAGTTAAATTTAGGCTTTTCCCAGAAGAAAATGGCTGAAAATTTGGGGAATATCTGAGGACATTTTAGGGTATTTTTGAGAGGATTTGGGGAATTTTACAGAAATTTTTGGTAGTCTTGGAGATATTCGAGAATATAGAGGGATTTTTATGTTCTGGAACCCTTAAAGCGACCTCCAGAACTTCTAGTGGAAATTTTTTCTCATACCAGGCCTTACTGACTGAACGGTTCCCTACCCACTGGCCCAACACACACAAAATGTAAAAAAAAAATATATATCAAAAACAAAATACTGTGTATGTTGTCCATGTATGCAGACAAATTTTGGTCAAAACTTGTTCCTGTTAAAAGACAGGGCTTAGGTTTTCTACTTATCAGGTCCTAAGTAAGTGGGAAAAAATGTATCGCAAACACAAGCTCAAGGGAGGTTGATGAATAATTTGGATCATCCTAATCCATTGCAAACTTTTAAAATCTTGATTAGCTTGTGCTTTTATCTGGGAACCCTTAGGCATCACCATCTGATCGAGGCTCGGCTCTCGGCTGGAAGGTCAGGACCCAAAAATGGGTGAAAAAGTCATTTTTAGCGGGCTGCATATGTGCTCATGGAAAAATGTGGCAATAATTCTAAAATGTGCTTTTATTTTGAAGGATATCTCTGTACCTCTTTGTTCCAACTGGTTTTGTTATGGTGGTTCCTGATGCTAGACCAGTCTATTGTCACTGTTAGAAGGTCCAGGCCTGGGAACGGATGTTTATTTCTCCTTATTCCAGTGTGGTTTGATGCTAGCTGTAAATTATTTTCGTCTAAGACATTCTTTTCTGTGTGGAATCTGATGTTAGCGTCGTCATGTCTTGGTCCATGATGAGTCTTCTGATTTACTGAGTTTCTGAGTTTGACTCTGATGAGTCGTGGCCAACTGGAAATGCTGCCTCATAAGGAACTATCCCAAAGAAAAAATCCTAAATACAGACACCTTGAGCAAGAACGGATTTATTTACCATACGAACATCCGTCTGCCTCGATTGTCTGGGCCGTGGATCTGAGATTTACAGAGTTCAGGCCCTCTCTGAGTCACTCTGGTGCTTTTCTGACCCAGAGATTTCCAACGCCAGCCTCGTAACTCAAATGAATAAAAAACCAGCAGGATAGAAGACAGGAAAAACATTTAGAGGGAATTTATTCCAAATTAAGCATTTCACACTTTCTGCAAAAACACAGACGGATTGTTTTTCTTTTTCTTGGATGAACTTTCAGGCTTTAATCCCAGAATGCATCACTCTCTCCTCTCTGACTCCGGGGTCTTTGCTGTGGTGGTGAGGCGGGGTGCTGGACGGATGAGTTACTCCTCTCTGTTCGGAGAAATGAGGAGTGAAAGCGGCGAGGTTCGGCATGAGTGGAGTTCAGAGTGAGTTGATGAGGCAGCTCCAGATCAGACGGAGGTTATGAGCTGGGAGAACTCACGGCTGAGAATCCACCAGGAGAGTAATATTCCCTCTTTAAACTCTGAGATATTTCACTAACACTAGGACAGTTTGTTGTGGTATGTATTTTCTCGTTTCTATCCCTGTATGGGACAGCTATCAATCATCCTATAATCACATCCAAAACTTTGTGAGTTTTGAACATTTTTAGAATCTTACCGCGCTGAAAAGCAGCCGATGACGGTGTTTTCCACTCAGTTTGAGAGCGTTTTTTTCCACGTCGAATCAGGATGAGAACATAGCAGAAAAATTAGGAGGATTCACCACAAGTGAATGATTCAGATTCCCTTCAGATCATGTGATCACAGATCAGTAATCCTCCTATGATCACATCCCAAACTCTTCATAGCTGCAGCAGAGGTCCTTCCACACATGCAGTAGATGCCTGTATATTTCCATAAAATCTTCAGTGTGAGCTGCATGTGTGAAAGCAGATTTTCAGCCCAACTTTACCCAGAATTCTTCCTGTCAGCCCCAGAAAAGGATGCTTCTAGAAAAACAGAGAGTAAGTGGTTGGTTGACAACGTTTTTGTCCTGCAGCAGGTGCATACCCAAACATGAAAAAATTAATGCACGCTCTTTCTACTCATCAGGATGCTCCTGGCTATTCCTTCAATGATCCCTAGAAGATGCTCTTCTAAAGGGAAGGGCAATATTTAGAGGTCATCTGAGGAGAAAAGGGTGATTGCTGCAGGTGAGGTTACACTGAAGTGACTGTGAGTCTGTATAAAGGCGTGGATGCAGCGAGAGTTTAAATTACTGGCTGCCAAGCTTGTATTATATCGTTTACTCCCTGAGGTGGCGTACGCCTACTGCATCATGTTTTGTTGCTCTTATTGGCACGTAATAAATGTGATGGACAGAACATTCCTCCAATCACTAACTGCGTTTCCATTACCCTTAGAAATGCAAAAAAAATCTGAATAGCGCGATAAAAAATGGCAATGGAAACACCTGAATTTTGAATAACCTCTCAAATATCGCTAAAAAGTTTTTACGCTCTAAAGAGGAGGGTTTTTCAGATGCAAATATTTCATAAAAGTGTAATGGAAACACTTAACGCATTTACATGTCACAGGACGTATCGTATGGTGTCACATGACCAGTTCACTCCGAGACAACACGGCGTGGTACGTGTCGACAGAAGTGGAGACAAGTCTTTTCTTAACATCACACGAACACCCTTTTACGTGGCTTCTGCCATGAATATATCCACTGCCTTCATGACATCCCATTCTTAATCCATAGGGTTTAATATGACATCGGTCCACCCTGTACAGCTATAACAGCTTCAGCTTTTCTGGGAAGGCTTTCCACAAGGTTTAGGAGTGTGTTCATGGGAATTTTTGACCATTCTCCCAGAAGTGCATTTGTGAGGTCACACACTGATGTTGGATGAGAAGGCCTGGCTCTCAGTCTCCGCTCTAATTCATCCCAAAGTTGTTCTATGGGGTTGAGGTCAGGACTCTGTGCAGACCAGTCAAGTTCATCCACACCAAACTCTCTCCTCCATGTCTTTATGGACCTTGCTTTGTGCACTGGTGCACAGTCATGTTGGAACAGGAAGGGGCCATCCCCAAACTGTTCCCACAAAGTTGGGAGCATGGAATTGTCCAAAAATCTCTTGGTATGCTGAAGCATGCAGAGTTCCTTTCACTGGAACTAAGGGGCCAAGCCCAGCTCCCCACACCATAATCCCCCCTCCACCAAACTTTACACTTGGCACAATGCAGTCAGACAGTACCGTTCTCCTGGCAACCACCAAACCCAGACTCATCCATCAAATCACCAGAAGCCCAATTCATTACTCCAGAGGAGGCGTCTCCACTGCTCTAGAGTCCAGTGGCGGCGTGCTTTACACCACTGCATCCCACGCTTTGCATTGCACTTGGTGATGTATGGCTTGGATGCAGCTGCTCGGCCATGGAAACCCATTCCATGAAGCTCTCTACCACTGTTCTTGAGCTAATCTGAAGGCCACATGAAGTTTGGAGGCCTGTAGCCATTGACTCTGCAGATAGTTGGCAACCTCTGCGCACTGTACGCCTCAGCATCCGCTGACCCCGCTCTATCATTTTACGTGGCCTACCACTTTGTGGCTGAGTTGCTGTCGTTCCCAATGGCTTCCACTTTGTTATAATACCACTGACAGTTGACTGTGGAATATTTAGGAGGGAGGAAGTTTCACCACTGGACTTGTTGCACAGGTGGCATCCTATGACAGTACCACGCTGGAATTCACTGAGCTCCTGAGAGCGACCCATTCTTTCACAAATGTTTTTAGAAACAGTCTGCATGCCTAGGTGCTTGATTTTATACACCTGTGGCCATGGAAGTGATTGGAACACCTGATTTCAATTATTTGGATGGGTGAGTGAATACTTTTGGCAATATAGTGTATATTTCATCATATAAATGGAATCCCTTTTACCTACATCAAATTAATTCCCTTGAATAGCAACTGTACCCTCCATAGATCACTTCAGCTTGACTTTACAGGGTGGCCAGCAGGAAAACACCTTGATGAAGCTGGATTTAAAAATTAGGAGGCACCTGGCTGCAGACAGACAAACCTCAGTAAGCACATGTGCATTTAGGACTCAGCTGAAGTGTTATAGATTTGTCCTTCATAAGGATAATGAAGTGAACCTTGAATCTGAAGAGTTAAAAACTGTGGACTCATCAATTTGAATACTTATAACCTAGACATAATGCTTCTACCAGATCTTATAAAAGAGCTCATTTTTTCTTATCTTTTAAAGATCACCAGTTATATAGATGCTTTAACCCCAGCTTTTGTTTAGGTTAACAAACTTTATAACTAAGGTTATAATTGCTGTCTCAAATGTGTGGCTAGCAAGGCCTCCTTCTGGCTTTCTGATTACATCTGTCTGTCTGTGTCTTTTGAAAATGTCTGCTCTATCTTGTGCTGTTGTTCCTCTTCCAGAAGCTCTGGCTGAAGCTGTACTTGGTGGTAAATGTAGATCCTTCGTTAACCGTGCATGCACATACAGATTTGTCATCTACAGATGCATTTACAGAGGTCTGCCATCTGCAGCAAAAATACGCATAAACCCATACAGCTTATCTTCAAAAAATTCAAAATGAGTTTGTGCATGTATGAAGAGGCTTTTTGTGCATGTATGCACATGTGCATTTAAAATATTTATGTCTTGTGAGAACATTTAAGTTTTTCTTTGAATACCTCGGCTCGTTATCTTATTAAGATTTTTTTGAGATTAGAATCCTATGTAAGATGTAATTCACTGGAAAGTGAAAGTGTTCCAGTTGTGATAACGCACTGGTTCTCAGCTGGTCCAGCCTCAGGACCCACCATTTTCAAATGGTGACCCTAATAAAGAAAATCAACAATGCATGCTTATTTTAATGAATAAAGCTGCAGTTTGGATCTTGAATGGAACAAAGCACATGAGCTAAAAAGAGAGTTAGTACAAAACTGACACATTTCACACCACATTTCCCCAAAATTACTGGTAGACTTTTGCCCATTTTCATAAATCTTGTGAAGTTACCTCACAAGAGTGGGAAGAGCCGTTTTGTTATTGCACGATGTTAAGATAAATGAAATATTGGGCGAATATATAAATTTACCTGTAGCAGTGTTACTCAACATGTGGCTCTTTTATGTCTTAATTGGAAATATTATTCCCCAGAAAACCTTAAAAAGGGAAACTTTGACCTCAGAAATCATCCATCAAGTCATATTCATCGGTTTATTTCCCACACCTATACAGTTGGCTTTAACTGTCAAACTTAAATGTCAACCATCATTTTCTGTCTGTATATTTTGATTGCCCTTATTAGCAATTTTTCTTCTTTTTACCACTTCTAATCCAATTTTGCTGCTTTTAGCCAATTTTTTTCCACTTTTTTGTTCTACTTTTTGCCAATTTTTATCTCATTTTTGCCACTTTATCTTGCTTCTTTCCCATTTTTTCCCACCTTTTGCTGCTGTTTGTCAATTTTAGTCACTTTTCACTCTTTTTTGCTATTTTTTGCTGCTTTTTGTCCATTTTTTCCACCTGTAACTCCTTTCTTTGTCACTTTTTATGTATTTTTGCCACTTTCTACCCTTTTTCTCTCAATTGTTTCTACCTTTAACTTAATTTTATTGCCACTTTAACCATTTTTGCCACTTTTCACCACCTAGACTGTGGCTCTTGCAAAGGTATGTTCAAACAATTGGCTCTTTGATTGGACAGGGTTGAGTAACACTGACTTATGTAAAAATAAATATGTATAGATCAGGCCTTCTTTTCAGCCTGGGACCCCAAAAATAAAGGTGCCAAGGACCGGGGGCCCCCACTGTACCTGAAGGTGGTTAAACACAGCCATGCACATGTGCAGTGCAGACAGGGCTGTCTGTAAGGGGGGATAAAGGGAAGAGCTTTTTGGGGCCCAGCCAAACTGGGGGTCAGCAAAATCATGGTCCATTGTAAAGTTAAACTGTGGTATCCATATTTTATATTTTACCTGAATAATTACCATTCTTATCAAAGAAACAAATATCTTTTTTATTCATTTGTGTGGTAGGTAGCCCTCTTTAAAATATAAATCCCTTATTTAAAAACAGAATTAAAATGGGATAATAATGGCAAAAAAATGGTGAATAAGGTGGTGAAATTGGATCTTAAAAGTAGCAGAAATGGGTTAGAAGAGTAAAAAAATAACGTTGGCAAAAAATCACCAAAAAAAAAAAAAAAAAAAAGGCAAAAAATGGGTTAAAGTGGCAAAAATGGGCATATAAAGTGGTTAAAGTATTAAAATGTGGCTGAAATCGCTTTAAAGTGGCAAAAAAATATGTGGAAATTTGTTGAAATAGGATTAAAAAAAATGCATAAAAATATAAAAATGGCATAGAAGGGTTTACTGAAGCAGAAATTGGCTGAAATGGGTTAAACTAGCAAAAATAGTAAGATCAAATAGTGAAATGTGGTTAAAATGGGCATTAGAAGTGGTAAAGAGGGGTTAATAGTGGCAATAATAGGTCAACAGAGGCAACAACAGGTAGAAAGTGGCAAGAATTGGTTTAGAAGGGGCAAAAATGGGCAGAAAAAAGTGGTGGAAAGGGTTTTAAAATGGACAAAAATGGGTTTTGAGTGGCAAAGATGTGTCAAAATCGTCGGAAAAGTGATGAAAAGGGGTTGAAATTTGGCAAAATTGGTGTAAAGTGGAAACAGTGTAATTTAAAAAATATTCTTAGTGTCTTTAAAGCATCTGGAGACCCCCTCTCAGTGTCTCGTGCCCCCCAGTGGGGTCCCAACCCCAAGGTTGAGAACCACTGGTATAGATGAATGTGCAGTAAGAACTTTTCATAGACTTCTTGCCTCGTTTTTTCTCAGACACACATTTGTGACCCATTGAAAGCAGCTCCATGACCCACTTTTGGGCCTTGACCCACCAGCTGAGAACCACTGCTATAAAGGATGAACTTTTAGGAAAATGCCTTCCAGTAATGTTTTATTTTCTGGTTGAATGATCATGAAAATTGTTGAGCTGTGCTGCAGAAAAAGAGCCTGTTTGGTGCAGAGTAAATCACATTATTCTATTTGAAACTGAGCTGCAAAACGATCATGCAACTCTGTAATGCATTGAAATTGTTCCACCTCTGCAGCGGTATCTCTAGTGTCTGGTAAACCCAGGAGGTCTGGGCATTAATGTGCATGATGTATGCAATTATTCAGACTTCTTAGTTTCTTGTTTTTAACCTCGTTGGTACAAATGTTTCAAGCTCCCTTTAAATAAATTGACCTTTGACCTGACTCTAAAACTTGTCTGTTTCATTTTACCACCTTAGTGAGGTGGTTTTTATGTCAAACAGCGCTCTAAAATTGAAGATAATGCCTGTAAACTCTGCAGTGATGTATCCCAGCATGCACCACTGACCGGTCTGCACATAAACGTCCATCTGTCTCGTCCACTTCTGCGATAAACCACTTTAATGGGACATGAATATCGATCTCTCTGGTGACTTTTTCAGCTTTAAACACCCGTCCTAACTTCTGAGAGAGGCTGCAGATGAAATGATGGAGGAGAATTTGGATTTTTAGAAGCATCTGGATTAAAAACAGGAAACTTTCTGTGCTGATCATTAAAAAACAATCTTTGTGACGACTTAATAAAGCTCGTCACACTCAATGACGCACAAAAGGAGAAAAAGAAGCAGAGCGTTGGCAACTTTTACTCACTTCTGGATGGAAAATTGATGTTCAAACATACTCACACATGCATGAGCCCGGGGTGTCTCACTTGCTTATTTTATCAGGTGCAAAGACTTCACCCCCCCCCCCTTTAAAACCCACCCTGGCTCCCCCTCCTCCTCCTACTGCGAATCAGCCTCTGAAACAGACTTTTTCCTTCTTACAGCAGAAAAGTTACACTATTACGGTGAATATTTCTCCTTTCTGGCTCCTTAATCCATTTCCAACCATATTAAACTGTCTGTTTGTGTTAAAATGTGCAGAAAAAGTCACATTAAAGTCTCCCAGACCCTCCAAGCTGCAGCCTCACACGTGTTTTGACAATCTAAATCAGAAGGAAAACATATATGTTGAGCCGTATATTTGACTTTCCAATCAGATAAGCTGTAATAGCAGGAGGGCTGCAGCGTTTGATAGGAATCTGATGTTTAACCACAGCTCAGCCGCACTGTTTGAGATTAGCTGCACAAATATTAGACATTTGGTTTCAACTTAAAGCAAGAGGAAACCTCTGGACAGATTGGATTAAATACCAGCAGAAGAAGGAGGAGGAACAGTTTTTTTTTTTTTTTTATTTGCTGGGTGCCAAAGTGGAGAAGGAGTGAGCGTGCCGCCGTCTGACATCCTCAGCCGGGTGATCCGTCTCAAGCAGCCGGAGAAGAGAATTAAATAAATCGCTCCATGCTCGGAGAGCGGCAATTGTTTTCCTGCTGTTGTCCTCGCTGTAGAGCGGAGCTGTGCTGTGTTAAATGAGACAGACAGAGAAAATAAATCAGATCATCTCAGCTGGGGAGAAAAGGGAGGAGAGTTTAATGATCAGATGGAGGGCTGGGCGAGAAGTCAAGTCTCTGAGACATATGGGTGTATGTTCTAATGAGATGTTGGGAATGTTGAGGACAATTTGGAGGGAAAAAATGATACCAGGTCCAACGTTCATTTAAAAGACTGTAAGAACCGCTGACAGTGATGTGCTGATTGTCTCACCTAAATGGGTAAGTATCATTTTATTTATTTCATTACCTCTGCCAAGGAGGTTATGTGATCTGGTGGGTTTGTTAGTTAGTTTGTTTGTTAGCAACATAACTCAAAAAATTCTGAACGGATTTTCATGAAATTTTTTAGGAAATGTCAGAAATGGCATACGGAAAGTGTGATTAGATTTTGGGACTGATCCGGATCACCGTCTGGATCCAGGAATTTTTTAAAGGATTCTTTACTATTGGGAGATAGGGCTAATGGCGGAGGTCTGTGCTGTTACCACTTTACGCCAGGAGATGGCGGATATGAGTAACTTCAATCCCAGCAGCATTTTTGGGTGTGTTTCTATTCAAAGTTTTGGAGTTTACAGAGTTTGAAAGACGCATGCCCAGTCGAGGAGACAAGTCAGAGCGTAAAGCAGGGTACACACATAAGGATTTTCTAAATCTTAAGAGATTTTTTACCTGTTAGAGACCACACACGAAGATAAAAAACCAGGCATTGAACAGTTTAGATCATACTGTGTGTGGTGTGCTCCGATAATCTCAACACAGCACACCACACACGTCATGATCCTGTCCCACCACCGATCCAGAATCTCATCCTCCAAGCCAGAAATCTTGCGTGATCACACATGATCTAACAAAAACGACGAAGAGGAAACATAGCAACAACCAGAAAACACAGCACGCAACATGGAAGAGGACATACAAGAAGAGGGAATGATGGTGTTCTTGGGACCATTTTTAATGGAAAAATCACAAACTTAAAAAAAAGATAAGACTGTGGAGAAAATCCTGGAGACAGCACGAACGTGGACTTTACAGTCTACTGGGCGAGCTGGAGGTGAGTTGTCAGTCAGCTCGCTTCTTGATTGGCTGCATTCCGTTCCACGTCACAATTCACGGAGTCATGACTCGGGAGTCGTTGGCTTTCCACACAAATTAAGATTTTGAACAAGTTTAACATTTACGATCGTCGGCCCTGACTGTTTTCTGGAGCTGTTATCGGGACAAATTCACATACCTCAGACCACAGGATAATCTGATAGGATAATCTGATAAGACCTAAGATAATCAGGCGTTTGCCGTCCTTGGTCGGGAAGGGGGAAAACTGGGACAAAAATAGCCTGATTATCTTTATGTGTGTACCCCACTTAACAGAGAGAAAGACAGCGAATTGTAGCAAGAATACTCACAATGCTGGGAGGAATAGAGGAATATTCACCCTCTGCCATGACTTCCAGTTCCAGTGAGACCATGGGTGAGACTGTCAGTGCATCTGTTGGCACCAGCAGGCAATGCTTCCACCATGACAGTCCACCTGTAGTGAAGCCAATGCGTCACCTCACCGTGTTTCCACCCCACCGGTGAGGGAGTAATCGGCAAATGCCGTGGTGGGGGGCACATGGGGACGAATCCAGGAATTTTTTAAAGGATTCTTCCCTATTGGGAGATAGGGCTAATGGTGGAGGTCTGCGCTCTCCAAGTGCTTTTGTAGTTTTATTAAGGATTTATTAAAAACAAATGGAGCTAAAACCTGTCTAGAGCACAGCACACTGCTACACAGTGTTTAAGCTGTATAAAGACTTAGCAAATTACACAATATAATACAGTTTACAACCACAGTTCCAAAAAAGGTTGGGCGCTGTGTTCATAAAACCAAATGCAATAGTTGTCAAATCTCATAAACCCATATTTTATTCACAGTAGAACAAAAACAGGTAGCATCTCCTCTTTTACCAAAGTCTGGGGAAGGGAAGAGACCAGCTGCTGGAGTTTTGGGAGAGGAATGTTGTCCCATTCTTGTCAGTTGTAGGATTCTAGCTGCTCAACAGTGCTGTGTGTTTTTTTTTTTCCTATTATGATGCTCCAAATATTGTTTTATTGGTGAAAGTTCTGAATAAAGGCAGGCCAGTTCAGGGACCCAGACTCTTCTCCTGTGAAGCCATGCTGTTGTGATGGATGTGGTATGTGGTTGAGCATCTAGCGCAGGGGTGTCAAACTCAATCATAGCAGGGGCCGGATTCTGAGACTGGGTCTAACCTGAGGGCCTAACAGGCTCGACGTTTAACCTTGAAATGTCAACCTTATTTTCACCAGAAATGAATTATGGGGGTAAAAAAAAAAATTGGCACTGATGATAAATGATTTTGTGTTTAAAATGAGAACATGGTAAGTTAAAAACTCCAAATCTGAGATAAAAAGTCAAACTTTTAAGTCTAAAAGGTAAAAACATGACATTTAAAGTCAAAATAATGTTTTTAAAAGGCAAAATATGAGATAAACTACTTAAGCTATAAATTTTAAAAGTCTAAAACTGAGATAAAATTAAAAATCGTAAGTTCTAACAGTCAAGATATGAGGTAAACATTGAAATCATGAATTTCAAATGTCAAAATATAAAACAGAATAAAAAATTATGAGTTTTTAAGGTAAAAAAAATGAAATAAAATTTAAAGTTAGGAGCTGAAAAAGGTTAAAGTATGAGATAAAAGTCAAAATCACGACTTTGAAAGGCCAAAATAGGATCTAAAATTTAAAATTATGAATCTAAAAGGTAAAAAGATGAGATAAAAAGTCAAAGTTATGAGATGTAAAGGTTAAAATATGAAATAAACAGTCAAAACCATAACTTAGTCATGACTGTGATGCAAAATTGAAAATACAGAAAAAACACAAATTTCTTTCCCCTTTTTTAAAAATTATTTTGACTGTTTACTCTTTCTAATTTTTATAACTCAAAAAGGTCAATATAAAGCATCAAGGTTAAATTTACATTTTTCTGCTGGAGGATATCTGCAGACCTCATACTGTTGGGCCAGTTAGAATAAAAATATCACATGATATGGTGAGCCGGTTATAACTGCACAACAGGCCGGATTTTTTTTTGTTAATGCAGTAACCCCTGAGGGGCTCAAAGAGCCTCGTCTCTTGCTCACTAAGATTTCTCCAGGCTCTCTAAATCATTTTATGATATTACGGTCTGTAGATGGTGGGATATTCAAAGTTAATGTGCATTTTTCTGAAATTGTTCCACTTTTTTTTGACACAGTATTTCTGCGATTGGTGAACCTCTGTCCATCTTTACTTCAGAGAGACCCTGCCTCTCTAAAACGCTCCTTTTATACCCAGTCATGTTACTGACTTGATGCTAATAAGCCTAATTGGTTGCAAAATGCTTCTCCAGCTCATCAGCACCATTGTCTTTACAGTCTTTTGTTGTCCCGTCCCTAATTTTTTGAGATGTGTTGCCACCATGAAATCCAAAATGAGCTTATATTTTCATAAATGGTAAAATGTCTCAGTTTCAACATCTGATATGTTGTTAATTTTCTTTTGTGAATAAATTATGGGTTTATGAGATTTGGTAACTATTGCATTCTGTTTTTATTTACAGTTTACACAGCGCCCCAACTTTTTTGGAAGTAGGGGCAGTTTTAAATAATGTTTGTGTTATAATCCTACGAGTTTGGACACTGGACCCACCAAAACCTCCAGAAAGACAAATCCATGCCTGGATTTTATAACATTTTTCATTTATAACCAGACATTTTAGAGAAACAAGGGGCAGTTTGGACCGTTAATGCCACAAAGAGTAGGAGATACACCCTTCACACCACGTAGTTTTTTCTGGGCACATATCTGTGACCCACTTTAAGATCCAAGGCACCAGACCACACACTGGAGATTCCCCACAGGAGATCTCACAGAAACTCCCGCAGTCAAATATGACTTCAGAAGAAAAACAAACATAGAGGACGAAAGGAATCTTCCACTGCTCTGCTCTGCTCGTTCTCATTGCTTAAATTGTGGATATCAAACATGTTTGATAATTACAGTTCTAGGACGAGAGGCTCTGATGCGGTAGGGAACAGTAAAATAATTACATGTGAAGTAACACTTCTATTTCTGCTCCCTATTGTGTCTTTGAACCCTGTGACCCCCTGGATATGGTTCTGTACCACATTACAGTAAGCTATGGTGTAAAATGAAGCTATGCAGCATAAAGCAACACAACATTTTAATAATATAGATCTGATCATTTTAAACACATGGTAGAACATTTCATCAAGCCCAGTACACTCAGATGTTTCCAGTGTTTATGTGTAGGAGTTCATCTGCACTATTGGATCACTAGAACTACAAAACTGTTCTGATTTGGCGTCTAGGACTCAGTTTTTGCTCCTGTGGCATCAAACAGGTTTCACCGGGGTGGCGATGGCATAGCAGGTAGGTCACGCCTCATGCAAGCCCAACCTGTGGCTCCTCCTGCAGGTCTCTCCCAAACTCTCTGACAGTGTTGTAGTCAAGAACACGAGATCTGAGACCAAAGCGTTGCCCAGACCAGGGTGCACAGAGACCACAGTGTGCCCAAGACAAGGGTGCACTGAGACCAAAACATGCCGGAGACAAGGGTGCACCAAGAACAAGACACGCCCAAGACCAGGGTGCAGAGAGACCAAGACATGACTGAGACCTGAGTGCACAGAGGCCAAGACAAGATCGAGATCAGGGTGCACCGAGACGAAAGCGGGCCCAAGACCAGGGTGCACAGAGACCAAGACACGACTGAGACCAGGGTGCACTGAGACCACAGTGCACCGAGACCAGGGTGCACTGAGACCAAAGCATGCCGGAGACCAGGGTGCACCAAGACCAGGGTGCAGAGAGACCAAGACAAGCCTGAGACCAGGGTGTAACAAGACCAGGACATGTCCGAGACCAGGGTGCAATCAGACCAAGACATGACAGAGACCAGGGTGCACTGAGTCCAAGACATGACCGAGACCTGGTGCACCGAGACATGGACAAGACCGAGACCAGGTTGCACCAAGACCAAGAAATGACCAAGACCAGGGTGCACCAAGACCAAAACATGACTGAGACCAGGGTGCACCGAGACAAAGACAAAACCATAAAAATCAATTCAAATAAGATCAGGAGGCTGAACAGTGAAAGAACAATTTCTCTCTGTGATTTCTGTGCTTTTAAAAACATTTAAAGTGAAAACCAAGATGTCTGCAACTCTGTTTTCAAAAACATGACAATACAAAAATCTTCTTATCTTAAATAAAGCAAAGCCTTCTTCTTATGATGACGTGAATGACCGTGAAGAATAGCACATCAGCGGTGGTCTTGATGGAATATCCAGGGTCCGGCTAGTCCCAGACTTCCAAGACATTCAAAACAGGGTCTTGAGACCAAGACTGTTCTGGAGCACCACAACACTACTAGTCCTGGTCTCCATCCACTGTCCTTCTCTCTTAAAATAACACCATAAATCCCAAAAATACATCTTAGAAATAAAACCTCCTAGGCTTCACCATGGTGTGATTTTTACTAGAATCATATTAAATGCTATCATTCTGGTTTTGGGACATTTTTTCTTCACACACAAAAATAAAAATAAAAATAAATACCGAGTCTTATTTTTTCTATTTCCAAAAACACAGAGATAAGATTTTTCAGTCCATGCCTCCCAGCCTCAGTCACGTGTATAATGACCGCAGTAAATCTGCTGTTTTGACAGAGATATTAGATAATTTGTTAAAGGTTTAGTTCGTAAATTTTAGTTTGATTCTGCAGAACTTTTGCAGCATAAAATTAGAAATGAAAATAAATCAATAACCAGAGATAAATCAGACATCTTGCACTGACAGAAAGTCAGAAATATTTGTCAGTTAAATTGTTGAGATCCTGGACCAGATGTGGCGCTGATTTAAGAACATTTAGTTTCTACACTTACAGATGTTTGAAAATAAGCTGCAAGCTCAACTGTGTTGTATTTGACATGCAAGAATCTCTTTTACCATCTGACATTTCTGCATCTTCTTTTATTTTGTGTGCAGTGATTTTTTTAATGTTCATGTTTTTGTGGTTATTGGTTGTCCTGTGACCTCCCGTCAGTGTCTCGTGATCCCTTCAGGGGTGTAGACCCACTATTCTACACCAAAAATACACAACAAATGGTGAAAGCTGCTGCACTATGCTGTTTCTTCATCAGCTACAGTCTCTTGATTCTCCTCCCTTCATCACTAACCGCGACCCCCCACCCCCCGATCACTGCTGCATTCTTCAGGATCTGATTGGTCGGTTGTCATTAACAATCCACAGACGACAGCAGCAGCACCGGTGTATTTTTATTTGCAAAGCCAAAAGAACCAGCTGGAAATGGACTTGAGCTTTGACAATGCTTTACCAGCCTGAGCGCTCCACATTCACACACTGACGTCAGCATTAACTAACCCATTCATACATGTTCACTGATGCAGTCATGGGAGTAAATCTGGGTTAAATGTCCTTCTCAAGGAAACATCAGCGTGTGGCTGCAGGAGCTCAAACCCACGATCTTCCATCCACAGCCTCTGACCTCTGAACCCGTCTGTATTTCAGCTCTACTCAGTCATGATCCTGAAAGTGTTGCTCTTCACTGTCTTTCCCTATCATCAGCATAGAACAACCTTCAAAAAAGGCTAAAAATAGCCTCACTGGTCTCACAGAGAAAGCTTAAGACGATGACAGAGCCATGTGTTTGTTTTTATTTAAAGGCTGCAGCTCATTTAAAAGCCTGTCTTCAATATAAAGGATGTAAGAGAGGAAAGCAGGCGCTGCAGACATGAGAAATATAAAAAAAGAGGAAGGGATCATTAAACAGCCTTTTTTTATTATGGCCACATCTTTTTAAAACGACAGCATGGTGGTTTTCTAAGTGATTTCTCCTTCACAATAAAAGCTTTTTAAACATTTCCTCCCTCTTTTTTTTTTTTTTTTTTTTTTTACATTGTTCATGTTTGCCGTGCCGGTGTCAAATATGATGCTTTAATATTCCTGTATTATATTCTATGAGTTGGAATTATTATTTATATTATTTTTAAATATATTGAGGGGTTTTGTACGACTGCCGCGCCCGAGTCTGTCTTGTAAAAAGGAACTGACTTTCAAAATAAAGGCGAAACAAAAAAATTAGGTGGCAGTGATCCTGAAACAACAGAATTATTTTGGTGATTAAAAATTAAAAGCTTTTGGATCCTTTCTTTTAAAGTTTAAATGAATTAAAATTGTTGCAGGATTTCATGACAGCAGATAAACGTCTCTGTCAGGATTTATTTTACATTTCCTGTTATGGTTGCATGGCCTGGTTTCTGTGATTCCTCTGTTAAATTTGAGTTTAAATGCCTCACCTCATATGTACAGCACAATAATAAACAATGTTAAATGATCTCATCCAGTTCGTTTAAATCTGCCCACATTATTGCATGTTTTACCCCCATCATGCCTCGTCAGCATTCTTGCACCCTCTGCACATCTTGCAGCTATCAATGCACTCAGACTGTTTACACTAGAAATAAAACCTACAAGAGCTTTTCCATATTTGAATCTCATTTTTATATTTATTCCAGTTAAATATTGTTTGTATTTAATATTTAATCCCTGCACGCTGAGAGCAGAGCTGAGCGGAGTCAGATTCCTTGTTGCGTAAGCAGACTTGGCCAGTAGAGCTGATTCTGATTTTGTTGATTACAATTACAATCAGGATTTTTTAATATTAAAAATATTTTTAAAAATAAAGCTAAATAAGGATTTGAAGATGGCTCCAGTGTGGCATCAAGGCCACCCACAATAAAACCTGAATGTGTGAACCTGCTGCGTGTCAGAGCGTGCTGTTAAAATAAAAACAAATGTTTCAAATTGGCACAAGGTCGCACTGGATGCAGTATTTGACATATCGGTCCTTGTGGACTCGGGTTTGATTATGAAGAACTGAGAACATGCAGTATAATCTGGAAGGTTCTTCCTAGACCACCAAGAAAGGTTGGCTGTGAAGTCTGTATCCATTTACTCACCGTGTGTTTAACATTTTGATGCCCCCACTTTGTGCATCGTGTTTGGAGAGGCTGTGTTAGCAGATGGGAGGATTTTAAAGGAACAATGCTTGTATTTTTTTGGAGGGCATGGGGCAAAAATGTTAAATCTGTGCACAGTGTGTTGAAGATTGCCTTTCCGTATTTTTATATTGCTTGGTTATTTTATAATGTAGCTTCTAAAGCTTGGTAGCTCATAATGCTACTGTTGAATTTTGGTTACTCGTTTACTTCAGTGTGGCATTTTAGGCACTACTTAATGTTGCTAATGTGTAACGGTCATGACATGTCGATTACCTTCCTGTAATACTGTACCATGGTCATTTTATGATAATGCTCTGCACTAATATATCTCATAGAACAGAGTATTTATGGTTTTATTTATCTAGTGTGTTAGGACTTAGGCTAGTTTCTTACCTTTATACAGTTTGAACATAGTAGGGCTTGTTTATCGTCCTCTATAATGATCACTAGTGTGTTTTTGTACTTTGTCTTGTCAGCTGTGGTCCTGTCAGGTGTCTGCTCTTGTTATTGCTACTCTTTTATGTGTTTTATGTCAGTTTTATGTGGGACAACAGATGGAAATAAGCGATTCGTTAAATCTGGTGCAACTATGTTTTCATTTACTTTGTATGGATTATCAGCATCATTGCACACTGTCCCTTAATAAATAAATAAACTAAGCTAAATTAACCCTCTGGTATCCCTATAAATATCTGCCTCATTTTCCTCCTGGTTTGCAGAAATGCACAGGGAGGTTATTACTGTAAATAAAAAAAGCTATATTAATTTATTTTTAATTGTTTTATTTTTTCCTTGTTTCATCAACTTGTGCTGTTAACAAAAATACCAGATACTCAATAACTATCATATCTTTTAACTCTTTAAATGCCATGTTTGTAATGTAAACAAACACGTTTTTTGATGGCATATGTCATTTATTAGTAGCATCATTAGTTAAAATGCATTATTGTTTTTTGTGAGGTCAGTTATTCTAAAATACTCACGTTTTTCACCCTTCTGTGCATGAATGCACACCTTTAAATCATGTTATAAATATCATACATTTCAAAATTGTTTTACTGTTAATGAATTATATTTTTCTCATTTAAGGTCAGCCCTAATCATAAATGTCAAATACTCATTTTAATTTTTTAACCCTTTAAATGCCATGTTTTATTAATGATGTGGCTGCATATTTAGATGCAAAATACACAAAAAACGATTTTTGCAGGTTACTACATGAAAATTAGAGAACTTATTTTTTGATTATTGCAGCCTGGCGTATGTCATTGATCTGCACTAAACAAAACCTCAGAGAGTTACTGAGAAGTGGAGCAGTGGGCACTAAAATCTGGAGGAAAAAACATGTATTTCCTGGCCTTGCCCATATAAGGTAAAAATGACGCCACAGGGTAAAAGAATGGTCCAGGTACAAATGTAAAGCCCCAACTCACAAATGAAGCTCAGACACCAGAAAATGCATGATTCATGCCTTAATGGTGTATGGATTTAAAAAAAAAAGTGGTTTGAATGGGTTTCAATGGGGACTTTTTGCACACCAGGGATATTAACACTATAAAAGAGGTTTACTTTATTTATGCTGGGCTGATTGTTGTGGCTGGGACAGAATTTTGAAAATTGTGCAAAAATGAACAAAAGGTACAATACATGATAATATTAATTGTGAAAGAGGGCAGAGCAATTCCAAAAAATAACAACAGAGTGTGCATTTTAGGCTCGAGGGGGACCAGAGGGTTAAAGAAGTGGAGCAAAATTGTCAATAAAAATGTACAGTGCTTAACAAACGTATTAGACCACCTGTCATATTTGTCTCAGAGACCATCCAGCATCACGAAGTGCTTTAATGCGGACTCTTTCATTTTCAGTGCGCTCTCCACGTTTTACCATTTTGAACAGGAATGAGGAATTTCAAACTGAATTCTCCCAAATTTGAGCCGGCTCACTGGGCTTCTCTGAGAAGTCAGAAATGAATCAAGCAAAACTTTCAACCACTAAAACTCATTTTTCTGTTCAGGAATGCAAGTAAATAACTATAATTTGACATTTTAATCAAGAAATAATAATGTGCTTTAATATTTTTTCAGGTTTTTTTTTAAATCAGTAAATTCGGAAATTCATGGATAACAATAATAATTATATTTTAGCATTAAAAATATCATTTGGGTTAAAGAGCTTCTACATATTGGTGTATTAACCATTGCAGAAACATCAAAAATGATTTTGGTAATTACCAATGCTGTTAATTTAGGGCAGCTGTGGCATAAACCTTACTTTGGTTAGGGTTAGGGTGGTCTAATACATTTGTTAAGCACTGTATTAAAAAAAAAAAGGAAATGCAATTTCATTTTTACTGCAGCTTGCAAATTACAGAAAGATTCTCCATGATTTTAAAATGTTTTTTCATTTTTACAGAACCAAAGAGAGAGAGAGAGAGAGAGAGAGAGAGAGAGAGAGAGAGAGAGAGAGATGCGTAAAATAAATTTAAAATTCACATTTTGACAATTTTATTTCCATAAATTGTATTTGATTACTAGGATTTTTTTAAACATGCACCAACAAGCGTGCATCCTCTAACTGTAGCCATGTTTTTATATTTGCGTCATTTGATCATTTTGATGCCCCACTTTGGAGAGGCTGTGTTAGCAGATGGGAGGATTTTAAAGGAACAATGCTCGTTTTTTTGGAGGGCATGGGGCTTAAATGTTAAATCTGTGCACAGTGTGGTGCAAAATTGTCAATAAAAATTATTTTTTAAAAAATAAGCAAAGAAAGGAAATGCAAGTTCATTTTCACTGCAGCTTGCAAATTACAGAAAGATTCTCCGTGATGTTAAAATGTGTTTTTTTGCATTTTTACAAACCAAAGAGAGAGAGGAAGAGTGAGAGAGATGGTGCACACTGCTATTCCTGTTATTTTGCATCATGCATAAAAAACATAAAATTAACAGTTTGACAATTTTATCTCCATAAATTACATTTGATTGCTCAGACTTTTTTTTAAAGATGCACCAACAAGCGTGCATCCTCTCAGTGTAGCCATGATTTTATATTTGCGTCATTCTGCACAATTAAAATCATTTTTACGCACATGGAAACTTTAACATATTTCTGCCGTCAAGTTAATGCGAAATATTATTTTCAGTTTCGTAATTTGGCGATTTATTTTGATGCAATTTGACACCCAAACGTTTACAGAATATTTTCAGTGAGTGTGAGATAATTTTTTTTTCACGTGTGCTTTCTAATTTTGTTCTTTACGCACATTGGATCAATGCGTAAAATGCGCAAAATAAACAAACTCGACTTGACGATTTAACCAGTTAAGGTTTACTTTGCTGATTCATGAATAAATAAATAAAAATGTGTTCTTCAGAACAAACTAGACTGTAGCGCAAGCTTTAAATATTCACTTTTATTCCAAAAAACAAGCAGAGGAAAATCGTCTTTTAAATATTTAAACAAGGAGATATTCAAGATCAAAATGTAAAAAGCTCAGAGGTTTTTTTTTAAGAAGGATGGAGAGTTTTAAAAATATTTACAGCATGTCTTTAAAGCAGATTTCTCCAGCTCTGTCTCTGCTCAGAGAGTCTCTGTTACCTGAGAAAAGTCAAAGTCCTGCTGCTCTTTAGTCGCTGTTCTCGGTGCAGATGTGTTTGCTGAGCTCGCTGTGAGTCCGTAGTTTGTGGTACTCCTGCTGTAAAGAGAGGAGGTGCGGGGATGCTGCGGGGTGGAGGAGCGCAGGGGAGGCGTAGGCCACGCTGGAGGTGAGAGGGGGGGAGTAGGGCGCGCACTGAGCCGCGGAGAAGGCGTCCATCCCGGGCTGGGACTGCAGGAAGGCCTTGGCTGTGAGCGCGCTGCGGGAGAAGAAGCTGGAGAGAGCCGGCAGCAGGCTGCTCACAGGCGGGATGGAGGTGCACGGGGAGGGCGGGGGGTGGTGGAGGTAGGGGTAAAGGTCCAGCCCGGGCAGCTGGAGGCCGTACGCTCCGTGAGGGAAGCCGAGCACCCCGCTGCGCTCCAGGTGCTGCTCCTTCAGGGGGTCGAAGCGAAAATGCTGCCGCTTGAAGCGCTTCCTTCGCCGCAGAAAACTCCCGTTCTCAAACATGTCCGAGGAGTTGGGGTCCAGGGTCCAGTAGTTCCCTTTCCCGGGGTTTCCTGGCTCTCTGGGCATCTTCACGAAGCAGTCGTTTAACGACAGGTTGTGTCTGATGGAGTTCTGCCACGCCGGGAACTTCTCCCGGTAGTAGGCGAAGCGGTGGCTGATGAAGTCGCAGATCTCGCTGAGGGTGAGCCGCTTCTTCGGACTCTGCAGGATGGCCATCGTGATGAGAGCGATGTAGGAGTACGGAGGCTTCACGGAGGACGGAGATTTGCTTTTAACGGGAGGACTGAAGGAGTCCCGCTCCGTGCTCGCGCTGCTACACGTCTCCGCGCTGCGTTCCTGCTCATCCAAAGGTAAGAGCTGCTCCTCTGCGCTGTCTCTGCCTCCTTCCCCCACCACGTCGATAACAACATCCTCCATGATGTCCAAACCCAATGTCATAGTAGAAGTCCGCGAGTGAAGCCAACACCACCTGCCAACAGGTGTGGGAGTGACGCTCTGCTCTGAACGATCAGCAGATTTTTACGCACGGATCATCTCCATTCACAAAAAACTACAAACATAAACACAACCCTCCTCCTTCTTCTCGGGACTCTCCAAACCGCAGCTCATCCACTCTTTCTTCTTTTTTCTTTATTTTTTGTTCCTTTAAAGCTCGAACCAGCGGTCAGCGGCCGATCGTGCGTAACGCGTAAAAAGCGTGTGCGTCCTCCGTGATGTCCAGCATCATCTGTAATCTCTGCTGCGTTCCTGCGGCTCGAGTGGATGTGATGTCACGTCGAAGCACCAGGAAGAAGATCCTGACCAATGAAAACGCCGCAAAGGGTACCAAGCAGGCCCAGATACCAGCCTCCCCGCGCGCTCTCATCATCTGCGCAGCTGTGCCAAGACGACGAGGACTTTAGTGATCCATTCATGAAAATGCTCGAGTGAGGTGGACATCGGAGGAGGAGAATTTATGGAGGAAGAGTCAGTCTCGTATTTTAAAGAACTATGAAGTCAGATTGTTCCCATGAATGTTTAAGAAAATAAAGTTTTCTTTCTTTGGTTTCGTGCGTAAAAATGAAAACACTCTTCGTGCGCTTTGCACCGTTAGTTTTACTGTTGATATTTAAAAAAACAGTGATTTCAGCAGGTTCTCCACCCTTCAAAGCATCTATAACTGAAAATTCAGTTTCTAAAGATGGGAAAAATTGGGAAAAAACGCCTTTTTTTCTCCAATTTGACGATGGAACACCAAAGACGAGAAACAGAGCAACTAAACGGGGCAGAGAAAGTTTGTTTATAGAGCACTAGTCAGACAGATGGTGATTCAAAGTGCTTTTAAGAGTTGAAACGAGAATAATGAAACCATTTAGAGCAGTTAAGACATTAAAAAAGAACAGAGAAAAGGAAAAAAGAAAAGGGAGAAATGACGGTAAGAATAAACTAAGATGTAAAAAAAGATAAAATAACACTTTAAAATATGAACACAGCATGTTCTACAGCCTTCATAGGATCTGCAGTGAAATATGAGAAGAATATCAGAGTAAAAAGATGGAAAAAGCTGCTAAAAATCGACATTTTTCCCATTCTGAGACACAAAGAGACTAAAAGAGGCAAGGGGTTGATTTTTTATAGAGAACTACTCATGCACATGGCAATTCAAAGTGTTTTAAAGTGCTGATCATCAACTGGAGGCTGGAGGGCCAAGTCAGGCCCCCCAAAGCTTCCTGTCTGGCCCCCAGAAGATCATTAAATTCAGAGAAGGAAGAAAAGATGTTTAAAGATTTGTCTGCACCAGGTAAGTCCAAAAAAATCATTAATACTGAAATAGTTTTTTCTCCTCATATTTTTATTGTGGATGCTTTGAATGTCTTCTTATGATCTTCTAATGATAAGTGTTCAGTTTTTAACTCTTTAAAGCACTTTGAATTGCCATGGCTGATTGGTGCTCCATGGATAAATGCTCTACTGATAAATTCAATCAAATTATATTGGAAAACCAGTATTTATTGTATTTGTGTGTTTTAGTTGGCTCATTCTTTTTCCTCTTTCCTCCTTAACGTCTTTGTTATCTCTTTTAATGCTCCTGATGTTGTAAATCTCAGTTTTTGACTCTTTAACGCTCTTTAGAAGAGATTTGGTATCATTAGTTTCTCTTCACATAAACCTCCCAGGCCTCATGGAGCTGCTTTGCTTCTTTTCATCGCTGTGCCATCGTAAAAACGGGGGAAAAAACATGGGAATTCTTCAACTTTTCCCGTTTCCCCATCACTTTCAGCTGAAAGACGTACCAGCCCGTACCCAGTTCAAGGAAAATATAATTTATTTTGGTTCTTGAGTTCCTTTTAAGAGACATTTTTTCATCCTAGATGTCTTTTCAGTGTCTGTGAATGCTCTTAATGTTATAATTATTCAGTTTTTAACTCTTTAAAGCATTTTGAATGTCATGTGAATGTCTAGTTCTCCATAAATCACTGATCATCAACTGGAGGCCCAAGGGCCAAGTCAGGCCCCCCAAAGCTTCCTGTCTGGCCCCCAGAAGATCATTAAATTCAGAGAAGGAAGAAAAGATGTTTAAAGAGTTTCTTGTGGCTTTAAATGTCTGCAGCTGTTAAATCAAAAAAACATAAATACTGAAATAGTTTTAGAATTTTTTTAACATTTTATCTGTTTTCACAGAAATTCACTTGTCAGCCATTATAAGTAAATATAAAACAGTGGGGTAAGACTGGCAAAAATATTGCAAAAATGGCCAGATTAAGTGATTTAAAGGGGTTAGAGAGTGGCAAAAATAGGTGATAAGTGTCTAAATGGCCTGTTTAGTGGTAGAAAGCCACACATTTGAAGGAAAGGGGGTGAAAAGAGGTAAATATCTAGCAAGAATTGGCAAAAGAGGGAAAAAAGTGTCAAAAATGGGTTGAAAGAGGCAAAAATGGTGCAAAAAAGTAATGAAGAAGGGTGACAAAGTGGCCAAAATTGTCACGAGTGGCACAAAGGGGATAAAACATGCTGGAAAAGTGGTTTAAAAGGGGTCAAAGGATGGCAAAGATTGGGTTTAAGGGGCAAGAGGTATCAAAAATGGGTTACAAATGATAGAGAAGAGCAAACATAGCCTGGCAAAATAGTGAAGGGTTAAAAAGTGGCAAAATGGGCGACAATTGGCAAAAATTGTTTTAAAAGTGGTAAAAATGTTGCAGAAATGGCCGGATGAACTAGTAAAAAGGGTTTTAAAAGTAAAAAATGAGCTAACACATGTATGAGGTGTATGAGGGCCCAGACACCTGTCTCCCTGTGGCCTGCTGCATTAGCACGGATAGATCTCACTGCTAATGCCTAAAATGTCCTGCATGGTGAAAGGAAATACAATTTCTAATGCAAAAATATTTTAATCAGCACAAAATATTTATGTCATTTGTGTTTATCCGAAAGTTCGGCCCCAGTGTAAAGACTAAATCAGGCCCCTGATTTAGAGCATTTAAAGACAATAAAAACATCCAGGATGAAAAAGGAGAAGAAGAAAAAACCCAGAAGGAGCTCAAGAACCAAAATGAACCCAAATGCCCTCAAACGCTGGTGCATCTTCAATCTGAAAGTGATGGGAAAATGGGAGAAGTTGAAGAAATCCCATGTTTTTTCCACATTTCAACGATGGCACAGGAATGAAAAGACACAGAGCGATTATATGGGGCATGATTATTTATGGAGAACCAGACATGCATAATCAATCCAAAGAGTCAAAAACTGAAGATTGACAACATTAGGAGCATTAAAAGAGATAACAAAGACATGAAGAAGGAAAAAGAAAAGGAATGAGCCGACTAAAACACACAAATACAATAAATACTGGTTTTCCAATATAATTTGATTGAATTTATCAGTAGAGCATTTATCCATGGAGCACCAATCATAGCCATGACAATTCAAAGTGCTTTAAAGAGTTAAAAACTGAACATTTATTATTAGAAGATTATAAGAAGACATTCAAAGCATCTAGAAATAAAAATATACGGGCTAAAAATCTCATTTTGCAACGGACGTTGATTTATAGAGAGCTACACTTACAAATTGCAACTCAAAGAGTAAAAAACCAACCAACCACTGCATTTAGAGCGCTTAAAAACATCCAGGATGAAAAAGAAGAAGAAGGAAGGAACTCAAGAACCAAAATGAACCCAAATTCCCTCAAACGCTGATGCATCTTTAATCTGAAAGTGATGGGAAAATGGGAAAAGTTGAAGAAATGCCACATTTAGACGATGGCACAGGAATGAAACAGAGCAATTACATGAGGCATGGGAGGATTATTTATGGAGCACCAGTCATGCATAATCAATCCAAAGAGTCTAAAACTGAAGATCTGCAGCAGTGAGGGCACTGAAAGAGAGCACAAAGGCACAGAGAATGAAAAAGAAAAGGAAGAAGCCAGTTATTAATATCATCCATTATTATTTGCATTGCATTGATTTCTCCATGGAGCATCAGTAACAGCCAGGGCAGGTCAAAGTGCATTAAAGGGTTAAAACTGAACATTTATGACATTAAGATCATTATAAAAGAGCACAAGAATGAAAAAGGACCTCAAAACCAGATTCTGCTCCTTTCCTGGTAAATATTCTGCATTGCTGGTCTAAAACTGACCCTAAATCAGAACTTAAACTTCAGAAATCCTCCACAGACTCTTCGGGGACTCCACATCTCCATCCTGACTTTAATCACCGAGGGGGAAAATCCTCCAAACACCTCTCTACGCGAGGCTGGGTCTTACGCCTTAATCCCCTCCTGCAGCCGCTCTTTACGCGCGCTTGACGCACAATTACGCGTTTTCAGACGTTCAGCAGAGGATCAAACTCCAATGACTGATTGTGTTCTGCTGCTGAAAATAACAATTTGACTCGTGCATGCTTTGATAAACAGCTGTGCGTCTTCTCCAAACTCACAGGAGCGTGCGTTAAACATGTGTGAGACGGAGCAGGAATAATATTTGACGTGTGGAACCTGAGGAATCCGCAGCCTCTGTTCTCCTGCTGAAATCCTCGTCAGATTATCTTCTTTAATAATGGCCAGCTGAAGGCAGAGTGGTAATATCAGGATGAAAGTGGTAGATTTTCACTCGCTCAGACATAAAAGCGCAGCGAGGAGAGGAGGGCGCTCTTGGTATTGTTGGGAGGCCCCTGGTTGTTTGTGTTTAATGATGGAGCCCTTTGTTGGGGATTCCCACATTTCCTGCCTCTAATCGTATTGATACCTCGGGGCAGAGGGGGACTGGGTCCGGACTGGGTGGGCTATACGGTACCAGCAAAGCTGCAGATGATTTTCTAAATTCATCACGCATGTCCTCAGATTGGAAACAGGCCCTCGCGCGCGCTGTGTGGTTCCAATAAGGCGAGGGAGCAGGAGCGTCAAATCTCCGCGAGAGCTGGAGGTAGCTTCACATCTGACACACGAAAACACACCTGCAGGGCGCGCGACGGAGTCATTCCAGGGGACGCACACCTCAGGACAGGACGCTGTCATGCGCACTGAGTGTTTCCTGATGTTTCAGCCTCACATTTTGATTCCTGGGGGTTTTTATTAGAGCCCCGTCGTAAAAGCTACGCAACATTAATTTTTGGACCCATTCTGAGATATTTGTCTTCATTTATTTCATTAATAAAAGCAGAAATGTGGCAACCACCAGGCCTTTTAGGCTGCAGGCGCATTACGCACGAACACTGAAGAAAAACAAAGGTGGAGGGGTGAGTGCTGGTGAAAGGGGACACTGAGGTGTCAGGGCTAGTGGGGTTTCTATTTTAGCTTTAGCTGAGCTGTTTGGATTTTAATCTGACCTTCTCTGTGTCACAAAACAAACCCTACATGACCTGAGAGCAGATTTAACAGCTGTCTCTGGAAAAATGGAGCACTTTATTTTCCTGAAAACCCAGAGGAAGATGAAGAGGAGTCATTTCAACTCTTTCCAACAACCAGCATTCAACAGTTGGATGTAAATCAGCTCGCCAGCGTTGGTGCATTAGTGATTGAGCATTTGAACACTCAAATAAGCAGAGAGAGATGATCTTTTTGGAGTAGCTGCTGCCTGCTCTACATGAATAGTTGGCCGACTTCTCTGAGGAAACTTTCTACTTTTATTCCACAACATTCTCAAGACAGATATGGTTCCTTTGACTCAGCTTGACATGACAAGGACTCTGGTTGGCTTTGATTTCATTACTGATAGATTAAACATGGAAAATATAAAATAATACTGTAAAAGTGTTTTAAAAAATAAGATTTAATTATGTAAAAGCTCTTTGAGGTATCCTAATACACGTCTGCGTGCACTGATGGTGGTTGCAAGGTGTGCCAAAGGTGCAAGAACACTGAGCCTGATCAGAAAAGATGCCTGTGATCTGATTACCCAGGCCCTCAGTAGGGGCCTTGGAGAGCCTGCAATGAAAAGTGTGTTCTTGTTTATTTTTTTTTAGTAATTATTAGGGATGCACCAATCCACGTTTTATCAGTTCTGATCCGATTCCGATAAATATGTGCCGATAACGATACTGATTGCGAAATATATACAGTGCTTATCAAATTTATTAGACCAGCCTGACCCTAACCAGAGTAAGGTTTATGCCACAGCTGCCCTAAATCAACAGCATTGTAATTACCAAAATCATTTTTATGTTTCTGCAATGGTTAATACACCAATATGTAGAAGCTCTTTAACCCAGATGATATTTTTAATGCTAAAATAGAATTATTGTTGTTATCCATGAATTTTACAATTTACTGATTTACAAAAAAACTGAAAAAATAGTAAATCACATTATTATTTCTTGATTAATGTCAAATTATAGTTATTTACTTGCATTCCTGAAGAGAAAAATGAGTTTTAGTGGTTGAATGTTATGCTTGATTCATTTCCGACTTCTCAGAGAAGCCAAGTGAGCCGGCTCAAATTTGGGTGAATTCAGTTTGGAATTCCTCATTCCTGTTCAAAATGGTAAAACGTGGAGAGCTGACTGAAAATGAGAGAGTCCGCATTAAAGCACTTCATGATGCTGGATGGTCTCTGAGACAAATATGACAGGTGGTCTAATACATTTGTTAAAACTGTATAAATATAGCCTATATATTTTAACAATTATTATTGTTGTTGTTGGTATAATGTGTGAGGTTACATGAAGCTGTAGTGAACCGCCCAGCTCCTCTTATTAAAAAGAAAAAAACAAAACAAAAATGAGTTGAATTTAAATGTATTCCAAACAAATTTATTTGAACTACTACTAAAAAATAAATACCAACATTATCCAAAAACGGTCTTGAAATCCCTGTCTATAATGCTCTTTTAAACTAATGAACCTCCCGCCACTAGAGGCCGCTGTAGCTTCAGTTAATGGCCGCAGCCTTCCTCTCCGACCCTTCATCGGATGTAAACAATGAGAAGGTCAGCGGTGGCTAACCTGTTAGCATGTAGCGGGAAGACCACGGTACGACAGTTTTCCAAAGTAGTAAATGGGAATAAAGTGGTATGTGGGCTGTCGAGGGTTAAGCTCACATATGACTGCTCATCTGAAGTGAAACGAGGCCAAATATCAAAGCACGACATTAATCTGCAAAGAGGAACGAAGGCTAACGTCACCCCCACTCTTCTTTGAGTTCTCTCGTGTTTAGGCTAGTTTTAACTTTTCTAAATACAGATTCCCATGTAATTGACTAGGTAATTATACCGCTAAGAACGTCCTAACTAATACTAGCTCAGTTACACACAGCCTGTCTCGTCTCAGACTGCGGTGCATTCATGGTCTACCGCAAACTGTAGGGTGGATTTGGATCAGTCACTTGGATCGGCACCATCAGTCAGATATCCGATCTATTAATTACGTCCATATTGGACCCGATACCAATACTGGATCGGATTACTTCCATCCCTAGTAATCAGTGTCATTATTGAATCAAAGCCGACTAAATGAATCCATCAAAAGACTGAAATGTGTATCAAACCGAGTAAAATACAAGACTTGAGGCCATGCTCCTTTCTTGAAAATGTCCAAATGGTAAAGTCAAGCTTTGGACAATAATGGAAGTAAATTTAATTAAACCATAGTAAAAATATTGCTCATAAATGGGGAAATTATGGTCCAAAAATAAATTAAAATGCATAAATATTTGTAAAAATAATGCAACATTTGTTGCTTGGCTAGCTGGTTAAGGGGGCCCTGAGTAGTAGTCTTTCTGGGGGCCCAAAATCCCTAGCTACACCCCTAGCTACACGGAAGATCTGTTTTCTGCATGTGTCTTAAGCCTATCGCGATGTAGCATATTAGTATCAGTCTCAGTAATGAGAATCATAAAGGCTCCAGAGATATGTAGCCCAAATATTTCAAACGCTCCCTTGTGGCTGGCTGCAGTATAGCAGATAGAGGCTTATCTCAAAAGGCTAAAAGTTCTATTAAATTCTGAAGGGCATAAAATGATTGCAAGAACTTTGACCGAAATATTGATTTTTATTGATGTTGATGTGAGCATGCAAATGCATGCTTTTGTTACTCTCTACCGCTCTCTGAAGCATGGGTGCAGCTAAAAGGTGGCCTACGGGGAACAAGCCCCCAAATATTTTCTCAAAAATAGGGCTGGGAAATTATCTCAACTCTGAATAGCAATCTTGTCTACTGAAATGTTCAAATCTCAGATGGTGCAATATTTCTTTAACCGAAAATGTCACGATACCATTTTAATTGCAACAGAGATACATGCAAGTATAATTTTTTCAATTTATAGAATAAATCCTACTTTCCTTATTGAGTGCCATGAAAGACACTGGCGATTAATCTAATAATTTTTGTAGCCAATCACAATTAATCACTCCTTTTATGCTTTGAAATTCCACTATTTTGCATTTTAACTGTTTTTATTTTGAAAAAAAAAAATACATAAATAAAAAAGGAACTTTGGGTATGTCAAAGATTACAACATATACTTAATAATAATAATAATATAATGATAATAATAATAAGTCTGAGGAAGGAAAATGCTAAAATGATACAAGCATCAAGAGGGTGAACGCAAAAACCAGTAAGAACTGCCTAAATAAAAACTCAAGATCATGGATATAGAAAATCAGAACTTTAAAAGGAATAAGAGATATTTAAACATGAATAAGAACGAGCTAAAAATCAGTCAGTAGTAAAGAATTACTAGTAACAATAATAATAACAGTGAACTAGCAAAAGTAGCAGTAATGTAACTATAAAAGTGGAGATAAGAAGGTAGAACAATTAAAAGCAAGTCTATAAAAATGAGTTTTAAGAAGTGATTTAAAAGCAGTGACTGTTTCTGCATGCCTTATTTTCTTGGGTAGGTCATTCGAAAGTCGAGGGGCCCTAAAGGAGAAGGCACTGTCACCTTTAGTTACAAGTCTCGACTTTGGAACGACCAGGAGGCCCCCACCCGAGGATCTGGGTGCGGGCTGGCTCATAGGGGGTTAAAAGTTCTGTAACATATACTGGAGCCACACCCTTTAATGCTTTAAAAGTAGTGAGTAAAATCTTAAAATCAGTTCTAAAATGAACTGGAAACCAGTGTAAAGACGCTAAAATAGGAGGGGTGTGATGTCATCTGTTAAAACCTGCTAGAAACCACGGGAAAAGAACTTGTCATGGATTGAAAGGGAAAAGTTTGATAATAGAAGGTAAAGTTGACTTTTTAAAATGGCAAATAAAGCTTGCAATTAATTGCAACTGGAAAAAATAATGCACTAATTGTGGACCGTAATTAATTGCAATTAATGCATTAATGCTGGCAGCTTTAATCCTAATTAATTTTGAAATAGGATGCAATTTTGCAGCAAAGTTTGCATAAAATTAATCATTTATGCAAAATAAACAATATAACATCTGATGGACCAATTGTTTTCCAACACATATAAGGTGATTTATATAATTTAATCTAATGCTGGTTGTTGGATATCTCCATTACAATGCTGTTTTTATAATTTTATGGTTATTTCAACGTATTAAAGTGTTGAGGTGACCTACTTTTTTATAGTTTTTCAGGTTTTTACATCATTAGGTGTTGCATTTACAGCAGAGCCTGCTTTCTTCTGTGTATTTTAGGAGAGGAGAAAATGTTTAGGCCTATAAAAATGTATAAAGTTGGGATTTAAGGCATTATGATTCAACAAATTGTTCCAGAAGGCACGTTTTCAGAAAGGTTCCCATTTTACCAGCAGGCTCCACTCCCTGTCTGACATAAAAAGCGTTCATTCTAGGGATCTGCTCTGCTCTGAGTCAGCTGCAGAGGTGGGAGAGGACTTAGGGTGTGAAAACATCATTTGGCCTGCGGGATCTCCTCGGATCATTCTGGATAAATGAACCTCCATCCGCAGACGTTTAGATGAAGCTGTTACGCGCTACTTCAGTTGAAATGTTTTCTTATCTCAGTGGAAAAAAGAGAGTTTGAGCCCGTTCGCATGATTCAGAGGGTGATGAAAACAGAAAGTGTGTTTTTCATTGAGAGCGGCGGAGACGGCTTCAAAGCTTGGAGGATGTTTTCACATCATCTCTCATCTTGATTCTCTTAAACCTTGGCAGAGCGGCGGACAATAATATAACGTGTAATTTAAGGTATCATGAATCATAAGAGCGTGGAACTAAAGTCCGCAGAGGTGCTGCAAGGAGCCAAACACACATCTGAAACACAGACATGGGGATGTTGTTTAGAGAAGGACATACATGTGTAAATTTCACGAGCGGAGCTGGTCATTAACGCAGTATTTATGATGTGACAAACGGCTCTATAACATAAAGTAAGTGATGCAACCTGTTCTCTGCATCCCACCATCGTCATCGTGCTGCTGTCTGGTACAGCTTTCCCTCCTCATTGTTCTGTATGGAGTTATTTATGAGAAAAGACACGTCTGTTAGAGAAGCGTCAATCACAGCACGGCGCCGTTATCACTCTGTGGCGACACCCTGTGGTGGAGCAGGGGAACAAAGCTAACGGCTAATCTGCACTGATACTATCCTGAGAAGGGTGAAAAAAATAACGAAAAAACAAACATAAAAACATCTTCAATTATGAAACTACAACCTGAATAAAAGGACTGGGGCACCTGCGGTGTTGTTAAGTTGATGTTTCATAAGAAATCATCAACACGGCTTTAAAAGGGAACATTAATTCAAGGCTATGCTAAGATCAACTTCGTCTGTTTTAGCCTAGCTAGCTTTAGCTTTGTTAGCCTAGCTGCACAAATGTGTACAGCGTGGGAGATTAATAACAAACAAAAAGGATATAACGCTAAGAAATGACATAAAAAGTTAAGAGAAATAAAACTACCATGTTAGTGAAAGGATTAAAAGTGATTACAAAGTAGAATTAAAAATATTTAAATCATGACTTTAATTCAAGGCTAGGCTAAGCCCAACATCATTCATTTTAGCCTACCTAGCTCGAGCTATATTAGCCTAACTTAATGAGCTAATTGTTTAAGGTCATGATTAAAAAGTAAAACTCAATCTTTAAAGAAAAAACATCATTTGTTAAAGAATATACAAAGTTATTGAGAGTTTCTTCAACACATCTTTTTAACGTAACTTTAATTCAAGGCTAGGCTAAGCCCAACCTCATATATTTTAGCCTACCTAGCTTTAGCTATGCTAGCCTAACTTAATTAGCTAATCGTTAAAACTATGAGGGGTTAATCTACGGGAATGAAAAAGTAAAACTCAGTCTTTTAAAAATAAAACTGCATCAGTCAAAGAATGAAATAAGTAACTGAGAGTTTTTTCAACACATCTTTTAAATGTAATTTTAATTTAAGGCTAGGCTAAGCCCAACTTCATTCATTTTAGCCTACCTAGCCGTAGCTTCATTAGCCTAGCTTACCTAAACAACTGTTTACTCTACAAAGGGTTAGTCTAAGATAACCAGAAACAGAAACGTCTGAAAATGAAATACAAATACTTAAAAAAAATAAAACCACATTTGCGAAAAGACAGAAGTAATTGTAGAGTTAAAATGATCAACATGACTTTAAAACAGAACATTAGTTAAAAGCCTTGCTAAACCTAACTTAGCCTAACTAGCTTTAGCTTTGTCAGACTAGCTTTGTCAGCTACACAATTGTTTACTCCATGAAGGGTTAATCTAAGGTAACAAAAAGTAAAACACCACCTAGAAATTAAATACAACTAAAAGTAAAACTACAACATTCAGATTATTACTGAAAGGAAAGAAGTAATTTCAGAAGTCTTTAAGTGGAACACTAATTTGAGGCTAGGCTAAGCCCAATATTATTCATTTTAGCCGAACGAAATTAAGTATTTATAGTAGATTAGCTTCTTGACAGACTGTTCTCACTAAGCTTACAAAATGTCCTATTTGTTGTTTTTATTCATATAGTCAAGTTCCATTGACTGACAGTGTAAAAGAAGTGAAAACCATATAATTAATGATGAGAAAACTTGAGCTACAGCTAGGACTGTATTGTTTTAGAGCTAAAGCTCTATTAGCCCAGCTCAAAAACAACTTTGAAATACCATGATAGCAAAATAATTGCCCAAGAATGAGAAAACAACTAAAATTGGCTCATCATCACAGCAAAATTGACTAAAATAAAACATTTGCAAGGCTTCCAAACAGACTTTTTTTGTGACCAACTGGAAGATCCAGTTTTGACACACTAGTTGAGAACCACTACTCTAGGCTGTAGGCTATCACTCGTCTAGTACAAGGATATCTGCTGAAGCCATTTCCAACTGTCATTTGGTGAGAAACAGACCAAGACATTAATTAAATAGCCTCTTAGAATTTACTTCTCATTTTCAAATAACACTCAAGTACTAATCTGAGTTTGAGCTGTGATTTTAACTACTTGAATAAAAGCATGAATATATCAACTCCTACGTTACATGGGCTTGGTTTGTCATTTAATAGTCTAATAAACAATGATGTTTGTCTAACTGAAACCTATAAATTACTGTTGTGGTCTGTGTTTCTATGCTGTACTTTTATGTACTGCATTGTTTTTAACTAAACTCTTCAACAAGCCCAATTACAATAAAGAATAATTACTTTTTTATAGCTGGTGAACCCTGGATAAAGATCCTCCCTTCTCATGAGAGGTAAATACACAAATATGCATATGATAAAAAATATCTAAACAAAAGTGCATGCCTGGCATACCAAATAATAAACCCGTAAATCTCTGGATAGAGTCTTGAATGAGACAGACTCCGCTACGTGTGGGGCCAAAAGAAAATCCACAGCGGGATGTTTATCACACTATTTTGTTTTACCACATAATTACAATATAATTTACAATGTGATTGCACTTAAATACTGTGTGTGCTGAGCCTTTAAACCTCCTGTGCCTTGTAAATGACAGGCTTTAGTGCTTTAGAAACATTCATACTAGTCCCTGAGTTGTCCAGTAGAGGGAGCTCTAAGTCCAGTTATGGAGCACCATAAACTTTCAATACATCCATGCTCCAGCTTCTGAAACTGAGCTGTGCTATATTTATAGATATTCAGGGGCCAATTTGGTATTTGTATACAGTTTAAATGGTGTTCTAGATCAGTTTATATGAGGTCTTTTTCTGTCTGGTGTTTGATTGATTACTTTTCATTGATTGTTTTGAGTTGTTCCTCTGTAATCTCATTGAACTGTGTTTTTTAATCAACATTTTTATACGTTTATTATTCATTTAGATGTATTTTGTAAAGCCCTGGTTCTAAAACAGTGCCTATAAAAGGTCTTCACCCCTTGGAGTTGCATGGAGATTGTGTGTGAACAGCCCTTTTCAAGTCCAGCCACAAATTCACCTTGTTGTCTTAAAACCATTTCTGTGTAGCTTTCTCTGGTCATTGTCTTGCTGGAAAATAAATCTTCTCCCAAGCCGTTGTTCTCCTGCAGACTGAGTAAGATTGCCCTCCAGGATTCCATATTTTTCCACTTTTATTTCACCCTCTGCCTTTAGAAGCATTCCAGGGCCGTGCTGAGAAGCATCCCCACAGCATGATGCTGCCACCATGCTTCTAAGTGGGGATGGTGTTTTGTGGTGATGGCGTTTTGTCTGGTGGCCAAAAAGCTCCGTTTTGGTCTCTTCAGACCAAAGAACTTTCCTCCACTTAACCATGCAGTCTCCCACATGCCTTTTGGTGAACTCTAGTCCAGATTTAATCTGAGTTTTCTTCAACAGTTGTGTTTTCTTTTCCACTCTCCCATACTGACCACAAAACATCCGAGGGGGTGAATACTTTTTATAACCCATGTCACTGGCATTATCATGTATGGACACAGTTATGCACTGCTCTTTGGTCTGTAAGCATCACCCTCAAGCATTTTTCCGTCCGCCTTGACGCTGAAACTACAACAAAACACCAAAATGTTACTGGAGCACAGGGCAGTGTTTTCCATCTTTATTTTGAATCTGGACCGACAGCAGCGGTTTGTGTGCAGTGTCGTGTTGGCCTTCGAGCTGCTGTCAGATGAAGCCTGAGGATGGAAGGAATGCAGATGTTCGGTACAAACCATGTTGACTGATAGTGAGGGAGGACATGAGCTTGAGTCACAGCGTGGGGAAAAGGAAAGATATTTAACCACACAGTGCAATGAGAATCCAGGGGAGAAGGATGTTGGCTTTACTAGCTGTGATGTTTGGAGGAATGTAATGATAGGATGGTTTTAGACTGACTAACATGCAGGGATTCAAAAGTATGTGAGGCAAATTAATGTCAAGCTGAAGCCCAGTTCTGCTGTTATTAAGATCAGTCATACTTTTTATGATTATTATCATTTATATTGCTTCTATTAGTCATATTCCAACCATTACTTTAAACCTATTTTCTGTTGTTATCTAAGTCAGTCTCTATCCATCTTCTTGAGGCATGTGGCTGTCCACCTTTACAATGCTGCAGAAAAGTATTTGCACCCTTCCTGGTTCCTCATTTTTGCACACTTAAATGTCACAGATCATCAAGCAAATTTTAATTTTAGACAAAGATAACCTGAGTTAATAAAAAAGTTAGTTTTTAAATGATAATGTCATTTATTAAAGGGAAAATCGATCCTAACCTGCCTGGCCCTATGTGATCAGTCATTACCCCCTAATCCTAATAACTGGTTGTTTTTAGTCTTTTTGGTCAGCAGTGGTTTCGGCTTTGGAACTCTCCTATGATGCCATTGTTGCCCAGTCTCTTTCTTATGGTTGAGTCATGACCTCTGACCTTAATTGAGCCAAGTGAGGCCTGCAGGTTTTTGGATGTTGTTCTGGGTTCTTTTGGGACCTCCTGGATGAGTTGTAAGTGCACTTTTGGGGTCATTTTGGTAGGCCAGCCACTGGAAAAGTTCACCGCTGTTCCAAGTTTTCCCCATTTGTGGGTAATGGCTCTCACAGTGGTGCACTGAAGTCCCAATGCCTTAGGAATGACTTTGTTTCTCTTCTGTTCTTGAATTTCTTTAGATGTCGCCATGATGTTGGAGATCTTTTAGTCTACTTCACTTTGTCAGACAGGTTCTGTTTAAGGCATTTATTCATTTACAGGTCTGGTAGTAATCAGGCCTGGGTGTGGAGAGTGAAATGGATTTCAGCTTTGTGAAAATTGTGAAAAGGGGCAAAAATGGGACAAAAGTGGCAAAAAGAAGTGGCAAAAATTGGAGAAAATGGGTACTCAATGTGAAAAGGTTGCTTAAATGCGCAAAAAAGTGGCAAAAAAATGTGAAAAGGGCAAAAATGGGGGGGAAGTGGCAAAACAGTTGCAAAAACAAGCATAAAAGTAGGAAAAACATGTTTTTTAATGTCAAAAAATAGCCTAAATGGTTGAAAATGGTGAAAAGAGATAAAATGGGATAAAAGTGGCTAAAAGAAGTTGCAAAAATGGGCAAAAAAATAGGAAACAAATGGTATGACATAGCAAAACGTATAGCTTAAAAAGGCAAAGAATTGTGAAAAGGGGCAAAAATGGGACAAAAGTGGCAAAAATGGGAGAAAATGGGTGTTTAATATCAAAAGGTAGCTTAAATGGGCGAAAAGTGGCAAAAAAAGATGTGAAAAGGGCAAAAAAGTGGCAAAAGTGGCAGAAAGAAGTGGCAAAGATGGGTAAAAAAGTAGGAAAAAAGTGTTTTTTTAATGGCAAAAGGTAGTTTAAATGGGCAAAAAATGGTGAAAAAGGGGCAAAAATGGGCGAAAAAGAGGAAATAAGTGGTATTTAATGGAAAAGGGTAGCTTAATTGATTGAAAAGTGGCACAAAATGGTGAAAAAGGGCAAAAATGGGATGCATGTGGCAAAAATGGGAAAATCCTGTTTGACAATTAAAGCCTTCTGTGTGAGTCTGGGAAACAAACTGATGAATGTGATTAAGTTTGGAGGTCAGAGTTTCTCTTTTCTAAGGATTTCTGGGAATAATATTTCAAATTAAGACATAAAAGAGTCATGTTGACTATCACTGTTATAATGAATGAAATCTTCATTCAAAGCTGCATTTTTTATTTACTCAGGTAATATTTGTACAATATCAAAATTAGTTTGATGATCTGAGACATTAAAGTGGGACAAATATGCAAAAAAAGACAATCAGGAAAGGCGCAAACACTTTCTCACAGCTTTGTAAGTCTGCTTCAACTTAAAGTTTTTCTTTGTAAAATGCTTCCTCATAGAGGATTAAGGTTTCACCTCTTTAGACAGTGTTACATCCTGTTAATGTAAGCAGAAACCAGTTAGTCTAGCTCTACTTTGGGTTTCTGTCTGTTATAAAGAAGCATTCCCTTACTAGGCTACCTCATTGTTGAATTAATATCTGGCTTTAATAAATGAGAATACACACTAGTACACATTTCACAAGAGAAACTTTAAACAGTACCAGCCTTACTGAAGGACGTTCATTTATCGTGCACGGCATTTACAATTCAGAATAACATTTAAATTCCCACAGAATGACGGCCACACTGAGACATAACAACAACAGCATGAATCATAACCAACTCACCCTTTTCCTATTGCAGCATCAGATATGTCACTGATCTTGCATCGTCATCATCCTGACTGGCGTTGCTCTGGCGGCATGTTGTAGCTTGTCAGACTGGCAGCGAGGCTTTTCACCTAAAAATGCATTTAGAAACAATCAGCCAGTCTTTACATTTAATTTATGTAAACCCTAATCACAACAAAAGTCTTCTCTGTAAACTCTGCAAACAAAGCTAGAATATTATGCAATAGGATTCAACTTTAATCTGAAGCTAGCAACGCCTGCAAACAGCAGTGAAGCTTCCTTTAGAGCAGAGTCAGGCTTTTTGGTGGCTTCTGTCTGCAGTTATGCAGTTCATACTGACAACTTTTAAAGAATCATAAAAGAAACACACAAAAACAGTCAATATGCACCAACACCTGTTTAAAACTTATCTTTTTCACTTTCTGTTTCTTCATCCTGCAGCATCAGGGGGGATCTGGATCTTGCATCCTCATCATGTTTACTGGCATTGCTTTGGCATCATGTAGAGGCTCGTCCTGCAAAGAGAGGGACAACAGGGTTGGTCTGCTGGCTTCTCTGACTAACAAGAACACAACACTAGAAACCAGAGCTCAACTATGTTAAAACTATAAAAAATATCAAATTGCAGTTCTTTTCACTCATATTGCAAATGCAACATGAATTTTCTGTTTTAAAGGGAAGGATCGTTTTCATGCAACCCTCATTTTTAATAAGAAAAGCATGTACAAAAATAAGGAACATCGGACTCTTTGCAAACTATGCAAAAAAATACACTTATATTTGCATGATGTGCAGAGCATAACAGCTCTGCTGCAAACTAAATTGTATCAAACTGGAATTGCGACACATTTCTGGTTCTAGATATGTTTCCACTTACATTTGAAGTTGCAGCCTTACTAAGAAATGCAAATTCAGGAGCTGTAATGCATATAGGGCAAATGTTCTGCAAAAACCACCCGTGCAAACACACAGGGGAACTAAGCAATCGCCTGCATGTACCATAACAGAGGCAGCAGAACTTTGAGGGATGTTTAGGCCAGAAAATGAGGCTGAAGTGAGGCGTAGACGTGGGAGTGAGCCACCCCAGGGCACCATCAGACAGGAAGGAGGATTGACACAACCCCAGTCGTGCTCTGGATGTCCTTGCATGTTACCGGGGTCAGGGGAAAATAATCTGAGGGTGGATGTGGTGAGTTAGCACACTCTAGGGCAGTGGTTATCAACCTTGGGGGGTCCGGAGACACTGAGAACGGGTCTCCAGATTCCCTAAAAAAAAACTAAGAATATTTTTAAATTACACTGTTGCCACTTTACACCACTTTTGCCAGATTTAACCAGTTTGCATCATTTTTTTCCCCACAAATCTTTACACATTTTTTTCTAACACTTCTAACACTTATTTTTGCCATTTTAAACCCTTTCCACCACTTTTTTCTGCCTGTTTTTGCCACTTCTAAACCATATCTTGCCACATAAGCCAATTGTTGCCTCTGTTGACCCTTTACTGCCACTATTAACCCAGTTTTACCACTTTTTAATGATCAATTTTTCCAATATTTACAACATCTCACTATCTGTTACGCCCATTTTTGCCAGTTTGACCAATTTCTGCCAATATCTGCCTGTTTTTTCTTTCCCAGTTAGCACAATTTTGCCAGTTTGTATCAATTTTTCCACCCATTTCACCAGATTTCCACCCATTTCTGCCAATTTAAAGCCTTTTCAGCCACTTTTTAATTCCCTTTTACTGCAATTTATGCCCATTTTTGCCTTTTTTCGGCTATTTTTTGCCATTTTTATGTAATTTTGCCACTTCTAACCCATTTCTGCTACTTTTAAGATCCAATTTCACCACCTTTTCCACCATTTTTTCCATTTTTAACACATTTTAATACTTTTTTCTCTTTAAAAAAATAGATTTACATTTTTAAGAAGGCTATAGTCTACATAAATGATTTAATAAGAGATTTCTTTCATTGATGAGAGCGGTTATTTTTTCAGGTTAAATATAAAATATGGTTATCACAGCTTAACTTTACAATAGACCATGGTTTTGCTGACCTCCATGGTCCCCCAGTGTGGCTTGGCCCCAGAAAGCCCTCCCCTTTATGTCCCTTATGGACAGCCTTGTCTGCACATGACTATTCCAGAATGTGCATGGCTGTGTTCAACCACCTTCAGGTACAGTGGGGGTCCCCGGTCTCTGGCACCTTTATTTTGGGGGTCACCGGCTGAAAAGGTTGAGAACCACTGCCCTAGGGCATTTCTTCTCTCCTGATATTCCAGGAGCAGACTCGGGATGTTTGAGGGGCAGGGGCAAAAACAATAAAAGTGCACCTGCTGTATGCTGTGGGGCATCAGAGCATATGTGTTGTCAAAAGTTGGAGGGCACAAAGAGGGCACTTATGCTTACTTAGAGGGCACCAAAAAGGGGAATTTGTTAAGTTTTGCCCACTAAGTAGGCCCCAAAGAGGGCACTCGGATTCAACCACACAGAAACCCCTTCAAAATTAAGGCAAAAATCCAGAAAGCAATCTTACAAAAGAAAAGAAAATGAAAGGACTCTCCTGAAAGTGAGTACGAATCCTGATGGCTCAACCTCCAGCCGTTGCCGAGTCAGACCCATCGTCCTATTCAAGATCAATAAAGCATCACTCAGAGAGAAGCTAGCCGCATCACCAGATCAAAAGCCTGTCTCAGAACCACAGAGAAGTCCAGAGTTTGCTACTGGCATGAGCATCGATGCTCAAAATGAAAACAGCTGCAACAGCAACATCATCCCTGCTTCTAAAGAGAGTTCAGATCTCAAAGTGATTGGAAAGCAGAGATTACATCCGTGATGTTCAATAAAAGAGCGACCAAACAGACCTTCAAAATAATCTACAAACGGTGTTTGACTTGAACTTCTCTACATGCTGAGCAGTTTTCCAAATGAATTCATCAGAGTTTGAAATAATCCTGCCAATATTTAGAACAAGGGCTCCAGTCATGCCTCCTTTTATTTCAGGTTCATCCAGGAGGAGGAGGAGGGGGTCTAACATGTGTCAGAGCTGCTGCCGGGACATGAAAGAGCCACCGTAAATTATTTCCTGACACCTGGAGCAAGTGGCCCAGTCACATGCTGTTTCCCCCCCCCCCAATGAGGAGAGAGAGAGCGCCTACGCAGCAACTGGTCCCAGTAGACCCCCAGTTCACGACCCCCGGTTGCTCTGGTGTGTATTTAGAGATCAGACTGAGGGCCTTGTGTTTTGCCAACATGGGCCTCTTTATAATCCCATCTGAGCGGGAGACACGTGCAAACCTGTAATCCTTACATTTTTAATCTTTATAGAATTAAACATGCATTTCCTCTGTTATAAATAGGTAAAAAGGAGGAAACACAGAAGTACTGCAGATATGTAATACGGGTATTTATATGAAAGCATGCATAATAAAGCTAACATGAAATGTGAATGAGCTGTGGATAAACGAAACTCAAAGCCACAATCACAACTTTAAACTTGCATATAGTCTTCATTTTTATTACTGACTACCTGGAAATGTTCTCCACATGTACTTTAAATCTTCAGCTTAAGGGATCTGTTTTATGGAAGCTTCTGGAATTGTAATATTATGATTAATGCCACAGAATAAAGCCATAAAGTGACATTTAGGCCAGCTGTATGCAGAACATCACAGAGCCCCCCTTTGTTTTTAACTGTTTGTGTTCACATGTTTAAGTTCTGCAGATCATCTCCACAGTAGACGACAATAACGGCACAGTATCCAAAGAAACTAAGGTTTCATTTTTAGTCATTATACCTTGGAAAGTTCATTTAATACAACTGCTTTTAAAGAAAACACAGATAATCACAATCATGTATTAAATCAGTTAAACAATTTTATTAAATATTTTCTAAAGCACCAAGGCTTTCTGATCCAATTACTGAGTCTAATCTGACTTTTAATCTGACTGAATCGTCATATTACATCACATCCCCTCTGCAACACACCATAGCATAGTTTTATATCATACCTTATTGTATTGGATCATTTTCTATCGTATTGCATCAAATCGCATTGCATTGTATCACACTGAAATATGCCGAACCAAATTTTGTTGCACTGCAAAGCATTGTATTGCTTCTATTGCACTGTATCGTATCATATCATGTCGTACCATTTTGCAGGCCTATTCAACTGCGGCCCAGAACCAACCCCCAAGTGGCCCAGCCTGTGGTCATGCCAGAGATGCAGAGAGCAACCTGTTTTCATAAATTCCCCCAGTATTTTAACCCTGCGAAGCAGATGGATACGCCCGTTTCCGTGTTTCTCACTGGTGAATCCATCTTGCAAAGCTCCCGTCTGAACCGTTTGGGCCCGGTTAAAGGTGGCAGGACCAATCAGCGATGAGGGGGCAGTACTTTCAGACGCGGCGGAGCTGTGACGTAAGCAAGCAAGCAACAAGAGGCCGGTGCAATTATGGCGGAAGAGATTAGCGTGGATGCTGCTAAAGCGCCAGTTTTATAAGAACTTGACGACAATTCTTTATTAAAAGAAGAACAAAGAACAGCAGTGAGTTGTTTTCTTTTCAAAAATGACAAAAGCCGAGTACTGACGTATCTACAGTCACCACGGTTCTCACGTTTGAGAAAATGCAGAGGCTTTGAAAAAAACTCAGTGTGATTGGATGAACGTTCTGTCACATCTCTACGGGCCACCGAGGGATAATGCGAACCAGCTGTTCTTTGTTCTTCTTCTAATGAAGAATTGTTGTCAGGTTCTTATAAAACTGGCGCTTTAGCAGCATCCACGCTAAGCTCTTCTGCCACAACTGCACCGGCCTCCTGCTGCTGCTTGTTTACGTCACGACTTTGCTGTGCCTGAAAGTACTGCCCCTCTTCGCTGATTGGTCCTGTCACTTTCTAACCAGGCCCAAACGGTTCAGATGGGAGCTTAACAAGATGGATTTGCCAGTGAAAAACAAGGAAACTGGCGTATCCATCTGCTTTGCAAGGTTACAAAAACCCATCTGTCATCAGAAAAGAATGTTAGAGAAGAGTATACTAATGAAAAATTGCATGAAAAATGTCCTAAATGACCCTCCTCACACTGATGCATCATGCATGTTAGCGTCCATGCTGCAGGATGTGTGCATTTGCAGACTCACACAAAAACCCACTCTAACGTCCCACTGCACCAACTGCTGTGGACGCCTTCAGCTGTGGCTCTCACATACCAGAGGTGGTTCCCACTGGACAAGTTCAACGCTGACAGATGCATTCCTACAGAGGTATGCCATCAAAAACCCACCTGGTCCCTCTGTCAGCTCCCACTTGTTTTTGTTCCTGCTGTCACATGACCTCTGCGACATGCTGCACAACAGCGGCACAGGCAGAGAAACACAGGTGGAGGCTTTAGAGACAGAATCATTTATACGAGATTCATACGAGGCTGAAGCAATGCCCACTCCTCTGGTTTTCACATCTGTAGTCTAGGGCTGTGTTTTTGTTGGACTGAGACTGTTTTCTCTGGAAATGCAGACGATGAGGGATGAGAGTTGGTCCTACTTTTACATCCTGCTCTCCAGTAAATTCATGCAAATCTTCCATTGAGCGAAAGCCACATTACATGGATGAGAAGGAATTTTACTCAAGCACACCGGCACGCATGGCTCCAAAACTGGAGCTGAGAGACAAAAGCAAGTTTAACGCTTCCTCATCCTGATTTCAAGATTTTATCAAAGTTAGAGTCACTTTTGTTTAAAATATGGAACATGGGACCCAAAGATACTAAAATTACATCCAGGTTTTCAGCCTTCATCATCGTAATCGCAGCTTTTTGCTGACATGACAGTGAGGCAACTTTCCGTCTGACTTTACTGTCATTGTTTTTAATCTTTTCCAACATGTGGCTTTGGGGAAATCTCTGAGAGGAAAACCAAGCCCTGTAAATAGCATGTGAACTTTTTTTACCACAGGTGGTGGGAGCAGAGTGTGTTCGTGATGTGGTTGGTGTGTGACACCATGATGAAGATCAGTGATGGGTATCAAGGCTGACCGACCCGCAGCAGCTTTCCTCTCTGCTTCCCTATGATGGGAAATCCAGGTCACCTACCCACTCTGCCCCGATGAGCAGACCTCACTGTAAGCATGAACACGCTCACGTAGAGGCACAAAAGCACACACAACTGTTAGCTGAAGGGCTCAGGGGGATTTTAGGGACAGCAAACTTTGGGAGGCTGACGAGGGCAAAGAGCCAAATGACTCCTGTTAGAGAAGAAAAGCTGCAAACAAAGATGTTAAAGTTGTTTCACAAGATAAAAATGTGGAAAAGAAAATCTAAGGTAGTAGTGGCTAAAGTTTTCTCAAAGCACCAGGGAGCTACTTTTTATACCTGAGGGGAGTTAAGAGCTGCTATGAGAGTAACAGCCAATCAAAATCAGCAGCAGCTCGCTAAAAACAAAAGACATAAGGTTAGGATAGGAGAGGTTTTAAAGCAGCATTACTCAACCAAAGAGCCAAACTGTTGGAAAATGCCTTGGCAAGAGCCACAATGTAAGTGGTGAAAAGTGGCAAAAACTGATTAAAGTTGCAATAAAAATAAGTTAAAGGTGGCAAATAATGGTCAAACTGCAGCAAAAAGGGGCAAAATAGGCATAAAATGGCAAAAAAGGGTGAAAATTGGAAAAACAGAGAATAAGTGGCAAAATATGGCAGAACGAGGCAGAAACAGGTGAGACGTTACCAAAAAATGAGTTACATGTGGCAAAAAATTGCCAAAAAACTGCAAAAAAAAAAGTGTTAACATGACTTAAAAGGGGAAAATGTGAGAAAAGTGGTCAAAAAGCAGCAAAGACTGGCGAGAATGCTGAAAACAGTGGTATTTAATGGCAAAATACAGGCTAAATGAGCAAACAGTGGCAAAAAAAGGGAAAAAATTGCAAGAAGCAGGATAAGAGAGGCAAAAACTGGTGGCAAAAAATTGGATAGAAGTAGTAAAAATGGCAAAAAAAAAAAAGTGGCAACAAGAAATGGCAAAAGTGGCCTTTAATCAGTAAAAACTGATTCAAAGTGGCAATTAAAATAAGTTGAAGGTGGCAAATAGCGGTCAAACTGCAGCAAAAAGGGGCAAAGTAGGCATAAATTTAGATTAAAAAAAAGTTGAAAATTAGAAAAATAGAGAAAAAGTGGCAAATATGGCAGAAAGTGGCAGAAACGGGTGAGACGTTACCAAAAAATGAGTTACAGGTGGCAAAAAAAAAATTGCCAAAAAAATGCAAAAAAAAAAAAAAAAAAAAAAAAAAAAATGTAATCGTGGCTTACTGGGGCAAAAATGTGAGAAAAATGGTCAAAAAGCAGCAAAGAGTGGCAAGAATGATGAAATCAGTGGCATTTAATGGAGCAACGCGGCTTAAGTGGGCAAAAAGTGGCAAAAAAAGGGAAAAATTTGCAAAAAGCAGGATAAAAGAGGCAAAAACTGGTGGCAAAAAAGGGACAGAAGTAGTAAAAATGGCAAAAAAAAAAAAAGTGGCAAAAAGAAAAGGCAAAAGTGGGCTCAAAGCAGTAAAAATGGATTCAAAGTGGAAAAAAAAGAAAGAAATTGGTTAAAAAATAAATTCCAAATAGCGTTCAAACTGACTAATGTGACTTGCAATGGATAATATCTGAGGTCATAGTTTCCCTTTGTAAAGGTTTTATGGGGAAATAATATTTCAAATTAAAACATAAAAGAGCCACATGCTGAGTATCACTGTTTTAGAGGATTACTGGGCATTAGTCAGAGATCTGTGGTGGCATAGTGAGGCCAGAATTGACCTTAACTACACCACATTCAAAATTATTATGCACATGATATTTTTCTCTGATTTTCCTAAATAGTTGATGTGAATGACAGTCAGTATTATTTCAAGTCATCAGCTGTTACAGCATAATTTAAATTTCATTGAACAAACTGCTGATGATAACTTTTTTTCTTTCAAAAATAGAAAATTCAAAAAGAACTGAAAGTAGTCGTTGTTGAATTTGCAGTGCATACTTTCTGCTCTTTGCAGCATGCATTTCATACACTGGACATTTAAGTTGTTTTCTCTGCGTTTTCATGTGCATTGTTTTTGACTCTACAGGAAATCCTTTTGGCCTTTGCAGCACATTTGCCCCCACACACTTTTCCAGGAAAGCCTCAAACCAGTACACGAATCCGCCTGTCATTCTGACAGGGATATTGAAAAGTTACAGTAACAAAGGGCGTGCAGGTTCTGACAGGCCCTGCATGTCGCCATAATGACTTAACAGTGTTTACAGGACACCACAGGAACATTTACAACAGCCTCCAGCTGGAGAGAAACAGATTTATGAGTCACTCTGACAGATTATTGACTCTTGGCTTTGCACATGGAATGCTTTTTTATTGGTGCTTGTGGGAAAAACACTGAACTTGGCCTTGGAAATGACCAAAGATATTCCAATTATGACAAGCGTGTTTCAGAAAAGGCTCCGGTGTCCAAATGTATTGTCCCGTCCGAGGGTTTGATGAGCCAAGAGAAACAAGAATGAAAGGAGAGAGAGAGCTTATCTGTGGCGTTTCTGATAGCATCAGGCAATTTAACAGATATCTGTTTTGGTAAAGATGAGATCTTTATTGCTTTTGGCTTTGTTTGACAGATTTACACTCAGAGAATTCTAGAGAGAGGGTGGCATGTGAGGACAGGCAAGACAAAGAAGGAAGCTGTATCTGATATTTACACTGACGTATTCATGATTATGTAAGAGATAATGTACAGTGAGTAGAGGATTATGTTGCTACATTTCCAAAAACATGATGAACACAACCCACTGACTGCGAATAAAAAAAGGCAGTGCATCTCATTCTCCTGCTGTTGTAGAAAACTGAAGGTAAACTCCACCATGATGGGTGCTGACATACTGACATAGTGACTTCATTTGGGGCTAAGACCTGGATCAGGATCTTGGCTGCTGAATCATCTGTCAGTCATATTGGCAACAGCCCTAATCATGCCAATTTATGCAGAAATCTTTACCCAGATTATGCTTCTGCTTCACATCTACGCTGATGCATGGACTGTAGGCCTGCACAGCACTAAAACTACACAGAGCATTGGCATGTAGGCCAGCTTTCACCTTTTCAGAACAGCAACTGCATGTAGCAACAATGCCAAGTGATTGGTCTGCCGCATGCAAAACTTTTGATCTGCTCCAATGCCTCCTATTTTTTCTTCTACATAGCAGCTGCAGTATAATCAACAGTTGATCTGTATCCGTCAGCTCAGCTCCAACATTATATGCTTGCCTTTATTTGCCATGGTTTCCTGTAGACAAACAAGCGGGGGATGGCACGTTGGGACCAGGAACTGGCATTAAAATCACCTCAAATTTAACGCCAGTTCCTCAAAGCAACGTTTGAGTTAGAGCATTGCAGGGCGCCCTGGACAACCATTGCACAAGTATGTAGTGGCCATGATGATGTAGCTCCATCTCAGATACACCAGAGTAGATTAAACCAGGCTTTAGCCTTCATATAATCAATGTTGGGACGCATAGTATTGGACTTTTCCCATATGTCAATATTTACAAATTCTTTTCACCTGTTAACAGCATTAATACTGATGAATGTAGTTCAGACCGAAAACTGTAAAGTTTCCAGGAATGAGGAAGAAAAAGGAAAAAAAAAAACAGCTGACATAACGTAAGTCTGCTGGTCCAGGCTTAAACTACACGACTTATTCATACATATGGCCAATATCAAGAGACAATACCAATAATGCACATTTTAACCCTTTATCTGCTGATATCATTCTGATAATATTGTGCATCCCTGTTAAAAAGGATGAGTTTAAAAACAAACAGGGAAATAACTTGTTTCTGCCCTGCTTGAATGAAGGAGGGGAAATTTTTTAAAATCTTATCTGTAAATGTAACCTGAGTCATTGGCACAATCAGTGATTCCATCAGTGTTTCCAATGAACTGTGAAACAGTGTACTTTTCCTCCTGTCTCTGTTACTGCAGCCGTGGGAAAATAAGCAAGGAAGAGCGCTTTTTGTTTTGTTTTTTGTTTTTTTTTAAATCTTAATTATACAATCTCATTAAGTGGTTTGCAAATTAAGGCAAGAGGCCCGTCCTGGTGCAGTCTATGACTGGAGTAAGTCCACACAGCAGAGTAGGGAGGATATCCTCCTTTCGCTGCTAACTGTTAGCTGCTGTTGCTACTGAAAAATTGCAAAAATGGACAGATAAAGTGGTAAGAAAGTGTTGAAAAGTGGCAAAAATGGAGTCAAAAGTGGTAAAAATGGTTCTTATGTTGAAAAAGTGGCAAAGATTAGTGAAATATTGGTGATAAGCGGTTAAAAACTGGTTAAAAATGGGCAAGAATAAACATCCGAACCCAGTGATGGCTTCACAAATTTTTTCAGCTCCAAAATGAGATAACTGTAAGCCTGGATACTAGCACCAATGCTACTGATCCAATATACATGCCCTGATACCATAAAGAAATCAGAACTATGGAGGCCCCATTCTCTGGGTGTATCTGGAGCCATTCTCTGTGTTTGTCAGGGGCCATTCTCTGTGTTTATCAGGGGCCATTCTCTGTGTTTATCAGGGGCCATTCTCTGTGTTTATCAGGGGCCATTCTCTGGGTGTATCTGGAGCCATTCTCTGTGTTTGTCAGGGGCCATTCTCTGTGTTTGTCAGGGGTCCATTCTCTGGGTTAATCAGGGGCCATTCTCTGGGTGTATCTGGAGCCATTCTCTGTGTTTATCAGGGGCCATTCTCTGTGTTTGTCAGGGGTCCATTCTCTGGGTTAATCAGGGGCCATTCTCTGGGTGTATCTGGAGCCATTCTCTGTGTTTGTCAGGGGCCATTCTCTGTGTTTATCAGGGGCCATTCTCTGTGTTTGTCAGGGTTCCATTCTCTGTGTTTATCAGGGGCCATTCTCTGTGTTTATCAGGGGCCATTCTCTGTGTTTGTCAGGGGCCATTCTCTGGGTGTATCTGGAGCCATTCTCTGTGTTTGTCAGGGGCCATTCTCTGTGTTTATCAGGGGCCATTCTCTGTGTTTATCAGGGGCCATTCTCTGTGTTTGTCAGGGGCCATTCTCTGTGTTTATCAGGGGCCATTCTCTGTGTTTATCAGGGGCCATTCTCTGTGTTTGTCAGGGGCCATTCTCTGGGTGTATCTGGAGCCATTCTCTGTGTTTGTCAGGGGCCATTCTCTGTGTTTATCAGGGGCCATTCTCTGTGTTTATCAGGGGCCATTCTCTGTGTTTGTCAGGGGCCATTCTCTGTGTTATCAGGGGCCATTCTCTGTGTTTGTCAGGGGTCCATTCTCTGGGTTAATCAGGGGCCATTCTCTGGGTGTATCTGGAGCCATTCTCTGTGTTTATCAGGGGCCATTCTCTGTGTTTTTCAGGGGTCCATTCTCTGGGTTAATCAGGGGCCATTCTCTGGGTGTATCTGGAGCCATTCTCTGTGTTTGTCAGGGGCCATTCTCTGTGTTTATCAGGGGCCATTCTCTGTGTTTATCAGGGGCCATTCTCTGTGTTTGTCAGGGGCCATTCTCTGGGTGTATCTGGAGCCATTCTCTGTGTTTGTCAGGGGCCATTCTCAGGGTCGGGCAGGGGCCATTCTCGGGGTTTATCAGGGGCCCATTCTCTGGGTTTGCCACTTAAATCCTATCCGTAGGCAGAGAAAGCCCTTAACTCTAAAGTATGGAGGTATTTTTCTGTGTTTGTGTTATTAGCTGTGCAGGCTTTCATTCACATGTGTCTGCTCTGACCTTTTAATCCACTCAGAACAGGGATTGAGTTCTGCTCCATAACACGGACCTCCCTCTCACACGTGTTCACCACACAATGAAGACATTGAGCCGAGGGATCGTCCCGGTGAACTCCTGGTTCTCATAAATCTCTCCTTGGATCAGAGACGCTCACAGGAGTCAGACACTGAAGTCAATCTGACCTCACGTCTTTAAAGACTGAACCCTGAAAAAAGGAGACATGTTCGTGTTAACGGTCGGACCAAATGTTGACAAGAAAGACGTCAGAGCAGGAATAAATCATGTGAAAGAGATGATGATTTAGATGACATGTGAAGCCTGTTGAGATCAATCCAAACCCTTCACACACACTTTAAACACACACAGAGAAAGCAGTGCCATTAGCCTCCTGCCTCCTCTGAGCTTGGCAGAAAACCTCAATCACACGATAGCAAAATCCCTCACACACTGCAGCAGCTCTACATCTTTCTGCTACATTCTTTCTTTTGTGCAGCTCCAGCAGGAATGTCTTTCTTTCCGACCATTTAAGCTCTGACTTTACGAGAACAGTCATGTGAAGGGAAGTCAAACAGACCACAAGTTTAAATAAACCCAGTCTGTCTGAAGTCAGAGAGGCCGTACATCACGTCTGACAGAGAGGAATATTTTATCTCTGACCACAGATCAGTGACATGTGAGGGATGTTTTCAACCCGGAGGACAATTTAAAGGTTCACAGGAATGTGTGGAAAAGTAGAAATCCTGCCTGTCAGTGGATCCAACATTCAGGACAGCTCAAATCCCATCCTCTGAAATAAAGAATATCAGACAGAGCCAGTGGTGGTCTCAGGATGTTTGGGGGGGGGGGGGGGGGGTAAATGACAGAAAGGGCACCTGCTGTTTGTGGTGGGCACAACAGGTGAAATAGTTCGACACCCATGTTAGGATTAATCTTTTTGTTCTCATCATTGTCCCTTTATTTTACCGGGAAACACAAGTGAGGATGTCAGGGAAACTTTTTATTTTCCATTGGACATGTGAGGGTTCCTCTGAGAGGGTACCCTATCATGTTTTGTCCTCTTGCGGGGTCCTAAAGAGGGCACCTGCTGAATTTTGCCCTCTGAGAGGCACTCAAGAGTGTGCTTTATCAAATATACCCCCTTTGAGAGAACTAATAAGGGTATTTTGTCAAATTTTGCCAACTTAGAGGTCACTAAAGAGTGTAATTGTTGTGTTTCTTTCACTTGAAGGCACCAAATAGGGTACTCTTACATATTTTTAACTCTGTGAGGGCAGTTGTCAACTTTGTCCACTTACAGGGCTCTAGAGGGTACTTGTTGGATGTTGTCCATTTCAAAGAGGGCACTTGTTGAGTTTCGTCCACTTGGATGGCACCAAAGAGGTCCCTTGTGGACTTTTGCCCACATGGAGGAAACCAAAGAGATCACTTGTTGAGTTTTGCCCACTTGGAGGGCACCAAAGAGGTCCCTTGTTGAATTTTAGCCAACTTGGAAAGTGCCAAAGAGGGCACCTGTTGAGTTTTCTCCACTTGGAGGATGACAATTTGGTCACTTGTTAAGTTTTGCCCACATGGAGTGCACTTAAGAGGGCACTTGTTAAGTTTTGCCCACATGGAGTGCACTTAAGAGGGCACTTGTTAAGTTTTGCCCACTTGGAGTGCACTTAAGAGGGCACTTGTTGAGTTTTACCCACATGGAGTGCACTTAAGAGGGCACTTGTTGAGTTTTGCCCACTTGGAGGGCACTTAAGAAGGCACTTGTTGAGTTTTACCCACTTGGAGGAAACCAAAGAGTGTACTTGTTGGATTTTGCCCACTTGGAGGGTGCTTCAGAGGGTATCTGTTGACTTTTGTCTACCTGGATGATGCCAAAGAGTCTACTTGTTGAGCTTTGCCCACTTGGAAAGTTCCAAAGTGGTCACGTGTTGAATTATGCCCACTTGGAAGATGCCAGTGTGGTCACTTGTTAAGTTTTGCACACTTAAAGGGCACCAAAGAGGGTACGTGTTGAATTATGCCCACTTGGAGGGTGCCAAAGAATGCACTTGGTGAGTTTTGCCCACTTGGAAGACACCGAAGAGGTCACCTTTTGAATTTTGCCCACTTGTGGGGCAGTAATGAGGATACTTATTACATTTTGTCCACAGGGATGGCACTAAAGAAGGTACTTGTTGAATCTTATACACTCAGAGAAGACCCTTGAGGTCACTATGTAGATTTTATTTACATTTAACTGGGACCTTAATGGGCACATTGTCAAATATTGCTCACTTACAGGGCACCCTGGTGGGTACTTTGTCAAATGTTGCCCACTAAAAAGTCACCAAAAAGGGACCTTTGTCAATTTTGTGCAGAGTTTTTTATCTGTTTTGAACTTCAGAGTGTAACTGCTGAGAAAAAAAAATCTAAGTATGGATGACATACAAGTGAACATGTGATTTTTCTTAAAAACTTGGGTACTTTTGGTACAATTGAATGTACAAATACCGTTAGTTTGACAACCTTAGTACAAATGAAATAAGTTTCACTGCACAATGCACAAACTACTCTTGTCTTTCTGTGGTATGGTAGGGAAACAGGCCTGCTCCAGGATCCAGCCTTTAAGTCTTCTCACTCTCCACTAACGACTGAACGATGGTCACTGGGTCAAAAACTGGTTCCCCTTCTTTGGGAAAGTCTTGAGCTGACCCACTGCCTCTTGGAGTGAACTTACTAATCACTGTGTTTCTGCAGGAATGACAGGAATGTGCAGCTTAATAGTTGTAAAAGCATCTTTTATCAGTCTCCTAGCATGATACCAAACTCTGTGAGTAAGGCTTGAGCCGCCTCTTCTATAGATAACAATAAAGAGAGTAATTTTAGGGTGTACAGTACAGCTGCTGTATATGTTTCATTGTGTCAGCGTCTGCTGTATATTCTCCATATGTGGATGAGGTGGCGTGATTAGAGGGTGGCACTGCAGCGCTCCCCTCAGGACACTTCACCCTGTTATTTTCCCCTCCTCAGCCCGTGCCTTCAATAGGGAGGGTGGGTCCGTGACCTCCCTCCCACGCACAACCACGAGAGAGGGAGTCACCCCGTCACTTAACCACTCCTAAGTGTCCGTTTGAGACAGGCGGCGTTCACAGGCCCCCCTCAGGCATTGACAGAAGTTCTGATCACTGAAAGCAGAGTGGAGCGGAGGCCCTGATTCTCAGGATCCTCTGATCCTCACCATGACACAGGAAGTAAAACGCTTTTGTCAACGTCCTCTTGTTAGAGTGATGGAGGTCTTTGAGCAGTGGAGGACCGTTTATTTTAACTGGAGGCAAAATGATCAGATTTTGCCTGCTTTTATCCACTAAAATGGAACTTTGTTAAAATTTGGCCACTTAATTTTCACCATAGAAGGCATTTGTCAAACAATATCCACTTACAGAGCACCAAGAAGGAGGGCACTTTATCAAGGGTTTCCCCTTCCTTTGTTAACTTTTGTCCACTAAAGGGCACCAAGGTGAGCCTGTTGCCAATTTTATCAACTCAGAGAGAACCAAAGAGGGTACTCCAAACAACTCTGGGCATTTAAAGGTCACCGCTGAGAGCACCTGACAAACAATATGTACTCAGAGGGCAGCAAAGAGGACCCTTTGCCAATTTTATCCCACCTAGAGGTCACCAAAGAGGGCACTTTGTCAAACCTTGACCAATAATAAGGCAACAAAGAGGGCATATTGTCCAATTTTGACTTCTTAAATGACACCAAGGATGGAACTTTGTCTATGTGGTCCACTTTTGAGGTCACCAAAGAGGTCACTTTGTCAAACCTTGACCAATTAGAAAGCACCAAAGAGGGTATATTGTTGGAATTTGGACCATCTAATGACACCGAGGTTGGAACTTTGCCAATTTGGACCACTTAGAGGCCCCCAAAAAGAACTCTGTCAATTTTGCCAACCTAAAGGTCACCAAAGAGGTCACTTTATCAAATCTTGATCAATAAGAAGGTGACAAAGAGTGTATATTGTCCAATTTTTACCACTTAAATGACAAAAAGGATGGAACTTTGCCGATTTGGTCCACTCAGAGGTCACCAAAGTGGGCACTTTGTATATTTGGTCTACCAAGACTGCACAAAAGGGCCTTTTGCCAATTTGGTCCACTTAGAGAACACCAAAGAGGGCACCTTGTCTATTTCATCCACTTTTGAGGTCACCAAAGTGGGCACTTTGTATATTTGGTCTACCAAGATTGCACAAAAGGGCCTTTTGCCAATTTGGTCCACTTAGAGAACACCAAAGAGGGCACTTTATCAAACCTTGACCAATAAGAAGGAACCATAGAGGGCATATTGTCCAATTTTGACAACTTAATTGACACTAAGGATGGTACTTAGTCGATTTGGTCTTCTAAGAGGACACCGAAGAAGGCACTTTGTCATTTTGGTCCACTAAGAGGGATCCAAAGAGAGCATATTGTCTATTTGGTCCACTTTTGAGGTCACCAAAGAGGGTACTTTGTCAAACCTTGACCAATTATAAAGCACCAAAGTGGGTATTTTGACCACTTAATGAGACCAAGGATGTGACTTTGCCAATTTGGTCCACTTAGAGGACACCAAAGAAGGAACTCTGTCAATTTTGCCAACCTAAAGATCACCAAAGAGGTCACCTTCTAGATTCTGTCAACTTAGAGGACACCAGAGAGGTCACTTAATCAAACCTTGACCAATAAGAAGGCACCAAAGACGGTATATTGTCCAATTTTGACCACTTAAACAACACCAAGGATGGGACTGTGCCAATTTGGTCCACCTAGAGAACACCAAAGAGGTCACTTTATCAAACCTTGACCAATTAGAAGGCACCAAAGACGGTATATTGTCCAATTTTGACCACTTAAATGACACCAAGGATGGGACTGTGCTAATTTGGACTATTAAGAGGACACCAAAGAGGGCACTTTGTCTATTTGGTCTAATAATACTGCACATATAGGGAACTTTGCCAATTTTGGCAACTGAGAGATCACCAAAAAGGGGAACTTTGTCAATTTAGTCCACTTAGAGGCAACCAAATGTCAGTCTAGAGGGAACTTTATCATGTTTATCTACCATAGGGGCATTCCAGAGTGCAATTCCCCTACATTTTAAATGGCATTCAGTCTACAAAACCGTTTATGTCCCTTGTAGTCAGACGAAACACTCCTTAGATTTAAATCAGTGTTGTGTGATTAGTAGTCTACTCAGCAAGACATGATCATAAAGTCCAATTGCCTTAGACCTCATAAATTCAATCAGTTTATCTCTGAGTCAGAGCGGACGTTTGTGCAAAGTTTGCGACGTTTTTGCGAAGTCAAGTTCACAATAATGACCTGGACAGACTCGGCTCTCCTGGCACAGAAGCATCAAAACTAATCAGGTACTGATTTTCTGCTTTCTTCACTTCTATCAGTAAAGAAATTGCTCAGCTGTGGTCGGATTCATCATCACTTTATCAAACATACAGCTCTCATTAAGTCCAAGCATTCCTGCCATAGTGGTTCCCAGACTTCCACAGCTCCACAGCTCTGTAAAACATCACAGGAAACTGCACTAAAAACACTTCAAAAACACGCCTCCCACTCTGCTGTCTGGGAAAAAAAAACTCTAAAAACAAAGAGGGAAACAGAGCATTTGTTTGTAATTCTTCTGTTAGAATGAGAGTTTACTGTTCAGAGATTTAAAAACTCCTGTATCAATTAATCCTGCTACATCTCACACCGATGATAACGTCTTCTTTTGTTCTGAAACGCACACCGAGCAAAGAGGGGGCTCTCATGATACCTAAAGGGAACACAAAATGAAAAAACAGGTGTTGCACATGTTCAAAGTTAAATGTGGGTGCTGATCTGCCAACTTCAGCCACAAACCACAGAGCTAAATGGCATGCTGCCTCTCTTTAGATATGAATGCTGAAAGATGAGAAATGACAAAGCAGAAGCCATAATCTGGGTCAGACCTCCTTTTCCGCCGCACGTGCCCTGCTGCAATCTGTGCAGAGTGGTATCTTGGCTGTAAACAATGAAAACAGATGATGGGACCTCAAACAATGAAAAGGTGGAGATTTAAAGAAAAGGGTCAAAGTTCAGGGTCTGATTGGATTAGGCTGAATATAAAGCGTCATTTTATCCCTTTATCTGCTGCATCTGAAGGTCTGATGATTTAGACACAAACTAAATATGCCATGTTGCTGCGGTTTGCCCTTGTTCTGTGTCTGCATGTTGAGAGAAGCTGTTTGCATCTTTAAGGCCATTGCACACTGAGTCCGCATGGCAGCATCATGCTGTGGGGATGCTTCTCAGCAGCTCTTTTCTTTTCATACTAAAATGTTTTTGATTTTGTTGGTCAAAGTGGCAGAAGCTTACATCTTTATCCATATTTTTAGCTTACTATCTCTGGAATCAGTTTAGAACACAGGTGTCAAACCCAAGGCCTGAGGGCCAAAACCGGCCCTTGGAACAGTAAAATCTGGCCCTCAAGATGATCTCATATTTCTGTTCTAACTGGCCCATCAGTCTGAGGTCTGCAGATTTCCACAAGTATAAAACTTGAAACTTATCCTTTATGATTTAAGAAATCCTTGTTAAGTCATAAAATCTAAAAAAAATGAAAGGAGTAAAAATATTTAGATAAGAAGTCAGGAATGTGGGAGAAGAAATTAATTTGTGTTTTAATTTCACATTTTCAATTTTTGCATCTTACAGTAAGCACTCAAACTTAGGATTTTGACTTTTAATTTCATACTTTGAGCATTTCAACTCAGAATTTTGACTCCTTGTATAATATTTTGAGCTTTAAGATTCACAATTTTAATTTTTAAGTGATATTTTGACCTTTTCAACCAATTATTTTGTATTTTACCTCATATTTTCAACTCCAAACTTTGACTTCACAATCCCATAGTTTGACCTTTTAGACTCACAATTTAAAATTTTGAATCTTTTTTTACTTTTAATTTCATGATTACAAATTTTATTTCATATTTGACCTTTTAAACTCATGACTTTGACTTTCTGTCTAAATATTTGCTATTAAAAGAACATTATTTTTCAATTTCAATTTCATTTTTTGACCTTTTTGAACTAATACATTTACTTTCTCAGATTGTGAGCCTTTAAACTTATCTTTTAACTTTATAAATGTCAAAATTGGTTATCATTAGTGCAACTTTTTTTTGTTTTTCTTAATTACAGGTGAAACAAGGTTGACAGTTTATGGTTAAAAAGGTGACCCTGCTAGGCCCTCAGGTTAGTCCTTAATCCAGAATGCGGCCCCTGCTGTGATTGAGTTTGACAGCCCCGGTTATGCCAATTCTGCTGCCTCTGCTCCTCTGTAGGCGGTTTCCCACCAACACTTCTCCAAACTTCCAGAGAATTTCAGGTGAACTGCCCCAGATTCTGATTCTGATTTGTTCACACATGCTTTTCTGACTGGGAGACAGGAGGAGGTGAAAGGGATCTCCGGGGCAAGATATGACGATATGTTTACAGAAGCACAATAGTTAAAAAGAAAAAAAAAAGAGCAGCAAGGAGCGAACTAGCCAACTACAAACATACTGAAGCAGCTCAGTTACATGCACAGAAACTGCTTTGTTGTGCACCGGGAAACTGCATTTTGAATTGGACTTACACCACAAACCAGCTTTAAAGACAGCTACAGTAGCCAAATGGATGTAGCCCAGCAGCGATCCCTCTGTCAAGTGTAATAGTCCTGTGACTGTCAAGCTAACTTGTCAGGAGTGAAGCCATTACAGTGAGCTAACCAGCCTAATGGACTGTTAAGATGACAGTAGCTGTTCCAGGCATGAGCACACAGGTCTGTTACCCCTTTCTCTGCATTTCTCAGTGGAGATACTAAAACACAGCCTGTGATCTTTGATAAGATAAGTCAGCCGACCGCAAACAGGCCATGTTTCTGCTCAGACACAGGGTCTCTGCTGTCTCACTATCAACGTTCCTGTCTTATGTCAGAGCTAATCAGGAGTCCTGTAACACGACAGGGGAAACAACTCCCTGTCTCTTGGTTTTGTAAATATGAGGATTACATGTTAAATAAACCTGACTTTATTAATGCCTGGTTAAAGCCTCAGAGATTAGCGGGGCCTTAGTCTGCAGGGGAACAACGAGAGAGCACAAGACACGGAGAATGGCTGAAGGGCACAAAACACCGGGGGCCTGATCCACACTGTCTGCTGCACGCGAAACCAAAGACAGCTTCTGCAAACCCAATTCCAAAAAAGTTGGGGCGCTGTGCAAAATATTAACTAGATCAAAATTGCAATTTCAGCTGAAATTGCGTGGGAATGCTGACAGCTGAATTGTGGAAGAACTGCTGAAAATAGTCAAAAGCACAGAAACAGCTAAAAAATTGCATAAAATGGCATAAAAGTTGCTGAAAATGGCATTCAATAGTGAAAAAAAGGAGAAAAATGGCTGAAAGTAGCATGAAAAATGCTGGAAAAAGTCTAAAAATAGATGAAAGTAGCCTTAGAATAGCATAAAATAGCATAAAAATAGCCTAAAATAGCATAAAATGGCATATAAGTTGCTAAAAATGGCATTAAAAAGCTCAACAAAAAGAATTAAAATAGCTGAAAGTAGCCTTAAAATTGCTGAAAGTAGACTTAAAAATAGCATAAAATAGCATAAAATGGCATAAAAGCAGCTGAAAATGGCATTCAATAGCTCAAAAAAGAATTAAAAAAGCTGAAAATAGCCTACAAATAGCTGAAAGTAGACTTAAAATAGCTGAAAGTAGCATAAAAATAGCATAAAATAGAATATAATGGCATAAAAGTAACTGAAAATGGCATTCAATAGCTCAAAAAAGGATAAAAATAGCTGAAAGTAGCCTAAAAAAGCTAAAAATAGCCTAAAAATGGCCTAAAAGCAGCCTTAAAATAGCTGAAAATAGTATAAAAATAGCTGATTTTGGCCTAAAAGTAGCTAAAAATTGCATTCAATAGCTGAAATAGCATAGAAATAGCTGAAAATAGCATGAAAATAGCTATACTTTAAAAATTCTTAAAAGTTAGAAATGAGAAAAGTCATGGCAGTCGAATGATGAAGAAACTGATTTTTTTTAAAGCTCAAACGGTGTTGACGAAGTATGAAGGAGGAGATAGCAGGTGCGGAAGAAGAATAATAAACAAAATGGCCAACGCAAATATCAACAGTGTGGATGCTCAGCATCCCCACTAATAAGAACAGAAATTCATTCAGGAACACTCTCGATAAACATTTAACAGTTCTATTGCAAAGTGGGTTTGCAGTATTACTTGGCGCAGAAGACTAGAAAGATAAATCTAGCCCTCAAATAGACAGACACATCTATGACAATGTGCATTTATTACAAAAAAAAGTCAGTTCAAAAGTGATTATTCCATAGTAGTATGAATCTGAATGAGGGTGGAACAAGCTTTCTGCTATAAAGGAGGAGGCTGGGGTGGAGGAAGTTAAGCTTTGCCAGCAGCAGCAGCATGGTACTTCAGCATAAATAAAAGCAGGGATTAGTGAGATGAATGCCATATTAAATACACCGCTGTGTTAAGAGAAAGAGCTGTGATTGGCTGTGGAAGCTGGGAGCCTATAACTAGGATCAGCTGATCATGGCTGGGTGTATGACTGTAGGATGTGTATGACCTCCACATCCTACAGGAACTAGCGCCAAGCTTCATGCAATGAGTGTCAAATCTCATAAACCCATATTTTATTCACACTGGAACCCATGTAGGCAGACGGCCCCGGGTTCGAATCCAGCCTGAGGCCCTTTACCACATGTCTCTCCCCGGCTCTTGTCCCTGTTTCCGAGTTGATCCACTGTCCTCCTCTATCATAATAAAGGCACAAAAACACCCAAAATAAATCTTTAAAAGAAAGATTCAGAGAATCTGGAGAAATCTCGAGGCTGAAGGTCAATAATGGATGCTTGTGATCTTGGGGCCCTCAGGGGCCACTGCATTAAAAACAGGAATGATCCTGTACTGGGAATCACTGCATGGGCTCAGGAAGGCTTCCAGAATCACTATATGTCAACGTTGTTAGGCATGCCATCCATGCCATCCACAAATCAAAAATAAAGCTAGATCATGCAAAGAAGAAGCCATATGTGAACAAAGTCCAGAAATGTCACTGTCTTCTCTGGGTCAAAGCTCGTTTAAAATGGAAAACTGTTCTGTGGTCACATGAATCAAAATTTGAATTTCCTTTTGGAAACCACAGACGTCACCTCCTGCAGACTAAAGAGGAGAGGGATCATCCAGCGTGTTCTCCTGGCTCAGTTCTAAGGCCTGCATCTCTGATGGTGTGGGGTTACATTAGTGTTTATGGCGTGGGCAGCTCTAACATCTGGAAAGAAACTATCAATGCTGAGAAGTAGAGAGAGGTTTTAGATCAACACACGCTCCCATCCAGACAGCATCTGGAAGAATCCAGGTGCTGAACTGGCCTGTCTGCAGTCCAGACCTTTCACCAAAAGAAAACATCTGAAGCATCAGAAAAGGAAAAATCCATCAAAGAAAGCCCATAACTGTTGAGCAGCTAGAATCCTACATCAGACAAGAATGGGACAACATTCCTCTCCCAAAACTCCAGCAGACTGTTGGTAGAAGAAGAAGTGATGCTATGCAATGGTAAACATGGCCCTGTCCTTACTTTTTTGAATTGTGTTGTTTATGTTTGTCTGGTTTTATTTACATTTTACAGTGTCCCAACTTTTTTGGAATTGTGGTTGTATAAACCAGGCTCTGGGGATACAGCAGCAGTAACGATCGTGAAACATTACCCTGTCATCATGCTGTAGCTGCAGAGTTAATGAGGGTTCTTGATAACAGTGGTGTGAATCACAACCGTCCACACATCAGACGTCTATAATGAAATGACCTGATTATGACTCCGCCTGTTTCCAGCGAAAGATGGCCGTGTGACTCCGCTATCAGCTGACCCGACACCCACAACTCACCACAGACCTTGGACCGGTCTGACAGACACGGTGTGTGATGTTGCTTATCTTTCCATAGGAGCCGTTTACTGTAAGTCCTTAGAAGGCCGGGGGCAGAGAGATGGAGGGGCATAGTCCTGCAGAGGTCATGGGATAATTTAAGATAAGGAAGCATGCATTTTTAGGGCCTCAGAAATGTAAACGATGTCATTAAAACATTGGCTAGTTTATTTTTAAAACAATCCCCTCAGACACGGGTCGTTTTAGGAAAAAAAAGCAGATTTCTGTCTATTTCTTTGGGCTACTAAAACATGATGATGCTATTTTACTGCTGTAGTCCAGCCTGAATCCAACTGCTACATTTATAAGGCTTAAAACCCAATTCCAAAAAAGTTAGAACAATGTATGGGAGTGATTTGTAAACCATTTTCAACCTCTAGTCAATTGAATTTAGACAACTGACAAGATATATAATATTCAGACTGATAAACTTTATTGCTGTGTGGAAATATATATACATTTTAAATTTAATGCCAGACACACATTCCAAAAAAGTTGGGACAGGAGCATGTTTACAAGATCTTCTAACAACACTCTGTAAGCCTCTGGAGACTCAAGGCTCTGATTCTTGAAATAGTAAAAGTAGACTGAATGCACTTCCTGCTTTGTGGCATCCAAATTACTCAAAAGTGCAAGGTTTCATTCGGACTGGACTGCACGCAGGCCCTACTCTCCTTTATCGTGAAGCCATGCTGTTGTTACTCTCACTGAAATAGGCAGGGATATCCTCAAAGGAGGTCATCTGGATGGAAGCATGTGTTGCCCCAAAACCTGTCTGTACCTCTCAGTGTGAATGGCATCTCCACAGATGTGTAAGTAACCCATGCCAACACTAATACACCCCCACACCACAACAGATACTGGCTTTTGAGCTTAGCTTTTGTAACAGTCTGGATTTCGGAGGACTTTATGGCCATTATTTCCAAAACAATTTAAAATATGGACTCCCTTTTTATCACAAATGAGTTTGGGCACAGAGGTGCTTCTGGATGTTGCTGGTATATTGCTTTGGCATTGCATGATGGAGTCTTAACTCCTCAGGCATGAGCACAGGCATCCATAACTTAACTCTTAATGATGGCGGTTTTTAATGCAGTATGCTCTTTAGGGGGGTCAAAGGTCACATGCATTCATTGTTGGTGTTTAGGGGTACTGGTTCAGGCGGTAGAGCAGGCATCCATAAACAGAGGCTATAATCCTCGACTCACTGGTCATGAAATTGGTTCCTGGTCTTGGCGCTGCTTGGTGCATGTCTTCCCCCACTCTCTCTCTCTCCTCGTCTCTCTCTCCAGCTACCTTTTCGGAATTCAGGCAGATAAGGAGCATGAAATAATCTTTGAAAAATGTTGGTGTTTAACCTTTTCCTCTTACAGCAGGGGTGTCCAAACTATGGCCCCGGGTCCAATTTTGATTGGCCCGCAGCAAATTCTAGATATAAAATGAAACATGGCCCACATTTGAACATGAAGCTTGTGCTTGAGCGTATTGTACTTCATAGTTTCAGCACAGGACAGTGCTACCATGCTAATTCTGTAAACAAACATTTTGACAACAAGAATTTATAGATGCGTTTTTTGTGACTACACTGAGACAACACTGTACATAGTAAAAATATTGGCAGTCAGAATAATATCTTAAGTCCCTGATGAGTTTCATCAGCAAATAGTAACACCAATAATATTTCAGAGGCTGAGTCAGAGGTAGCCAGGGCCAAACAGGGCCCCCTGATACCTGATTGGTTTCCAAAAAAACATGGAAACTGTTGTCTATTCGCCTCGTCAGGCCACAGAGTCAAGCTTTGCCCCGATCAGATATCTAATGCAAGCCTGGACTTTTTTGCACATGCTGAACTTGGTAACTTCACATTACTAACATAAGTGATGGGGGATTCCTTCTAATTTATCACTCAGCCAGAGAGACTGACAGGATAAATAACTTAAGACAGACAGTCCTAGAGAAAGTAAACAGAAGTCCAAGAGTCAGAAAGAGTATCTATCTGTCTCTATTGTGCTGAGGAGTGTTTTCCTCAGACCTGGCCCTGAGCCTATCCAAACACCCCCGCCTGCGCCTTAAACCGACCTCACAACCTGTCCATTAACCCCCCCAAACGTCACACAAGGCCCCAGCTGCATCCAAAGTCTGAGGAAAAGACTGAGCAAAGGCTAGAGGTGGGGATCACCAGCTGAGGAGGGGGATGTGTTCCTATTTCAGAGGATCTCTACGTCAACTTACATCGACTTCTGTCTCGGAGTTTCTACCCCGTCACCCCGCTGCCCTTTTTTCTTGGAGGGTGGAGGGAAACATGAGGGTTGGATTGAGTTAATATCTACAGCTGGGAGGTCAGCTTTCCTCTGGGACAATGTGAGGATATGAGTGCTTGATGACAGCGAATGATAAGAGGCTGTGGAGGCAGGAGCGGGTACAAGGGCAGCCAGCCTCTCTCAGTCCTGTCTCTACAGACTGCTGCTGCAGTCTCTGTTTTTATTTTACACAACATATTTTAAACAAGCAGCTCGTCTACTCCTCTGTCAACAACTCACAAGGAAAGAGGCAGAAACACAGCTGTGTCATCAGCATACAATGACATTTAAGAGCAGTGGTTCTCATGGCAAGAAGAAAAGATTTTGTATAGCCATAATAAAGTTTGTTGAACTCAGTGTGATGTAGGAGTGAATCTATAACATTAGTGCATTTCTCATTTGGCTCATTTAGCTTTTATACTACATTTTGTGCATACCGAAGCAGGTCAAACGTCGAGTAACATAGCCACCAGCTCAAAACAAAAGCTCAGGGGCCTCATTTATAAAGCTTGCTTACGCACAAAACAGGGCTTGACAGTGGCGTACGCCACTTTCCACGCAAAGGTTGTGATTTATAAAAATAAACTTGGCGGGAGAATGTGCGCACCGGTATGCCAACTTTGATCCTTGCGCACAAACATTTTGGAGACGGGGGAAACTTGCGGCGCAGATGGTGAGGTGGTGAATTGAAGCCATTCTTCTCATACATTTAATGTCATCACATATCAGACTTATAGACCCGCGTAATCATAAACAGTGTCATAGATGTGTTCCTTTAGTGAGCCATTAGGCCTACTACTGTATGCACAATGTTCATATTTCATACTTTCATCTTCAAATGATATAGAGCAGTGATAGCACTGATTGATTAGTATTAATTGTGACAAGGTGTGTAACAATCAGTCTAACTGCTGAGTAAGCATATAACTGTGTGGTGACACTCGTGTGTAATGCTGCACAGTGGATCCGCTGGCATTGCTGGAAGATCATGCAAATGGTAGGATCAGGATGGAGAGAGACTTTAGGGACCACAAAGATTTACTGGCCCATGATGATGACCGGCTAATGAGTTGATTTAGATTCCCTAGAGCAGTGCTCTAGGATCTATGTGCTGAACTGGGCCCAGTATTAGACCGAACCACCCGCCTGAACCACGCCATCCCGGTGCTTATACAGGTGCTGACCACTCTGGGGTTTCTGGCAACCGGCTCCTTCCAGCGGGAATTAACTGACAGATATGTGTTTGATATGATTAACAATATATAATTTTACATGCTCTGTCTAAAGCCCCTTTTGGGTCTGATATAATACAGTTTTGTCATTTTGGATGGCATTATAAACATGACCAGTCGATACAGGTTTCCTTACACTGTGGGTGAACAGGCCAACATTAAAAGGCAATTTGCAGTAATGTCCTGTTTCCCAAATGTAGTCGGCGCAATTGACTGCACTCACGTTGCTATAAGGGCTCTGAGTGAAAGTGAATTTGTCCATGTGAACTGAAAAAAATGTGCATACAATTAATGTACAAATTATTTGTACCTCAAACAAATTTTGACAAATTTAGTGGCATGGTGGCCTGGGTCAACACACGACTCATTCATCCTGACGCACAGCAGCGTAGGGAACAGACTGCAGATCGCTCTGTGGCACTCACACTATTTACAGCGGTGACAATGTGCTGTCACTCTCTTGTTTTTTTGTTTGTTTGTTTGTTTTTTTTTAATTAGTGATGCCACTACTGTGACCACCAAGTAAAATATTTTTTCTGGCCTCCACCTCACCCGCAAGCACCTCTATTTTGGTCTCCCTGAAATTCCTTTTCCTTGTCGTCTCTGCCATGATTGAGCATAAAATGCCGTTGACCAGCAGGCTTATTTATATGCAAAAATATTCATAAGGTATGTTGCATTGACCATTCATGTTAAAATGTGGGTGTGTAGAGGGCGGGATGTGAGATGAATCCACCTGCACAATCTTCCAGGTGGACTGTGATTTATAAAGGGAAAAGTACTTGCAGGTGTGCGTACGCACGGTTTAATAAATCAGATTATTCTTTTGGTGCACGCCATTTTCAGCTTTTGGGCACACGTACTCTTTTAGTATGGATCCTACGCAGTGTTTTATAAATGAGGCCCAAGGTCTCAGGAGGTTAAGCCTTCTTTTTTCTGACTTCAGCTGTGCGATCCACCAAACAAGAGTTAACAGTAGAATAAGCTGTTTGGCACCCACATACTCAGCTCTGCTGCTCATCCCACAAAGTCATGCTCCTTACAAATGTGGCCCCATTTAAAAGGGAAATAAACAGGCTTTCCAACGGGATAAGATTTATGACCAAGAGCTGGGTTTATGTTGCTGATTTGGTAAGATTTCCTGCTAAGGGCACAGTTATGCTGACTTGTTTGAATGTTAGCTGCTCTCTAATGGGTATTTTATCCTGATTTAACTTTAAGGTCTGATGCCTCTGATTTATTTAACCATCCATTGTTTTTCAGTTGCTGATCAATCAGGAAGTGGTGATAACAGCGACCTTCTGAGGACAAAGTCAGGCTGTTGTCAACTCTCTGACCTTTCAGGGACGAGACAATCAGCGCTGACAAAAATAGTACAAACTAAAGAAAACAGCTGAGAGAATATACGGCTTCCTTTTGAGTTGAACACGTTCATTTTAACGTGTTTAGTTGTTCTGGTGACGGGGTGGTTGCGTGAGGGGAAAAAGGGGGTTTAAGATAAAAATGCATGATCAAAAAATTTTAAAACTGCAACTTTCTTTTGGGACAAATGCCCTGATGAAGACCTGACTGGGTCGCAATGCATCAGCTTTTAAAAAATGTGTTTTTCTGACATTTTAATCACACAAAACCTACAGAGTGCCTTGGATTGCATCTTGAAGGACTGTTTTTTTTTACTGCATCATCTTTACGTATGCAACATACGTAAGGATCAGATTCTTTGGAATTTTCCTGGAATTTTGTCACCATGATTCAACGTGAAATTCCCTTTCATTCTCTCAGGGATGATTGTTGGTGACATACCTGCCTTTTTTCCTTGTAATCAGAGGAAATCAAAGCGCTCATCAGCACTCAGAGAGCCCATGTGTTTCCTGAGTAAACTCACATCCTTCTGCTGGAGTTTTATCTCCTCTCTGAGCCCACATCAAGGCCTTGGACTGTCCTCAGAACAATGGGCTCAGGAATCCCGCTCCGAGCTGGACGAGAAATCAGGCTGTCATTAAGATAGCTGTATCTGTCCGTCTAGACACAAAGAGCATGTCAGCTGTATCACTTGTTGAAACAATGCAGCGTTAATGACTTTTCAAGAGACAAACAACAAACACGGAGCAGGGAAAGGAATGTTAACATTGTTGTAAGGAGATTTAGGGGATGAAACCTCTGATTGCTGGTGTTTGCTCTCTGATCCGTCCCGCCGGTGCTCTAAGAGTTTCAGTAAAAGAGAAAGAGAAAACCCTGGCTCGTGTCGTGAGGGGATTTTTGGGATCAGATTAGCAGCACAAACATCTCACAGGTCAAGAGACACCCACGCCATTCCAGCCCCAGAACACAGCTAGTAAATAATGACTTCCTGTGAAAACGCAGAGCGAGAAGTTTTACCAGCTCCTTTCGTTTCCTTCTCAGCTTTCATGTAAGAATCCCAGTGGAAAAAGCTCGAAACTCTGCAGTCAGAGTTACTTCACCCAAAACAGCAGACGAGTTACAGGAGGCAGGAAGAGAAGGCGTAGGCGGTGGAGGTTAAAACGGGGTCCTCTGTGGAGTTAATTTGGAGCCCTGTAGTTCAGGGTGGCTTTCTCTTAAGGCGGATGTTTTACCGCTATGTTCTGCAAAGTGAGAACCCTGGTGTGGTTAGCCAGCCTTCACCGTCTGCTGCTTCTGAGCTGGTTTTATTTTGGAGGGACGAGGCGTTGACATAGAAGAGAGCAAAAGTGATACTGAGTTTATAAGACAGGGGTGGCGACTGCTCCAAGGGCCACATGCAGCCCTCCTCTTCCCTCAGTGTGGCCCTCAAGTCAATTACAAATACTAACAGATAACAAACATGGAGAAATTTGACAAAATCTGCCATGAAAAAATATTTTTTTATTATTATTATTACTTATTTGCAAGAAATAAGCAGCTATAACTGGCTGTAATTGCTTCTGGAAAACTTTTTATATTCATCATAAAATGCAGCCTAAATAAAGTAGATATGCAAGGAAAATGCAACCCAATTTCCAAAAAAGTTGGGACGCCATCTTAAAGGAAAATAAAAACAGAATGCAAGAATTGTCAAATCCCATAAATGTACATGTTGTTCACAATAGAACATAAACAACAAAACAGGTGTTAAATCTGAGGCATTTTACCATTTTGTGAAAAACATAAGCTCATTTTGAATTTAATGGCAGAATCACATTTCAACCTAGAAAAGCACTCGGAGAGCGCAGACCTCCGCCATTAGCCCAATCTCCCAATAGTGTAGAATCCTTTAAAAACATTCCTGGATCCAGACGGTGATCTGGATTACTCCCTCCCCAGTGAGGTGGAGACACGGTGAGGCAAAGCATTGTCTTCACTATGGGTAGACTGTGATGGCGGAAGCATTGCCTGCCAGTGCCAACAGACGCACTGACAGTCTCACCCATGGTCTCACTGGACGACTGGAAGTCATGGCAGAGGGTGAATATTCCTCTATTCCTCCCAGCATTGTGAGTATTCTTGCTACAATTCGCTGTCTTTCTCTCTGTTATGCTCCGACTCGTCTCCGCAACCAGGCGTGTGTCTTTCAAACTCTATAAACTCCAAAACGTTGAATAGAAACACACCTAAAAATGCTGCTGGGATTGAAGTTACTCATGTCTGCCATCTCCTGGTGTAAAGTGGTAACAGCACAGACCTCCACCATTAGCCCTATCTCCCAATTGTAAAAAATCCTTTAAAAAACAAATCAGTTCTTCCTTATTCCATTTTTGACATTTCCTGAAAATTTCATCAAAATCCGTCCACAACTTTTTGAGTTATGTCGCTAACAAACAAACAAACAAACAAACAAACAAACAAACAAACAAACGGACAAACCCACCCGATCAAATAACCTTCTTGGCGGAGGTAAATATGTCACAAAAAGTGTAAAGGAAACAATTTTTCCGCATTTACACGTCACAGGTAGTGATGTACAGTGTCACAAGACCAGTTCCCTCCAGGCCAACATGACGCGTTACGCATGGACAGAAGAGAAGAAGAGACTTTTCTTAACATCATACTTACACCCTTATACGTGGCGTTTGTCATACATACTGACTTTGCCTCTGAACTCTCATCTGTTGCCTTCGTTTTTTGTTCAAAATTGACAAGGCAACCGCTGTAGATGTAATCATAACTGTACCAACAAGAAGACATTTTTAGAGCGTCCAGCTTCCTTGCAATGGAGTCAGGCGAGATGAGATTTTATGATAATTTCGAGGCTCATGCCCAAAACTTCCTTCAATGGAAACACATTCAAAGTGCAATTGTACTTAGTTGACGTTTAAGAATCAGTTATTTTATTTTTGCGAAAAACTGTAATGGGAACCAAGCTATTGAGTTATGAAAGTGTTCCCGAGCCCATGCAGTGATTTCCAGTCCAGAACCATGCCTGTTTTTAATGCGCCGACCCCTGAGGGCCCCAAAAATACAAGCATTCATCATCAATTATCAGTCATGTCTCTTCAGTCTCTTAACATTGCAAGGCAGATGGATACGCCCATTTCCTTGTTTTTCACTGGCGAATCCATCTTGTTAAGCTCCCATCTGAACTGTTTGGGCCCGGTTAGAAGGCGATTAGTGTGGATGCTGCTAGAGCATAAGTTTTATCAGAGCTTGACAACAATTCTTCATTAAAAGAAGAACAAAGAATAGCAGTGAGTTGTTTTCTTTTCAAGAACCACAAAAGTCGAGTACTTACATGTCTGTAGTCGCCATGTTTCACGTTATTCCCCGAGCTCGAGAGCGGCTATGTCATGTGTTTTGTTGCTCTGATTGGCCCGTAGAGATGTGACAGACAGAACGTTCATCCAATCACACTCCGAGTTTTTTCAAAGCCTCTGCCTTTTCTCAAACGTTTCCTATTGAAGCTTTCCCAGATGGATGTGTGAAACAAATCCATCTGGCGTGTCAGGTTATCAGTCTCTCAGATTCTCTGAATCGTTTGATGATATTACGGACTGTAGATGACGGGATACTGAAAGTTTTGCACAATTTTTTGACAGTTTTTCCATGGATCAATGTACCTCTGCCCATCTTTACTTCTGAAAGACTCTGGCTCTCTAAAATACTTCTTTTATACCCAGTCACTTTACTGACATGTTGCAAGTTAACTCTTCCAGCTGCTTCTCATTAGTACCACTTACTTTTCCAGTCTTTTGCTGCCCTGTCCCTACTTTTTTGAGATGTGCTGCTGCCATCATATTCAAAATGAGCTAATATTTTTCCTGAAATGGTAAAATGTCTCAGTTTCAACATTTGATATGTTGTTAATGTTCTATTATGAATCGAATATGGGTTTATGAGATTTGTTTTAATGCACATTTTACACAGCGTCCCAACTTTTTTGGAACTGGGGTTGCACAAGAAACCTGTAAAAATGTTCTTGAGATATTGCATTCAAAAGAACAGTCCCATAGACATTATGGTGCATAGACAAGTCCAAAAACCCTAATGTTGTGTTTCACTGGCACAATGGTGGAAGATTGGACTATCTGCATTCACACATGCAGCTCACCGTGAGAATCTACGCTTTTAAAACGGGTTATAGCATGATTTAATACACCATTTTTAGTGGGATGAAACCATATGCAGATCATAAGTGAAAATACAATTAAAAATCTCACGTCAGTTTGTGTAATCAGTCAGCAGAACATGCAACAAACTGTTGCTAGATTTTCCACTCAAGGAAGAAGTTTGAAGTTTCCTCACGTGCAAGACTGAGACCATCGCAGGAAAAAACATCATGAGCATTAACAAGGACTTCAGTAACCGGCCTGAAAAATCACCCTCATTCCCCCACAGCCTCTTATTTAATTAGCTACATGCCTTCTTGTTATTCTTCTACAAGAAAACACCACATTAATATCCGTCCATCAGCCAGCAGGCTATAAATAGTCCTGGAGGAGGACCAAATTTCCTGCAGTGATGCAACTTGTTGTCCAGATGTGGACAGCTTCTCAAACCGAGCCTGAAAACAGTGAAGTCATGGGAAAACAAATAAACACACCCACCTCTGAGCCGAGCGTGGCGTTGCTTAACATGTCTGTTTATGAAAACAGAGAGGCATAGAGGGGCCAGGAAAGCTTCAGAGGAAACCTCAGTGCTGGAATAATCCTGCAGATGTAACAGCTCCAGCTGTGGAAATGACAGAGACGGGACTTAGCTTTATAACTTCTGTGGTTTTTACACTTTGTTAGAAAGAGAGAGGGAGTGTGACAGAAATGGTTCAAGGTCCGAACATGTCTGGATTGTTTAAAGGAAAAGTTTAAAAGTTGAGGTGTCTCTAAGTTTCCCTCAAACAGAGACTGTAGCTGGCTCCTGCTGCTGATGTTCACCCCTAACCCTCAATCCTGAGAGATAGAAGTGGTCAAGGTGAAATCAACTTCCTGATACATCATCAGTAAAATCAAAGTGCACTGAAACAACATTAAATCACAATAATAGACTGTTGTTAAGCAGCTGTTTTGCTGAGGATTCACAATTAATTATCAGAGTTTACCTGGAACACTTGGATTGGAGTGTGCCACTTAAACGGCCATACAGCCTTGGCACCTCACTCTACTGTTTTATTTCTACAGGTGTTGGTAGATGTTACGGCTGCAAAGCTGTCTACTGCTAAATGTTTCTTTGAATTTGCTTTTTTAAACTAAATATCTGAATTCTAATAACTCATGACAAATCCTATTTCTAATCGCATGTCTAGAATTATTTTGAATTTCAAAGCACTGATTTTTAAGTTCATACTGACGACAAAGATCAGATACTACCAGGGATGTTGACTTCTAGAGTTAGAGCCCTAATTCCAAAAAAGTTGGGGCGTTGTGTGAAACGTAAAAGACAGAATGCAATGGTTGTCAAATCTAATAAACTCATATTTTATTCACAATAGAACATAAACAATGTATCAGCTAAACTGAGACATTTCCAAATTCAATGAAAATCATTATTTCATTTTGAATTTGATGGTAGCAATATATCTCAAAAAAGTAGGGACCGGCAACAAAAGGTTGGAAAAGTAAGAAGTACTAATTAGAAACAGCTGGAGTAGCATTTTAAAACTAATAAGGTTAAGTGGCAACATGACTAGGTATAAAAGAAGCATTTTAGAGAGGCAGAGTCTCAACAGAAAAATAAGTCTGCACACCAGAAGCTGCTCCAAAGGCTTATTTAATGAAGATTATCACCACATGTGACGTTTCGGGCCCTAGCCTTTCATCAGACATAAGCAGACACAGGGGGTACACCCCCATACATGTACAGTCTGAATCCCCTGACGGGTCATGTGACATTAGTATGTCAGTGTAAAGATAAGACATGCCAAGAACAATATACACCTGCATATAGATACTGTAAGTCACATTTTAAGGAAAATATACATTATTTAATGGGTCAGAAATAAATCAATAAAATGGGTGAAAACCGTCATCATCATATTGACAAGCAATGACCATTGAAAAACATAAGATAAGATGCAACAATATATAGAAACAAGGAAGTAGCCCCTGTCAGTTTATAAGAAGTGACAATCTATAATTACAGTAGCTGTATAGAAGAAGAGGCAGAGTTACTCAGAAGAAAAGATGGTCGGAGGTTCACCCGTCTGCAAAAAAAGTGTGTCAAGAAATTTTGGTACAATTTCAGAAAAATGTCCCTCAATATGAAATTGTGAGGACTTTTAATATCTACAGTCTAATATCATCAAAAGATTCAGAGAATCTGGAGAAATCTTTGTGTAAGGGGCAAGGCTGAAGGTCAGTATTGGATGGGGTCCCTCAGGGGCCACTGCATTACAAACAGGCATGATTCTGTACAGGAAATAAATGCATGGGCTCAGGAACACGTCCAGATATCATCATCTGTCCACACAGTTGCAAATTAAAGCTGGATCATGCAAAGAAGAAGCCATATGTGAACAGGTTTCAGAAACGCTGTTGTCTTCTCTGAGCCAAAGCTCAGTTAAAATGGGCTGAGGCAAAATGGAAAAACTGCTCTGTGGTCAGACCAATCAAAATGTAAAATTCTTGTTGGAAACTACAGACGCCGTGTCCTTTGGACTAAAGAGGAGAGCTTATCCTGGCACACTTCTAAAGCTGCCATTTCTTATGGCATTGGTTCCCAACCTGAGGTCCAGGACCCCCTCAGGGGGCGTCAGAGATCTCAGGGGAGTTGTGAGGCTCTATCTGCCCTGAGGTTGTTGAAAATGGATTTGCACAAATTAACCCTTACAGCTAACAGCTATTTTTTTCACCATCATGTCTCACCTGGACTTTTTCTTTAAAAGCTTGTAAAAAAACAACCCTGTGGTGCACAGTCAAGCTCTATACATCTTTTTTTTTCAGGACAACCTGGGCTTTAAGAATATATCTACTACAGTAATGTCACTAGAATTATGAAAAAGTTATAAGACTCTAAAGACAAAATAAAAAACAAATCAGAATTTGAAACTCAAAGATTTTCATTGGTAACACAGTAAACAATAGTGATGAAGCATTTTCTTTGCATAAACTTGATCTCCCATCTCTTGGGGACAAAACAGTGAAAAAAAAACATTCTGTGACTAACAGTTTTCAAAATATCTTCATTTATACAAAAGAAGTCCAAGCGCTTTTTTGCAGTTAGATTCATTTTTGCTGTTCCTTTAAGCAGTAGAGAAGCAACTGGGCGACTACAACTCCCACAATTCTTTGCATCTAAATGTTGCCCCCAACAAATATGGCGCTGCCCACCAAAGAAAGCCAAAGTACATGATCGAAAATGGATTAAAAACCGAAAAAAAGACGCTTAATATCAGAGCTAACGCTGTGGATTTAATAAATTATTTAAAGACCCCAAAAAGTCACTGAAGTTCTGGGCTCACTAGAACGGCGTCCTTAGGGGGTACAGAAACATCGAGGGTAGCAAACGAACAGCAAAATGGTCAGCTTTCAGATGAAAAAAAAAGAGGAGTGTCTACCACATAACGTTTTTCTAAACTGTGTCGCTTCTTGTTGTATACGACAACCCTGTCTTCTGAGACCCAGGCAAGTCAGTGCTTACGACTTACGGTTCAAAATTTACCAAGCAATTTACAAAGGGGTGTGCCTGCGGCTCTGGAGCTCTAAGGGTTAACAGAAGTCATGGTATAGCACATAAATAATTATCTCTATTTATCTTTGTTATTGGTCGGGGTGGGGGGTTTCTAGTGGAGGATTCATGATGGAGAAACAGTTCACATAGGTTTGAAGGGCCTACATGTGGAGGAATAGCAGCTGCATAGAGGAAATCTGTTTATGGGATAAAATGAAAAAAAAAATGGATGGAAAAAACAGGAAACTGATGCTATAAAAGCTGCCTGTTTGGTGACCCTACACATCACAATTCACAGGTCAGGAAATATACGTACTTACACTCTGCTGCTGGGTTATGCATCACAACATTGATGGGAATTCTTCCTCAATAAAAAAGTGCTTTTTTAAAGTAGCATGCAGATCCGATTACTCATACGCACGCTGATGTGAGGTTGCTGGTTAACCTCCTACTTCTTGGTAAAAGAGTCAGAGTAAGGTGAGATTAAACTCAAGTAACACCTTTTTTTTCATTATCTTGTGACCTACATACCGCAGACCAAAACATTCGCACATTTTAATGAGAGCGTAAGTGAGAGCAAGCCTGCAGGCTTCACTGTGCTGTAGACGTGCAGAAACAAACACCTGCTCCACCCAGAGACTCAGAGCGGCTCTGTTGGAGCGGCGTTTCAGTTTAAGATAGTTTAGAAAGCATGGAAACACCTCCGCTCTCAGAAAGAGTTAGCATTACAGTAACAGACGGGGAAACTTTGAGTATGAAGGGGAAGATGGACAATCTACTGCAAAACATCTGACTTTATACTTTCAGTCCTAAGCCCTGGAAATGCCCATTCCTTTAGTAACGTGGGACCTCTAACCGCTGTCATTTCATCATCATGTAGTCAGCCAGGATCACGGTCTTAGTGGTTCTGCACTCGTCTGTCCTCTGGACCCTTTAGAGAGGTGCTGTGTTTTCCGTCCACAGCTGCTGCACAGAGCAAATGTTTCACTCTTCATCGACATACTTTCCCTTTTTTTAAGGGCACAAAAACAAATCCTGTCTTTGTTTTCTGTCAGCGGCCTGGTTGAGAGTCTTTTCAGTCCACAGGTGTGCCCTCTGGTTGTCAGCTCAGCCTGATGTTTGTCGCTGTGCTTTTGTGTCTGTGCACTGCTCTGGAAGTGACACCAGATTGTGACTCAGCTGCTTTTCATGAGTTTCCACTCAGTAGCGTATGCATGAATACGAGTGTAGGAGTGCATGCACGCTTTGTCTTTCCGTGTTTCTGAACAAAAGAGTTGGAATCTACAGGTACAATGACTGATAATAAAGGAACTAGAAACACTTCCTGCTGGTTTTATGCCTCTGTGAGCTTTAAATCTGTCAGACGGTTGGTCGAGAAGAAGGCCTGAGGTGTTTTTGACCCTCTACCATTAAAATATACTTAGTTTAGTCTTGACTTAGATGGAACTTTTGTGCAGAGCTAGAACAAAATCCCTCCTATATTGCCAAAAGTATTCGCTCATCTGCCATGACTCACATATGAACTTAAGTGACATCCCATGCTTAATCCGTAGGGTTTAATATGACATCAGTCCACCCTTTGCAGCTATAACAGCTTCAACTCTTCTGGGAAGGCTTTCCACAAGGTTTAGGAGTGTGTTCATGGGAATTTTTGACCATTCTTCCAGAAGCGCATTTGTGAGGTCACACACTGATGTTGGATGAGAAGGCCTGGCTCTCAGTCTCCGCTCTAATTCATCCCAAAGGTGTTCTATCGGGTTGAAGTCAGGACTCTGTGCAGGCCAGTCAAGTTCATCCACACCAAACTCTCTCATCCATGTCTTTATGGACCTTGCTTTGTGCACTGGTGCACAGTCATGTTGGAACGGGAAGGGGCCGTCCCCAAACTGTTCCCACAAAGTTGGGAGCATGGAATTGTCCAAAATCTCTTGGTATGCTGAAGCATTCAGAGTTCCTTTCACTGGAACTAAGGGGCCAAGCCCAGCTCCTGAAAAACAACCCCACACCATAATCCACCCTCCACCAAATTTTACACTTGGCACAATGCAGTCAGACAGTACCGTTCTCCTGGCAACCACCAAACCCAGACTCGTCCATCAAATCACCAGAAGCCTGATTCATTACTCCAGAGAGCGTGTCTCCACTGCTCTAGAGTCCAGTGGCGGCGCGCTTTACACCACTGCATCCAATGCTTTGCATTGCACTTGGTGATGTATGGCTTGGATGCAGCTGCTCGGCCATGGAAACCCATTCCATGAAGCTCTCTACCACTGTTCTTGAGCTAATCTGAAGTCCACATGAAGTCTGGAGGTCTGTAGCCATTGACTCTGCAGAAAGTTGGCGACCTCTGCGCACTATGCGCCTCAGCATCCTCCGACCCCGTTCCGTCATTTTATGTGGCCTACCACTTGGTGGCTGAGTTGCTGTCGTTATCAATCACTTCCACTTTGTTATAATACCACTGACAGTTGACTGTGGAATATTTAGGAGCGAGGAAATTTCACCACTGGACTTGTTGCACAGGTGTCATCCTATCATAGTACCACGCTGGAATTCACTGAGCTCCTGAGAGCGAGCCATTCTTTCACAAATGTTTTTAGAAACAGTCTGCATGCCTAGGTGCTTGATTTTATACACCTGTGGCCATGGAAGTGATTGGAACACCTGATTTCAATTATTTTGATGGGTGAGTGAATACTTTTGGCAATATAGTGTATTAGTCTCACAAGTATGAGCACATGGTACAATGGCGCTGACCTTTGGCTCAGTGTATTTTCATTTCCTGGTGGAAACCAGACCAAAAAATTGAGAGAAACTCTCCTTATTCAGTGTTTTTGTTTTCGACACAAAAGAAAAAAACAGAAAAACAATCAATTTTCTCTTTTTTTTTCAATTACAAAAATGGGAAAAAATGGAAAAACAAGCCATTTTCTGTTTTTTAATGTTGGTCCAAAAAAAAAAAGAAAACAAATAAATTTTCAAAAAAGTGGTCGCTTTTAAAAAAAAATTTCATTTCAGGTATTTTGATTCCTTGTTTTAATAAATTCCTCAGGAAAAGGAAATCCTGTGACCCACTGGGAAAGGCCAACATTTCAAAATAAAAGCTCTCATGTCAAAAGTTCAGCCAACCATGCCAACATTTACCTATTAGACTGTTTGTTGGATGTTTGTTTTTTGCTTTGATTATTCACTTGTTTAACGGAAAATGGGCCATTTTCCCTGTTTGATTGTTTTTTAAATTTTTAACAAAAATTGGGGAAAAAAGGAGCCGTTTGCATTTTTTTTTTCATTTTGGTCACAACAATGGATAAACAGATATCACTTTTTAAAAAAGAAGTCCTTTTTTGTTTTCACTCCTTTAATCAGTTTTCTTTATTTAATGAAATACTTGAGGAAAAGGAAATCATGTGACCCATTCGGAAAGGTGAACATTTCAAAATAAAAGCCCTCATGTCATTAAGCTTATACAGCCATCTGCTGTGTTTTACATTATAATAATAAGCCTATTGGCTCTATTCACTGTAATTAAAAATAACATCAGTGGTTAAAGTTCTGGTGAATTAACAGACAATGTTAATTTCAGGTATGCTCCCACACCTGACCTCACCTGAACTTCTCTTTTAGGGGAAATCTATTTTATTTTGTCTTTTATAACTATAAACACTATGGAACATTCAGATGTCAGAGTGGACGTTTGTGCAAAGATGGAGGAAAACCTCAGAGTGATCTTCAGATATTGTAGCAGCAAACAAAAGTTTAGCTTAAGGCCTGATGACCTTTGACCTCCGAAACCTATTAAGTGCCTTAGATTGTAGTAGACATTCAGAGAAAGGTTAAAGAAAAGTTTTATTAGTGTTCTTAAAATTTGTTCACAAGCAAGGCATGAACAACAGACCCTGATGACCTTGACCTTTGACCTCTAAAATGTAAAGCAGTTATCCTTGAGTCAAAGTCAGAAGAAAATCGCTTCAAGTTTTCCTGAAATATTACAGTCGCAAGCAATGGATATGCATGAGATCCAATCACCTTTAACCCCCAGAATTAAAGTTCATCCTGATGTTAGAGTGATGTGTTAGTGACGTACGAAGCAACAGAATCTGACGCCATAATGACTGTTTTTACCGTCACTCAAAGGTTCCAGAGGTCTAGAGACCAAACGCTGCATCATTCTGGTCAAAATGTTGGTGTCAATCAATGCAGCTCACTCTGGGAAAAACCCAAACATAGTGCTAATAAGACGGCAACTTAACTTCACCAGGTCGGCCTTTTTTCTTGTAAAACTTTGGTAAAGCTGTGGTGTATTAGTGCCATTCTGTGTTTCCTTCCTTCACAGAAAAATACATCTGTGAGAAAAGTGTAAAACCGCACAGACAGAGCTGGGCCACCCTCAGACTCTCTCTGCCACAGCTTCCTGAGGAAACGCTCAAGTCACGACGTACCAACCTCACAGTGGCAGCAGACTTTCCTACAGCCGAAACAGAAGGGTTAGTTATGACTAGTCAAAGAATTTAAAGGATGTTCCTGCATGAAGTACTGCACATCTCCTTTATTCTGTCAGATATTTACGTTTAACCTACAGAAGGAAATCAGATCCTTATATAACTCTGCAAACCTCAACAGACACTCCCTTTATGTACACACGCTGGAAAAAGAAAAGAGCAGAAAGTAGAATTCAATGACATCATCCAACTGCCTCACCCAGCCATTTTATCCTCATCACTGACTTTTTGGTTGTTTTCTTTACCCTCTTTCCTGCCAGTGAGACATTAATATATAGAAAATGTGAGACTGAGTTTATGTGCTGAATTTATGGAAAATAAGTGGAAAAAATAGCCATGTTAGCAGCTTTATGGGGCTGAGCGAAAGCACAACAATCCAAATACAAATAAAAGAATGAATGGACCACATCACAGACCGTTAATCTGAGTCGCTGTTCATGGAAGTGCTGGTACAATGTATTTTCATTTTTAGATTTTATTTTTAATTCAACTCTGTTCATAAATAAATTCTTGGCAGTTGCATTCATGAAATAACAACATGGCAAACATTACAGACTAATGAATATCTCATAAATAAAACAGACAGAGGTCAGAGGTCAAATCTGGGATTCAACTATGTATTGACCTGTTTAAGAAGTAGCTGCATGAGCGGTGTCTCGCTTTAGCTTACTTTCCCTGAGCTAAAGCTAACTAGCTGTGTAATTAACACTGCTACATAAGCTAATTTTGCTAAGTTAGCTTTAGTAAATGTAGCTAACGTAGTAACATAGATAACATGTCTATGTTGCTTACATAGGTGCTTTGTAAGGTTAGCTTTAGCTACATAGCTATGTTAGCTACTATGTTACCTATGGCTAAGTTAGCTTTAGCAACATGGGCTTTACCAAACATAGTTAAAACTGACATAGCTAGGCAGATAACCAAGGTACAGATGTTACAAAGCTGCTTTATGAGCTAAGCAATAGAAATGTTAGCTATGTTAGTTATGTAGCACTATTATCTATAGCTTAGTTAGCTTTAGCAACATGGGGTATTGCAAATGTAGCTAAAGCTGACATGCTATGCAGATGATGTAGATAGATACCTTATGTAGCTGCTTTGTGAGCTAGGCTTTAGCCATGTTTGCTACATTAACAATTCAACTACATTAGCTCTAGATATGTTAGTTTGAGTAACATGGGCTTTAGCAGATGTAGCCAAAGCTGACATGGCTAGGCAGATGATGTAGATACATTGCTAATGTAGCTGCTTTGTGAGCTTACCTCAGCCATGTTAGCTATGTAGCTCCATTATCTGTAGCTAACTTAGTTTTAACAACGTGGGCTTTTGCAATCGTAGCTTCTGCTGTCATAGCTATGCAGATAACATAAATACATTATGTAGCTGCTTTGTAAGCTAAGCCTTAGCCCTGTTTGCTACATTAGCAATGTAGCTGCTTTAACTCTAGATTTGCTAGCTTTAGCAATATGAGCTTTAACAACAGTTGCTAAAGCTGACATGGCTGAGCAGATAACGTAGATACATTCGTTACGTAGCTGCTTTGTGAGCTAGGCTTCAGCCATGCTAGCTTTGTTAACTATGTAGCTCCATTATCTGTAGCTAAGTTAGCTTATCAGTGTGGGCTTTTGCCAACATAGCTAAAGCTTGCATAGCCACGCATTTACTTTAATTTACCACAGGTGGACACAAATCAAGGTGTAGAAACATCTCAGCAAAGATCCAGAGAGATGGGAGGAACCTGAGCTACATTTAACTCATGTCAATGTCAATATTTTAGTTTATAATTTCAATTAATTTAAAAAATATATACATTTTGTTTGAGAAATTGCTGCAGGGAGAAACTTCAGCTGAAAGGGAAACTGATGGACCTTAAATAACTGTGGTTAATGCATTAATGCTGGCAGCTCTTGTTTAAATATTGGGCCCATATAAAAGATGGCTGTCTCTTAATCTGCTGGATCCTTCATCACTCTAATTTAACACATCCTTTGACAGGCCACAGAGTTTAAACTTTATCACCAGGCCGTTTATTTTCTGCCACAGATATCCAATAATGTGACAGGGACGTATCGCTCCCAGAGCATAGAAAATAAGTGGGTCAAATATTTATAGAGTCGGACAGAGAGGAGGAGAAAACGTCTGTGTGAATCAAGACTGATGACCAACGTACGTCCAAGACGTGATTTCATGGCTCAACTGAGCTCTACTTTCCTCGTGGAGAAGCTCCACATGCCGTCCAGATGCTTTAGAAATCCTAACAACACGCACATGTTGGCAGAGACTCTGCCGGACCGATCTAGCTGAAGGACGGATCGTCTCATTAAAACCACTGGTATCCAAACAGAATCCTTCCTGCTCTGCTCAATGAAACCTCAAATTTAAATAAAACCATCTCATCTTTAAACATGACCGCAGAAATAATCTGTTTTTAGTGATTAAGGCCAGCATAGGGCTGAAAGTGGCCAAAGATCCATGCATAAACATGTGACTCAGTGGGAAAAGGATTGGGGGATAATTGGCTTGAATCGAAACAAGACGAAGACACCGGAGCCGCTTCCAAGGAAGATCTGACGAAGAACGTGGGATGTCCAGGGCTAATCAGGATGATAGTAACAGCAACCATGTGTTTAAATCCATTTCCTTCTCCAGCAATGACACAAGAATCCGTTTCTCTGGTTCAGACATAATAAACAATACAGCAGGATGAGAGGATTTCTATTTCTAACGAAAAATGAAACACAATATGATTGCTCCGAGCTGTGAAAGTGTCCAGATGAGGTATGTTCTGGAAAGTTTTATACCTCCAGGGAGCAGAAAGTGGAGGGCGAGGTGCGTAGCTGTAAGATTTCTCATGCTACAGTTTCTCTCCCCCCCCGAGGGTCAGAACGTGGGCAGGAAAGAATATATTCCTTGTCTGCTGTTCTGGTTTTACAGTGGAATAACTCACATAACTTCCCAGCCTACAGAAACACATTCAGGTCTCAGGACGGAGGGGTTCTGGGGTCCCCGTGTCACCATGTGTCACCGTTATACTGCCCAGAGTCAGAAACATGTGGACCTTTAAGGCAACTGTGGTCCCACAACTGTTTAAGGTCCCTGTATGAAAGGAAACACCGTCAGAGCGAGAGGGCAAGAGACTGACGACAAGGTGGGCTTGTAAATCATGCAGAGGTCACTTTTTATATCATAGATTGGCATTTTTAGGAAGGAATGTCTGTAAAAATAATCAAGAGCCTGAGAAACTACTGGTGGTTATAAGCTCTGTGAGGAAAAAGCAGACAGTGATGATGTTTTATAAATCTATCATGGTCAATATAATCTGCAAGCAAAAGCGAAAACAGATTTCTACAAAGCAATGTCACTTAAATGAAATTATGTATATAGGGTAAAATTAATGTTGGAATGGAATTAATGGAAATTACCCCTGCAAGAGCCACAATCTTAGGCCATCCACACAGAAACAAATTCAGGTGTATATGCAAAAGTTTTATGTCGGATCAGCGTTTCATCCACTCGGAAACGGCATTTCGGGTGACTGTAAGCGATATTTTTTGAAAACAGGTCCCAGAGTGCAATAATCCATAAACAACTACCGTTTCGTGTCCGTGTGGACAGCAATCCACATTTTTCTTGAAACGATTACGTCACACACAACGTAGCTCTCTCACGATGCCTGCGTGGGTCTGACCAAAACAATAATGGCTGATTACAGGGTTGTGTTCCTGCTGCTGAAGCTACTGAGCTTGTTATGGATTTTAAAGCAAAATCTGATACTCCTTTACCACCACCGTGAAAAGCATACACCATATGTTCTTAAATCCAATGCGTAGAACAACCAGAAGGGCAACTAGAAGAAAGTTTGTGTCAGTTTTCTGTGATCTTCTTCTCTCGTTTAGTGAATGTCCATGGCAGCATTACAGGGCCAAGCACAGGCTTGGCATATGCACTACAGCGTCTTCAGCGTTTTCGTGCTTACGCAGATATTTCCTGAAACAATTCCGTCTTCACGATTTTCATCTCCGTGTGGACAGGGCCTTAGGTGATGAAAAGTGGCAAAAAAGGGTTGAAGTGGCAATAAAAAAACAATTCAAAGGTGGCAAAAATGACCAAAAAGTGGCACAAATTGATGAAAAACGGCTAAATAGGCATATAGAACTGGGTATAAAAGGGCAAAATGGGTGACAAAAGAAGTGTTACAGGTGGAAAACATGGCCAAAAACCAGCAAAACTTAGCAAATGTAAAGTAAAATGTGACTAAAATGGACAAAAATCAGCAAAAAGTTGTGCATATAATGGCAAAATGCGGCTTTAATGGCTGAAAAGTGTCAGAAACGGGCAAGAATGGAAAAAAACTGCACAGAAAAAGGTGGGCAAAAAGCAGCAAAAAACTGAATAAGGGTGGCAAAAATTGGCGAAAAGTGGCAGAAATTGATTAAAAGGGGCAAAAAATTGCAGACAAGGGGATGGAAATGTTATGATAAAAAAAAATGTTGAAAATTAAGTTTGACAAAAAAAGCCTACTGTATAAATGTGGGAAATAAACTAGCTATGACTTGTGACTTGCAACTGACAATTCCTGATGTCAAAGTGGGGCTGCATAGCGGCACAGGGGTACCGGGTTAGTGGGTGCAATCTTTTATTGAATAAAGCCCTGTGTCTGTAGAATCTGCGTCTTTTTCTTGTTTTCTTTCACACAGATTCTCCACAGCTGCATAGCGACATTTTGGGCCAAAATCAGAGCTCCATTACAGAGATAAGGAACGTCGGGCTCAATCAGACGTTCTATAACTTTCTGGTTCCAGTCCTTCCACATGAAGACAGAAATATTCAATATTATGACATACTTTCAGTTTTGATCTGACTGTGTGAAATCATTCTGGACTGGGGTTATTTTTCCATTCATGGTTGTTTCCCAGAATAGTGCTGTCATATTTGCACATTGAGCTCACTCATCTCCGTTTTAGTACAAATGAAAGGGCACTGTGTGTGAGATTATCTCTGAGTGTGAGAGGAATAATGGTGTGGGTGTGATTTAAACAAAGGTGCATGTAAGAGTTAAGAGTGCAGACAACCTAGTGACACATGAGGCGTTTAAGAGCATGCATACTTAACCATAATAATGTGTGTAAGTGTTTTAGTGTTTGTGCGTCAGTCCAGGCTGGTTCTAATCGGTTCCAGAGCGTGGACGTGTTAGCCAATAAAAACACAAGAACCCACAAATGTTCACTTCCTGTAACGTTGGGTTTATCAGCGCCGTGAGAGCCAGAGACTGATGACCTGTTCGGCTGGTTTATGTGTGCCAGGTTATTGTAGAGTGATTAAACTTTCACACACTTTTTTCTGCTCCAGTCGCAGGAAACGGCAGGAAGACGAGAGAGAGGGAACCAAAACACAGAGGGCTAAAAATGAGACTGAGAGAGGAGAGGGGGCAAAGACAGAAACAGGAGCGTTTCTGTAGATATTTTAAAGCTTTTTTTCTGTTTAAAGTCATAAAATGTTCTATAAAGCCAAAAACTTTTACGAAGGCACTTCAGCTAAGATGGAGACAGTCAGTTTAGGGTTTACGTTTTTTTTTAATGTTCCTTTTAATGGATTTACTTCTTCTTACAATCTATGGCAAAATATTACTTATGCATTCACTATCTTCAAACAGAGTGAAGGAGGAGAAGGCACAGGGCCTCACTGTTTGTATCTGGAAACACACTGTACAGCCCTGATTCCAAAAAAGTTGGGACACTGCAAAATGTTAAAAAACAGAATGCAATGCTCATAAATTCATATTTTATTCACAATAGAACTAAAAAAAAATATTAGATGTTGAAACGGAGACATTTCACCATTTCGTTACAAATATCAGCTCATTTGAATTTGATGGCAGCAACACATCACAAAAAAGCAGGGACAGGGAAACAAAAGGCTGGAAAAGTAACAGCTAGAGGAGCATTTTGCAGCTAATTAAGTTAACTGACAACAAGTCAGTAACATGTCTGAGTATTAAAGGAGCAATTTAGACAGGCAGAGTCTCTCAGAAGCAAAGATGGGCAGAGGTTTACCAATCTGAGAGAAACTGTGGAACAATTTCAGAAGAATGTCCCTCGGTGTAAAATTGCAGACTTTGAATATAGCTTAGCTTTAGCTACATGAGCTACCTGGCTATGTTAGCTAACTAGCTCTGTTATCTATAGCTAAGTTAGCTTTAGCAATGTGACCATTAGCAAATGCAGCTAAAGCTCACACTGCTACACTGGCTGATGCAGTAAATGCAGTAAATACATAGCTAGCGTAGCTATGTATTTTAGGCGACTACATCAGCCAACATAACGTAGTTAGCTTTAGCAACATGAGTTTTTACTAAATGCAGCTAAAGCTCACATTGTGAAAGCTAACTCAGCTACATTGGATGTATTTCAGGTTACTACATCAGCCAATGTAGCTAGGTTAACATTAGCAATGTAAGCTTTAGCAAATGTAGCAAAATTTACTTACATAAGTGCTTTGTGACTTTGGTTTGGATACATGAGCAACCTTGCTATGTAAGCTAGGTAGCTCTGTTATCTATAGCCACGTTAGCTCTAGCAGAAAATGCTAAACCACATACCACATCTCTCACAACGGCATGGCTTCACAGTAGGACAGTACGGGTGCCGAACCGGCCTGTCCGCAGTCCAGAAGTTTCACCAATAGAAAACATTTGGAGTATCAGAAAAGGAAAAATCCAACAAAGAAGACCCAGGACTGTTGAGCGACTAGACTCCTACATCAGGCAAGAATGGGACAACATTCCTCTCCCAAAACTCTGGCAACTGATCTCGTCACTTCCCAGACGTTTACTGACTGTTGTTAAAAGCAGACAGGATGCTACACAATGGTAAACATGGCCCTGTCCCGACTTTTTTAGATGTGTTGCTGCGATAACATCTGATATATTGTTTATTATTTTTAACGGTGGCCCTTTTGTTTTGTTTTTTAATTGAGGTAAGAATTGACTCACTTTTTAAAGCCAGTCTCCTGTGGTAGACTAGAGTAACTGCAGTATTTGGTTCTTCTGTTTTTGCTCTTACAGTGAAAATAGTGATAGAACCGACTTGACAGTCTTCAAAGTGAATCATTGAATCTTAAAGTTTTTACTTCCATCCTCAGAGCTCCCAGACGTTCCTCTCCTTCTCTTCTTTTATGACAAACACATGAAACCAGAAAGGAACCAACAATACTTTTGGTTTGAGTTAAGTACAGGATCAGTGAAACAGACCCAGCCTGGCCTTTGTGATGGTCTTGGCGAGCCCGCTGGTTTCCCCCTCATGGGCCCACACCACACTCAAGAGCTCGCTTGTAATGTAGGGTTTGAGCTTTTTTTGGGAGCACTACGGAGGAGTAAGCGGATTATATTTACTTCAGAAAATGTGCTTTAAAATATCAGCCAAGACACGGACGAGTAGAGGGAGACACAGCCTTTATAGCGTACGAAACAAACCAGTCTGGTTTTCTCTTGTTAAATACAACATCTGCTTGTGTGGTCTTTTCAATTCTTCAAATGTTCATCGCTAGATTTACAGTCACATTTTCCAAATCTCTGCGCTCCTTTCAAAGACGTTTTATTTGCTTGTTTCTTCCCATGCCAGAGTAATGAATAACTTCCAGCAGGTAAATGCCCTTCAGAGATTTGTATTTAAAGGAAGTCAGTGCAAACAGGTAGGAGCAGATTAGTAATACAATAGTCAATCTGGTATGCATGCAGGAAATGTCACAGGTATTAGGCAGACTCAAAGATTTTAAACCACGTCTATCACTGCTGTATAAATGAGGTAGAAGTGATTTTAGGGCACTTAGCACGGCGGTTAAAAATACTCGCTTACAGCACCCTATTGTCTCACTTCAATAGCAGCACACACTCCCACACACACACTGCTATTGATAAAAAGTTTGTATGAGCATTTTAGCTCCAAGAAAAATAAGGTTTTTATTCCAGGAGCGAAACCGGAGTGGCAGAGTTCCTATCAGGAAAACTTTTGGAAAAATGAGCAAATATCAAGATGAAGATAAGCGTACAGCAAGGCCATATTAGGTCAGCTTCACCAAATCACACCCTATTTTAGAAGGCTTCTTCTCCACTCTGCTCTAGTTAAAATAAAGCAAGATTAAATTAACCTTTATGCTCAATATAACTCAAGCATGGTTAGTATAATTTGGCTTTTTTGACACAGAAAAATGTCACTGGTTAATCAGTATTTCAACAACTGTTGGTCGGGTTCTTCACCAGTCAAAGCTTTATGGGAGAGTGGCAAAGAGAAAACTCAGATTCAATCTGAAGTAGAGTTCACCAAAAGGCATGTGGGAGACTCCATGGTCAAGAGGAAGAAAGTTCTTTGGATGCCACACACTGCACATCACCACAAACCCTATACCCACTGCGAAGCATGGTGATGGCGGCATCATGCTGTGGGGATGCTTCTCAGCAGCTGGCCCTAGAAGGCTTGTAAAGGTAGAGGGTAAAATAAATACAGGAAAATTCTGGAGGACAATCTCAGGCCCTGTCCACACAGAGACGAATTCAGGAGTATGGGCAAACGTTTTTAGTCGTATCAGTGTTTCATCCACATGGAAACGGCTCTCTGGGAGGCCGTAAACGCTACTTTTTAAAACCAGGTCCCAGACTGAACAAATCTGTAAATGCTTACTGTTTGTCTCCGTATGGACAGCCAACCCCATCTTTCTTTAGACGATTATGTCAAACATAGCATAGCCCACTGAAGGCCCATTTATGCTCACCGTTAAATACGGATCTGGACGGAGCCTTCTGTGCTCCGCGTTCATTTTGTCCATATTTCTGCACGTTTCCATAAAGCTTATGGATACGGGCCAAATGGAGCAGTACCACCAGAAACCGTGGCGGCAGTGTTGCTGTCACTACCCGATACGTAGCTTTAGTGAGACACGAAGAAGAAATAACAATGGTGGAACTTTTTGAGTTAAAGTTGTGCGAGTTGGTTAGAAACACTGCCTCTGTTTTTGTCTTTTATGCAAGAGGTACATTATCAATACCTCCTCCACAGTCGCCATGTTTGTTTTTGAGTTTGTTGTTGTCATAAACTTTTGACTCTGGGCTGCCCCCTCTGGTGGATGTATTGGTTAACATCCATACCAACGTACAGGACGCATGGAAGTATGTGAGCAGTGATGGTAACATGGTTTTAAAAGGACATGTACATTTTCGTACGTAAAGGGAGGATAAATGGGTCTTTACGCCACATGCACAAATCAAACCAAAACAATGGCAGCTTAAAGGGTTGTAATAAGCTACTGAGCTTATTATGGCTTTAACAGCAAAATCTGATGCTCCTTTGCCACCACTGAGAACAGCATACACCAGATGTTCTTAAATTCACCACAGAGGGGCAACCAGGAGAAAGTTTGGGGCAGTTTTCTGTAATCCAATCACAGCCTCGGCATATATACTACAGGGTTTCAGTCATTTTCAGTGGTTCCGTGTTTACGCGGACATTTCCTGAAACGATCCTGTGTTTACCGAAAACTTTTTCAAAACGAAACGGAAATATATCATTTTCGTCTCCATGTGGACAAGGCCTTATACAATCTGCAAGAGAACAACAGCTTGGGAGAAGACCCAATATATGTTGCTGGCATCGGTTTGGTGCGTCAGATATGCACATCTACATAAATTACTAAAATGTGGATTTATAATGCAGTATGCACACGTGGAAGAAGCAATGTGGTAGGAACAACAAAGCCTGAAAGTTTGAAGACAAACGTCCAAATTTCTCCACGTCTTCATGACTTCTGTCCGACCATGTGGGACAGATAAAGTGGGTTTTAGAGGCTGGAATTCCCATCACTAATTATCACGAGCTAATTGAATGAAGCCTTCATTTTTCTCCTGAAGAATGCCTTTCTCGTGTTTGTTCCAGGAGGCAAAAATGATACAAAGACCTTGGATCATTCTCCTTGAGGAATGCTGAATTTCCCAAACATCATCACCAAACAAAAGGATCTGTTTATGACTCTTTTCTCCGGGTCTGAATGCCCACGCTCCCTCTGAGGAAGTGAGCGAGCTCTTCCGAGAACGTGACCCTCGACTGAGAAAGCCGGTGTGTCCTTAATTAAAGAAGCTGAATAATTTTTGCAGGGACCGGTTACTAATTCTCATGACTCACCCCACCATGCAGTACGTCACCCTCCCACCTTCTCCCCTCTCCTCCATGTGGGAACGCTCTTTTTCTCTTTCTTCCATTCTCTCCTCCAACATGAACTCATCCCAAACCGCCGCTGTATGAACAAAACAAGCTTTCATAAACCCGCTCATTCACATCTCACCCGCAGACAGCTAATGTGGAAAAAAATACAGATGTATTAGAACATGAGTTCGCCGCTCTGTGACCGCCACATGCCAGCCAGAGAATTCTAAATGACAGGCTCTGTGGTGAATACTGTCACTGTGGAAAAATGTCAGCTTTCTAGGGACTAAAGGGCATTTTCAGGTTGACCATCGTACATGTCTCCACTATGCACAGTGTGGAACCAGCATGGTTGATGGGAAAGCTGCAGAGACTCTGTACCCCGACAGAGGAGCCTAATTAGTGAGGAATGCCCCTTTATCAGGGCTGACCTTTCACCTATTTGGGGTTTATCGAGAATCTACATCATGGAGAGGGTAAAGGGAGGAAGGTTAAATGTGGGAATGTGGCGACAGGAAGACGGACATTTAGAGGAAATGAGTAAAAAACAAAGACTACAGGGTTTATAGAAAGAAACGAGGATGGTAGATGTTACGGCTGCAAAGCTGTCTACTGATAAATGTTGCTTTAAATTTGCTTTTTTAAACTAAATATCTGAATTTCAACAATGAATCTTGACGAATCCCATTTCTAATCGCGTGTCCAGAATTAATAAACATAGACTCTCATTGCTAAAGCTAACTCAGCTATACTGGCTGATGTAGTAACCTAAAATACATAGCTAGCATAGGTTACTGCATCAGCCAATGTAAATAAGTTAGTTTTAGCAATATGAGCTTTAGAGAATGTAGCTAATGTAGCTTGCATAGCTGCTTTCTGAGCTTAGCTTTAGCTACATGAGCTACCTAGCTAAGTAAGCTAGGTAGCATTGTTTTCTAGAGCAAATTAGCTTTAGCAATGGGAGCTTTAGCAAATGTGCTCTGTGAGCTTAGCTTGAGCTAGATGAGTTACCAGGCTACATTAGCTAGCTAGCACTGTTATTTATAGCTAAGTTAGCTTAAGCAATGTGAGCTTTAGCAGACGTGCTTTGTAAGCTGAGCTTTAGCTACATGAGCTACCTGGCTATGTTAGCCAGCTATCTCTGTTATCCATAGCTAAGTTAGCTTTAGCAGATGCAGCTAAAGCCGACATTTCTTCTTTGTTTATTTTATTTTATTTTATTTATTTCTATAGCACCTTTCATATATAAGACATGTAGCCCAAAGTTCTTTACAAGGAACAACTAAAGCTAAATCAGCTGCATTGGCTGCTGATTAGCTGCGTCAGCCAATGTAGCTAAGTTAGCTTTATCAATGTGAGATTTAGTGAAAGTAGCTAATAAAGCCTACATAGCTGCTTTCATGACCTTAGCTTAGCTACAAGAGCTACCTAGTTATGTTTGCTATTTGCTAGCTAGATAGCTCTGTTATCTGACGATTTAGCTTAAGCAACATGAGCTTTAGCAAATGCAGCTAAAGCCCACTTGTTGTGGTTAGCTACATTGGCCAATGTAGTGACCTTAAATACATAGGCTGGCATAGCTATGTATTTTAGGTTACTACATCTGCCTAGGTAGCTATAGCTACATGAGCTTTAGCAGATGTAGCTAAAGTGGCTAAAGCTCCCCTGCTAAAGTAAGCTACATTGGCTGATGTAGTATTTTAGGTTGCAACATCAGCCAGCAAAGCTAAGTTAGCTTTAGAAACGTGAGCTTTAGCAAACATAGCTAGTATAGCTTACATAGCTGCTTTGTGACTTTAGCTTTAGCTGCATGAGCTATGTAGCTGTGTTAGCTAGGTAGCTCTGTCATCTATAGCTTGCATCTAGAGCTTTAGCTACATTAAACTGTGAGAGTGGCCGTCAGAGATGAATGGTCCGCAGTCGGACGGTCTTGACTATTTTAGCAAGACAATGCTAAACCACATACCACATCCATCACAACAGCATGGCTTCACGGCAGAAGAGTCTGGGTCCTGAACTGGTCTGCCTGCAGTCCAGACCTTTCTCTAATAGAAAACATCTGCAGCATCACAAAAGGAAATGGAAGATCTATTTTGTCTTGATCTATTTATTTGTACAGAAATGTTGTCACAGTTTGTCTGGTGTTGAATTAACTTGTGACATCGCGATGATAAATCATTGATGCTTTTGGACACATTAACATCCTTTGGAAAGAGTTTGCAGAGTCATTAAATATGTTGCAAAGATTATTGGGAAGAAAATATGCGTGACTTTGCAGTAACTTAACAACCATGTATTGCATTGCTTTAAAAACAGCTTTGAGCGTGGCATCAATCATGCTCTCTTCTCTAAACTGTTGAAATAATCAATCAAAGACGCTACAGCTCCCAGGGGCCTCGTAGAAATTAACCACAAAAGAAACAGACTGAAACAGACGAGGCGTCACGCTGAGCCAGTGAATGTGACTAAAGTAATTAAGAGAAATGCAAATAGGAAAAGCAGCGGCTTTTTGACTAATGGGGTAGAACACTTAGTGTCAACAAATGTGACTGAGCTGTCTCCATTTACTTATAAATACAGCGCTGATTCCCTCTCTCTGCAGGCCAACACAGCCATGCAATCCTCGTGGGATTCGGTCTGTGTAACACCGCGGAGGAGTTTAATAAACACAGATTTAAGTGGGCCGAGACTCTTAATAAACAATAAGTGTGGAGACTGTGCGGTTCGGAGCAAAAATACCAGCTCAAGGGTTGGACATAAGGATGTTTGTGTTTGCATGCAGACACGACTAACATTCACATAGGCTTGGTTTATTCTTCATCAAAACGGCCTGAATGCTCGCCTCTTCCTGTGTTTATTTATACCAGAAATCTCTGCTGACTCGAGCAACCTCAGTGAAACTTTTCCCGCCGTCTGACTCAAAAATCTGCATGGGAGTTTAGTTTAAAAAAAAGCAAAGTTTGTTTGAATCTGGGGAATAAATCAGTGTGTTTTACAGTGCAAATGCTTCGTGGTTAAAGAGAAAAACAAACATTAAGTGTCCCTTCTTGTTAAAAAAAAAAAAGAGGCCTGGATCAGAGGAAAACACTGTTAGATGGAGTGGAAGATTCGACACATTCCTCACCACCACCACACACAGCTGCCTGTATGTAAATGAGATGTTTTACAGCACTTAGAGGCCATTTTTAAAGATTTGCATGTGTTTGCATGATAGAGAAAACTCCTAAAGGAGAAATGGCGGTGCATGCCATGTTGTGGTTGTGCTTGGTTTGAATTAAAGCCTGCAGAAGCAAACTGATCTGAATTCAAATGCATTGAGGTTTGTAAGAAAAGAAAAGGACAACAAACATGCAGACGGAGCAGCTGGAGACTGGAGACAAAGTGAGGAGAGAAAGAACTGGATTTCAGAAGTGCTGCATGGAAAAAAAAGCCATCCAACATCTACATATGCTGCTCACATTTCCCCTTATTAGGAGCTCAAAATGGGGTCGCTGCCCGGCACAGCTGCACGAGACAGACGCAGCGAAGCTGGACTTTGACAAAGGCGAGCTATTTCCAGGATTCCCATAAATCTGCTGGACTCTGCAGTGGAGTCTCTGTGTTCCCCCCCTCTCATTTTAACAGGCTGTGTCGCTGCATTTCAGTCCTAAACACACAAATGCACAAGAGACGGTAAAAATACTCTTGACCTCAGCCTAACCCTCATTCTCAGGAAAGACGTTAAGCTCTTTCCAAATGAAAAATGACGACGCCCTCAGTTACAGTAACACCTTGTCCAGAGGCACCTCCTTATGAATTTCATGGTTTAATAAACAGGGATAAAGCCAGCAGCTAAGGGCGTTTTCACACTTACAAGTTTGTTTACTCTGGTGCAAATCATGGACCAATTATGTTTGAATTTTGCATGATTACCTCAGGTTTGGACGGTGTTCAATGCACACAGTTTTATATCTGTTTTTGCATTTGGATACTGTGTGGGGCCAGCCCAGCCCAGCCCAGAGTCAATAGTTTATGACAACAACAAACTCAAAAACAAACATGGCGACTGTGGAGGAGGTATTGATAATGTACCTCTTGCATAAAAGACAAAAATGGAGGCAGCATGTCGCTGCCCGATCCGTCCCGGATACCCGATTTGTACCGCGCATGTGCAAACACACGTCTACATCCGCTCGGCAGCCTGTCAAAGCATTTTCATCAGTTGCTGATCAGGCAGTGTTGTTGCTGCCCGATCCGTACTACGCATGTTCTAATACACGTCACCATTTTTTAAAAATTATTTTTGCCAGCGGCAGAACAAATTAAAAGAAGAAGAAGAACATAGCGACATTTGAAAAGAAACGTGGGAATGATGACTGCAACGATGGATGTTTATCAGCAGCTACACGCTTTTCTCCTTAATGGAGATTATCGTGTCATTTTGTTGAATTTGAATAAAGTTTTTGTAAAAAAAAAAATGGTGACGTATATTTGCACATGCGTTGTACGGATCAGGCAGCAACAATACTGCCCGATCAGTAACTGCCGTAAAATGCTTTGATAGGCTGCCGAGCGGATGTAGACACGTTTGCACATGCGCAGTACAAATCAGGTTTCCGGGATGGATCGCGTAGCGACACAGCGTTTCAAACAAACTCGCACAACTTTTCCTCAAAAAGTTCGTGTCTCACTAGAGCTACTTATCGGGTAGTGACAGCAACACTGCCCCCACGGTTTCTGGTGGTACTGCTCTGTTTGGCCCGTACCCGTAAGCTTTATGGAAACGTGCAGAAATACGGACAAAATGAACGCAGAGCACGGACAGAAGGCTCCGTCCGTATCCGTATTTAATGTTGAGCATAAATGGGCCTTAACTCGTCACATAGATCTGTCATTTCGATCAAACAGGACACAAGAATATTTATTTGCCAAATATGTCACCCTGTCTCAAGAAGGGAGAAAAGCTGATAAAAAAGCCTCTTAGCTTGTAGCTAATCTTTCACCATTCATTCTTATCAGCAGCAGCTTCACTGCACACAGCATGTAGGGATATGAAGCCACGGTAAGAGAGCTACAGAAGTGATGTATGGGTTGTTGTCTGGACAGTGAGGTCTGATATCAGGTCGTCACTAAAGACGGATTGTTGATACAGAGCATGCATGCACTAAAGTGCCTGAAAATGGACCAAAATGTGTGGTGTGCAAGGAAAAATCTCTCGGATTAGCTTTAGGAGCCTCCTTCAGTAACCAAACAGCTGACGTTACTCAGGCTTTGTCCTGTACTTTCTTTAATCTCTGGGTAGAATCCACTGATAACGAATATAAACTCCATTTTTCACCCTCAGTTGCAGAACATGCCACACACAAAGGCTGACACACATGCATGTGATCCTCTAAAGGGTTTCTATCTACAGTGTAAACATCGACTCCTGAATCTTTGGCTCAAATTTAAAGAATTGCTGCAAACAGGCTGAACCAGACTCCATTTCCCTTTGTTAATTCACCATTTGACCCTCAGATAGCCTTATCAACACTGGTGAATATAATGAAGACCACGCTGCAGAACCTCACCCTGACTCTATTCAAAGTTTTAAAAAAAGGCCTTTTATTTGAGTTACTGTAGAGAGGTGTGACTTCTCTCCATTGTGCTTCTGAAATATAATTAACTAAGAGGCTGTGAGTTTCCTCTGTTAGTGAGAGGTGAGAATCTCATTTTGAGGTGTGATTCTGCTTCATATGGTCCACCGCTAACACCTCAGAGCAGAGGAATGCTGCAGGTTTCAGAGTGTGGTGCAAGGCTTTTAGAGAAGGTGTTTTCAGTCTGTGAACTGAGCCCAAACAACCATTAGACTTCTTATTTTTTGAGTCACAGCTAAGTTGAAGGCTTAAACGGCCTGCAAAAGTACTTAAAGACTGTTTTCCTAAGTATTGCATTCATTATTGATGCTCATAATTCATAAAACACCAAATACATCACTGGAAACTAAACAAGACTTTTACTGTTGTGGAGAAAAATGCAACCAAATCCACAAAGCACTCAAACATAGTAGAATAACCTTGGTTATAAAATGCATGACCTTTTCTACTTCCACACTCCTTTAATTGAGTTTCTGCTGGAGAAATCGGTCCATTTTTCATGTCTTTCAATCAGAAATCAAAATAAAGATGTTTATAGCCATCTCAGTGGAGGGAACGTGACACTGTTTGACAAATTCTAAACACATTTAGGGGTCTTGCCTGTTTTTTAAACCTTTGCAAAAAGCTTTGACAATTTCAGTTCAAGAAACTCTGAACCTGAAACTTTATTTCTTTAATATTTGCCATAAAAACAATTCCCTTGTATCAGAGGGTGTGTGCTGGCTGCGTGACGGCTGTAGTACATGTCAGCATCGTCTCGGCGTCACAGCTTTCATACCAGGTGTGTTTGCTGTGTCTCCCTGGCTACGATGCTAGCACCAATGCTACTGATCTAACACATACACTGATATTAATAAATCTGGGGAGGGCCCATTCTCTGGGTTTATCAGGGGCCCATTCTCTGGGTTTATCAGGGTCCATTCTCTGGGTTTATCAGGGGCCATTCTCTGGGTTTATAAGGGGTCCATTCTCTGGGTTTATCAGGGGCCATTCTCTGGGTTTATCAGGGGCCATTCTCTGGGTTTGTCAGGGGTCCATTCTCTGGGTTTATCAGGGGCCATTCTCTGGGTTTATCAGGGGCCATTCTCTGGGTTTGTCAGGGGTCCATTCTCTGGGTTTATAAGGGGTCCATTCTCTGGGTTTATCAGGGGCCATTCTCTGGGTTTGTCAGGGGTCCATTCTCTGGGTTTATCAGGGGCCATTCTCTGGTTTATCAGGGGCCATTCTCTGGGTTTATCAGGGCCCATTCTCTGGGTTTGTCAGGGGTCCATTCTCTGGGTTTATCAGGGGCCATTCTTTGGGTTTGTCAGGGGCCATTCTCTGGGTTTGTCAGGGGTCCATTCTCTGGGTTTATCAGGGGCCATTCTCTGGGTTTATCAGGGGCCATTCTCTGGGTTTGTCAGGGGTCCATTCTCTGGGTTTATCAGGGGCCATTCACTGGGTTTGTCAGGGGTCCGTTCTGTGGGTTTTTCAGGGGCCATTCTCTGGGTTTATCAGGGCCCTTTCACGGGGTTTGTCAGGGGCCATTCTCTGGGTTTATCAGGGGCCATTCTCTGGGTTTGTCAGGGGTCCATTCTCTGGGTTTGTCAGGGGCCATTCTCTGGTTTATCAGGGGCCATTCTCTGGGTTTACCAGGGCCCATTCTCTGGGTTTGTCAGGGGTCCATTCTCTGGGTTTTTCAGGGGGCCATTCTCTGGTTTATCAGGGGCCATTCTCTGGGTTTACCAGGGCCCATTCTCTGGGTTTGTCAGGGGTCCATTCTCTGGGTTTATCAGGGGTCCATTCTCTGGGTTTGTCAGGGGGCCATTCTCTGGTTTATCAGGGGCCATTCTCTGGGTTTTTCAGGGGTCCATTTTCTGGGTTTATCAGGGGCCATTCTCTGGGTTTATCAGGGGTCCATTCTCTGGGTTTATCGGGGGCCATTCTCTGGATTTATCGGGGGCCATTCTCTGGGTTTACCAGGGCCCATTCTCTGGGTTTGTCAGCTAACTCTGTGGTCAGTCCTGCTTTAGATCAGCCTTAACTGTAACTGCTGTGTAGTTCTAGTCCTGTGTGGCTGAACTGCCTCTGTATACACGGTGTATTGTGCTCATATTTCTTCTTTGTTTGTGCTGTCACATCCTGGCTCTCATTTACTGAATGTTCAATCAAAGTAGAAAATAAATGTCAGAAACAAACATGTCATCAATCTCCGACAAACAGCAGCCAGACTGCAGAGAGCAGCATAGACGACACAGGCAGTAAATCTAAAACTGGCTATCATGACAAAAGCAGGACTGACTGACTTCCTTTCTACTGGCGATTAACGTCACAGGAACAATCAGCCAGAGCCAGGAGTACTGGACAGAACAAACCGAATACAGAGCGCCCCCCACCCCCACCCAAACCCTCAGGCAGCGAGGCGACTGGGTGGGTCTGTGCCGGTCACTCTGCTCTGAGAGTTTGCTGGAGGCCTGAGGAGGAGACGCAGTGACAGAGGAGATCCCCGCTGTGGGAAAAAGTAAAGAAAAGACAGAGCAGAGAGTCCTGCTGTCACGTCTTTGTGTGTTAACTAATCAGAGGTAGCACGCTGAGAAGTTGTCACAGAGTCACAGAGGGGGGTTAACTGCTGCTTGGCTGACAGAGCACTTTAGTCTGGTTATCACATGGGTGGGCCCTGAGGGAGTGGAGGAACGGCAGAAAAAGACGAGTCATCTACGACCGGCAGGCGCCAACTGGAAATCACTTAAAGGGGAAAAACACAGGCAAGGCAGGTGTGGAGAGAGGGGCTAAAATAGGAACAACTTTCTTATTGTTAGGACTAAAAATGACCACATTTAAGAGGCTGCTTTTTTCTTACACCACCGTTAATCTGACAAGAGGCTCAAATAGTGCTATGATGTCATACCTAAGGTGTTAAGCTGTCAGATATTTTATATTTTGTTTAATCATTGTTAGTATTGAGAAGAACCAAAACTTTTTACATTGTTCTTATAGGCATTATTTATCACCATTTTTCTGTGTCCTTCCAACCCTGTCACTTACTAACTTCAATAAATCTGCACTGAAATTTTCGTTTCCGAATGAAGGGTTCCTCTTTCATCCTTTTCTAACTGAGTCAGTGCCCAGAGGCATTCTGGGAAAGCTCTAGAATAATCAAATAGGCTTACTGCTTACTTAAAACTAAAAATGTGTTCAATCAACTCAGAGAAAAGAGCTGAAAAAGCTATTTTAGATTTTTAGGATTAGGGTTTAGGGTTCACTATCTAATAAGCCAATTTTTGCTAGTTTTGCCAGAATCTGCCTATTTTTTCTTTCTCAGATAACCCTTTTTGCCAGTTTTTATCAAATTTTCATCCCATTTCACCAAATTTTCACCAATTTTTGCCCATTTAAAGCCATTTCAGCCACTATTTAACTCCCTTTTACTTCTATTTATGCCCATTTTTGCCATTTTTTGCCATTTCTAACCCATTTCGGCTACTTTTAAAACCCAGCTTCACAGTCTTTTCCACAATTTTTTGCCGTTATTAACCCATTGTAGCAATTTTTAAACCATTTTTATTCTTTTTTTTTTTTAACAAAGGGGATTTACATTTATAAGAAGGCTATTTACTACACTAAAAAGATCTTTTTTTCTTTGATAAGAGTGGTTATTTTTTCAGGTTCAATATAAAACATGGATATCATAGTTTAACTTTAGAATGGACAATGATTTTGTTGACTTAGATGGACCCCCAGTTTGGCTTGGCCCCAGAAATCTCTCCATTTATCCCCCTGTATGTGCATCCCTGTCTGCACACGACTATTCCAAATTGTGCATGTCTGTGTCGAACCTCCTTCAGGTACACTGGGGGTCCACAGTCTCTGACACCTTTATTTTGGGGGTCGCGGGCTGAAAAGGTTGAGAACTCCTGGTCTAAAGGAAGCTAAAGAGTAAAAAATAAATTGTTCCAACTTGAATCATAGAAAGATTCTCTCCCTAAATTGTCTTTACAGTTGATCACGAAGAAGCTTGAATTTCAAAACTAAAGACTGGACATGCTGAAATCTATTGGACTGTTTTTAAAGCTGTAAACACTTGTAATGAAGATCTTCCATAACTCCTGCACTGGAAATGAGTAACATGTCGATAACGTGGACTTAAGTGTCGGTTAGACGTCACATTTCTGTGTGTCAGATCCTACCCGTGACTTCATGGAGGATATCCCTTCTCCTTCGAGGCACAATGAGGCTGCTTCCTGTTTAGAGAAGGCCGAGTCCTGCCTTCAAGCTCCCGCCCTCGCCTTACGTAATTCGCCACTTTGGTCCCCCAGAGCTGAGTAGTAGAGGGAAGAAAAAAATACGTATGATTACAGGGTCTGGATTTCACTTTCAAAATGATATTCAGTTGTTTAAATGTCCTAAAAGACGTCTGCTGATGGAGAATAGGCCTTCAACTAGGAGATTTATCATCATAAATCATTTCCAGTCCTGCAGGTGTGTCTGCAGGTTTTTTCAGTGAAATGTAACTAAAAACATTCAACATATTTCAGAAAACATCCTGTGAGTTTTTTTTGTTGAGTGGCAGAGTAAAAGGAGAGATTTGAAGAGCTGATAGTTGAGCCAGTATGCATGCATTCTCACTTCTTAAAGGGAATAAAATATGTAGCTCTGATCGGTTTGAGTCAAGTTGCTCGCAAAACACACCCAAGTTAAATGAAGCCACGTAATCCCACCTCTCTGCCCTCTGTGCCCGTCTGGGATTGTGCGTGGTCTTATCTGTATTTAAATGCCGTTTTTAAGGATCCTACCTTCACCCACCACTCTTGCCTCACGTTATTCTCCAGTTTGGTCTGCAATACCCGAGTAAGTCAGTTATAGTGTTATTTAGTCCTTTAAATGCAACCCAAATTCCAAAAAAGTTGGGACGCTGTCTAAAATGATAGTCAAATCTCATAAACTCATATTTCATTCAGAGAAGAACATAAACAACGTATCAGACGTTGAAGCTGAGATATTTTACAATTTTGTGAAAATATTAGCTGATGTTGAATTTGATGACAGCAATGCATCTCAAAAAAACCGGGGCCGGGGCAACACAAGGCTGTGAAAGTAAGTGGTACTAATAAAAACAGGTGGAGGAGCATTTTGCAGCTAGTTAGGTTAACTTGCAACAGGTCAGGTCACACGACTGGATATTAAAGGAGCATTTTAGAGAGGCAGAGTCTCTTAGAAGTAAAGATGTGCAGAGGTTACCAATCTGGGGGAACTATGTCTAAAAATTGTGGAACAATTTCAGAAAACTGTTCCTCAGCGTTTTTGATTTTGTACTGAAATCACTGCACAGGCTCAGAAACACTTCCAGAAACCATCGTCTGTCAGCACAGTTGGTCGTGCCATCCACAAATGACAGTCAAAGCTGGATCATGCAAAGAAGAAGCCATATGTGAACAGGATTCAGAAATACTGCCGTCTTCTCTATGGCCAAAGCTCGATTAAAATGGACTGAGGCAAAATGGAAAACTGTTCTGTGGTCAGATGGATCAAAATTCGAAATTCTGCTTGGAAATTGCGGAAGTCAATGCCACACCCTTTTACCCTCACTCTTCACCAAGACCCTGAGATACTTGAACTCCTTCACCTGAGGCAGAGACACCCTCCCAAACCAGAAGAGAGCAATCCACCCTTGGCCTCAGACTTGAAGTTGTGGACTCCTGTCCCAGCCTGGTCTTGGTCCCCAGCTGAGGAAGCCAACAGAACCACATCAGCTGCAAAAAACAGAGTTAGCGTCTGAGGCCCATGAATCCAAAGCTGTTGTTGATAAGTTGATAAGGGGACAGCCCTGGTGGAGGTAGACACACACTGGGGTCTGCGTCAGCCTGGGGACCCCATTCCCACGGTACACCCTTCTCCAAGTCCACAAAACACATGGAGAATGGATGACCAAGCTCCCATGATCCCTCAAGGAGTCCTGCAAGAGTATAGAGCTGGTCCACTTTCCCAGGACCAGGGCGGACAGGCAGCTCAACTTTTGTGCAACAATTATTATTCAAGCTATTTTGTTGTCTTTTTAAATATTTTATCCAAAAAAAAGTGTTTTTTTTTTGTCAATGTTTGAGCTCAAAGATGATTGAAATCTGTGGTTCAATTAAGACGTTTCAGTTTTGAAATCAGGAACACCGCAAAAACACACTGTACTCAGAATAAGATGCAAATTAAAGATAGACCAATCTTATTTTTGCCTTTTAAATGTTAAAATAAGACGCTCCTCTGAACTTGCGATGTGCATGTGGTCTTTAAAAGTTTAATAAGATAAGCTGGCTTTAAATTATCTTGGCCAGGATCGAGTTTTTATGGTGTATGCACTGAATTATTTCTACTAATTTAGAGCAGAGCGAGGGAGAAGTAAATTTTGTGTTTAACGTTTTGATGAGATCTTTAAGCCCTCCTACACAAATAATTATTCTCAGTGTCCTCACACTTGTCATTTGAGGGGAAAAAGGGACTTTTAAATGGCATGTTTGCCCCAAAAAAGGGAGTTTTTGATGTGCGAGCTCAAAGATAATTACAGATGGAGCCAATCTGGCTGGTTATTTTTTGAAATGTGGGATTTCTGGAGTGCAAAACAGAGCCAGCTGCTCTCCTGTCGCAAATTACTATTTTTCCTCTGACAAATTAACCCGTGGTTTTTAGACTAGAGTGTGATGTTTCTCTTTTACTGGCTGGGAGGGAGCGAGAGGTTCCCACGTAATCGGACAAACCTGAAGAGCAACATGCGGCCGTAATTACACGTTCAAGAGCAGATTAGATGCAGAGCGGATGAGGAGGAATAAGGAGAGGGAGCACCTGAGGGTAGGGATGGGCGAGGAGCACAGATTTACAAAAGAATCATTAAAACTACAGCAGACCACAACATAATCTAACTGTTGTTGTCCTTTTTAGGTTGTTTAGTCACTTTTTGTGGTAGTAAAACATTTTTATGTTGTTTTATAGTTAATTTCGGTCGATTAAAGGCTGCCTTGTCTCTCTTTGTGGTTTTTCTGAGAGAACTTTTTGTGTTTTTGTCTTTGTAGTCGTTTTGTGTCATTGAGTCATCATTTTGCATTTCTCAAATGTTATTTTGTGCATTTTTGGAACAGCTCGACACTCTTTGTGGTCATTTTTGCATCTTTCTTGATGAATCTCCTGGTTTTATTGAGCCTCTTTGTCTTCATTTCCCCCTCTATTTATAATTGTTGTGCCCATTTTTCACCATTCTGCATCCTTTGCATTGCATCCTATCCTCTGTGCCACCATTCTTCACCTCTTTTTAGTCATTTTGTCATATTTGTGCATCCCTATGTGTTCATTTTGCATCTCTCTTGTCATTAAGAGTCTTTACTAGGCCGTTTTGTTTCCGTTTCATTTATCTGCATCTTTTTTGTGGTAGATGTGTGTCTCTTTCTGGTTGATATGTGACATTAGTTTACATGTGGTTTCTCTTTGTGGTTAATTTTGGTATCATTGTCTATTTATCTGTGAGGCAGAGGAAGCTAGTTTTGTGCACTATAGATGCAATAGTTGTCCAGATTTTGTACATCTTTTCTTCATCTTTAATCCTAAAAAACAAAATGTGCCTTAATCTTTGCAGATTTTGTTTGTTTGTTTTTTATTATTTGCAGCTGTTTTGTGCATTTTTAAAGGCATTTTGTTGACTATCATCTCTAAATGTGACAGGGCCGCTGAAAGAAAAATTGAGATGATATTGTTTTCTGCAACCACGTACAGAAATATACAGCGTTGCTCCAAGTGATGAAGATGGCTTCATGAAGGGCATCCACTGTCTGGAACTGATGTCCATTTTTGTAAACTTCCCTCACCATCCATCCCCAAAATGTTCTCAGTTGGATTTAGATCAGGGGAACATGCAGGACGGTCCAGAAGAGTGAGGTTATTCTCCTGGAAGAAGTCGTTTGTCAGGTGGGCGTTGTGAACTGCAGCGTTGTCCTGTTGATAAACCCAGTCTTTACCACAGACGAGGGCCGTCAGTCATGAGGGCCACCCGCTGCAACATCTCCACATGGCCAGCCACCGTTTGACGCCCCTGAACAACCTGAAGCTCCATTGTTCCATTAAAGGAAAAAGCACCTAGATCATGATGGCGCCCCCTCCACTGTGTTGCATAGAAAACATCTCAAGTGGGATCTTCTTGTCATGCCAGTAACGCTGGAAGCCATCAGGACCGTCAAAGTTATGTTTGTCTCATCAGAGAATAAAACTTTCTTCCACCTTTCAGTGTCCCATGTTTGGTGCTCCTTTGCAAAGTCCAAACGGGCGATGTTGTGGCGTTTTGTTTTTTAAGCCCTTCCCTCACAGATGCCATCTGATGCCCCATTTACATGACAACGTTTTCGAGTAAAAACACAAAAGTTTTGTCGCGTTTTGGCTGTCAGTTTACACGGCAACAGCGTTTTGGTGCCTGAAAACGGAACTTTTTGGAAGTGGGCTCCAGTGTGGAGGTTTTTCAAAACTCCCCCATCTCTGTCTCTGTGTAAACAGGGAAACTGGCACTTTCTGAAAACGGACATGCACACTGCAGCTGCATTAAATATCCATGTGTGAGTAGGCTTATAACACATGTGCGGATGGGAAGCCCAAAACAAAGATGGCCGACACCAGTGTACTGTTCGTGCTCCTCACTCTTTTGAATTGAACTGTACTTCTCCAACAAAGTGTTGATTTACTTCACCATCACTTGGATCAGCAGAGGCGTATTTTGTGCCTGCACCAGATCCTGACTCAACCCATACACTGTCGAAGGGCATATGGGATCTGGTGCAGTCACGAAAATCACACCACCATCTACTGGCCTGACATGTGTACTACATCCTTTTTGTTGTTTCCTGCAGTCGTGTGAACGGAGATCGTTTTGAAAACGTTGCCGTCTGAACGTGGAACTTTTTGGAAACAAAAACAGAAAACAAAGCAAAATGCTGTCGTATAAATGGGGCATGAGTCGGTGCAGTCAGCACAAGTAACGGCCTTAATTAAAGGATTGTCCAGTGTATTGATGGACAGCCAATCGGATCTTCCGGCTCAATTTTTTTGGGTCTACCGCTCGACTTTTTTGTTCCATAACCCTCAGGATCTTTTAAGAAATCCAAAATGACTGTCTTACTGCGTCCAACCTCAAATGCGATTGCGCATTGCAAGAGGCCTCGCTTATGCAGCTCAACAATCCGACCACACTCAAAGACAGAAAGCTTTTTAGCCTGTGCCATCAGGAGGTCATGACGGTGTGAATACCTGACAGAAAATGGTGTTGAATCTACATTTTTGCGCAGATTTCAACTTTTAAAGGCTGTGGTCTAAACTTTTATTTCAGTTTAGTTGTTGTTTTCAATAAATTGCTAACTCAAATTATGTTTGTCTCATTCCCATTTCTTCTTTTTGCATTTTGAAGCTCTACTCAGAACCTTCTCAAGATCCAACGGTGCAGAATGTAAATTCTTGCAATTTTTCAACTGGTCTTAAAAGTTTGATCAGGAGTGTATCAAGATATCTCTTATTTTAGTAGCCAAATGTCTGCTATTATAAGTGTTGTCACTTGATGAAGACCAATCAAAAATGGACTCTATGACTCCCTGATTTAGGAAAAAATTAAAAGTCTTTCAGCAAATTAAAATTGCCCCATGTTTGGTGTGTAGGACTTCTGTTTTGGTTGCTGTGGTATCAAACAGGTTTCAGTACGGTTTGAAGTTTACTACATTTATAAGTCGAACCATTTCTTATTTAATTGCACATAAACATCAGGAAACATATGGTGTATCAGAAATGAGTGAATAAATCAAGATTTGATTTTAAACCATATCGCCCAGCCCTATCTGCTGATAAATCTCACTTTCTTCCTCCTGTGTTTAAAGACAAACACTCTGAAGCTTTATCTGTCATCGAGCTCTAATCCTCCTGAGGGCAAATCACAGACTCACCGAGGAGGTCAGACGGAGGAGGGAGGAAAAATCGTTGAAGGGCAAAAACATTAGAGACCAACCCACCGAGGCTTGTTGAGTCCTGCCCCGCTCCGCTGCGCTCTCACATCACTCTCTCATGTCACTGTGGAGCAGAGACCCACAGAGTCCCCTGCGTCCTCCACACCTCTGCTCAGAGACTCTCCGGATACTTACACGGCTTTACAGGTGGGTGGAAAACTTCGATGAAGTTATATTCGGACTATTTTAAATCGTACAGGTGCGTAAAAGTGCTGCTCGGTGAAACATTTGTAACAACTTTAATGGATGGATGCGCGAGTTGTCACCACGAAGTTTTAGACTTTATTCTGTTCTAAGATCCACAAATATTTTCATGTATGCAATTAAAGGAATCATTTTAAAGAAATAACACGGTAACAAGATCCATCTTAATGTCTGCAGGAGTTAGATCAGCGTTTTGTATAATGGAACTCGTGCGTAAATTACGCATGGACGCGTAAAGTGATAATCGACTTTAGAACACTTCAGTTACCCCGGAGGGGGATTGCAGGCGTTGCAGCTGCTTTTATACAGAATATCAGCACACTGAAAGTACTTTCAGGAAATAAGCATGAAGTTTATCGTGCAGGTTAATTTACTGGAGTGCTGTCTTTCATTTTTATGTTGGTAAATCGTTGGTTTGAATAATTCAAAAACAGCCAGTAATGTTATAGTTTCAGCATTGATTTATACCTGCATATAATGCGTTGTTTTGCATAAAACATCTCTTACAAGTGATCTTACAACATCTAACTCACTATAAGAATACATTACAGCAAACGCTGGCTTGGGTAATCTGCTTTACAGTTTTTGTTTTTCTGATTTTTGTGCGTCTTTCCTCCTCCTAACCTTCCACTTGTCTGTCTTGTATCACTTGCTTGTCATTTTATTTCACCAATTATGTAGAAAATAGTTTATAAACTTTGCAAATGATGCTTTATCTCATCTCAGTAAAAGTTTAAAGCCTCATGTTTGGCTGTGAAACTTAACCTTCATCGTTCTTGTAGATTTAATCCCATTTTTGTGTTAATATCTTGATGGATTTGTAGCATTACAAATACTAAATTCTTGTCTTTAAGGATCCATTTTTTCTTATTAACGTATTTCCTCCTCTGCTTTATTGCAGCCTCGCCTTCATCGCCCCCTTGTGCTCATGTGAGGCATTGGACAGATGTGATTTTTCAGGGGAAACTCTGAAGCCACAGGAAGCTTTTTTTTTTTTACAGCAACTGCAGCTCTCTTTCCTTTTTTTGTTGAAGTTTCCAGCCCTAAAATGCACCACCAGAGGACTAAATAACACCTTTCCTGTGGATCTAAGTTTTCTAAAGAGGTAGAGAACTTTTTCTGGAAGTGCTAAAATGTCCACAGAGTCCTTCCAAGCTGCCTACGCCGCCATGGCTCCGTCCGCCATCCCTTTGTCCCCCTCCACAAACATGCTCGGGATGTTTCGTGAGTACCAGAGCAACGCCGTCATCATCGAGCACTACAACTACACAGGCAAGCTGAAGGAGGACAAGTACAAAGAGGGGCTGTCTCCGGTGGGTATCGCCTTCCTGCTGGTGTGCCTGCTCATCGTCGTAGAGAACGCCGTGGTGCTTCTGGCGATCTGGAAGAACAAGAAGTTCCACCTGCCCATGTACTACCTGCTGGGGAATCTGACTCTGTCCGACCTTCTGGCGGGTTTCACCTACATGGTCAACATCATCCTGTCTGGAGCCAACACGTTAAACATGACCCCAGTGCTGTGGTTCCTGAGAGAAGGTGGCGTGTTTATCATGCTGGCGGCTTCAGTCATCAGCTTGCTCGCCATTGCCATAGAGCGCCATGTAACTATGGTGAGGATGAAGCCGTACCAAGGGGACAAACAGGGCCGGATGTTTGCTCTGATCGGGGCGAGCTGGGTTTTGTCCGTGCTCCTCGGGATTCTTCCGGTCCTGGGGTGGAACTGTATCGGACAGCTGGACCGCTGCTCCACCGTCCTCCCGCTGTACGCCAAGAGCTACGTCCTCTTCTGCATCACCATCTTCAGCGCCATCCTCATGTCCATTGTGGTGCTGTACGTGCGCATCTTCCGCATCGTCAAGTCCAACACGCAGCGCCTCGCCTCAGTCCCGCACCGAAAAGGCCTCATCAGGAAGTCACAGAAGTACATGGCGCTGCTGAAGACGGTCACCATTGTCCTGGGAGTCTTCATCATCTGCTGGCTGCCGCTCTTCATCTTCCTGCTCCTCGACTTCTGCTGTCCCACCAAGAGCTGCGCCGTGCTCTTCAAAGCCGACTACTTCCTGGGCATCGCCATGTTTAACTCGCTCCTGAACCCAATCATCTACACGCTGACCAGCAAGGACATGAGGAGGGCGATCCTCCGGCTGCTGTGCCGGCACTGCCTCCTCACCAAAGACGGGCAGGTGAAGAAGATCGGGATGCCGTTCCTGGAGTGCAGCACGAGTAAAGCAGATGCAGCATCGCACAGACTGGAGGGGCTGGAGACGACAGTGTCCTCTGGGAACTTCACCCCCTCTACGATCAAAGCTATCTACCCGCGGATGTCCAAAACGTGACAACAAGCGAAAGCTTGGACTGAGACTGTGTAGTTTTCTTTGTACGCTGCTCCAGTTGCAAAAAGTTTGTGTTGCACTCTGCTAAAGTTTCCATCCGACAGAATAAGCTCCATGCAGAGGTGTAAATTCAGTGGAAAGGACCCTGAGCACAAACGTGATAAGGCCCCCGGTCCCCAACTAGAAAAGCAAGAGTCCGGACTAAAAGTGACGCAAAATGGCGACACATGGGGTCAAAGTTGCAGCTGCTGCATCTTTATAGTCTTGTTAAATGTCTCCTCGGGCAATTTGGTCATTACTTTTTATCCTCTTGAATGACTTTATGGCTGTTTTGAGATGAGTTGCATTATTTTGAAGTTGTTTAGTGCAGCGGTTCTCAACTCCTCAGTTCCTGATAACAGGGGGCCTCAAACTTTTCAGCCTGCAACCCCCAGAATAAAAGTACTAGAGACCAGGGACTCCCTCTGTACCTGAAGGTGGTTGAACACAACCATGCAAATTCAAGAACAGTTTTGTCCAGACTCACATTTTCAGGATTTTGTTAAACATAACTCTAAATTGGTTCAAATATAAAATTTGAAATCTTTAAGAATGTTCTTTGTTCTTTGGAAGTCATCTTGCGACCCCCCCTCAAGGTGTCTTGTGACCCCCAAAGGGGTCCCAACCCCCAGGTTAAGAACCACTGCCTTATAAGACGAATATCTTCACATTTTCAGAACATTTCAAAATGCATATCAATTTAATAAAAAAGCTGCAGTTCTGATCTTGCATGGATCATATCTGTGACTGAAAAAAAGAGACAGGACAAACCAAACATGAACATTTTTGCCAACTATCCAGAGATCTTGTGGAATTATCGCATTGTGATGGAAAAAAGCTGCTTTTTTATTCCAGGAAAAGGAGATAAATAAGCAGAAATACTGAGAAAACATTTACATTTGTCTCTTATCTCCTTAAAACTAAAAAGGCTAGGATAAAATGTAAGGATGCACATTGATTCTTTTTTTCCAGGCATTAAAACCCACTTAAACCTGCTCCATGACCCACTTTTGGGCCCTGACCCACCAGTTGAGAACCAGTCTAGTGTCCCTTTGCCATCAGTTGTGTTGTGTTCAGGTCGTTTTGTGTCTTTCTGTGTTAGTTTTCAGTCGTATCGTTGTGTTTTTGTGTCTGTTTGTGGTTATTTTCTCTCTCTGGTAGTTTTGCATCCCTTTGAGCCTGTTTCGTGCCTCTTTGTCGTTGTTTCTAAGCTGCTTTGTGTTGCTTTATAATTGCATTGTCCCCCTATGTGGAGCTTTGGTGCAACTTAATTTCCATTGCATGTCTTAAATATCCTTTTGCCTTCATGTTGCATGTCTTTGAGGTCATTTTGTGCCTCCTAGTGGCCGGGCCTGCTACTCCTTGTTTGCAGAGCATGTACAACACTCGGGGTGTCATGCAAAGTAAAGGGTCCTCATACCAGAGTCTGCTTAGGGCCTCACTTTGGCCAGATGGCCCTGTATGAGCAGTAGTTTTGTACGCTTTTCCATCTCTTTGTGGTGATTTTTGCATCTTATCTTCGAATCTGCAGGTTCTTTTGTTCCTTTTTGTCTTTATTTTTTATCTAATTGCAGTTGCTGTGTCTCTTTTCTACCATTTTGCATCCTTCTTTGTGTCTCTGCCATCATTCTAAAATATCTGAGGTCATTTTGCATCTTTTGCAACCCTGTTTGATCGTTTTGCATCCACCTTTTATTGAATCTTATTGGTACTTTTGTGACCATCACCATTTCCATCTTTCCCTGGTAGTTTTGTGTATTCCTCTGCTGCTGTTTTGTCTTTTTTAAGGCTGTCCTGTCTCCTTGTGGTTGTTATTGAACATTACTCTACATGCTTTATGTCTCTGCAGTCATTTTGTGTCTCTTTGTGGCAGGGGGAGCTTGATTTGTGCACAATATTTGCAATAGTTGTTTAGATTTTGTGCATCTTTAATCCTAAAATGTGCCTTAAAGCTGCCAGTTTCCTGTGAAAAAAAAGGATCCTGTTTGTTTTAGATATTCAAATCCAGGCCAGTTATGTCAGAGATTTTAGGAAATGTTACATTTCACTTTTTTCTGGTTTTGCACTTGCACAAACTTCCTCAAAAATAAATTTAAGACTGTGTGCAAATATGCAAACAATTATGACAGGAGGATAAATCTCAGTGGGAGATTTATCCTCGTGTCCTCTCTCTGTGAAGTGTATAATGACATGTTGTTACAAACACGGAGCATCCACACCCAAAAGCTGCTGCCAAAACCATGTAATTTCTGCCATGTGAGTTTTGGTCAGCTGCATTGTGGGTAGAGGTCTCCTCGGCGGTAGATGAGAGGCTCGGCGTCCTGAAAGACGCGTCACAGTCAGGGTTCGAGCCGAGCGGTTTGCAGCTTTGGAGGTCTTTTTGACAGCTGTAGCAACACATGATGAACGAGGAGCAGCAATTAAAGCCAACAGACGATGTTTTCTGACGCCTCTGGGTTTTATGAGCTGCAGAGATTTCACTAAAGCTCACGGAGCAGCGGTAGAGTCAGAGGAGCTTTAATCTGGAGAAGGTTCACCATGAAATGATCTTTACTTCCTGTGAAAAAAAAAACAGCATTAGAGCCGACGACTGACTGTGTGAGCTTTTCAGTATGCTCAGAAACATGGACGCCTTATCCCAGTGATATCCTGTAGATTCATGTAAAAATAAAGAAATTTATTTACTGATTTTTAGCTTTATGTAAATATATAAATATATATAGTCTTTGTGAGCTGAAGTTTGTATGTTTGTAAAAACCTCACTTAACTTATGATGCCAGTTTTATATCTGCACTGAATAAAAACGTGAATGAAGTTTTCTAAAAGCTTGTTTTATGTCTTCATTTATTTTCATGAATAATGGAAATGATGATTAGACGTGTGTGTGTGTGTGTGTGTGTGTGTGTGTGTGTTGGGGGGGTTGCCCTTTTTTAACAGGACAGCTGAGAGTCAGGGAGAGAGATTTGGAGGAGACATGCTGCTAGAATCAGGGGTCAATCCTGTGACCAGTGAATTAACCCCTTAAAGCCTGTTGTATCATATTTGATACATATTTTTGATACCTCTATTTAATCAATATGATCAATAAATTAATAAAAAAAATAATTCTGAATACAATCTGATAAATGATAAAAATGCCTCAAGTGGATTATCTGTTACCGAACACACCTAATGTATCAAATGAGATACAAAAAATATATATGTTAAATTTCATGGAAATTTGGATTTCAGTAGAAAGTTAAATGATCATTTCAGTCCCAAAAAATAAAATTTTCGGCTATAATTTGTAAATTCAGGCTTAAATGGGTTAAGGATCTAACATCTGCTCTATCTACTGAGGTGAGTCAGGGCAGACACAAGACCTGCAAGAGATATAAAACAAAAGACTGGCTAGACATCGGTATGATAATCAATTTTACAGTGCATTTAGAAAGTATTCAGACCCCTTTTTTAGATATGTTTAATTCTATGTTGCAGCCTGATGCCACAGTTGAAAAACTTCACTTTTATTCTCATGAATCTACACTCAGTACCCCATCATGACAACATGAAAACTGAATTTTAGAAATCTTTGCACATTTATAAAAAATAGAAAATTGAAATATCACATTGACATAAGCCAGTGGTTCTCAACCTTGGGGTCGGGACCCCCTTTGGGATCACAAGACACTGAGAGGGGGTCTCCAGATTATGTAAAAAAACTAAGAATATTTTAAAAAGCCCATTTATAAAGCCCATTTTATAAAAACAAATTATAGGTAGTTAGTGTAATCAACTTGTAAATGTTGCACCTGCTAATTTGATGAATTAATTTCGCCTTTTAACTGTGCACATCCCCACTTTGTTCAAGGGCCAGCTTTCTTTTTTTTGTAATTGATTAGATTTTTTTTAATTGCCTGAAAGCACTTAACAAAACCACATAATATATATATATGTGTATATATATATATATATATATATATATATATGAAGTGTGAAGTGTACATACATAAAGTAACAAGAAAACAGAACAAAGACAGACAACCAAAGATCAATCAAGTCAATAAAACAAACAAACAAACAAAAAAACAAACGGAAAAGAAAGAAAAAAAAGAGTAAATAAAAGCAAGAGCAGACATTATTATGGCATTGGTGTTGAATAATTTGTGGTGTGGTAAAGTGTCCTGGCTTATACATTACATATTATTCCAATTTAGTGGGTTAAGGGGAAGGGGGATGGCTATAAAGAAATTATAGTTGTCCTACTATGAGAATAAAAAAAAAAACAAAAAACAGGAAAGGGAGGTGGGATTGATAGACAGGTAATTAAATCAGGAATAATAATTAAAGAAAACAAAATAACAATGGTAGTAGACAAAAAGTGGTAGTAAATTAAGTAATGAAGCAAAAAGTCTTCATAATATTAATCATGTTTACTTGTGCACACGTATACCTACAGAAATACACCATGTATATACATACACACATGCATCCATCCAGACCTACACATACGCATTCACACACCAACACACACACGTTTCGCACTGAACAAAGTTGTTCTGAATTTTATGAAAACTTTTTCTTTCTTTTTGTCAAAGTCCAGCTTTGTTGACAGACACTCTGGAGGCCAAACTTTCAAAGAAATCAATAGAAACATTTTGATCTTATTAACAAACTGAAGTCAAAATATTTTTTACTTTGAAATGTATGCAGCGTTAGCCTTTAGCGCTGAGATCACCTGTACTGCAGCAGGTCACAAGGGAGTGACCGAGCTATTTTTGCCACGTTTTTGTGGGGCTGTTGTTCCGCACATCACCAGGTTTGATGCTGTGTTTTGATTGGTGGAAATCTGTGTGAGACAGGTCTTCTAATGCATGGATAGCAGGCTCTCAGAGACTGACGTAGAAAGCTGGCGTCAGCTTTCATTCAAAATAGCTGATTCGTCCTGCAAATCATGAATTAACTTCACTTATAAAGGCCTTCTAAAGAGTCAGATTTGGTCAAGATTAATCTCAGAATTTCTGGAGTTGATCGTGATTAGTCACACTTTTTTATGACTTATTAAAATTCCATTATTTTGAATTTCAAACATTTTTTATTTCAAAACTTTATCCATTAAGTCTGTTGATGATGGCGACATGCCACTGTAGTTTAAATATATTTGTATGCACGCACACACTAGGGCTGTCAAAAGACTCAAAATGTTAATCACAGTTAACCTCAGAATTTCTGTGGTTAATCAGGATTAATCACACCCTCTTCATCACATTTTAAAACACCATGTAGCATTCTTAACTGAACCGGGGGGAACTGACTTCCTGTTTTGATATTGACCTACTTTTATTGGTGGATCAAAGACTTTAATATGAAATTAACTGCTGAATTAAACTGGATTAAAAATTAAATAAAAGAACACTAAAAAGGCTCAGATGACTTCTGTCTTGTCCACTGAGCTGTCTGTGAGTTTTTCAAAATAAAATAAGACATTAAAACCGTGGTGGGCCTGTTTCCCATCGCAGTGGCTGCAGGGAGACGCTGACATGACTCAAAGTGTAGTGGAAGGGCATGTGATTGATCACAATTAAAAAGTAGTGCACTACTGATGGACCTTGATTGATCGTGATTAACTCTATTAACTAAGGCTGATTGATGTAAAAACATCTCAAACACGGGGCTGTTTTAAGAGTTGTGGAAATTTTAAAAAAGGATAAACTTAACATATTTTTTTCTACTCACATTTTCTGAATTTTTTAAACATCTGGGGGCCGACTGGAAAGCTGTGGAGGGCCTGATGTGGCCCTCAGGCTGCCAGTTGATGATCACTACCATAGAGTATACCACTTCTGCACAAAGCACTACACTGCTGCCATCAGAGCCTTGCAACAACACTGTAAATGTAGCTCAGGTTCCCATTTCTCTGGATCTTTACTGAGATGTTTCTACACCTCGACTTGAGTCCACCCATGGTAAAATAAGGTACACACCGCTCACATGTCACATTGATATCAGAGCAAAAATCAAGCCGTGAGCTCAAAGGAACTGCAGCAGAGCTCACTTCTTTATAAAAACACTCATCTGGGGACTGAAAAAATTCGTCACTGAAGTATTGAAGGGGATTTCTCTCCTATCTTTGTTGATCTACATCTGAAGTTGCTCAACATTGCGCGGTTTCTGTTAACTGTTGAGCTTCTCCGTGTGTCAGGGTGGTAGACCTGTCTAGACTGCATGCAGGTGAGTCTAGTCTAAGGCTGGGCTCCCACATTAAAATTAAATGGTAGTACACTCACAGACATATTTAGGCTTATTCTTAATATTGATGTATTTCTATTGCATATAAAATTTCCATCCATTTGAATGACTTAGATTAAACATAAACAGGCCAATAAACTTTAAGTGCTGCATATTTGTCACTCAAATGTAAAATGAAACAATTAAGAATGAGATTTATGTAATAATACCAATAAACCCAATGTGTTTTGAATAAAAAATGACAGATTTATGCATTCATTATTGATATATATAATTTGTTTCAAATACTTCAGAATGAGTGTATGTATTCAATATGCAGCATATAAAGTTTATTGGCCTGTTTATGCTAAATCTAAGTCATTAAAATGGATGGAAATCTTATATGCAATTGAAATACATAAATCTTAAGAATATGCCTAAATATTTCTGAGTGTATGTCCAACAGCAGTTTTAAATACAAGATGCTGCAATATTTCTTTAGCCTGAAATGTGTTTCGAAATTCCAGTTTAATCCTTTTTTGAGGAAAAGATGCTATGCTCTACACATGCAAACATTGAGGTTTCATATTTTTAAAGAATAATTTACAAAAAAATCCTGCTTTCCTTGTTTTTGTATGTTGTCAAAATTGTTCCGCCTTAGTTTGACCTTGTTTTAATACTGAATGCATTTAATGCAGAATTGCATGGTTGCTGAGAAATACAAAATATGAGGAACCCAAAAATGATTGCATATTAAATTGCAATATTGAGGGGAAAAAATTGCATTGGGATTATTTCCCCAAATCGTTCAGCCTTAATCTAGGCCCCGCCCTCTTTCACCGTGAAGCCATGCTGTGCTGAATCTGTCTTGGCATTGTGTCACTGAAATAAGCAGGAACATCCCGGAAAGAGATGTCTGGATGGAAGCACATGCTGCTGTAAAAGCTCTCAGTATTAATGCTTCCTTCACAGATGTGCAGGTGACCCACGCCATGGGCACTAATACACCCAGACACCATGACAGATGCTGGCTTTGAGCACCATGGTGGTAAAAATCTAGATGCTTTATTTTCCTCTTCAGAGGACTCAATGTTTGCTGATGTTGGTGATCTGTGACTTTGACTTTGCATGGTAAAGACTGAACTGAAGTTGATCCGTTTTAACATTAACTATAGGTCAGTCAGGGTTCCGTTCGTTCACATTTGTGGGTTGTAGTTTTTTAGATGTTGTAGAGTTTTCACTGTAAAATTGCCCAAACTTAAAACAGCACTATAGAGGTATTAAGCCTCTCTGAAACCCTCGTCCCCATCAGAGCCACGTGTTAACCGCTGATCTCTGCTGTCTGACTTCTCATGAAGCTGCACAAACGACCGTCTCCACCGACGCTCTGCTGAGCAGAAGGAAACCACACGTCTCTGCGTGGTCCCCCTCTCTCTTATCGTGCATGTGAGTGTGAGCGGCGTGCCATCCTGCCCACTCTGAACCACACGGCCACGCTCAGCGGGGGCACGAGGTGGGTTTAGAAGAAGGCGAGGTTTCACTTCTCGGTAAAGCAGCGTGGTAAATAATGACTTCAAACATGAGTTCTCTCTGCAGGGTGCAGAACCAGAGTGGGCAGGATGAGCGTCAGCTGGAGAGGAGTTTACATCCCAGCATGCTCTATGTTTATGCTGATAGATCAGTGTTGCAAACTCAGCAATACCTAAAAATGAATTCTCGCAAACTAGAGTGAAAATGGTTCTTCATAAAGATCATTATATCGTGATATTTTGCTGTGAGGAAAAGATTTCTGTCCCAACACCAGAATTATAAACTTTGATATGATTCTGCACAATAAAACCAAATGGAAACCTGTTTGATACCACGGCAACAAAAGTAGAAGTCCTGGGCATGCAATAGTAGAAAAGAAAATGCCTTTTTATTATAAAAAAGCAGCCAAACTATCTCCATTGTACAAAAACATTGGCAACATTCCTTTATGTCAAGGTTGTTGAAATGTTCTAAGTGCATTAAACTGATCAAATCTCCCTTAATCTGATCATCAGTGGTATGAAAAGAACAGAAACGTGAATATTTACGCCTTATTTTCCAACCAGAACACAGAGGGAAATGCCTAAATTGTACAATTACATTGGCAATATTTGGAAAAATAAGTGAAACTGGTGAGAAGTGACGGCTTCCACACACTTTTCCAAGTGTTGCCAATGAATTTGTGCAATTCAGACACTGTGTGGGAGTACACCTGCAATTCTGGATAATTGAAAACCAAAAAAAAGCCCAAAAGTAAGTGCCTAGTATCAAGCAGATATCATTTTGTTTTTACAAATGATATAAAATTGCACAAAAATGTTGGCAGTATTTGGAAAGGTGGATGAAACTGGAGCTCCTTGCCAGTTTCACACACTTTCCAAAGTTGTCCATCGTAACTGTGCAATTTATACAGCGTGCAGCAGTGTGTCTGCAATTTTGGATAATTTAATTGCACTCTTAAATTGGCATTATTGGGAACAATGAGTGAAACTTTTGAGAAGTGAGGGTTTCCACCCACTTCTCCTGATGTTGCCAATGAATTTGTGCAATTAAGACACTGTGTGGGAGTACATCTGCAATTCTAGATAACTGAAAATAAAAAATTGCCCGATATTGGGCGTCTATGACTTCTATTTTTGTTGCCGTGGTATCAAACAGATATCAACATTATATGATTTTTACTAATGGTAAAAAAAAAAATTGCACAAAAATGTTGGCAACTTTGGAAAACAGGTGAAAATTGGGCTCCTTGCCAGTTTCACTCTCTTCCAATATTTCTCATCGTAATTGTGCAATTTATACTGTGCAGGAGTGTGCCTGTAATTATGGTTAATTCAAAGCAATGAATCTCCCCAAATTGGGCAACTAGGTCTTGAAATTTTTTGTTGCATTGCCTTGGTTAAGTTTATTGATTAAAATGGTGTTCAAGTAAGATTTATGTCTTATTTTCCCACCAAAAGACAGAAATCAATGTCTTAATTGCATAAATGCATTGACAATATTTGGAAAAATAAGTGAAACTAGAGAGAAGAGACGGCTTCCACACACTTTTCCAAGTGTTGCCAATTAATTTGTGCAATTCAGACACTGTGTGGGAGTACACCTGCAATTCTGGATAATTGAAAACCAAAAAAAAAGCCCAAAAGTGAGTGCCTAGTATCAAGCAGATATCATTTTGTTTTTACAAATGATATAAAATTGCACAAAAATGTTGGCAGTATTTGGAAAGGTGGATGAAACTGGAGCTCCTTGCCAGTTTCACACACTTTCCAAAGTTGTCCATTGTAACTGTGCAATTTATACAGTGTGCAGCAGTAAGTCTGCAATTTTGGATAATTTAAAGCAATAAATTGCCTCAAATTGGGCAACTACTGCTTTATTTTTATTGCATTGGTATCAAACGGGGTTCAACAGGATTTCATTTACAACTTATAAAAGTGGTCATCAAATAACATTTATGCTAACCAAAAGAAAGAGAGCAATGTCTGAACTGCACACTTTGATTGGCATTATTGGAAACAATAGGTGAAACTTTTGAGAAGTGACGGTTTCCACCCACTTGTCCTGATGTTGCCAATGAATTTGTGCAATTTAGACACTGTGTGGGAGTACACCTGCAATTCTGGATAACTGAAAACAAAAAATGCCCCAATATTGGGCGTCTATGACTTCTATTTTTGTTGCTGTGGTATCAAACAGATATCAACATTATATGATTTTTACAAATGATAAAAAATTGCGCAAAAATGTTGGCAACTTTTTGAAAACAGGTGAAAATTGGGCTTCTTGCCAGTTTCACCCTCGCTTCCAAAATTTCTCATCATAACTGTGCAGGAGTGTGCCTGTAATTTTGGTTAATTAAAAGCAATGAATCTCCCCAAATCGGGCAATTAGGTCTTTAAATTTTTTGTTGTATTGCATTGGTTAAGTTTATTGATTTAAATGGTGCTCAAGTGAGATTTATGCCTTATTTTCCAACCAAAAGACAGAAATCAATGTCTTAATTGCATAAATGCATTGGCGATATTTGGAAAAATAAGTGAAACTGGTGAGAAGCACAAGGTTTTCCAATGATTTTGTGCAAATCAGACCATGTGTAGAAATCGGCCTGCAATTTTAGATCGGTGTCAACAATGTTACCAAATATTGGTGGCTATGGCTCCTGACTTTGGGAACCTTTTGGCAGCTGGATGGCGAGGACCTTCGCTGATTAATGAGTGATCCCGGATTGCTCTGGCAGCGTTAAACAGGAAGAGCACTTTTAACCGCTTTTCTCCTACATTATGTGAAATTCATCAGTGAAACCAAAATCGTGGTGTACTGATTAGTAAATACTCCTCATTGAGAGATATTTTTGCTGAATACAGTCCTCCATTAGAAATGAGAGGTGAGCTACAGAGGTGGGTAGGGCTTGTTACTCTAACCTCTGTTAATTGTTTTAAATAAGAACCCACTGGCAGTGCAATGAGAAGTCTTTAAAGTCATTTTTCTTAAGAGTTTATATTTTTTGAACTAGTGTAGAAAATACTGTGCTCCCCTTTTTGTACAACACAGAAAACTTATTCTGTTCTGATTTTAAAATGCCGTCCTGGTAATAGAATTGAACAGCCGTTCTTCTGATGCTAAGCTGATGTGACACATGTTCTCCTCTGACAGAAGACTGTCGGTCTGCAGAACCAAAAACCAAACCAGCTTCCAAACTACATCATTCAACAAAACAAGACCAGATGTATTTTTTACTCTTGCATGTTGCATAAGCGTGTTGCATTTTACATGACAAAATCAATCATCTTTTGCTGTTTTTATGTTTAGTTTTATCTGTTTTTTTTTCTTATGAGTTTATCACCTAAAAACTGCAGCAGAGCTCTTCTGCAGGCTCTTTAAGAAAGCAAGCATGTCCTGATTGTTTGACTTCAATCACGTTTTTGTGTGTTAGAGGGTGAAACATTGGGGGAGACTCATGAAAAAGGCCTTTGCAGGATGATGCAGATCAGAAGCAACAACTGCATTAAGGTGAGAGCTTCAGCCGAGGCAGGGAGTTTTGGATTTAGAAAACTTTCTACAAGGCTTACAGAGGCTCTAAAAAGTTAGCTGGACGGGCCTCTCATCTTTAGTGAAAAACAGCTTTAGCTCAAATGTGACTTATAAACAGTTTTTATATTTTAATGTGATTATGACTTTGAAACATGATCTGTATCTGAAGGACTGCATTGAAGAAGGCTACTTCTCTGTGAGGGATGCCATGGTGCACTGAACAAAAGACCCACAGCGACATCTAGTGGCTAATACAACACCTAATAATGCTGCAGCTATAAAATGCACTGTCTCCTTTTTCATCTGTTCGGCTTCATTCTTTTCTAACAGAAAGACAGCGATGACAAGGAGGAGATTAAAACTTTGTCAAATGATTATGAGAAAGCTGGTTATTCTCAATCAAAAGGACATTTTGAGTACAAAGGAATATATTCTCAATTTCTGTTGTTGCACACAATTATCACATCCTTTTTACTGAATTTTAAAATTCCACCACTACATTTAAAACTGTTTTATTTTGAATTATTCTACTGGCTCAACTAAGGGTAAATGACTTCCTGTTTGGAGACAGGCCTGCTTTTACAGGTACAGCCCCAGTTAAAAAACACTGGGACCAAAAAGAATGTTACATTTTGATTCATCTGACCACAGAACAGTTTTCCATGATGCCTCAGTCCATTTTAAATGGCCCAAAGATGGCCATGTTTCTGAATCATGTTCACACACAGCTTCTACTTAGCATCATATTTATTCATTTCAGAAGTGACAGTGTTTAAAGAGTTTCCCTTTGTTAGATTTGTAGTTTGCCTAACCAGACAGTTAGGCAGTTCTACAGATGAGCAGTTTTTTATTTTCTGTCACTAAAAGAAACAATTCTATCCCAATAAGTAAAAATTACACCTGAACGCTGGAAATAGTTTTAGACCTCCTGTATTTTAAAACCTAAATGATGGCAGCAGGCTGCATGAAGGGATCTGGGGTTAGCGCTGTTGCCTCACAGCAAGAAAGTTCTTGGTCTTCCCGGTCAGGGCCTTTCTGTGCAGAGTTTGCATGGGTTCTCGCCAGGTACTCCAGCTTCCTCCCGAAGACATGCTCGTTAGGTTAACTGGTGACTTTAAATTGGCTGTGAGTGTGAGCGTGCTTGGTTGTCTGCCTCTCTGTGTCAGCCCTGTGATTCACTGGCTACCAGTCCAGCATGTAACCCCCCTCGCCCAATGACTGCTGGGATAGGCTCCACCCACCCCTGCGACCCCCAATGGGATAAGCGGCATAGAAAATGGATGGATGCTGGCAGGTATTTGCTTGTGTCTTAAACAATATACATAATAAAACTGTCTAAAAACGTTCAGTGGAACCCTTTTTTTTTTCAGAATAATACAATAAGAAAACATGCTCTTAATGACATATGTGAGATATTTAATATTAAAAACAGTGTAAGTGTTATGGAGGACAAAAAAAACTAACAAACATGTCTACAAACAAACAAATATACACAGCGCCTCTGCACTTCACCGCCACCCTCCATGATCTACCATTCTGTGCTGACGAAGCCCCACAGCTGGTCGCTGATGTCACTCCGAGACCGCACAGACGTGTCGATGTTGATGGGCGTGGCTAAATCTGCACCGTAATGAACTGTAAGAGGAGAAAACACGCTAAGAATCTAGAGCCATAAACAACTAGAGACACACACAAAACAGAGGCAGAAGAATAAACCCTACCTCCCCTTAAGATGTTGGGCTGCGTGTCATATTCCCACTTGATCTTTGTTATCAGGTAGTACACCTTTGCCACGTACCTGAGACAGGTAGATGGAAAAACAACTTTATCAATCTACAAGAGGGGAGAATTGGTTGCAAACAGAAAGTTGAAACGACAGCAAAAACAAGGCACTGAACCGTGAGTGCTTACACAGCAGAGGGGATGACCTCCGTGGTGTCTTCGTCCACCTCGTCCTGCAGAGTCTGCAGCTCATGTTCAGCGTTTCTCAGACTCTCAAACTCTCTCTGCAGGAATCTGACAGAGGGATTAAGGAAACCGGCAAAGAGGAGGGTGAAATAATCCAAGAATTCCAACTTTTTTTGTTTAATGTCTCACCAGTTAACGCATGTTAAAAAGGATACTGTAGCTCTGACTCTGTGATCTGGTTCTTGGCTGAGCACTGCCTCAGCTGCTCCTCCAGACCGTCCAGCTCCATCTCTCTCTGCTTCTTCTCCTCCTCCATGTCCAGCAGCCTCTGACCGGCACTCTCCTCGATCTGAGCCACATCTGAAACACAAAGGAGAACCACCTGATGCTCGCTGCCTCCAACTTGTCTTCAGGAGAGGTGGGATTTTTGAAGCTGCTGTTGTCTGTGCCTGTCATTTACAAATGCTAACTCTATTTGAATATTTAATGCTGTTAATTGGTTTACTATGCAAGTCGGTGGTTCCTGACCTTATTTTAAAATTTGAAGTGAAGATGTACGACTTTCTTACACCCACAGTAACCCTGAAATTAAAAGCAGTTTGATGAACAGTTTCTCTGGTGGAAATGTGTTCTAACTAACCTTTTAAAATCTGTGTGACGATCTTTTTGGTCTCTAAATGTTGGTCAGAAAGAGCCTGGTGTTTATCTTTAACTCGTCTCAGCTGCTCCAGCTGTCCACTGTTGATGAAGGTCACCAAGGTCTCGGCCATCTCCTCCAAATCCTGAAATTTACTTCCTTGAGACATGGTGGTGAAACTGGGAACAAGAGGAGACTCATTAAGAGAGTTTTTATCCTGAGTGAGGCACATAGTTAAACAAACACTCGAGAGCACGGGTGTCAAACTCAAGGCCTGAGGGCCAAATCCGGCCCGTGGAACAATTATATCCCGCCCACAAGATCATATCATATTTGTATTATAGCTGGCCCACCAGTATGAGGTCTGCAGATTTCCTCCAGTATAATAATGTAAACTTCAACTTGATTACTTAAAATATCCTTGTTAAGCCATAAAAATCTGAAAAAGTAAAGAGATTTCATAAAAACTCAAAATGTGGGGAAAGAAATTCATCTGTTTTATTTCATATCTAAATTTTGCATCTCAAGATTACAACTCAAACTTGTGATTTTGACTTTTCATTTCAAACTTTAACCTTTTCAACCCAGAATTTGGACTTTATGTGTAACATTTTTATCTTTACGATTCCCGATTTTATACTTTAGGTCATACTTTGACCTTTTCAACTCCTTACTTTAGCTTTTTAATCCCATATTTTGACTTTTAAAAACATTATTTCAATTTTTTCTCATATTTTGGCATTTTGAATGAATAATTTGTACTTTTTATATCATATTTTGACCTTTTACATTCCCAATTTTGATTTTAACTCATCATAACTCATCAAAGTCTACATTTTTAACTCTTAATTTTTGGCTTGGCATGTTATGACCTATCAGACTCATAATTTAAAATTTTAAGTCATATTTTGACTTTAAATTCATGATTTCAAATTTGATCTCATATTTTGACCTTTCAAACTTATGATTTCAACTTTCTCCTCATATATTTGCTCTTGAAAACATCATTTTTCTGTTTTTAATATCATGTTCTGATCTTTTGAATCAATAAATTGGAATTTTATCTCAGATTTGAGGCTTTCCACTTATCATTTTTACATTATTGAATTTCCAAATGATTTATCATCAGTGCTGTTTTTTTGTTTTTGTTTGTTTTTATTACTGGTGAGGTTGATTTTGTGGTAAATGTTGACCCTATTAGGCCCTCAGGTTAGACCTAAATCCAGAATCCGGCCCCTGCTGTGATTGAGTTTGACCCCTGTACTAGAGTGTCCTTATCACAACACTAAAGATCGGAGATGTCATGAAACCAGACGTTATCTTAGATACCTTATATGCAAGGATCAAACAAATCTAAACTTGTTTCAGTACTACAGCCAACTAAATACAAGCCCCAGGCATCAATATAGAGCAATTATTTGTTTTGATTACCAAAAAGTTATTGACGCGATTTCTGAAAACTTTCCATTCACATCCATGCTGATCTCATTTATATCTGAGCGGGGAAAGTGTTCAGATATTGCCTAAACGGCTCTAAAAGGCTTCAAATGCAAGTTTACAGAGGCGCTGTTATGGTTTAATGCGTTACCGTGTTCACCGGTGACTTTCAGCGCCGTCATTGAGGACGTGAGGAGTCTTTCTAGTGACCCTTTGATCGGCTTTTAATTTTAGAAACATCTCAGAATATATTTTTACGTGTTTTGAAGAAAAGGGGAGCTTATTTGAGAACTTCTCGTCTTCGGGTTTTGTTACAAACGATTCAAAGGTCGGCTGAAAGTCTCCAATTGACACGGTCACAATTTAAATTGTAACACTGCACCAGTTCCAAGGGGTTTCATAAACGTACGTTAATTTAAACGGCAATGTATTATCTACGCTTTCTTTTTTACAATCAAACTGTGACATCTGTAACATTTTCAGTGATTTAAATGGTTGAAAACTCTCAGTATGTTTTGTTTACATGCCGCTTCGCCAGTTACACGTAGTTACAGCGTTACCAAACATAACGCTTCATTATGGTACGGTGATAATGGCACCGATACAAATAATAAACAATATTTATAGCTCAAAAAATCGATTTTGTGTTTTCAAAAATTACTTTGACTTGTTTCTGGTCGATGAAAACAAGATAACCTACCAGACGGATCTTCTTCCGGGATTCAAATCAGACCGCGCAACACTTCTTCTTCTTTGGTTGTTGGCGGACTCTCAGTGGCAGCTTCAAAGCACACCGCCACCTACCGTTCAGGCGTTTTATCAGGCTAATTTGGAGGATGGGCAAATGTTTTGACATTCAAAGCAAACAAAACCACATCAGCTCTTTTCATTGGAAAGAACTGTAGAGGAAGATATCAAAAATATAATTCCTTTAGGGGGACATGCCATTTGTGGTAGTTCTTTTCGAAAATAAAGTTATGTATATTCAAACGTCCTCAGTCTATCTTATGAAAATAGACCACTAACCCAGTCCTGGAGATAAACAACTAACATGTTTCCTCACCATAGTTACCATTCTATAGTATTACATATTTTTCTTATAACTAGGTGTTTATTTTTCTGTATCCTGATAAAATTTGTGGGCTAAAGTCCATGTTCAGACAATGATTTAGTGTTGTAATCTAATTTTTAAGGTATATCGCAGCATTGCATTAACACATTTTAACATTTATGATTTAAAAAAAATCATAACACATTAACAAACATGTGGCCTGCAAAGGTTTTTGTGTCCTACTTTAGCTCTGCAGAATTTCTAAATTCCTAAATGTTGTTAACTTTTTGAAGTCAAACTGATATTCATAAACTTCTGTTATGATTTTAATGTTAATTTAAAAACCTGGCTAACAATCTAAAACTTTTTAAAATATCTATAAACATGTGCTTCAGTCCATATCATGGAGATGTCAATAAAACTGTATTTTTCATTGTATTTAAAAAAAAAACAAAAAAACTTTAGAAATGCCACAGGTAGACACACTGATTTATAGTCACTCCAGTTTCTTTAAAGGTGGAAATTAAGATTAAACACATGAAACTTGTTTTTAAAAAATTGTTTTAGGGAGACAACAAACACCATATACATAACATCTCTTTCTCATAGCTCTGGTCTCCTTTTTCAACACCCATTTAGATGATTAAAGTTAAATACAAAGAAAAATAAAATGACATGTTAAAGGAGCAAGTTAAGAATGTAAAACAATACAGTGAATATAGTCACTTCTGTACATCCATAAATTATACTTTCAAAATCTCCCTGTTATATTGTGTAAAAGGCCCTTCAAAGTTAAAAATAGTTATTTTAAATTAGTAGCAGTGAAAATAGAAGAAGGCACAGTTAAGAATTCTGAGCATTCTCTCATTTTTAAAACTCTTCATTCACATTGTCACAGTATCGCCCCAAATTCCTTTATTCCCTCAGGAATAAAAATGTAAAATTTGTTATCACATAATTAAAAGCAAAAACATTTCAAATTCTGCAGCCATGTAACATCTAAACTATTAAGAAATAAAAAAAGGAAAACTTGAGGTTTAATCGGCATAAGAAGAACCAACTAAGATGACAGAAACCATAAATGAGAAACATTTTTAAGATTTATATTCTGATTTTAAAGTTCGATCAATGTCCCATCTGTTAACATGGAGGAAGCAGCGTTTTTGACATAGTCAGCCAGTAGGGGGAGCTCCTTGTGTTTTGGCTTCACTTTTAGGGAGCTTTCATGTTGTCCATCTTTTAATCAGGTAAAATCGATTTTGTAAAATAAAAATGTATCAATATATTTTAAATCCCATGCAGTAAAAATAAAAGTATTGAGATATTTATTGTTTCCAATTCCCAAAAATTGCAGGGAATCTCCTGCACATTACCTCAGTTGCACAAAAACATTGACAATATTCCCAAATGAGAATATTTCAAACCTAAACAGCAGAATGATTGTCTTAAAATGTGAGGTACTGAATATTCTGGATAACCTCTGTCCAGTTTATGATAGTCTCTGAAATATCAGCCTTGTATAAAGTAACGATTATCTCCTGACTAAGGAGTGTGCTGGATCTTTTTTTTGAGTCACTTGCACCTTTCGAGGTAAAATCTTTATTTTGTCAGTACATCCGATAAACGGAAACATCTTCTCAGTGAACGGGTATCTGAAGGTGTGAAGGTTTTCATTGGAGTCAGGGTCTGAGAACGTCAGCTTCCCTCTGGTCCAGTCCAGTTTCACTCTGACCCTGAGGAGCCGATCCCTCAATGAGAGAAGAACGGTTGGAGAAATAGGTGAGTAGGCTCTGTACTGACCTTTTTGGAGGCGTATCCTCCACAGAGCCGCCTCTATGTCTCCCTTCCTGGGTCCAGACTCTGCAAACACACCCAGAGACCACCCTTCACTGTCTCCGACCTCCACGTCCCAGCTGTGGGTCCCCCAGTCGAAGCCCACAGAGCTGAGGACGCACCGTGGGACAGCCAGCCTCTCTGGGTTGTCAGGAGTCTTGTTGCCCCACTCTCCTCTCCCATAGGTCAGATCTTCAGACAGGATGAAGTTTGGACCAGCTGTGTTTGGGTCCAGAATGACAGGGGTGTAGGAGACCATGTCCTTCATCTTGATCCAGATGTTGAAGCCCAGGTTGCCCAGGTGTTTGGCCTGGTCCATCAGAGCTCCAGGAGGCAGCTGTGGATCCTCCAGCAGGAGGCGCTGCTCGGCTCTCTGCTCTGCAGCTCTGTAGTTTTGTAGAAATGTGACGTCGTCGTTCCTCAGCTCCTCCTCAGTCGCTCTGACCGCCTCTGATAGAGCGTCTACCTCTCTGCTCAGAGCCTCCATCACCTCCGTCATCCTCTGAGTCTTCTGCTCCTCTTCCTCCTTCACCGCGGACAGCCTCGCCTCCTCTTCCTCCTCCAGAAACTGGCGGAGCTTCTGAAACTGTTCCTTAATATGTGCTTCTGTATGTCGAGCCTGGACCTGGATGAAGGGTTGTCATGATGCCAGAGTTTAAAAGTCGATATTTTCTCTCTATTTAACCTTTCTTATGAGGTAGATGTAGTTCCTGTAGGCTTTGTTACTGTTGGGTACTATTGATCACATGATGACTGGTCTCAACCTTTTCATCCTGATTCTTGATTATTTATATAACCCTGATCGATTTAAACAATTTACATAAATGTATAGATTCCACAGCTTACAAATATAGTAGACCAGAGGTGTCGAACTCAAGGCCCGGGGCCAAGTCTGGCCCGTGGTACAGTTATATCCTATTCTTATTATAACTGGCCCTAAAATATAAGGTCTGCAGATTTCCTTCAGTATAAAAATGTAAACTTAACCTTGATGATATCAAATATCCTTAAGTCAGAAAAATGTAAAAAATAAAATAAAATAAAGAGTAAAAATAATTAGATAAAAAGAAATGTGGGAAATTTATTTGTGTTTTCATTTTATATTTTCAATTTTGCATAGCACAGTTATGACTTCTATCTATTATTTGGACTTTTATCTTATGTTTTGAACTTTTATATTTATCATTTTGACTTTTTATCCCATATTTTGACCTTTTACATTTATTATTTTGACTTTTTATCCCATATTTTGACCTTTTACATTTATCATTTTGACCTTTAGCTAATATTTAGGCTTTTTAAATTGATTATTTCGATTTTTTATCTCATATTTTGACTTTGTCAATTTATATTTTGACTTTTGTCTAATATTTTGGCTTTTTCTATTTATAATTGCCTTTTTATCTCATATTTTGACCTTGTACATTTATTATTTTGACTTTTAGCTAGTATCTAGGCTTTTTAAATTATTTCTTTGATTTTTTATCTCATTTTTTGACCTTTTCAATTTATAATTTTGACTTTTTATCTCATACTTGTACCTTTTATGTTCACAGTTTTAAATTTCAAGTCATCTTTTGGCCTTAAAAACATGATCTTGACTTTCTTTTTATATATATTTGCCTTTTAAAAGCATTATCTTAACATCTAATTTTGTGTTTTGACCTTTTGAACTAATGAGTTTGTTTAATGTGGACCCTGTTAGGCCCTCAGGTTAGACCTGAATTCAGAATCCGGCCCCTTCTGTGATCGAGTTTGACACCCCTGTAATAGATGATCTAGACATCCTGTGTTGGTTGATGTCTTCATTGTTTTTTGGAGCTGAAAGTGTGTCACACTATTATTGGGTTCTAATGCTGGAAATATTTATTAGTGCCACTTTTGAACCACTTTTCCCACCCAATATTGCAATTTTTTCCACAATTTGGACAAAATTTTACCTCTTTTTGTACCCACGTTTGCAAATTTTCACTCATTTTGACCCCTTTTAATAACTTCTCCCACAAATGTTGCTGATTTTAAAAAATGTTGCCATTCTTTCTCCATATTTGCAGGTGAGGAGGTAAGCCCTGACAACAGCTTGAGCTCTCTCCTCTGTTTGCATTGGGCTCCTGTAGTGCAAACCTTCCCCTATCCTGAGCGACAAAAACAACATGGCTGCCAGCATTAGTGTTCATGCAACTCATCTGAAACTACACAGTGTACCTTTAAAGACAGATTTACTACTTAGAATTTACCCCTGGAAGAGAAATTCAGCTTGCCTTTTTAAATCATACTGATTAAATTAAAGCAAAGCTTATTTTGAGTGATTTCTGCTTATTTAAGATGGATCAAACATTTAAAAAACAATTTAAGTTTGATAGTCTGAGATGTTGTGCTTGGGCCATATTGCCCAGACCTAGACTGGTTTTCTCCTGTTAAATTAGCTTTAAAAATTAGATGCTTTTAACGAACTTTATTGTAATACTAGTGAAAAATCAAAGCAACCAGATGAACTGATTCATTCAAAGGAGATTGCATTGTGGTATCTAAAGGTGTCCCAACATTTTTCGACGATCTTACTTGAATGTGTTCTTTGGCTTCATCGAGATTGACTCTAACGGTCTCTGAAAGTTTAAGTTTCTCCTTCAGGTTTTCCAGAGTTTCCAGAAGTTTCTTCCTCGGTTCCTGAGCAGCTTCCCCCAAAGGTCTGAATCCGTGTCCATGGTGTTTCTCCGAGTCCCTGCAGATCAGACAGACCGGCTCCTGGTGGTCCAGACAGAACAGTTTCAGCTTCTCCTCAGGATGGAGACAGCAGAGAGACTCTGAGGCTCTTCGGTCTTTCTCTAATAAAAATGCTTCACAGAGGTTCTTTAAAACCAGGTTAGACGGAGGATTGCCGCCTGAAAACACGGTTTTACAGACAGGACACTCTCTCTTAGTCTTGTGACTCCACCAGCGGTGAACACAGTCTTTACAGAAACTGTGAGAACAAAATAAAAACACCGGGTTTCTGAAAACCTCCCTACAGACGGGACAGCACAGGTCCTCCTCTGAGGCCATTCTGTCTGCTTTAACCGAGATTTACAGTTTCTGAAAGTCCACAAGATACTTAAAGACTTCAAATAACTATAAGTTTCTGTGATAAAATCGTCTTTAACGGCTTAACAAAAGCAGGATGTTGCTACTAGACCTCTAAAGTTTCCTCTATCAGAGGGAGCAGTTAAGATAAACAAACTTTTCTTCTTGTTCTTTTCCCGCTGTTAGAGAACGAGGCTGCGGCGCGCTGCCGCCACCTACAGGTCTGGAGGTCAAACCGGGAACTACAGTACACAAAGGAAGTTAGTCTTTTTTTTTTTGCATCGTTGTCGTCTTTTAAGATTTTAACTTCATAAAATGTATCTTTATATTTCTTATCTATTCTTTCTACAGTCTATGGATTTTATCTTTTATTTCCTGTCTGTTCAGCTCTTTAGGTTAGGACGGGAAGAATAAAAGAAATTTAAAAAATAAATAAAAGATTAAAAAAAAAACATTTAAAAAATATATATATATTTGATATTATGAGAATGAAGTCATAATATTACGAGAATAAAGTTGTAATATTACGAGGTGATATTACGAGAAAAGTCGTAAATTTACAAGAAAAAAATCGAAATTTACGACTTTATTCTCGTAATGTCAAAGAAAAATGTATTCTTTTTTTTTCTCTCTTGTGTGGCCCTAATTATCCAGTCGTATTAGGTTGCCTACTTTCATGTACAAAAGTATTCAGATCAGTGTTAATTTTTCTTGGCTAAAACTCTGACTAAATATATTTGTCGACAGCCTTTTTCCCGTGACAAAAAACAAGACCAAGACTAACCAAAAATAGATTGTATGACTAAAAGGTGTTTAGTTTTCATTAAGATGACTAAAACTAGACAAAAATGTAATTTAGCTTTGTCTGACATTCAAAATCTATGATAGTTCTCCACTGTGGGTAAATCTGTCAAAAAACAATGCATCTGTATGTCTTAGTTGTAGAAAGCTGGGAGCCCAGGTTTGACAGGGTGCATAGAAAAATTTAATGTATATGGTTAAAGAAAATAAGTGCTTGGACTAAAAGTAAAGACTAAAATGTGAGGACTTTTTATGGACTAAAACTAGACTGAAATGTTTTCGAGTTTTCATGACAAAAAATAAAAAGACTAGCATTTAGAAAGAATTCAGACCCCCTTTAATATATATATATATTTGTATAAATTTTATATTTCAGCCTGATGCTACAGTTAAAAAAAAAAATCATTTTTATTTTCATGAATCTACACTCAGTACCCCACCATGTCAACATGAAAACAGAATTTTAGAAATTTTTGAAAAATTATAAGAAATAGAAAACTGAAATATCACATTGACATAAGCAGTGGTGTAGTGCAGGCTGTACCTGAATAAACAGAGGAGTATACCGAGTATACTCTCAAAGACTGACAAAAACTAAAAAGGGTAGAAATGACTTAAATGTGACTGACACGAAAAATAGCTGTCAAAATTAAGACTGATTCAGACCCCCTTTACTTTTTTTCGTTTTGTTATGCTACAGCCGTTTAAATTCATGTTTATTATCATTAATCTAAACTCAGTACGCTATCATGACAAAGTGAAAACAGAATTTCATTTTTTTTGTAATTAATCAGAATAAAAAACTGAAATGTCATATTGATTCAAGTATTAAGAACCTTTGCATTAACACTGTAAATTTAGCTCAGGTTTCTCCCATTTTTCTGGATCACTGTTGACGTGATTTGGAAAGGCACACACCTCTCTAGAGAGGGCCTCACAGCTGACAATGAAATCAGAAAAAAGTTTTACAGCTCTGAAGCACAGTGGCCTCCATAATCCTCACATGGAGGACGTTTTGCACAACCAGGACTCTTCCAAGAGCTGGTCACCCGGCCAGTAATCGGGGAGAAGAGTCTTAGTAATAAAGGTGACCTAGAACCTGGCGGTCACTCTGACTGAACTCCAGAGATCTTGTGTTGAGATGGGACAAAGTTCCAGAGGGACAACCATCACCATTTATGGAGTAGATGGAAGCCTCTCCTCGGTGCAAAACACATGAAAGCACACTTGGAGTTTGCAAAACACACCAAAATTAAAGTCTAGCTACTGGAAAAAAAAGTTTTAAATAAAGGTTCTTCTACAAAGTGGAATAACTGCAGTACTGTAAACATAAAGGCCTTTCTGCAGCATTGTTGCAGACCTTTCATGCACCACTCAGTGCAAAAATAATCACAGTCTTTTATGTGGTCATGTAAATGCACAGAGTGTCACTGCTACTGTGATAACAATAATCATGCACAAACACTCTAGGCTGTCAGATCTTTTCAAGACTAAACACTAATCCAGAAAGATCTCAGCATTTCAGCAGAGTTACAGTGGGAAAGAAAATCTTATTCTTCATTTTTGGACAATTTTCACACAGTTCAAAGTTCACTTGAATCAGAGAGACACGTGTTGAACAATCAATCACAAATGAGACACTTTCTATGACAGACTTTGTCAGAAATAATTGGTTTAATAAAATTACAGCACAATTACAGAACAGAAATCTGTTCAGCACACTGCTTTATTTCCACTATGTTGGTATAAACTTTACAAACAATGTGAGGAAAAAAATCACATTTTTGCTATCAGTAAAATGTTTTCTTTAAATTCTTCTCAGTGGTGAAAAAAGTGAATTTTATTATTTCTTTATCTAATTCCTGGACCATAAAAGCTGTTTTCACTGTTTGTTTTTCTGCTTCTCTCTCTTCTCCTGAGCTTTCCGTTTCTGTCGTCCCAGCTGTCTGAAGAAAAGTCTCTTTGGGTTCAGACCGTACGCCTTCAGCCTCTGTCGGCTGAACTCCCGCCCGCCTATTCTCAACCCCCCGGCTCCTTTAACCATGGCGTGCTTGTGCTTCTTCTTGGACCACTTCGGCCTCTCAGTCCTGACTTTCATCTCTTTAGTTTTATCTGCTGAATCTTCATCGTTAACCACCACCTGGGGTTGCTCTTCTTCTACTTTCTGCTTCTTCTTCACAGGTACCATGATCTCCTCCTCTTCTTCGCCCTCGTCCTGTCGGAGAGCCTGAGCCAGACTTTCTCTCGTAGAGTCCACGGCAGATGCGGGGTCTCCGTCTTCTTCAGCTCGGCTTTCTTTCTCAGTATTCTTCAGACGGTCTCTGCGCTTCTTTCCCACTTTGGTTTTCCCATCTGTGGCCTCCTGATCCTCCCTGTAGAGTTAATTCAGATGTTTATTGATCAATTAAGATCAATTTTGAACCTTAATGTTTGAGTTGTAAAACCTGCAGTAAAACAAAGTTTTAATCACTGACTTCCTTTTAGTTTTACTCACTCTGAATAGATGGAGCTCAGGATCTCTTTCTTCTTCCTTTCATTCTGAGCTTTGATTTTATAATTCTTCAAATCGCTCATCTCCTCCTTTTCAGACCTACAAGAACATTAAAAACAGAGCATGCATTAGCTGATAACTTCACCCTGGATAACAGCACAGATGTCACACTTTAGCTGAAGCTGGTACCTGAACATGCAGGTCTTCTTCAGAGAGCACCAGGAGTTCAGCTCCTTATCATTCGCTTTGAGAATCTAGAAAGAAAAAAACAGTCACTCATTAGTTTTAAAGAAGCTTTAAAGATTATTAACCCTCCACATGGTCTGCTGGCTTTTTAAAGCATGTGATGTGCTCAGAGAGAAGATTAACGTCAGATCATTCTCTGGTCAGAGTTTTCCCCGGAGAGAAACCAATACCAGATCAGAACAAACCCTCATCACAGCAGCATCCTTCACCAGCATCCACTCAGCCTCTCCTACATCTGCTTGCTGAAACCCCTTCTTCGTGTAATGGCTGTCCAATAACTGCTCAGCAAACCTTCTCTGTTCTAGACTGGGTCATTTGCACTTTAAAACTGCACATCTTCACATTTCAAGACCAATGGCGTGCTGCAATTTACAAATCCCAGAAGCTGCAATATTTCTTTAACTTAAAATGCTTTAAAATACCTGTTTAATAAATTCCTTTTTTGCAGCACATTATGCAAACATTCAAGTGCCAATTTTTTTTTTTAATGGCTGAAAAAAAATCCTCCTTTTCTTGTTTTATGTACATTTTTCTTCATCAAAACAAATTACATAAAATGATAATTTCCTTCAATAAAGCAACAGATAACAAATTTGCAGTATGAGCAAAAATAATTGCAATTAGATTTTTTTTTTGTTGTTATTATTGTTCTGCCCTGTTCATTGAAACGTGGCGTTACTTCACAGAAGTCATACCCCCCAGCCACAATGAGCTCCCACAGTCATTCACACCTCTCTCTTTCTCACTAATCCCTGCCAGCATTAATGCTAACGCACCAGACTGCTGCTGCTAGCAAAGCTTCACCTCCTCCACCCCAGCCTCCTCCTTTATAGCTAACACGTATTCAGAGTCAAGCTACTATGGATTAATTACTTCTGAAATAACGTCATTATTTTCAATGCACATTGTCATAAACGTATCATTTCATATTTCTAGCCATGCACTCCCTGGAAAGTCAAAGCATGCTGCTTGACAAACCCAGGAAGAATCTTTTGAGCTTCTCCGCTGAGTAAAACTGTACATTCATTTTCCAATAAAATGGTTAAATGTATGATGAGTGTTCCTGGCAGAATGCAGGTTATGTTATCATGAGATTTATTGCTTGAATTTGTTGAAAAATTCATAAGTTAGGAACCCAATAACAATCACATATGCAATCGCAATATAGGAAAAAAGGATTGCAATTAGATTATTTTTGCACATCATTCAGCTCTACTACTCAGCATTTAAAACCATTCAAAACAAGAGAATAAAAGAGCAAAAAAATGTGATAATCCACAAAAAAAAAGCTGCAACCTTTACCAAGTCTGGCTCACCAGCTGGCTCAATAAAGCTTTAAGAATGATGTCTGCAAAAATATCGCAAAAACTATTAAAACTGAAATAACAGTAAAAGTCAGAGACAACTGGTCACTTTTTAAAATTTGCCGTGCTACATTCTCAAGTCGTTTGGGGTGTCTTTATCTGAGTCTCGGGGCGTGCTCTTCAGGAAATGATCCTATTTACATTAAAAATGGGTGATTAACAGGGCACTGATGGCCCAGTGGTTCGGTCACGCCCCATGGAAGCAGAAGACTAAACTACCATCAGACCATTATACCTCTATGATAGGGATGCACATGGTTAAATGGTTAAATTCTTTATAAATTAGTCGGCACAGGATTTATAAGTGTGTTGGAAAGTGTATGCATTGGAGAGCTGGTCTCTCTAAACTGCTTTAAAAGTAGACTGAAGGCACTGGAGGGAGATGCATCAGGCTACGGAGGTTTCTGATCTGTGTTTTGTGGTGTTTCTGGCTGTCTGCTGAGATCAGCCCTACACACGGGTCAGTGTGTGACTGACTGACTGAGTGACGTTCATACAGAGTTGCGCTATGGGCGGTTTACTTGTTCTGAAAGCTCTCGGTAATGGCTGTGATTACCTCGGATGAAGCTTTAGCATTGCGTCAGTTTTACCAGAACTGGAGCATGTTTCTGTATGAAATAAAGAATTAAAACACCCTAAAAGCTTTTCATGTTATTAAAGATGTTTTCACTCCTTTGCTGACCTGCTTCACCACGATTATGTGATAGTTAAGGGGAAAGGGTAACTTCTTGTGTGACTGCTTGTATACAAAGGCTGCTAGTGGAGTGATTAGCTAAGAACTAGCCACAGCAGCACTTTAGTCAGAAAGAGACAGCATTTATTTTTCAAACAAGCGCTAAGGGCAACACTTAAAGCTTTCCATGACAGAAAAGATGTTTTACTCTTCTCCCGCTGTGTTTCGGCATGGATATGCAATCGTTACGGTGGGGTTTTCTGATGATTAATAGGGGCTGCCGCCGTTGTAGCTGTTAGCTCGGATATAGCTGTTGGAAAGCAGCAGTTTAAATGGATCTGGACATTCTTTTTAAAATCTATTTCTTTTTAAAACAAGCAGAAAGAGACCCACTGGAAGCTTGTCTAGGCACAGAAGTTGTTTTTTGCACAGAGCGGCCTTGGCGTCAATCTTACATGAAGCTCCGCCATTAACAATCTAAAGCAGCAGTGGCCTGCACAAGAGTAGTGCATGCGCACAATGTCATTTGTCACTCTGATTGGCTCGTCATAATTGTGAACACTCCTTCAATCACCTTCTGAAGATTTTTTGAAAAGTTCAGCCCTTCCTGAAAGTTTTCCATGGGAGCTTTCCCAGAAGAATGTCAGATATATTCAGTCGGCCTGGTACGCCGTTTCTTTCAGACGGTTTTGAACTTTCAGCATCCTTCAATTCTTAACCAGCACGATCACACACCCCAAACACTAATCACTCTGCCAGAAGTGTCAGGCTTTTCAACAGGCATCCCAGATAGCTGCCTGTTGTCTGAAACTCTACAGTAGCAGCAGTGACCTTTGACCTCCAAAATATAATCACTTCACCCTCAGGTCTGAGTGTAGCTTGGTGCCAAATTTAGCAAAAATCCTTCAATGAATTCTTGAAATATTTGAGGTCACAGGAGCTTTTACCCCCAAAACCTGATCAGTTCGTCCCGGAGGCAGAGTGGACATTTCTGCAAACTATGAAGAAAATCTGAGTTCACAAATTTAAGTCCTCACCTCGTCCGTGGTCAGGCCGAAGTCGTTGGGTAGCACCTGTCTGTAACGAAACCTGCAGGGGAGGTCGTCTATGATGTCCTCATAGTCCAGTTTATAGTACTCATCCAGGTACTGCTCGAAGGTTTTCTCCTCTGGAAACACACAAACCAAAGTTAGACTATGACAAAGAAGTACTCTGTTTGACCCTCTGGACCCTAGGAGCCTGAACTTGTGTTTATAGAGTGACGTCTGAATAAAACATCTCTAATTCAAAAATGGTAAATGGTATATTTTTCTGAAACCCCCTTAAATTAGAGCTGAAAGTCTCCTGTCCTATCTTGTTTAGTTACATCCCACTGTGGTGATAAATCAACATAAATCAATTAAACTGTTCAAATATTGTAGCTGCAGAAACATCTTATGACTGTATTTGTGTCTGATGGGGTTAAAAATCCAGGACGGCTCTGTTGTACTGACACTTACGTGGATCAAACACAGGTTTCTCTTTGGTGATGATTTCTGCAAAATGAGACTTTTTCTTCCTTTTGCCCATCTGAGGCAGATCCTCCTTCTTCATCTTCTTCCTCTCCTTTTTCTTCTTCTTTTTAGAGGCTGTGTGCTGGCTGGGGTCGAAGTCGGCATCCATCTGTACCCAAAATAAACTCTCCTGGTGAGTGGGTCTACCTTTACCAGGACTTAAAAACTAAAAAAGTGGTCTCCAGTATAATAATGGCACTCGGTGTGAAAATAATCTTGCTCACATTGAAGTTTTCATCGTCACAGTGTGGCTCTGAGGCGTCGTACTCCTCTCCATCGTACTCTTCCTCCTCTTTCTCTCCGGTCCATGTGTCCCAGTTCCAATGCTCTGTAAAAACCACAATTTCACCATTAATATACAATCACAACCCTGATATTGCTGAATTATTTTAGCCCTGCATGTACACCTTATCCGCCTGTTTGTGATAACACACTCTTCCTTTTTCTAGTTTTTTGTATTTATTCAGTTTTTAACTGCCTTTTGAAAGTATGTATTTTTAATTTGCATTCTGCCCTTGTCTTTTTGGTCTGGTTTTTGAGGTTTAATTCATAATCCCTGAATTCCTGCCTTTTCTTTGTCTGTAAAAGCTCCCAGTAAACATCTACTTCTAAAGAAGTCTTTAAATTAGCATTTCTGATATTTCAACCTCCATCATTGGTCTTCAAAACTTCCCTTTAGAAACCAAAGGTTGGCCGACTGCGTCCATGTTTTATACAGTCTATGGTGTGTTTTCAACCTTTCTTGCCCAAGGCACACCATATCCATTCAAAACAGCCTCTTTAATACATATTGCAGTATCTTTAGTTCAGTCAGCACCACTCAGTCAAAAAACACATAGTCTGCAGTTATGATATTCTATTTTATTAGCAGCTATTATTGTGCATTTATTCTGGCTGTTTTAAGATCTCCCTGCCCCTTCCACGAGTCTTCATGGAAAGCAGGATCAGCACATGCTCCCGCTCTACCTGTGCAAGAAAAGCCTGAGGCCGGGAGAGAAGCCACAAAACCCACGGAGCAGAGCGGGCATCAGTGACAGCAGAATGACATCAAGTCAGATCTAGCATAATGGAGGAGCTGGGGTGGAGGAGGATTGCAAAAGAAGCTTGCAGAGGGCACAGCGAAGAGTAGGCAGCAAGAACAATTTAAATATCGCGGCAGGAGTGCATTTAGCCAATAGAAAGCTTAGCATGAGATCAGCTTATCTCAATGAAATGGCAGCGCTCGACACCGCAGCCTGCCTGAACCAGCGCTAAATGCTCAATTTTGTTGTATAGTCTAGTAATATCCCACGGCACACCTAGACTGGTCTCATACTCGTTGAGAACCACTGTTCTATTGTGGAAATGCACATATATAAATAGTATATTACTGCCTGTTGTGGCATTAATCGCCTTTAAATGTTGCTAACTTTGCCAGCATAAAAACATCTTACCCTCCAGTTCATCATCATCATCAAACTGAGGTTTCTCCTCTTCTTCCTCTCCGTAATATTCATCCCCAAAGAACTTCTGAAAACAGGAAAACATGGATGTTGAAGTCAATGAGATCAAATAAAAACAGGAAAAGGAAAAATTAAATGCAATTTATCTTTATGAAGCGATCAGAAAAACTTAAGTAATCCTGCATGTATGTCAAATTAAACGGCGACTGAATAAGAGGCGTTCCTGCAACTACAAGACTCAGCAGCCAAATGAACTGATTGATTCTTTGTCCACAGCATTTAAACATCTAAGCAACATTTTAGCTTCCCTCGTTAAAAAATGACACCATAATCCTAAAAACTAGAAAAGCACTCGGAGAGCACAGACCTCCGCCATTAGCCCTATCTCCCAATAGTACAGAATCCTTCACAAAATTCCTGAAACCAGACGGTGATCCGGATCACTCCAAAATCTAATCAGTTATTCATCATGCTGTTTCTGATATTTCCTGAAAATTTCCTCAAAATCCATTCACAACTTCTTGAGTTATGTTGCTAAGAAACTAACAAACAAACTAACTAACAAACAAACAAACCCTCCCGATCACATAACCTCCTTGGCGGAGGTAATAAAGCGACTCTGATACCTGCTTTGTCGATAACTACAAATATAGTCCTAAGTCCTAAGCACCAATATCAGGTCATTTCTTGTCCTAAATGATCAAAAGTAAGAGTGAAGGTGTCTTATCGACCTGCATGAGCATCTCGTGCTGCTGTGGGTCGAAATCTCCCTCCAGGTCATCCTGACTGAAGGCGAGCTGCTCGTTCCCCGTCAGCTCCTGGAGCCTCTTCAGCTTCTCCATGATCTCGTTCCTCTTCAGGTTCTTCAGCTGCTTCAGCTGCTCTCGCTTCTGCTCTTTCTCCTGAAATTCAAACATGACGGGCCTGGTCAGCTCATGAATGGAGATCTAAATTTATATTTCCAGGCCTGGTTAGACTAAAATGTTTACACACCTTTTGCTTCCTCTCTTTCACCTCCTCTCTCTTCCGTTTGCGGCGGTCGTCTTTGGAGCGCACAGACGTGGCGATGTTACGCGGATACGTTTTGATCTCCTGGGCGTCAGGTTCTTCAAAGCGGAAGTTGTAGCTTCTCTCAAAGTCCGCTTGGCGCTCCAAGAATGTCTCCCCTTCCTCTTCAGAGTCCTCCACGTCATCCTGGACCACCTCATCATAAGTAGGGATCCTAGAGGAACCAGAGATAAGTCTCTAGATTATTCTGCATCTAAGCTTTTCTTATCCCTTCAGAGTTTTTGGGGGGGGGGGGCTTTTTGGGACTGATGTGACCTTAAACATCTGATTTTGTCTGATTATTTGACAGCTTTGGAAAGGTTCATACAAAAGGTGTTGATCTGTGGAGTTTTTTATGTACTTATCAATGCACAAGAATCTCTAAAAACACTAAATTAGTCAGAACAACATTAGAAAACCTTACTATAGAGACAATGATGAATGTCAGCAGCATGATAAACCTTTTCTGCAAAGCAAGACATGCTTATTTATCACATTAAACAATAAACAAAACTTGACTGATGGGGGATTTTCCTTCTGTTATTTTAAATGTTATGTACTACATGATTGATAAGGGAACTGAGGGTTTATGATCTTGCTGCACCCTTAATAAAGATTCAACAACAGCAGCAACATCTGAAACCTTCTGCAATGTTCGCCTGATAGATGCTTTATATCTCTGGGGACAGAGGTGGATTTTTCTTGGTTTCTAATAAAATATGGAGCTATTATTATTGCAAAACTATTTGCAATTGCATACAAAGATCTGTACACAAATCTGCAAATGTGTGTACCGAGAGTGTGAAAATTTGCAAATTTGTGCAAAGATTTACAAACGCGTGCACTAATCTGCAAATGTGTAGACCGATGTGTAATTGTGGACTCAGTTCATTGTGGTTGAGAAAACTCACTCTTTTTTGCTTTAAGTTGTCAAAATGCTCACAAGACATCAGTTACAACTGAACTGGCTGTCATACACGTGACTTCTCCAACACTTATGCCGTGCATGATCTGCACATGTGTACTCAGATCTGTAAGTGTAAAAGCACTGGGTTCTGTTGCCCTCAGTGCAGGCTCACAGGCAGGGCTGCCTTCCTCACAGCATGGGCATCACACAGACGGAAGGCAGCAGATTTGTTCACGCATTTGCAGATCTTTGCACAAATTTGCAAATCATATCTATGCATTTTCAGTTTTGTGTACAGAACTTTGTACGCATTTGCAAATAATTTTGCTACAATAGCTCTGTAGTAAAACTAGTGTTTTATGTCCCCTTAATTTCACCAGGAGAACAAACTAACAGATAGTAACCCACCGTTCATCACCATCGTCGTCCTCATCCAGGTATCCTTTGTTGAGGACGTAGTCTCTCAGGAAACGCTCTTTCTCGTCCAGCTCAGGGTCGTTCCAGTAATCTCTTAAATATTTCTGTCACATCAGAAAGAAAATGCAGGTTTATAAGCATCTCAAACTGAATCTTCCATCATGCTTTTGGTTTTTATTTGAAGAAAAATATTTAGATCAATACAGGAACAATGTGTGCATGCAATGTCTCAAGCTCAATGGAACTAACTTATCACAGGAAAACCTGCAAATTTAGCTTTTATCATATGAAAACAAAGTAAAATATGGATTTATGTTCTTTTAGGGTTTTTATAAAATGTACATTAAGATGCACAATAAATGAAAATCCACATAGAAGTTAAAATGCATGTGCATTATCAGCTAATGTATATTATCAGGCACAGCAAGGCTTCTACGAGGCTTTCCCAAATCTTTGCAAACATAATGGACTAATTAAAAAAAGGCTGTTTCTTTTTGGTTAGAAATGTTCCGGCGCACAGATGGTTGAGTGGTTTTGGGCACGTCTCATGTATGCGGGCGGCCCGGGTTCGGATGCGGCCCTTTGCAGCATGTCTCTCCTCATTCTTGTCACTGTTTCCGAATCTGACCACTATCCTTCTCTATCTAATAGAGGCACAAAATGCCCAAAAAGTACATCTTGAAAAAATAAAATATTCCTAATATAATGTTTTCAGGTTTTCTGGTTCTGGCTCTGGCTCAGAACTTTGGTGCTTTCTGGCAAACGTACCCGCGTTCACACCAGTTTAAATGGAACCAAAGCAGGAGGGTGTTAGCCTTGAGGCAAATTCGAGTGCCTTGAGGAGTTTATTTTAGTTAAGTCACTCAAACTACTCGAGGAATCTTTTCAGCCCTAGATGCATATTTTGCAGTCCATCTGTGGAAATTTGTTGTTTTTACACAGTAGTGCAGTAGGATTCCCATATCACTGCAGTCTTTTCCTAACCTTTTATCTACATCTTTTATCTTTGTGTCATGTTTTCATCAAGATCAGTCAAGGAAAAGTAAACAGGAAATGATTAAAGAAGCACATTTCTGGATTTCTGAAACAAACTCTTACAATCTTCTCTCACACTCACCATGTCCTTCACCTCCTCTGGACCCTCGAGATCTGCCTGACCTTTCAGCCACTCCATGTAGTCCGCTTCTTCTTTATCCTACAAACACATCGGATTAAAAGGCGCTCTAAGACATTCTCCTTATCAAGACAATAAGTTCCCAAAAACATCTCCAGACCTTCTCCTCCTGAGTTTTTATCCTCCTGGTGAGCAGCCGAGAGTCTTTCTCTCCATCGCTGCCTTCGTCGTCTTCATCACTGTCCTGGATGAACTTACGGAAGCTGAAACATGGTTTCAGTTTCAGTTAGAAGTCTTAAGCTATGTTTTCATGTCGTACACTTTTATATTGTTTCAGTCTTACCTCTCCTTCAGCTCCTTCTGCTCCTGGATGTAACTCGGAGAGGCGGCTCTCTTTAAAAGAGAACAATGATTATTAAAGCACCCATGACTGATGAGGATCTCATCATCTGAGGCCACAGTTTACCTCTAGTCTCATGGCGGCCTCTTCATCATCACTGTCGTCATCATCCTCATATTTTCTGTTCAAATAAAATGGAAGAATCATGGTTAATACAGATATACTGTTATTAAATGTTTAGAAATAGCCTGAAATCATGAGTATGTCACTAACCCTTCTCTTTCCAGTATCACTTTTCGTTCATAGTCCTTCAGATACATGGGCTTCGTTTTCTTTGAGGTTGAAGGTTTCTCCTCACTGGTGGACGCTGTAAAAGACGTGGGATTTATTTGAAGATGCTTCTAAAACGGTGGTGCAAATGTGCAGCCCAAATGATACAGGAGAAAGAAATGTTTTTGGTCATAAACGCCCAAATTTGATGATTTCTGGAACATTTAGTGCCTCTATTCTATCTATATACAGTATTTTCATATATATCCTAACACTTTTTGCAGGTGTGCTGAGCTGATTCTGAACAGTTTAACTATCTAAAAGAAGATTCATGCTTTTTTTTAAGGAAAATCTGGTAACATAAGGGTGGGCTGAAAGGATTTTTAAGAGGGCAACTTGGTAGCCCAGATGTTTAGAGAATTTGACTAATGTTTCACAATAGATTAGGGCATGTCTTAGTCAAAAGGCCTTCCAAAATTTAAGCCCTCTCACTGGTAAAAATCAGACTATCTATAGCCTTCAATTCCAATGTGCAATTTCAGATCATTAAGCAATTTCAATGATCTGCAGGAACCCTGTAAATATGTTTTTTTATCTTCAATCATGTGACAGAGCCTAGGATGTTTTCTTAAGCTGCTGCTGATAAAACAGGGCCCTGGCATTTGTCACCCACGTGAAAATTTACCAAACATTTCAATTTAAAAGGCTAGAAAAAGGCAGAAATGTCACCATCAACGTGCAGCTTAAAGAGAATAAAAAAGACTGTGAAATCAACATAAAAATCACCTTCAGAGTAGAACTGAGCATCAGTCTGATAGATTTTGGGGTCTTTCTTCTTCAGCAGGGACAATGTTCTGTAGAAATCCCGTTCAATTTCAGGGTCCAGCTCCTGTCAGACCAAAACAAAGGTGTAAAAGTCTCTAACACACAACAGCATGTTACTGAGATACAGTAGATGTGATAGAGAGGGCATGGATGCTAACCACTTCACTATCATCAGAGCTGGATTCAGACTCAGAGTCACTCTCATCCCCTCTGTCTCCGTATTTATCCTTCACTGAAACACAAAATAACCACGAATATTTCACACAATAACGACACAACAGACAGGTAAACAACTTTAACCTAGCAGAGCTTCCCCACGTTTTAGCCTCACGGGTTAGCATCGTCAGCTAGCATTGACACACTTACGTCTCTGCAGTTCTTCCTTCTGTCGGTATTTCTCATATTTCTGAGCGAAATTTGAGTTGATTTTTAATTCCGATTTTCCTGACATGGTGTCAAAGCAGCAGATATATTTGTTTACGTTGTGGCTGTAAGCACACGCTTGTAAAAAGGAGACATTACAACCGTTATGTGCGCATGTGTGAAGCAGAGCTGCGTAGCTTCCGGTGAAAATCAAACATGTCCTCTAGAGGGCGCGCCAGCACTAGTTAATCTACGAGCAGTAGAGTTGCTTGAGACAAACCGCTCATTTTAGGATCGATATATAGTATTAATGGTTTATAATTGATTTGAAAGTATAATTCAAGTGTCCTTTCGAAAGACTGTTATACTTGCTGACGTTAAAATGTGTTAATTAATCTGATTTTTAAAAAATAATGCCATTTGTGGGTCTTATGTTTTTGAAGGATGGGTTAGCCCAGCATGTAGGCTAAATATAGGCTTAAAATAAGTATTAACCTGTATTCCTTGGCTACCATTAAACCATGAAGACAAGAGAACATGCCAAGCAACTCAGAGAAAAGGTTATTGAAAAGTATAAGTCAGGAGATTAACATACCAACAGTGGTATATGTGGTACATGTGTAAATCTGCCTAGATGAGACCGTCCTCACAAACTAGGAGAGCCCACAAGAAGGAGACTAGTGCATACAAGTGTTGGCCGGGTTCTTAGGCCCTGTTGAAGAAAACTCAGATTAAATCAAGAGCAGAGTTCACCAAAGGTCATGAGGGAGACTCCATGGTCAAGTGGGAGAAACTTCTTTGGTCTGATGACACCAAAATGGAGCTTTTTGGACATCAGACAGGACGCCAAACACTGCACGTCACCACAAACACACCACCCCCACTGTGAAGCACGATGGTGGCAGCATCATGCTGAGGGGACGCTTCCAGGCGGCCGGCCCTGGAGGGCTTGTAAAGTTAGAGGGTAAAATGAATACAGGAAACTCTGGAGGGAAGTCTTATTCAGTTTGCAAGAGGACTACGGCTTTATTTCCCAGCAAGACAATGAGCCGAAGCATACGGGGAAAGCTACACAGAAATGGTTTAAAGACAGCAACTGTAATCAACGGCGTCAAAAGTACAAAAAAGAAGCTTTGCAAAAACAGCTTTGTACAGGAACAAATTCATCAAATGTCTCAAACTAAGGGGTGCCCAGATGGTCGAGTGGTTTAAGATGCACACCATGTTCGCGGGCGGCCTGGGTTCGAATTCGGGCTGTGGCCCTTTATTGCATGTCTCCCCCCCCCCCCGTCCCTATTTCTGAGCCCATCCACTGTCATCCAATATCTAATAAAGGCTTGAAAAGGCCCCCCAAAAAGACTTAAGCTAACCGTTACTCTGTATTTCGATGTTCATTTGACATTAAGGAGTTGCTAGCGAGAGAGCAATGCTAGCTAATGTTAGCATCTCCACAAACAAAACTTCCCCACTATTTGAGCCATTGAGAAAATTCCTAGCAAATATTTACTTTGGGTTTACACTTTGCTTATAGAATTACATTACTGTAAAAAATATCATCAGCCTCAGCCATTTTCTGGCTAACAGTAAATAATCTACTTGGGCAATCAATGCTAACGTTAGCTGTATCTCACGTTAACCAGTGGGTTATCAAACGTCGTTATTACTTGAACCTCATGTCCCTTCAGATTTTGCGCCTTTTTTGGTCTTTTTCCTTTTTAGCCACAGTCTTTGCAGGGTTCAGTTTGACAAATTTTCCAAAGTATGACAGCCTCTTTTCTATTGAATTAGGAGTGTAAATAACCACATGGGTGAATAACACTTTTGGTAAGAAGTGAGTGTTTGCAGGACAGGACGCTTAACCTACTTTTGATCCATGCACAGGATGTTTATTTAATCTGGGGAGAGCTAAGGGGGCCGAACTGTGTGACAAATGAGATGAGACAGTTAACATCACACCACCTGAATGAGAAGACCTTCCAGAATAAACTTGGCTTGATTGTGACTCAGACGGGTAGAATCAGGTGAAGGCAAAGGCTTCCAGGAATTCCCACACAGTTTACATGACTCATTTACAATCATGTCTGCAGAAACTTGGCTTCAACAGATCCCCGTACCATTTACCGTGTAGTTTTCTGGTCCGTTAATTATGCTGCAGCTACCTTCAGTTCATACAGTCATGTCTCTTGTGGGGTTCAAAGATATTTGTTTTTTAAATTCCAAAATTAACCCAGTTGATATAAATATTGTATTTACCCCCAATGACTGGAAACTAGACCCACTGACAGATTTGGCTGGACCCTGACAAACCCAGAGACTGGCCCTCAGCAGATATGATTTAATGATGATATCAGTGTGTGTTGAATTCAGTGGCATTGGTGCTAGCATCCTGGCTAACAGTTAAATCACTGGTGCTAGCATCCTGGCTAACAGTTAAATCACTGGTGCTAGCATCCTGGCTAACAGTTAAACCACTGGTGCTAGCATCCTGGCTAACAGTTAAATCACTGGTGCTAGCATCCTGGCTAACAGTTAAATCACTGGCGCTAGCATCCTGGCTAACAGTTAAATCACTGGCGCTAGCATCCTGGCTAACAGTTAAATCACTGGCGCTAGCATCCTGGCTAACAGTTAAATCACTGGTGCTAGCATCATGGCTAACAGTTAAATCACTGGTGCTAGCATCCTGGCTAACAGTTAAATCGCTGGTGCTAGCATCCTGGCTAACAGTTAAATCACTGGTGCTAGCATCATGGCTAACAGTTAAATCACTGGTGCTAGCATCCTGGCTAACAGTTAAATCACTGGTGCTAGCATCATGGCTAACAGTTAAATCACTGGTGCTAGCATCCTGGCTAACAGTTAAATCACTGGTGCTAGCATCCTGGCTAACAGTTAAATCGCTGGTGCTAGCATCCTGGCTAACAGTTAAATCACTGGTGCTAGCATCATGGCTAACAGTTAAATCACTGGTGCTAGCATCCTGGCTAACAGTTTCCTCATTGGTGCTAGCATCCTGGCTAACAGTTAAATTACTGGTGCTAGCATCCTGGCTAACAGTCAAATCAATGGTGCTAGCATCCTGGCTAACAATTCCCTCACTGGTGCTAGCATCCTGGCTAACAATTCCCTCATTGGTGCTAGCATCCCGGCTAACAATTCCCTCATTGGAGCTAGCATCCTGGCTAACAATTCCCTCATTGGTGCTAGCATCCTGGTGCTATCATCCTGGCTAACAATTGCCTCATTGGTGCTAGCATCCTGGTGCTAGCATCCTGGCTAACAATTCCCTCACTGGTGCTAGCATCCTGGCTAACAATTCCCTCATTGTTGCTAGCATCCTGGTTAACAATTCCCTCATTGTTGCTAGCATCCTGGTTAACAATTCCCTCATTGGTGCTAGCATCCTGGCTAACAGTTGCCTCATTGGTGCTAGCATCCTGGCTAACAATTGCCTCATTGGTGCTAGCATCCTGGCTAACAGTTGCCTCATTGGTGCTAGCATCCTGGCTAACAGTTGCCTCATTGGTGCTAGCATCCTGGCTAACAGTTGCCTCATTGGTGCTAGCATCCTGGCTAACAGTTGCGTCATTGGTGCTAGCATCCTGGCTAACAGTTGCCTCATTGGTGCTAGCATCCTGGCTAACAGTTGCCTCATTGGTGCTAGCATCCTGGCTAACAGTTGCGTCATTGGTGCTAGCATCCTGGCTAACAGTTGCGTCATTGGTGCTAGCATCCTGGCTAACAGTTGCCTCATTGGTGCTAGCATCCTGGCTAACAGTTGCCTCATTGGTGCTAGCATCCTGGCTAACAGTTGCCTCATTGGTGCTAATGTTGAAAACAGTTATTTGTGCCACACTTTTTGCGGATGATGTGGTTCTGTTGGCTTCATCAGGCCGTGACCTTCAGCTCTCTCTGGAAAGGTTCGTAACCGAGTGTGAAGCAGCTAGGATGAGAATCAGCACCTCCAAATCTGAGGCCATGGTCCTCAGTCGGACAAAGGTGGAATGCCTGCTCTGGGTTGGGAATGAGATCCTGCCCCAAGTGGAGGAGTTCAAGTATCTCAGGGTCTTGTTCACGAGTGAGGGAAGAATGGAGCGGGACATTGACAGGCGGATCGGTGCGGCGTCAGCAGTGATGCGGTCTCTGCATCGGTCTGTCGTGGTGAAGAAAGAGCTGAGTTGAAAGGCGAAGCTCTGGATTTACCGGTTGATCTACCCTCACCTATGGTCACGAGCCGTGGGTTGTGACCGAATGAACGAGATCACGGATACAGGCAGCTGAAATGAGTGTCCTCCGCAGGGTGTCTGGGCTCTCCCTTAGAGATAGGGTGAGAAGCTCGGCCATCCGGGAGGGACTCGGAGTAGAGCTGCCGCTCCTCCGCGTTGAGGAGCCAGATGAGGGGGCTCGGGCATCTGGTCGGGTGCCTCCTGGACGCCTCCCTGGTGAGGTGTTCCAGGCAGGTCCCACTGGGAGGAGGCCTCAGGGAAGACCCAGGACACGCTGGAGAGACTATGTCACTCGGCTGGCCTGGGAAGAGCTGGACAAAGTGGCTGGGGAGAGGGAGGTCTGGGCTTCCCTGCTTAGGCTGCTGCCCCCGCGACCCGACCTCGGATAAATAGAGGAAGATGTATGGATGGACTCTTGTAACATCTTTTAATCACATTTTACAGCCAATTTTTGCCACATTTGTTCGCCATTTATAATCAATTTTACACACCTTTTACCCAGTTTGGCCATGTTTAACCCCTTAACAGCTTTTTATTTTCACCTTAAATTTTTTGACTGTTGACCCTTTTCCACTTTTTTTGCCTCTTTTAATCCCATTTTACCCCGTCTGCCACATTGAAGTCACATTTTAACTTCTTCTGCCTAGTTTTCCTATTTTTGGCCACTATTTTCTACCTGTTTTAACAAATTTTTATGTTTATCCTGAATGGCCCTTAAACACTGTTATAATAATGGATATATGGACCTTTATTTAGACTGTTTTTGAAGGATAAGTGTCTGTAGACCTGTTATGTTGGGATTTTATCAGCTAAAACAGAACTATTGATATTGGTGTGTGTTATTGTGGGTCCTGGGGACGGGGCTTTAGTTTTCATAGATGTGAGTACGGGGGCCTCACCGCTGCCTTAATGCTTCTGTTTGTTACAAAAGCATTGCACATTTACATCAGAGCTTACATTTCTGAGCAGGTTCCGACAATTCTACTCAATGTTTGAGAGACCTGGGGTGTGAGGATCCAAAACGGCTCATCTGATCCAACATCAACAAAGAGTCAAGTGTACGGCCACATGAGCATCCTTGATCTTTGTCCACTCTGTGTTTTGTTGGTCGACAGATCGGCCTGCGCCGAAGTGGACACACACTACTGACCAAATAACAAAACCAATAATAGAGACACTCACAATATTTGATCAGACAGGTTCACAGCAGATCCGATGTTCAGAGAAAGTTTTTTTACATTCTTAGAATCTATCGTTTTCTTTCAGGAGGAAATCACATCCTCTAAGTTTTCTCCTTAGATGACCTCCAGTCTTATTAGCGACTAAAGACTCAATTAAGGACTTTAGCTTTTGAAAAAGTATTTGACCAGACAGTAAAACAGTGTCATGGGGTGCTTGAATATCATTACCTAATAAATGGGACACTGGTATAAATAGGCCTTTTTGCTTCCGGCATAAGTGGGCCGTACTCTAAGTGGTCTCAGCGTATACAGCGGCTATAAAAAGTCTTCAACCCCTCGAGTGTTTTACACTTTTATTGGTTTTATAAATAAATCATGGTAAATATGATTTGGCTTTTTTGACCCAAAAAAAAGTATTCATGGCTACCGTTACACAATGAAGACAAAAGAACACTCCAATCAACTCAGAGAATTTTTTTTGAAAAGTATAAGTCAAGGGATGGATACAAAAAATATTCCAAGTCAAAGCTTTATGGAAAAGTGGCAAAAAGAAAGACACTGTTGAAGAAAACTCAGATTAAATCTGGACTAGAGTTCACCAGGAGGCATGTGGGCGACTCTATGGTCAAGAGGAAGAAAGATCTTTGGTCTGATGAGACCAAAATGGAGCTTTTTGGCCATCAGACAGGACGCTAAACACACCATCCCCACTGTGAAGCACGGTGGTGGCAGCATCATGCCGTGGGGATGCTTCTAAGCGGCCCTGGAAGGCTTGTAAAGGTAGAGGGTAAAATGAATAGAGGAATATCCTGGAGGACAATCGTATTCAGTCTGGAGCAGTGGTTCTCAACCTTGGGGTTGGGACCCCTGAGGGGTTTGTGAGACGCTGAGAGGGGGTCGCAAGATGCTCTAAAAAAACTTTGATTATTTTTTAAATTATACTTTTGCCACTTTACACCAATTTTTCTAAATTTTAACCAGTTTTTAACACTTTTTTTCCCACCAATATTAACACATTTTTTGCCACTTAAAACCCATTTTTTTCATTTCAAACCCTTTCCAACACTTTTTTTCTGCCTGTTTTTGCCACTTCTAAACTTAGTCTTGCCACTTTACACCTGTAGTTGCCTCTGTTGACCCATCATTGCCTCTATTAAACACTTTTTACCACATTTTACGCCCATTTCAAACACATTTCACTATTTGATATGCTCATTTTTGCAAGTGTCACCAATTTCTGCCCATTTTTCAGTCTTAGTTAACCCTTTTTGCCAGTTTATATCAATTTTTCATCCTATTTCACCAAGTTTTTCACCCATTGTTGCCAATTTAAAGTAATTTCAGCCACTTTTTGATGCCTCTTACCCCTATCTATGCCCATTTTTGCCACTTAAACCAAATTTTGCTGCTTTAACCATTTTTTACCACTTGTTGCTTATTTTTTGCCAATTTCTTCAAATTTTTGCCACTTCAAACCAATCTCTGCTACCATAAATATCCAATTTCACCACCTTTTCCACCAATTTTTTGACATTATTATCTATTCTAGCCATTTTAAACCCATTTTATTTCTGTTTTTAACAAAAGGGATTTAAACCCATTTTTAAGAGAGCCATCTACCACACAGATGAATAAACATATACTTGCCTCTTTGGTAAAAGTGGTTATTTTTCAGGTTAAAGCTCTCCCCTATATCCCCCCTTATGGGCGGCCTTGTCTGCTCAAGATTGTAGACTGTGCATGGCTGTGTTCAACCATCTTCAGGTACAGTGGGGGTCCCCAGTCTCTTGCACCTTTATTTTTATTTATTTATTTATTTAACCTTTATTTAACCAGGATTTATTCCCATTGAGATATAAAAATCTCTTTTACAAGGGAGTCCTGGGCTGAAAAGGTTGAGAACCGCTGGTCTAGAGAACTACCAGTAAAAGCCTTTATTTGTTTATCAGACTTTAAGCATAAATGACCTTTAATGGCCACCATAGTTTGTTTTGAAAGGTTAATTTTTTTAAAAATTGTATAAGAGAAATGTTTGCAAAGCCTACACCAATAATTCTCCATGGTCTAGGCTCAGGACCCACCAACAACCACCCAAATATGCAAAATATTTTCAGCCACTCAGATTTAAAGACGTTTCAGTTTGGACCTTAGATGGAAGAAAACATTTGATACAGGACAAAGCAGACATGTTTGAAATGCATATTATTACAGAAGCTGTTGAAGAGCATGCATATGTTTATTTTACTCCTTTTTTCCCAAGATCTTATGGTCTCAACACACAGTGGTGGGATAAAAAACAGCTGAATCATCCAAATCCATCCCATAAATAAGCTGAGATCTTAAGAAAACATGTAAAATTTCATGGCAAAATGGAGTAAATTAAAAAAGAATGCAAATTTATGCACACTTATGGCTTCCATACATTCTTGTGCCACAGTCACACATTCACAACCCACTGAAAACAGCCCCGCAGCCCACTTTTAGGTCCCAACCCACCAGCTGAGAACCACCACTATAACATGAATGGTTACTGACTAATGCCTTATGTAAAGCAGCAGTAATGCAAAGATCTTTTTGGAGTAAACAGGATGTTCTTTCATATAAAAACATGTTTATTCAGCGTAAAGAGACTCCAGCTGACGTCTGTGTTTGGGACTGAAATGAGCCGTTCTATAGAACACGACCCTTTAGGTTAAAGTAATGATTGATCGTGCTGCAGAATTCAGACGTAACTTTCTTTGAAGCTCAGACATTGATCTGCAGTCTGCAAACAAAAACACACCAATGCTGCAGCCTCAATAACAGCAGACTGAATAAAAATACAGAGTCAAAGCAATCTAATCAGACATTACACAGGCCTGAGAAAATTTAATGGCAAAGTAAAGGCTTGTAACGTCTAAAAGGCTGAGTGTTAACCACACATATCTACAGATGCATGTATAAATGTCCTGTAAGCACACATAAACTATACATCTGCTTGTTTCAGAGTGATTTAACCGCAAGTTCTGCTACCAAAATGAGATTAAACAGTCAGAGTGAGCTGTTTGTCTTCTTCTCTGTTTACCTTCAGATACGTCGCTGCATCTCTCCTCTTAATCAGCAGAACGTTTCCGCTCTTCCTCAGCCTTGATCTCTGCACGTGACCCGACCGCTGTGAGGTTTGACCTCAGATGTGAGAGGTCAACGCCACGTTTGTTTTTCCCCTGTTCTGTGGAGACTGCTGTTTTATTATTAAACTCAAAGTTAGATTTTTTTTACCCACTTTTTAGAGGTTTAAGCAAAAAAACAACTGAACTTTCAGTGCAAACAGAAACAAACCTGTTTATTCTAGGAGTCATTGTGAAATCTCTGCCTGTAAACAGCTGGCTTATATAAACGTCATCAATAAATCAATACATTCTGATAAAGTTTGTCCTTTCTCATAAAATTGAATAAGACTCTATATAACAGTGTAATATGTTCAAGGCCGCCCATAAGGGGGGAAAAGAGGAGAGCTTTCTGGGGTCCAGCCAAATCAGGGGCCAATGGGGGTCAGCAAAATCCTGGTCTATTGTAAAGTCAGCTGTGATATCAATATTTTATCTTTTACCTGAATAATAACAACTCTCATCAGAGCAACACGGATTTTTATTCATTTATACCATAGTTTACAGCTTTAAAAATGAATGAAACAGAATTAAAATAAGATAAAAGTGGCAAAAATAGGTTATAAATAGAAAACATTAGTTAACAGAGGAAAGAAATTAGTGGAAGGGATTAGGGATTAAGCGTGGCAAAAACAGGTAAAAAAAAAAATGAGACGCAGTCAAAATCTGCAAAAAAAAGTAGTGAAAATGGGTGAAAAGGTGCAGAAATGGGCAGAAAGGTGGTGAAATAAGATTACAAAGCAGCAAACATGGGTTGAAGGAGACAAAATGGGTTAAAAATGGCAAAAAAAAAATTTGATTAATAGAGACAAAAAAGTTAAATAAAGGCAAAAAAGGGAGGTTCAAAAGTGGCAAAAATGGGTAGAAAAGTAGTTAAAATGGTTTAGAAATGGGTCAGAAGTGGTAAGAATTGGCAGAAAAGTGATTTAAAAAGTGGCAAAAAAAAAGGGTGGAAAGGGTAGTGAAATAGGATTTGATTTTAAATCTAGCAAAAATGGGTCAAAAGTGGCAAAAATTGGTTGATTGAGAAAAAAATGTATGCAGAAGGTGGCAACATGAGTTAAAGGAGGCAAAAATCTGCATAAATGGCAGCAGAACAGGGTTTTATAAGTAGCAAAAATGGGTTAAAAATGGAAGTTAATTATTTATGGGTGAAAAATAAGCAGAAAGTGGTAAAGATGGGGTTAAAGTGGTAATAACGATCAGAAAGAGTAGCAGAGGGGATTAAGTGTGGCAAAAACAGGTAAAACCTAAAATGAAATTCAGTCAGAATCGTCAAAAAATGGACAAAAAAGTGGTGAAAATGAGTGAAAAGGTGCAGAAATGGGCGGAAAGGTGTTGAAATAGGATTACAACGTAACAAAAATGGGTTGAAGGAGGCAAAATAGGTTAAAAATGGCAAAAAAAAAATTGGCAAAAAAAGAGTTGATTCATGAATAAAATATACGCAGAAGGTGGCAACATGAGTTAAAGGAGGCAAAAATTGGTGTGAATGGTTGTAAAATCGGGTTTTAAATAAGCAGATAGTGGCACAAATGGGTCATAAGTGGTGCAAATGGGCAGAAAGGTGGTTTAGGACCACACAGTGGTAAAATGGGCTGAAGGAGGCAAAATAATGAAAAGTTGAAAAAATGGCAGTAAAGTGGTGAAAGCAGTTTTATAAATGGCAACGCTGTTTAAAGTGTGAAAAACGGGCAGAACAAATTAGGATTTTAAAAGCAGCAAAAGTGGGTTAAAAATGGAACAACAAATGCTGACAGAGGCAAAAAATAAGCTCAAAGTGGCAAAGATGGGGTAAAAGTGGTAATAACAGGCAGAAGAGTGGTGAGAATGGGGTTCATGTGGCAAAAATGGGTTGAAGAAGGAAAAATGGGTCAATTGGTACCAGGCAGAGAAAGTGGTGAAACATGTTTAAAAAGTGGAAAATAGTTTAAAAGTGGCAAAAGTGTTAAAAATACCTGATCCAACACAAATACGGTCACATCACTGCATCACAACTGGAGAGGGCCTGTTCTCTGTTTGCTAGGGGTCCAGCCAAATCTGTGGGCAGACATGACCTCATACAGGAAATAGGCCCAAATATGGTCAACAGGCAGACACACGCTCCTGTAGGGGGCGCTGGTAGCTCAGTGCAGTGGTCAGCAGTGTCACCTGTTTCCACTGATGAAACCCCAGTGCAGGCCTAAACATTATTTTTCCTCAATCTTCAGTTCCATAAAAGTTGGGACACTGTGCAAAAATGTTAATAAAAACAGAATACATCGATTGTCAGATCTCATAAACCCATATTTTATTCACAGTAGAACATCAGCAACATATCAGATGTTGAAACTGAGACATTCTACCATTTCATGTAAAATATCAGCTCATTTGGAATTTGATGGCAAAAAAAAAAAAAACAGCTGGAGATGCATTTTGCAACTGATTAGGTTAACTGCCAACACCTCAGTAACATGACTGGGTATAAAAGAAGCATTTTGGAGAGGCAGAGTCTGGGGCAGGGGTTCATCTAAAAATTGTTAGACAATTTCAGAAAAATGTTCCTCAGTGTAAAATTGGAAAGACTTTGAATATCCCACCATCTACAGTCCATAATATTAAAAGATTCAGAGAATCTGGAGAAATCTCTGGGGTCAAAGGCCAAGGCTGAAGGTCAGTAACGGATGCTGGTGATCTTCAGGCTCAGCTTGTACATCTGGAAAGGAACTATCAATGCTAAGAGAAGTTTCAGAGCAACATCTGCTCCTATCCAGACGCTAAACCACATACCACAGCCATCACAACGGCATGGCTTCACAGGACAAGAGTCCGGGACATTCCTCTCCCAAGGCTCTGGCATCAGGTCTCCTCACTTCACAGATGTTTACAGACTGCTGTTAAAAGAAGAGGGGATGATTCACAATGGTAAACATGGCCCTGTCCCAACTTTTTTGGTACATGTTGCTGCCATCAAATTCAAAATGCGCTAATATTTTACATAAGGTGGTAAATTGTCTCAGCTTCAATGTCTGATGAGTTGTTTATAGGGGTTTATGATATTTGACAAGCATTGCATTATGTTTCTATACATTTTACAAGGTGTCCCAACTTTTTTGGAATTTGTGTTTTACAGAAAGACATTTGTATAAATCCTCTGACCCCTTTATTATTAAACATGTAAATGTTGAACTGTGACTGTCTAATACTCAGTAAACCCCTCTCTCTCTCTCTGAGGGGCTTCTATGTGCTGACCTGTAGATGTAAACAAAGCAGAGAGGCTCTCACTCTCTCAGGGTTACTACAGGTCATGTGTGGGAGACCCTCTGAAAAACGTGTGTGGTTTTGCCTTTCACTGTGACGACCTGACCTTCCAAGAAAGAGGGCTTGTTTTCCACCGAAGACCTACAAAAGCACAGCCCGCCGACCCCCCCCGTGAAAATACGAGAGGCAAAAAAAGAGAAAAAAAAACTTTCTTTATGTCTTCTGCCATGTCTGCATACCAAAGCTGTTGGATGGAAACAAGGGAAAACGTGGATGAACATTCGTCAAAGCGTCGAGCCTCTCAGGATAACAACAGAGAAGAAACAGGAGGCCATGATTGGACAAATGAACAGCCAATAAGGCCTATTTTAAGATCTCTAAACTCTGAATCATTTACTCATAGATCAGGACTGGACCACAGGAGAAGCCTTTTAAATATGATAAATTATTTTCTCCTTAGCTGAAATGAAGAGAAAAGAACCTCTACACATCTGCAGACTGTTAGCCTAGATAACAAAGCTTCCAAACAACAGACACGTCACTATTAAAGCTACTTCTGCAGGTGAGGATTCAGGAATCTGGTGCATTTAAATTTCTGTTTTCTGTTCGTTTTTCTGCCCTAATCTGAAGACAAAGTCCAACACATGGTGCATTCTGTAACAGTGAAGATGTTAGCCATCCATTTCTGGAGAAAGGGGGGAAGAAGAGGAAGGGTCTGCTGGTTCTCAGCTGGTCTCCAGTCAGGACTCATTACAACCTCCTTAACAACAAATCACAGAGTTTCGTACATTTCTTAATAAGATAAAATGGTTAAACGCAAAATGAGGCCGTTTGGATTTAAGATGGAACAAAAGATGGAGTCATATCCTTCAAAATAAGAGCACATCTTGGACTTTTCTCCACTGTGTTACTATTGCTGGTTATCCTAAATTAAGTCCTAGCCTTTATATTAAAATTGTCTTTATTTTTGGTCACATTCTAGTTATTTTTCACCCTCATAGTTTCAGTCTCAAAAACATTTTAGTCTAGTTTTAGTCAATAAAAGTCCTAACATTCGAGTCTTCACTTTGAGTCACATTTCTTTTCTTTGTACGAATTAATCAGCCAAATTGTAAAATGGATATAAATCTATTGCACTTACATGCAGGCCTGCCCCCAGAGCTGCCTGGGCCCTGAAACCCCCAGAGAACTGGCCCTCCATAGCTGTGAATATTGGTATTATCAATGCACGTGTTCAATCAGTGGCATTGGCGCTAGCGTCCAGGCTAACAGTTACTTCATTCTGGAGCTAAAAAATGTGTCCAGCTATAAGTTCTGATGTTGAAATTATCTATGCATGTCATTTTTAACCAGTTTTCATCACTGTTTTTCACCCACTTTGCCACACTTGTTTCCACATCAAACCCATTCCACTACTTTAAGCCAATTCTGCTTCTTTAAACTCATTTCACTACCTTAAATGCCATTTGTTGCCACTTTTTAACCACTATACATCATTTTCACTACCCGTTTTGGCCACTTTTTAACCACTTTTCACCATTTTGGCCACTTCTTGACTACTTTTGACCATTTGTATGATGCGTTTTGGCCACTTTTTGACCACTTCTCACCATTTTGGCCACTTCTTGACTACTTTTGACCATTTGTACGATGAGTTTTGGCCACTTTTTGACCACTTCTCACCATTTTTACAACCCATTTTGGCTGCTTTTAACCCCTTTTCACCATTTTTAACAAACAATTTGCACTTCAGATACATTTTGTCTCTTTGCAACCACTGTATACCATTTTAATCAAACAGTTTTGCACTTCAGATCAATTTTTGTCACTTTTTTAACAATTTTTTTTTACCTTTTTGTTGCCAACTTTTGACACCTTTTTACCTTTCTTTACCCACATTTTCTGCTTATCCCTTTTTTTTACATCTTATAACCACTTTTTTGCCACTTGCAACCCACTTTTGCCACTTTTATCTGCTTTCACCAATTTTTGCCACTTTTAGCCATTTTTTGCCATCCTTTCACCACTTATTCCTGACAATTATAAATGTGAAATTTTAACTGGAACCATGGATGCCATGTCTTGCAGACTAAAGAAGAGAGAGACCAATCAGCTTGTTATCCTGGTTCAGTTCTAAAGCCTGCATCTGATGATCTCATCTGGTATGTTGTTCATGTTCTACTGTGAATAAAATATGGGTTTATGAGATTTGACAATCATTGTATTGTTTTTATTCACATTTTGCAAAGCATCCCAACTTTTTTGGAATTAGTGTTTTACTTCTGCAAGGCTTGCAGACGAGTAGTTGACAGAGGAAAAATAAAATGTCTTTAAAAACAGACTCCACACAGCAGTGATTCTATAATAAATAGAAGCATTTATTTATTTACATCAAATGTTCAAAGTTTACAACAAAGTCTAAATCGATATTAAAACCAGAAAACAGTGAAGAACAAATATGTACATTTATGAACATTATATTTACATGATAAACCTGCACCATTAGTCTGTGAATTTAACATGACTCTATGTACAGATACAGAGCACGTATGGATGTTTAACTAACAATCCCCACAGTTTAATCACTACAGAAACTATTTAAACTGTGACGTTAGCCTCCACAGCCCCTGCTAGGTGTGCCTGTGCTTTGAGATTAAGGCTTGATTTCAGGTGCGTTTGCTCATAGGCAACAGAAAAATTAACGGAACAAAGACATGACGAGTTTATGAAGGAAGCAGAGATGTTTTATAGGACAGTAACGATCTGTTAACAGACTTCAGTCTGCAGTGTTGTTCACACACCAGGTAAACTGATTTACATTAGGAACAAATAAAGTTTTTGTTTCTTTATTGTTGTTTTATTTGTCTCCGTCTTGTTATACTGCTCCATCTTTTATAATTAAATAACAGTATTGTTAGTATTGATAAGGGCTTTCTCAAAGTTAGCAATAAAGGAGGGTTTTTATGTTTTTTTAAGGGACTTAAAGTTTTGCATCCATACAATTTAGATTTCTCCATTCTCCCATGATAGCTTGCAATTTGCAGTTGTTTTTTGTAATCTTGACTTGCTTATCAAAATATCTTGTTAATATATTTTAAAATGGTAAATTAAAGTTATTTTGTCTAGATTTACACTGATCTTAATATCTTGAGATACCAATGCTGGATTTCCAGTAATGATGGGTAAGTTTAGGTCCAAGATTTCAAGGAAAAATTAGCTTTATAAAAAAAAAATTTCATCTTTGCTCCATGTACATCCCCACAGTATTACTTATCATGATTAAGCCATCTGTGACAACACAAATAAGTTGAGAAAATATCCAGAAAACTACCTCAAGAAAGCAGTCATCTCAGGAAAATGGAGTAAAATAAATGATAAAAATTGATATGGGCTTCTGCAATCAACCATTAATACAAATAACACATTTGAAAGGCATGTAACACCGCCACATCACAGACAAATGACAACAAACATGCTGATTTTATACAAATCTACTAAGTTCAATAGCACCAACATGAATAATTAAACAATAAATTTCATTAAAAAGGCACACTTTTGTAAGAAATACAAATACATGAGCTGAAACAGCTGGTGAGAGTTGCGTACCAACACCCATGAAGGGGCACATGGCTCTGTTTTCGAAGGAATTCTGGTCTAAGGCAAGTTCAAGTTCTGGTCCTGAGGGAGGATGTAAATAAACACGTGTCGCGCTACAGAAGCGTTAGCGTTGACCTGATTGGTCACATGTGGTTGTTTCAAAGCTTTTCAAGCTCTCAGGAATGTACCGGCCCTCCCTCCCAGGGGAGGCATAGAGAGGGAGAATTTAAAGATGGCCCTCCAGCACACCGGGATGAACACAAATCAGGGGAAAGTATCTGAAACTCTCCAGCAGCAGACAGCTGCTGGGAGCGTGCTGTGACCATATGGTGCAGGCTATCACCAGATAAATCAAGGCTAAAACACGGTACGGTCGTGTGTGTTCTATAAGGTCAACTACAGCAGCGTCTTTAGGTCCCTTTGGAGGATATTTTCCCTCCATTACTGAGGCAATAGCGGGGTTAAAACTCAAAAACAGGCTTGTTGAGGTTACACAGGTTAGCTTGGCACATGCTGAGTTTATGACAAACGATTCATTAAACTTTAAAACAGAATGGCCGTGAAATATCAGGCTCTGATAGAGAAATTTGATATTTGGGAAAGTATTTAGTCATTTTGTTGGCTTAGAGCTAGTTGAGAAAAAACTCATATCTGTGGTTACACAATGAGCTAACGCCAGATGCAAAATTGGACTCCCTTAAAAGAAGTGAGATCCAGTCGGACTAAATGATTGGAAAAGCTAGCTTTTGTTCCATCAGCCTGTAAAACCCTTACATTATTAAATTAAAGAGCTTTCTAGCTCATATTTTATGCTAACATGAGCTAGCTAGCCCTTCAACTCACCAGTCAATGAAAAGCACTATGTTATGGTTAAGTATAATTTTATTTCACTGATGTTTGATAATATTGATAACACCCTTCAACCTTTCGTTTTTTGCAAAATTAAGCTGACTAAAATGAATTAGCGTAGCTTAGCACGAAAAACACAACAACAGTTACCAGTTTTGCTAACTTTGTGCAAAGATAAGTTTTAAAGATTTTAAATCCAATCTGGTCAAACTAACACTACTATAAAAGTGGTTTTGTAATTGAGCAGTCCATAAACTAATAAAAAAAAAAAAAAAAAGTTTATAAAACATGTTTTAGGCTAACCTGAGCTAGTTAGCACTTGGCTACAGCTCCACAGTCAAATAAGTGTACTGTTTTTTAGAGAATAGGTGTCTTTCACTGAGAGCTCCATGATAAAACTGACTACACCATGATCTTTTTTTGGTGAAATTAATTAAAAGGCAACAGGGTTTGTGTAGCTTAGCTTAGCTTAGCTTAGCTAGCTAGCCTGGCTTTGTCCAGATGAAACTAAATCTACCAGCAACAAAATTCAAAATTCACTTTTGAATATGTAATTTTCTTCTCAGAGCCTAGACCACTTATCATGATTGATACTATTTGGCCATTTCATGCTGGTGTTTACTTGAAATATTTTCATGCTAACGTGACGTGCTAACGTTTGTTAGCTTTCTCCTACAGCTTTGCGGTCAAATGAAGAGTATAAAAATTTAAAAAGTGAGCGGATTAGCTCATTTTGATGAGCTGTATGATGCCATTTTTACGTCCGTCTTTTAGATATGTACATGAAGCAAGAAACAGGGTAGCATAGCTTAGCATGAAAATCAACAATTAAGTTGCCCGACGTTGTCTTAAAGTAACAAAAACAAGAAAACCTACAGAATTTGTGTCATAGAATGTTAAATCTTGTTTAAACATTACTGAATAAAACCACAAATGTAGCTGTTTAACATTTATAATGCTTGGCTTTATGTTTTATTTCCTTGTCCAGTTTTTGTTGCATTGGGACAGAGTCAGGCACACTCGGTAAGTCTCCTCCAAGCAGTCTGGTTTAGTCTGCTACAGTACAGCACGCAGTTAAATTTGGTAACAGGTTCCATAATTTTACTGGTGAATAACTGATCCGTACCGTTCTTCTTTTCTGGCACCCTTCTGTTACGGTACAAAGGGTACTTATCTGACTAAACGGTGGGGTTTAGAGTCAGTCCCTTGATTAGTCAAAAGACGTCCAATGTGGACCTATAAGGGTATGGTTTGCTGTGGAGACACAAGCAAGATCAGGGTTTCCCATACCAAACTGTACTGAACCAAACTAAACTGATTGGTGGAGACAGACCTTATATCTCATGTTTCCCTCCTTTTCAACGTTAGCTAGGCTAGCAGCTGACCAGCTAGAGCCAAGCATTTAGAGTTTTCAGAGTTTAAGAAAGCAGTTAATATTGTACCATTAATCTACAAAAATAACAAAAATATATATATTTAGAAAAAAAACTCATTTGTGAATTCTCCGTCTCTAAAATTTCACAGTTGTGTGATAATGGGCTCAGTTAAACTGGCGTACACAAAAACAGACACACAGTGGCTTTTACAGTTTTTCCAGTCAAATCATCAGAATCCCAAAGAAAAATAATGCTAAAAATCTATACTCCCTTTAAGGATGTTAAATCCAATGTTGATCATAACCACAATGATCGGAAATTTTATTTATACGTAAAAAACGCTAAGAGATTACTGACCGAAATTTGATGTTGATAGAAATAACTAGCTAGTGGCTACTGTTCAGTAGAACCATACCTGAAACTACGTAACCCACAATCCATTGGGATTCATTTTATTTGTTTTGAAACCATAGAGTTAACCTTTATCGACAAGTATCTCTATTGTAGTGACTACATTTTTAATGATAATGTCACATGTCATAGTTTGTCATCAATAGTTGACAGCCTTGGTTCATGGGCTTGCTAGACATTTTCACAGTAACCTGAGACCCCACCCATTAGAGACGTCATTGTGACACCAATGCATTGTGGGTGTTGTAGTATTTTCTGGCTGAGATCAAGATTAAACTATGATTTTCTTAAAAAGGAGTTGATAACTTGCAAACTTTTGCCTTCTACAGGAGTATGTATCATCGTTTTACTCTCAGGTTGTTTTCGGTAAGTCTGACTTGGAAACTTCCAACAATATGGCTGATAATCAAATCCTCGATGGAGAAAATGAAGGGGAATTTTACTTCTGGAACCACACTGCTTGAAAACACCCATGGGCGACCTTGGAGGTCCAGACTTTCTTAGAATTACGATGCCCTGCTATTATGTAACCGCCACAGCAATTAGGCTAACACCTCCGCCGATCTTAAAGGGAATGGTTTGCTGCGGAAACACAAGAAGATTTCCCATACCAAACTGTAATGAACCGAACCAAACTGATTGGTGAAGACGAAACTTAAATCTTCTGTTTCCCTCCTTTTCAAAGTTAGCAACGCTAACAGGTAACTAGCTACAGCATCATGTATAGCATTTAGAAACTTACATAGTCAGGAAGGCAGTTAATATTGTACCATGAACCTACAAAAATAACAAAAAGAGATATTTACAACAATCATTTGTGAATTCTACCTCTCTAAAGTCAAAGAAAATTCACAGTTGTGTGATAAAGAGCTCAGCTGAACTGGCGTACGAAAAAAGAAGACAAATAGTGGCTTTAACAGTCCCCCAATAAAATATCATCAGAATCACAGTTATACAAAGTAAAAAGGCTAGATTGTCTGCTGATTTGGTATGATTTGTTGAGGAATACATTGTTAACCTGATAGAAGTAAAATGTGCAATTTGGTCACCCTGGTTTCTTCACTGTAGAGCACTTGCTTCTCTGTGAGGATATAATGGTTTCTCTGGTCCTGGCTTTGACTCCCTTCTTTGTGCAGTGTGAGGTAAAAATGCAAAAAGGACCTCTAAAGTAGCTTATCATCAAGGCTCGTCTTCCCACTCTCCTTGGCCTGTTTTCAGTTTTCTGTGAAGGCTGGGTTGTCTGCCTCTTCAGTGAGGCTCACAGCTTGTCTCTGATAGGAGAGAAGAAACAAATGTGGACATTAGACACAATATGCTTCATGTAGAATAAATAAATGGGGCTTCTGAGGGAGGAATTCTGTTACAAAGGTGAGAGCACGTTTATGTGCACGGTTTAGGTCAGCTATGGTTATCGCTCTACGTTATTTAACTAGACCCCTGCCATGGTCTCAGTACGTGGGTTAAGTAGAGGTGGGGATGTGCCCCCTTTCAGCTACTGGATTGCTTTCTCCTGACCTTGCTAACAAGTCAGCAAGCAGCTAACTGTTGTATAACAAATACATAGACAAGAAGAAAAAGAAAAAAATTTAAAAAACATAAACAAAACCAACTGTTTGTTTTCTGTTTTTCATTTTACATTCTCTGTTTCTGGTTGTTTTTTATTTGAAAACTATTTTTTAAATGTAAATGAAAAATGAGAAACAGATAAAGAGAGATGGAAACAAAGAACAAACTGGAAAACAACCAAAAAAAAGAGTACAAAAAAATGAGAAATGTGTGACTAGAAACTAAAAACTGAAAATGATCTCAGACTGCATTAGAAAGGTGTGTTACCCTGAATTTCCACATACTCCACCTGCACTGTGACCTATGGTGCACGCACTATCATCTCATTTTGGCTTCAACTGAGTACGTTAAAAATGAAAAATGTCCATATTTTATAGAAATGATGTGAGGTTTCATGTCCGGTGGTATTTTCCCCCCAAAAGATAACTTTTCTTTAACAATGGCGTTCTATGACCCACTGACTAACCAGACCCTGTAGCTTGTGCTACAGGTTGAGACATAAAATCAAGAATGCAGGCTGCAGACATCAGACATCCATAAACACTCCTTTGCATAATTTTACAAGTTTAAGAGTCAATACATTTTTAGAGTTGAAATTATTGAACTGCAATGTTTGTGATCAATTTGGATATCTATGACCAACAAACAGCAGTTACAATTTATCTTATAAAATGGCTAAAGTCAAGTTGAACATCTTTGTCAGTCGTTTACATATCTGTATTTTTCCCCTAGCTAACTGGATGCTAGTTCAAATTAAATCCTCATTACTAAATATACACATCATATATCCATGTTTATGATCAATTACAAGTTTTTAACTGATAACTCTGTAGTCAGGATGGGTACAGATGGCATCTGCATTTATGGATGTCTGCAGCCAGCTGCCTCTCCATATTGTTAATGTAGTGGTGATTTACTATCAGGAGTCCATGCATTTGAAGCTTGAAGCTGCACATTCTTCTTCCTGTTGGAATCAATCTACTCTACGTGCATTGTTGTGATTTGGCTGTAGCCTTCACTGGAAATAGACCTGGCGCTTACTATGTGAAGTTGAGTGGAGTTGTGTGCCAGAGACAGACCTGAACATGTGCAGTGGAACTAAAAAGACTGACTAGAAATGGAGCAAGGTATTGCACTTTCTCAAAGATGCAAAGAAAGCTGATAGAAGCTACCTGAAGTCATGGGCAGAGGACATTTGCATTCAGTAGCTTGGGATATGTGCAGGAGAAATTACGAAGACAAAAAAGGACTAAAATTGCATGCCAGGAAGTAAGTGCAGAAGTTGGCCTGCCTGTTTGTCTTATCTTATAATGCCTTTAACTTTCACTTAAATGGATAAATATATTTCAAACAGCGAAGATGATTCCCATAGAGATGAATGCACTTCCGGTTGGCTTGCCTCATTCGGCTCATCAGACTTAAGGGCATTTCATTTGCTACCATTTCAGTCCATCTAGCACAGTGTTACTCAACCCTGCTCAACCAAAGAGCCAAATTGTTGAAAACTGCCTTTGCAAGAGCCACGACCTAAGTGGTGAAAAGTGGCAATAAAAATAAGTTCAAGGTGGTAAAAATGGTCAAAAAGTGGCAAAAATGGATGAAAAGGGGCAAAATAAGCTGAAAATGGCCTAAAATGAGTGAAAAGTGGCATACTGGAGACAAAATTATCAAGAAAGGGCAGAAATTAGCAAAAAATAGGTTAAAAGTGACAAAAAAAGTGAGTTATGGGTGGCAAAAATGATCAAAAAGCAGGAAAAACAAAGCAAAAAATTATTGAAAAGTGAGTAAAATTAGCAAAAGGCAGCAAAAAGTTGGGGAAAATTAGCAAAAAGGGGCATTAAATGGCAAAAGGCAGCTTAAATTGGTGAAAAGTGGCAGGAAGTGTTTAAAGTTGCCATAATAATAATAAGTGTAAGGTGGCAAAAATGGATAAAAAGGCACAAAATATGCTTAAAATGCCTGAAAAGTGGCAACATGGGTAGAAAACTGGCGAAAAAAAAGGCAGAGAGTCACAAAAGTGGGTCAGAAGTGACAAAGAAGTGAGTAATGGGTGGCGAAAATGGTCAAAAAGCTGGAAAAACATAGCAATAGCAATAGTGAAAAGTGACTTAAATGAGTAAAAAGTTAGGAAAAATTAGAAAAAAGTGGCATTTAATTGGAAAAATGCAGCTTAAATGGATGCAAAGTGGCAGGATATGGTCAAAGTGGCAATAATAATTAGTATAAGGTGGTAAAAATGGGCAAAAAGTGGCAGGACATGGGTAAGACGTGAAGAAAAAGTGAGTTACAAGTGGCAAAAATGATCAAAAAGCAGGAAAAATGAAGCAAAGAATTAGAGAACAGGGACGAAAATAAGCAAAAAGTTATGAAAAATGAGCAAAAATGCAGCTTAAACGGGTGAAAAGTGGCAGGAAATGGCAAAAAGGGGAAAAATTACAAATAAAAACATAGGCAAGGAGCAGCAAAAACTGTAAACAAGTGGCAGAAATTAATTAAATTGTCAAAAAAAGGAAAAAAGGGGCAAAAAATTACAAATAAGGGCAATGGAAATATACAGAAAAAAATAAAGGCTTGACAATTAAGTTTGACAATTAAAGCCTACTGTATAAGTGAGGGAAATAAACTGACTTGTGACTTGCAATGCATGATTCCTGAAGTCAAAGTTTCCCCCTTTTTAAGGTTTTCTGGGGGAATAATATTTCAAATTAAGGCACAAAAGAGCCACATGTGGCTCAAGAGTCACATGTTAACACTGGTCTAGCATGTTGTATTTTAAAAGTCCAGTTTTGACTGCAGCCACTCAGTGATCTGACTTTGGCTAACATATCTGGCTGTTCACTCAGGTTTTTACTCACTTTTGGGTAGCAGTAACCATCAGGGCTGTGGCTCCTCCAAATGTGAACCTGGTCCTCTGTGGTTTTCTGATAGACGGGGTTGTCAAAGTGAATTGTGTTGGTGTTCTTGAGTCTGTAGTTCCTCCATAGCAGCACTCCTCCGACAGCAACAATGCAAACAATCGCTGCAGAAGAGAGACATTACAAATTTAAGATGCTGTTATATTGTTTATTTTTATCTGGGTAAAGGTGACGTCTAATGCTGCTCACCAAGAGGTAAGATGATATAGAGAGCCAGCGGGGTAGTGGATGCAGTACTGGGGATAACTGCTGCAAAATCCGGTTTGGATTCTGGAAGGAGGTAAAACCAGAGAAGGAGTTAATCATATATACCGCTAGAGTGAATGTCAGCAGGGGGCAATGCACTCAAAAGACCTCTCTGCTTGTTTTCAATGAAATACCCCACTGACCCAAAAACGTATAGACTGTGTACATAAGACGTCAGCTGTGTCCTCAAAAAACACCCTGCTGGTTATATCAGTGGAGGGAAAACACAGATCAGTTTACAAAAGAGCAAAAGTTGACCATGTTTCACAGGGTTAGCCTTTATGGTTAACTCGAGTATTCCTACACAAACTAAACGTCTCAGCTTGCTTAAATAATAAAGGAGGGCAAAGATTTAAATTAAAGTCTGTGGTTTTTACCTGTAGTTGTGACTGGAGACACAGTGGTGGTCTGGACGGTCTTGGACTTTTCTGGTTTTGGTGGGGAGGTCTTTGGTTGAGGTGTGGTGGTCTTCAGAGGAGCTTTGGTGGTACGTAGGGGAGGCTTGGTTGGAGCTCTGGTGGTCTTAATGGGCACTGTGGTTGTCTGGACCTGGACCTTAGGGGTGGTGTTGATCTGAGGCTTGGCTGTGGTGGTGTCTGGTTCTGTTGGTTGAGGAGTCGTGATGACTTCAGGAGCTTGAGGCTCCGTGGGGGCTTCAGGTGTCGGAACAGCTGGTAAAAACAAAGACAGACAGAAGTTATGATGTTCTAGTCCATATCATACCACTGTGTTTTTGTCTTTCACGTCTTTTGATCTCTTACATACCAGGCACACACGTCCTCATATCTCGAGCCAGCATCATGTTATCTGGACAAACACAGGTGTATTTTGGAGGATGTCTGCCCACCTGTGGAGCTGCCAGACACATGAACTCACAGCCGGATACCTGGCACCAGTTTCTACCTGCAATGGAAAACACGTGCCAGTGTTAGTCTGGTCAAAGTGCAACGCATATTTCATTTTACCACAGTAATAGTTCGATATTTTAGGAAATTAAACCTGATCTTACAGCTGGTTTACATTTTGATGAAACTGATACCCAGTTTAGACAAAAAGTAACAGGAATTCATATCCATTTTGGGCTTCAGATACCAGGTGGTAATCCTTTAGACTTTGTGTGGAAGCATGGAGGTGGTCTGATATGTTTTTATCAGGGCTGTTTGCTAAATCTCTTCTTTTGCACGCTCTAATAGCTGCTACCTGGCAGCCAAGATGTAAAAACAGCGGTTCTCTCAGGAAGACACTCCACCAGCCACGTCAGGCCGTGCTTGGCATAGAGCAATGGCGTAAAGTGCCTAAGCGCAGCACATCCAGGTGCATCTGGCCACCACTGATGCAGTTTTGTTCATAGAAAATAACAACATGATTGTTTGGATGCTTGTGGACAATGCTAGTAAACTTTTGGCTTGATTGAGGTCAAAGCAAATGTCTCCTGTTGAAAAGCACAGGAACAACAGGCAGGGCAAACATGATTGATCCCTCCTATTCCTGTTCCCTATTGGTTGGTTCACCAAAAAATCAAGGAGCAGAAAAATATATTTTGAGTGTGCAGATAAAGTTTTGTACATGCATGGAAAAATGGGAGCCAAATATCTGAGTTCTTGAGTTTTGCAATAATAATGACACCATAGACAAAAAGGACACATGTAGCTTCCCATGTTTTGCTTGATATAAGAGAAATTTTCCCCTGATGTGAGTATGGTGGATGGGGTTGTCTCCTACCAGCAGGCTGTTTGAGGTTGTGGTACAGAATAATATCTTCTGGTGATGACAGATGCTCCGCCACAGGTCTAATGTCGTCACCCGTCAGCCTGTTTGCACTGAGGATGGCGTTGTTACTGACGTCTGTCCAGAAAACTCTCTCCTAAGAGCAGAAAAAAACAGTCAATATTTACAGCAGCAGAGGAGACGAACACGTGTTATGAAGAGTTTATGGTATGTAGTGTTTAACATGCTGCAGGTGAATGCGTGACAGGATTTTATCAGGTGGTAATGATCTACCTCAAACACAGTCAGACCCAGAGGGTGAGCCAGGTTATGTTCATCGATGATGAGGGTGTGTCGACCACCGCCCTGAACGTCGATACTGGAGAGGGTGTGGAGCTTTGAGTCCACCCAGTAAAGCCGCTGGTTCAGCAGGTCTGAGGAGGGGGAGAAAGAGAGGACAGGAGGGGGGTCAGAGGTCAGACCAGAGTAACTTCCAACATTACCATAAATCAAATTAAAAGACGAGGATTTGAGCTAATGCAATAGTGAAAAGAAGAATAAGCAGACCTTAGGCTTTGTTAAATGTGTACACTGAGCTTAAAATGGTTAGCTTAGCTTGGCAACTTTCTAAAAGATTTCTCAAAGCGTTTCTTGTTTGAAAGAAACTTTCTCCTGAGCACACAAAACTTTCTTTCAAATATGCATAATTGCATAACTGCAATCTTTTGGTACACAGAAAACTGATGCAAACAGATGTCTGTGCAAGACATGAGCAAAAAATATCTTTAATACTGTGTTTCCATGCTTTCTCATAAGCATGGAAGTCTTTCTCAACATGCTTAAACTTTATCGTTAACATAACTTTCTCTAACTTTTCTTTGTGAGTTCACAAATCAGTCATATGAGAACATAACACTTTCTTATAACATGTACCTTTCTCATGAACACATAAAAATTTCTCATTAACATGTTAAGCTTTTTTTTTAAGCCCTCAAACTTTCTCATGACACTGAACTCTCTAAATGAGACACAAAGCGTTCTATTGATTTAGTAAAACTTTCTCAAAGCCACATAAAAATTACTAACGACTCGGTAAAACTTTATCACAAGTCAGTAAAACTTTCTCATGGATCAGTAAAAGTTCCTCATGACTCCATAAAACTTTCTCATGGCTCTATAAAACTTTCTCATTATACATAATACTTTCTCATTTACACAAAACTTTCTTGTAGCACATAAAACTTTCTCATTGCTCTATAAAACTTCCTCATGACTCAGTAAAACTTTCTTATGACTCTAAAAAACTTTCTTGTGACTCCTTAAAACTTTCTTATGACTCAATAAAACTTTCTCATTATACATAAAACTTTCTCATTTACACAAAACTTCCTCATAGCACACAAAACTTTCTCATGAACACAAAACTTTCTAGTGAAGACATATTCTTCTTAGGAGCACACAAATATTTCTCATAAGCCATTGAAAAAGTCTTTTCTGAACCTAAAATTGTCCTGTCATTACCTGAAAATTTCTTTCAAGCAGGCAAAACTCTCTTCTGAGAATATGAATCTTTCTGTAAAGCCTGTAAACTTTCTCATCAGAACACAAACGTGCACAAGAAGTTTTCTCATGAGCATGGGTTACTGTCTGGTGTGCAGCTGTTCTTCCAAACATTAAGCTCTAGTTCTTAGCATTGCACAGGCTGATTCTGGGCTATTTTTTTTCTTCTTGACTGAGATTTAAAATCGGTTCTTTCTGCTTACATCCAAGTGTTCATTAAGCTGTACTGACCACATACAAATCAATGCTTTAAATTTACTACACAGAGCTTTTCCTCACCTTGAAAGCAAATTATGACTGAAGCATGACTTGGTTGTTAAGTAAGTAAAAGAGTAGTACTTGGTCAGGTGATTTGCAATAACTTTGTTTATGATATGTTTTTTCATGTTTTATTGGTACTCCTCACTTTCACTTAACTGCTATCATGGGTCATTGACCCTTAGAGGCAAAAGGACTGTGCAGAGTGAGCAGTAAGACCATGAACAAGCTCTGTCACTTCCATAAAAATTAATAAAGTTGAGGAAGACTGCCAGAATGCAGAATAGCTAAACATAAAAAATGTAAATCCCTGCAGCGGTTAACCTTTGAAATGGAAATTTGATTTTATGAATTGTACTTGCTGCTTATTTTACTTTGGTTATTTCAAGCCATGCAACAAATTTAAAT